>NW_027224263.1:5400000-6000000 GCF_023699985.2 Odocoileus virginianus
TCTGTCTATGTTTTCCTGTAGGAGTTTAATGGTTTCTGGTCTTACATTTAGGACTTTAATCTTTTGGGGGTTTATTTTTGTACATGGTATTAGAGAATATTCTAATTTTATTCTTTCATATGTAATTGTTCAATTTTCATGGCACCACTTATTGAAGAGATGTCTTTTCTTCATTGTATATTCTTGCCTCCTTTGTCATAGATTAATTGGCCATAAGTGCATAGGTTTATTTCTGGGCTCTCCTGTTCCATTGATCTATATTTTTGTTTTGTTCCAGGACCACACTGATTTGATTATTGTAGTATAATCTGAAGTCAGGGAGCCTGATTCCTCCAGCTTGCTTCTTCTTTTTAAAGATTATTTTATCTATTAGCTATTTGGCTGATCAATTTGTTTCATTGATATCTTAGTTTTTGAACTACAAGAGTTTAACTTCCTTAAGTAGGTTTATTCCTAGGTATTTTATTCTTTTTGATGTGATGGTAAATGGGATTGTTTCCTTAATTTCTCTTTCTGATAGTTCATTGTTAGTATATAGAAATGCAACAGATTTTATATATTAATTTTGTATCCTGAAAGTTCATTAAATTCATTGAGCTCTAGTAGTTTTCTGGTGGTGTCTTTAGAATTTTCTATATATGATATGATGTCATCTGCAAAGAGTGATAATTTTATTTTTTCCTTTCCAATTTGGATTCCTTTTATTTCTTTCTCTTGTCTGATTGCTGTGGCTAGGACTTCCAATATTTTATTGACTAAAAATAATAAGAGTAGGCATCCTTGTCTTGTTTCTGATCTTAGAGAAAAGCTTTCAGCTTTTTACCACTAAATATGATGCAAACTGTGTCATATGTGGCCTTTATTATGTTGAGGTACTTCCTTCTATGTCCACTTTCTGGAGAGCTTTTTTTGTTTGTTTTGTTTTTTATCATAAGTGGATGTTGAATTTTGTTGAAAGATTTTTCTGCATCCATTGAGATGATCATATGGTTTTTATTCAGTTTGTTAATGTGGTGTATCACACTGATTTGTGGATATTAAAAAATTCTTGCATCTTTAGCAAGAATTTTTTAATGTCCACAAGTCACTGCAATATTGTAAAGTAATTAGCCTCCAACTAATAAAAATAAATGGAAAAAAAAATTCTTGCATCTTTAGGATAAATCCCACTTGATCATGGTGTATGATCCTTTTAATGTATTGTTGGATTTGGTTTGTTAGTATTTTGTTGAGGATTTTTGCATCTATGTTCATCAGTGATATTGGCCTATAATTTTCTTTTTCTGTGATATCTTTGTCTGGTTTTGGTATCAGGGTGATGGTGGCCTCATAGAATGAGTAGGGAAGTGATCCTCTTTGCAATATTTTTTGGAATAATTTTAGAAGAATAGGTGTTAACTCTTTAATTGTTTGGTGGAATTCACTTGTAAAAACATCTGGTCCTAGACTTCTGTTTGTTGGGAGTTTTTAAACTACTGATTCAATTTCAGTACTGTAATTGATCTGTTCATATTTTATATTTCTTCCTGGTTCAGTCTTGGGAGATTGCACCTTATAACTTGCCCATTTCTTCTAGGTTGTACATTTTATTGGCCCATAGTTGATCATAGTTGTCTCTCATGATTCTTTGTATTTCTGTAGTGTCAATTGTAACTTCTTTTTTGTTTCTGATTTTATTGATTTGGGCCCTCTCCCTTTTTTCTTGATAAGTCTGGCTAAAAGATTTATCAGTTTTTGTTTATCTTTTCAAAGAACTAGCTTTTAGTTTCATTGATCTTTGCTATTATTTTTTAGTCTCTGTTTCATTTATTTCTTTCTGATCTTTATGATTTCTTTCCTTCTATTAACTTTGGATTTTATTTGCACTTTTTTATCTAGTTCCTTAAAATATTGTCTTTACTTGACTTCCAGGATTTGACACTCTTCTGGTTCTCCTCCTATTTCACTGACTACTACTTCTCTGCCTCTTTTACTAATTCCTCTTCCTCCCTGTTTCCTCAATCTCTGTGATCCCTAGGGTTACATCTCACAACTCTTTTCTATCTCTACTCATTCCTTTAGTGATCTCATCCAGATTTAAGGCTTTAAAATCTAAGTATAAAATGATGAACTCCAATTTGATATCCCCAGCCCAGACCTCTTCTCTAACTTGAAGAGTCATACTTCCCAAACAGAATTCCTGACCTTCACCTCCAAATGTGTTTCTCCCATTGTCATTTTCATCTCAGTAAATGTCAACTCTGTCCTCAAATCTCCTCTCTCTTTCTCTCTTGTTCTCCTTCTACATGCAATATTTAAGGAAACCATGTTAGCATTACCTTCAGAACATATCCTGAATTCAACACCTCACCATTTCTGTTGCCACCCTGGTCCAGGCAACTTGATTTCAAGTCAGGATCATTACAGAAGCCTCATCTAACTAGACTCCCTGTTTTTGCCCTTTATCCCTGCATTTTATTTTCCACACAGAATTATGAGTGAACCTTTGAGGCCTAAGTCAAGTCATGTCACTAATCCACCCAATATCCTCCAATGGCTTACATTTTACTTAGAGGAAAAGCAACATTCTTATAATGGCCCGTAATCTACTATGGCAGTGATCCCCATCCTTTCCTACTCTGATCTCATCTCCAGCCACTCTCCCCTTTTGTTTGACTTTGCTCTAGCCACACTAGTGTCCTGACTCTTTTTAGAACATGCCAGTTATATTTCTGCTTATGGGTCTTTTTCCTTGTTGTTACTTCTGCCTGGGGGAATTTCCCCCGTGTATCCACATAACTTGTTCTGTCAGTGAATGAAATAACCAAAACAATTAGTGAATGCTAAACAACCTTCTGAAGCCCTCATACACCCAAGCCCACAAGGCCATTATTCATCTTTATATATACTCTCTCTGAGCAGCTTCAACTCTCACCTATAAGGTCCTGGCCTTGTTAGTCATTCAGTCATGTTCAACTCTGCAGCCCCATGGACTGTAGCCTGTGAGGCTACTCTGTCCATGGAATTCTCCAGGCAAGAGTACTGGAGTGGGTTGCCATTCCTTCTCCAGGGGATCTTCCTGACCCAGGGATTGAACCCGAGTCTCCTGCACTGCAGGCAGATTCTTTACCACTGAGCCACAGGGGAAGCCCCTATAAGGTCATGACTCCCAAATCTTTATATCCAGCCCAGATAGTTCCCTGACCTCCAGACCCACACCTGCAGTTGGCTACCAGCAGGGTGACTGCAAATGGTTCTGGAGGAAGTGGGGGCCTTAATTTAGCTGATGTTCTGCTCACCACATCCTGTACTAGGCTTCATTAGGCAGAGGAAAGGAGTGTTTTTTGTTCACATGAAGGTGCTAACTGTCTATTGACCAAGTCTTGTGCTCAGAACTGTCTACTTGGAGAGGTCATCTTGTTAAATATTCACACGACAGCTACAAAAAGACTAGCTGAAACTCTGCCTCCCAGGCATCACGGCCTGAATGTTCCACTGGCATCTCAAACACAATATGTCCAAAAATGAACTCATCTTCTCTATCTCTACTGTGAATCCACTCCTGTTCTCAACTTCCAAATGTCTGTTAGTAGCATCATCATTTTCCCAGTCATTTAAGCTCAAAACCTCAGACATCTTCCTCCCACTACCTTCTGCCACTTGAAAGCAGCGTTTCAGGTTCTGTCAGTTCCATTTTCATGACATTTCTTGTCTTTGAAATCCTGAGACCTCATTGTATCCATTCGACTCTAATCCCATCCTAAGTAATTCTGAGAGCTGTTTAGGAAATTCACTCAGCAAATAGCTATGGAATTTGTGAGCTGCAGATGGGTAATTATCCATTTCAACTATAAAGCTGGTTTAAGTAGAAAATCTAGAAAAATTTGGAGAATACTTCCTTTCCATGTTCCTCATCTGGATAGGAATGGGTAATGCAGAATGAATTATAGACTTACTCAGAATATTGAGGTAGGAATTTGTAGCCCCATTCCTATTTTATAATACAATCCAGTATGGCACACTCCAATGTTCTGAACTTTTGTTTTCTCATCTGCTAAAAATGAGGTAATTAAATAAGATGAACTTTAAATTTCCCCTTGATCTAACAGCCCAAGTTTCTAAGACTTTTGCTGAAACACACACTTAACATCAGGGAAAAAGAGGGGGATTAACCCTTATTAATTAGGGGAATTATAATAATAAAGAGGGGGATTATACCTCCCTTTAAGTACCAGACTTATTATAACCATTATGCAATTTAATACTCAGTAATACTAAATAACTCTGTGAAGTAGGGACTATTATGCCTGTTTTTCAGTTGAAAAAGCTGAGGTTCAATTAAGTTAAATAAAGAATTTAAGGCCATACACTCGATAAAGACTGGGCATGACCTCAGGTCTCTTTGCCTTGAAAGCCTGTCTCCCAGTTACAGACATATAATTTGCTCCTGTGATGTTTTTCACTTAGTTGCCTTACTTTAATCCCAAGTGGCAAGGCAATTTATTTTCAAACTGAGTGCACTGAATCAATCATCTAAGCATCATTTATAATCACTTGAACTCTGGGGTTCTCTTTTCTCTCCCTCTTATTGTCCAGTTCACTTCTAACTACATATTACAATAATTTTGAAGCATGGTGTTCCTCCAGGGAAAAACATAGTTGTACATAGTTTTGTGGCATTAGCAGGATTAATTATGGAGAAGGATACTTAGACTGTTAGATGGCATCATTTATAACATCTTTCAGTCAAATTCTTGGCAGCATTCTTAGAGAGGACCCATTCCTTTCTCTCTGCTTGAATTGAGACTCCTTTTTCTGATACTCTGGAAAAACTCTGTTGGGAAAGTCCACCTTTAGGTGAGAAAGTGTAACCACATCCATTGGGATCACATCTACTAGTTAGAAGTTGAAAGAATCAACTTGTTGACTAGGCATTTTGGAATCTCCTGAGGTGCCATGACTGGTTTGGGTGATTACAAATGATAGACTGGGGCTTTTTCCTACAATACCTACAATACTGTGAAACCACAAAACATTTACTAGTTTAAAAGTATAGTTACATATCTGTAGTTCTGTGTTTCAATTCTGTTGAAAACATAATCACTATTTTGATAAACATAAACAGGAGTAGAGTATGTTAAGATAATACTAGTCATTTTTGCAGATTAATTTTTATGACAGCAGCATTATCCAACAGGACTCCTGTGGAGGAAGACATAGAACAGGTAAATTTTGATGGGAAGAAAGGGGTTTATAGAGTTTGGGCAATGGTTCCAGTTGCTATAACTGAATTAGCCTATTATTTAATTATTTTTTCTGTCTTTCCAAGCTAAGTCCTTCTTATCTAGACAGTTAGCGGATAGGTCTGTGCTCTTCTTTGACGAGAAAGTGAGCTGGCAATTAGGTGGTGGCATGATGATGTGTTGGGTGCCTGGACAGGAAAAGAGTTATGTTTGGAGGAAGAAAGATATACCTGAAGAGAATGGGACTCTGTCAAGGCTAAACTTAGAGAAGTGAGTAATGTGAAATGCCACTTCCTTTTTGTATCCCAGGCTGTAAGGAAGGAGCATTTGAAGGGCAGTGAACTTTTTTAAAAAGGCCCTTCTATAACACAGAGGTAACTGATGCATTGGCCAGCTGTGTCTATCAGTGATCATGGTTCCTCAGGGTTAAAGAATCAATGAGAATCAATGAGAGTCAAGAATCAATGAGGCACCCACTCTAAGCTGTGGAACTGCTGTAAAATATTTGGTCCTAGAGAGAGCAAAAACCAGAATAGAACAACAGTCCTCTACATCAGTTAGAGTTTGCAGAAAAGAGATAAGAACAGCACAATGGGAACTAACTGGATACTCTCTGATGGGATTAAGGAGAACAAGCAGTGTTTTCAGACACAAAAGGATAAGGTGGAATAATTGAGTGATTCCTATATAAGACAAATCATGAGATTAGCAATGACTAAAAAATTGTCAGAAGCCTGAGCTGTTTTGAGATCAATTTTGAAAGGAGAAAGATAAGAAAATAAATCCTTACAAGTTTGAACAATTTGAAGGTTTGGCAGGAATTGGTACAGACCAAATTGCCCCCAGCTAACCGCTTCATTTACTGTGTTTGTTCTGAGATTACTCATCTGTATGATTAATTGCTTTTGACTGTGCTTTTTAGATGTTTGTACATAGCAGTGTTTTGTTTCATTCATTTATTCATTAAGCATTTAATAAAAAAACTTCTTGTGTACCTAGAACTGATGTTGAAGCTATGAGCACTGAAAAAATTGATTGAAGACATACATGTTTCATGCATGAGCACTGAAAAAAAATAAAGACATACATGTTTCCTGCCCATGAGGACTTTATGATATTGTTTGGGGGACAGGATTTTCACTCAATAAACAATTTCTAAATCATGATGATCCTGACATATTCTTGAAAGAAGTCAAGAAATTAAAAATTTGTGAGTTAAATAGTTCTTTTGGTGTGCTGGTCCTGAATGAATGATGATGTCTACCATTATTTTCTGTAGGGAAATTGACTCTGAACTGTAAATTTAGAACCAAAGTGGTTGTTGTCAGTTGGAGTTCATCTAGGAGGTGGATGTTAAACTGAGCCTGGATGAAGGACCATGGAGGAAGGGAAAAGTGATAGGCACAGACCCAGATGCAAGGACTGCAAAGGTATACTTGGTAGCAGTAAATAGAAGGGTTTGATTAAAATCTAGTTTTCATGTTGAAGAGGTAAGGTAGGCTGTTAATGTAAAGTCTATTGAACATCAACCTGAATATTCATTTGAATTCTATAGGGCTTTTGAGTAGAAGAATGGCAGGATCACTTCTACTTTCTTCTTTGGTCACTTAACAGTATTTTTGAAAAGAGTGCACTTGAGGCTGAAATAATTAAATAATAAGGTATTAAGAACTGTTTCCTAGACTTTTCCAGGATCCTCGTGGCTATTTAAAGCCTAAAATTAATATTCCCAGTTGAAGGCATTAGATGGGGTACTCTCCCAAACTGAAGTGTGCCACCCTGGTATTTTTTGTTGTTTTTGGAGGATAATTGCTTTACAATGTAGTGGTGGTCTCTGCCATACATCAACACGACTCAGTCATAATTGTATATATATCCTGTCCCTCTTGAGCCTGTGTCCCCTCCCCCATTCTACCATTCTAGGTGGTCACAAGGTGCCAGAATGGGCTCCCTGTGTTATATAGCAGCTTCCTGCTAGTTATCTATTTTACACATGATAGTGTATATATGTCAATGCTACTTTCTCAATTTGTCCTACCCTCTCCTTCCCCTGCTGTGTCCACAAGTCCATTCTCTATGTCTGTGTCTCCATTTCTTCTCTGTAAATTTACACCCAGGTGAAATCTCATGACAAAAGAACACTTCTCTTTAGCAAACCTTTATCAACATCTATAGGCAATCACCATCTGGTTATAACAAACTGCACAATAACCTTGAAGACAGGAATACTCTTTTCCCCTTTCATATGAGAAAAGAGCTTTCAGGAAGGTTAATAGCAGTGCCTAGGAGTTCAGGGTTTTTAAAGCCACATAGATCTGGGATTAGAATCTGACTCTGTCACTTCCTAGCTGTGTCACTTTAAGTAGGTTTCTTCACGTCTTTGAGCCTCAGTTTCTTCATCTATAGAATGGAAACAAGCATCCATATCTCAAAAGGTTCCGTGAAAAACTTTCAGTACAGAGTCTCTGGCACATAGCATTCAGTAAGTGTCATCATTGGTTGAAAGAGTTGCCAAGAGTTTTGAGTGCATACAGCATGGAAGGTGCAAGAGTGGGGTGGTTAAGATAAGAGTATGACTTCTGGAGCTAAGCTGCCTTGACTTGAGCACCAGTTCTGTTTTGTGATCTTCTGCAAGTAACTTAAACTTTCTCTGCCTGAATCTTCTCATCCACAAAATGAGGGTAATAATGGTAACTACACCACAGAACTGTGAGGATTGAGTAAGTAAATATATGTAAAAAGTGCTAGAATACTACCTGGCACATGGTGGTGGTGGTTTAGTCACTAAGTCATGTCCAACTCTTGCGACCCCATGGACTGTAGCCCACCAGTTTCCTCTGTCCATGGGATTCTCCAGGCAAGAATACTGGAGTAAGTTGCCATTTCCTCCTCCAGGGGATCTTCCTGACCCAGAGATCGAACCTGGGTCTCCTGCATTGCAGGCAGATTCTTTACTGACTATGCCACCAGGGAAGCCCCCACCTGGCACATAGCAAACCTCAATAAATGTTAGCTACTATTATGTGCCACGTGCTATGCTAAAGGTTTTACATGCTTCATCTCATGTAATCCTCAGTTGCCTTAGAAGGAGCTAGATACTATTATCCCCATTTCATATAAAAGGAAATTGATGCTTAGGTGAATTATAGTTAGCAATGGGTCAAAAGTCACACCACTTGCAAATAACTCATATGCAGGTCTGTCTGACTCTACAGCCCTGTAAGCCTGTTAACCACTATTTCATAGTAAGACTTACTTCTTTCAGGAACAGTTTAGATGTGGTATTCTAGGGGCCAGTGGGAATGGAGGGAGACTAGTCTGGCAGGAAAGCAAATTTGATGTGAGAATCATCAAATCTGCAAGGCTGGAGTGGACTTTAGAGAAGTATGTCTTGCTATTTTCTGTAGCAAGATGTGTCCCCTTTAGAAGTAAGCAGTCTGTTCTGAGTCCATGCTGTAAATACTTTAGCAGATTTGTGGTACTTCACATTATACTGCTTCATTGGGCCATTGTTTGCTACTAACACTTCAGTTTGGTCTAGTTTTTCTGCTTTTTTACCAGTGTGATCACTGACGAAGAGCAAGGGAGATAAAATTCTCAAAGTCACTGAATTCACATGTGGGAACCAGTCACAGAGCAGAATAAAAAAGTTCTGGTCTTCCCTCCAGGGGAGGATGTGTTGTGGTTAAAGATGTGAGTGTGCTAGTAGAGAAGCCTTGGACTAGCCCTAAAGTTAATTGTGGCCCTTCCCCTGGCATTGTCATGATACACTCTTTTAGTAGCCTCTTCAGTGAGAGAATCCAATATGGTGTTTAAAAGCACCACGCATTGTTCAGTCGCTAAGTCGTGTCTGACTCTTTGTGACCCCATGGACTGCAGCATACCAGGCTTCTCTGTCCATCACTGTCTCCCAGATATAGGCTCAAAAATTTGCCAGCCATGTGATCTTATGTAAATTAAGTTTTCTGTCTGTCAATAACTCCGGTAAGTTAGGAGAAAACTAGGAACAATCTCACATGATTGTTAGAAGGAAAAATGAAATGATCAATGTTTTCAAAAAAAAAGAGTAAGCACTCAGTTCACTTGGCTGTTATTCCCTTTGGGGAACTTTTGGGAGCCTTAGTTCATTTCTGAGCCTGACTTACCAGCCATTTTTGCCTTTTTCGGTTGTCTTTCAGGAGGTCTCTGAGGTCTTCATTCATTAGTCTCCATGGATTTTCTTTCCCCTACATTTGGCTTTCAGTTTAAAGGAAGAGGGCATTTATTTAAACCAGTCAACCCTTTGGCAGCCTCAACCATGTTCTTTGCTAAACTGTGTCAGTAAATCCAATCATTTTGCTCAGGGGCAGGAGTGAAAGGAAACATGAACAAGAGATCGATGTTGAAAAGGCACCAAGATGGCAGGATCTATGTTCTTAATGAAGCCTTTTCCAAACTATGGTCTGTGGAACATTAGTCTGAGATGCGCCTGGGGGAATAAAAGATTTACATTGTCAAAAACAGAGCATACTATATCTTCTTCTCAGAGAACCATACTTCACACTAGTCTGTTAAAAGCTCTAAATAATTTTATAATCATTAAATCTGTTTAACCTTGCCTTATCCAACACTTAAAAATTAATTTGACCTCAGAAACTTTCAGAGTGGGAAATTATCTTTATGCAACGGTCATCTCCAAGTATGCTATCAAGCAAACTATCCTAGAGGTCATAGGGCAGAAAGACTCATAGACTGAATTAAGATGCTTGAACCATATGGGTTTTTAAATGTACAGTGAAAAGTAAAGGAAAATAGATGGGTGTCTTAATTCATAGGATATGGGGCTGTTGATATAGCTCATTAGTTCATTAAAATTTGGCTATTACACTAGTTATTTTCAGATGATAGTAACATTTAAAAATTTTTATCAGAGTATAGTTAATATACAATGTTGCTTTACATTCTGCTATATGGCAAAGTGAATCAGCTGAAGGAAAAAGCCAATTCACTGGACCCTGATGCTGGGAAAGATCGAGAGCAGGAGGAGAAGGGGATGACAGAGGATAAAATGGTTGGATGGCATCACTGACTCAGTGGACATGAGTTTGAGCAAACTCTGGGAAATAGTGAAGGACAGGGAAGGCTGGTGTGCTGCGGTCCATAGGGCTGCAGAGTTGGACACAACTTGGCAACTGACAAACAACAAAAATACATACATATATATAATATATATATATATATATATCTGTTCTTTTTTAGATTCTTTTCCCATATAGGTCATTATAGAGTATTGAGTAGAGTTCCCTGTGCTATATAGTAGGTCCTTATTATAGTGGTGTGTATGTGTCAATCCCAATCTCCCAATTTATCCTTCCCCCCCCCCTCAGATTATAGTAACATAATTGGCACATTGAGTGCTAGGCACTGCACTATTGTTTATATATATACTTAATACAGCCTTAGTTTTGCATATTTTGTGGTAGGGAAGTGAATAAAATGTTCAGTTTACAAAACACATATTTGGTTTTGTACTAAGTCAATGGCTGGAATGCCTAAAATTTTCTTATTTATAACATCTGTATAGATTTAAATAAAAAGGAAATAAATGATCAGACTTTGCATGTTAAGCTGCTGGTGGACTGAAAACATGCATTTAATTTCACTCCAAGAGTTTTCATCATTTCTTGGGTCCAGTGAAAACTTCTGGTGTAATTCAGACAAGGGTGAGAGTGCTGAATAAAAAAAAGGGGGGGGGGGAATTGAGTGAATCTATGTGTACTATCCTCCTGCCCTCTCCCTCTACTCAACTTTTAAAAATGTTAGCAGCCAGATCTTTCCTCTACAAACAGGAGATTAGAATGATATTTGCTTGGAAATCTTAGCACCTTAGGAAGTATGACCCAAAGATACTGACATTAGAAAGTTCATCAGACCTCCTGAAAGAAGCCTCTAAACTACAATAAAAGAATAATCTTTTAGATGTGTAAAGCCTAGAGGGATAGACAGAAATAGAGGAAGACAATAATATTTTGGAAGATAGAAAACAGATTGAGGTGAACTAAATTAGCAAATCTGAGCAAGATAAATTCTGGACTAGCAGTGGCGAAAGCGGAGAGTCAACCTGGTTTACCCTGAAGAATCATCAAAATGATTACAGTTGGAGGCACCATGTAGCTCTGGACTGGACATAAAGTAGAAACTATTAAAAGAGGATTTCTAAAGAAATAGACTCCATTGGTAGCTTGATAGGGATTGTGTTGAATCTATAGATTGCTTTGGGTAGAATAGCCATTTTGACAATACTGATTCTTCCAATCCATGAACACGGTATATTTCTCCATCTGTTTGTGTCCTCTTTGATTTCTTTCATCAGTGTTTTATAGTTTTCTATGTATAGGTCTTTTGTTTCTTTAGGTAGATATATTCCTAAGTATTTTATTCTTTTTGTTGCAATGGTGAATGGTATTGTTTCCTTAATTTCTCTTTCTGTTTTCTCATTGTTAGTGTATAGGAATGCAAGGGATTTCTGTGTGTTAATTTTATATCCTGCAACTTTACTGTATTCATTGATTAGCTGTAGTAATTTTCTGGTGGAGTCTTTAGGGTTTTCTGTGTAGAGGATCATGTCATCTGCAAACAGTGAGAGTTTCACTTCTTCTTTTCCTGTCTGGATTCCTTTTACTTCTTTTTCTGCTCTGATTGCTGTGGCCAAAACTTCCAAAACTATGTTGAATAGTAGTGGTGAGAGTGGGCACCCTTGTCTTGTTCCTGATTTCAGGGGAAAAGCTTTCAATTTTTCTCCATTGAGGGTAATGCTTGCTGTGGGTTTGTCATATATAGCTTTTATTATGTTGAGGTATGTTCCTTCTATTCCTGCTTTCTGGAGAGTTTTAATCATAAATGAGTGTTGAATTTTGTCAAAGGCTTTTTCTGCATCTATTGAGATAATCATATGGTTTTTATCTTTCAATTCATTAATGTGGTATATTACATTGATTGATTTGCAGATATTAAAGAATCCTTGCATTCCTGGGATAAAGCCCACTTGGTCATGGTGTATGATTTTTTTAATATGTTGTTGGATTCTGTTTGCTAGAATTTTGTTAAGGATTTTTGCATCTATGTTCATCAGTGATACTGGCCTGTAGTTTTCTTTTTTTGTGGCATCTTTGTCTGGTTTTGGAATTTAGGGTGATGGTGGCCTCATAGAATGAGTTTGGAAGTTTACCTTCTTCTGCAATTTTCTGGAAGAGTTTGAGTAAGATAGGTGTTAGCTCTTCTTTAAATTTTTGGTAGAATTCAGCTGTGAAGCCATCTGGTCCTGGGCTTTTGTTTGCTGGAAGATTTCTGATTATGGCATTTTTAACAGAACTAGAAGAAATAATTTCACAATTTGTATGGAAATACAAAAAACCTCCAATAGCCTAAGTAATCTTGAGAAAGAAGAATGGAACTGGAGGAATCAACCTGCCTGACTTCAGGCTCTACTACAAAGCCACAGTCATCAAGACAGTATGGTACTGGCACAAAGACAGAAATATAGATCAATGGAACAGAATAGAAAGCCCAGAGATAAATCCACATACCTATGGACACCTTATCTTCGACAAAGGAGGCAAGGATATACAATGGAAAAAAGACAACCTCTTTAACAAGTGGTGCTGGGAAAACTGGTCAACCACTTGTAAAAGAATGAAACTAGAACACTTTCTAACACCATACACCAAAATAAACTCAAAATGGATTAAAGATCTAAATGTAAGACCAGAAACTATAAAACTCCTAGAGGAGAACATAGGCAAAACACTCTCCGACATAAATCACAGCAGAATCCTCTATGACCCACCTCCCAGAATATTGGAAATAAAAGCAAAAATAAACAAATGGGACCTAATGAAACTTAAAAGCTTTTGCACAACAAAGGAAACTATAAGCAAGGTGAAAAGACAGCCCTCAGATTGGGAGAAAATAATAGCAAATGAAGCAACAGACAAAGGATTAATCTCAAAAATATACAAGCAACTCCTGCAGCTCAATTCCAGAAAAATAAATGACCCAATCAAAAAGTGGGCCAAAGAACTAAACAGACATTTCTCCAAAGAAGACATACAGATGACTAACAAACACATGAAAAGATGCTCAACATCACTCATTATCAGAGAAATGCATATCAAAACCACAATGAGCGTACCATTACACGCCAGTCTGGATGGTTGCTATCCAAAAGTCTACAAGTAATAAATACTGGAGAGGGTGTGAAGAAAAGGGAACCCTCTTACACTGTTGGTGGGAATGCAAATTAGTACAGCCACTATGGAAAACAGTGTGGAGATTTCTTAAAAAGCTGGAAATAGAACTGCCATATGACCCAGCAATCCCACTTCTGGGCATACACACTGAGGAAACCAGATCTGAAAGAGACACGTGCACCCCAATGTTCATCGCATCACTGTTTATAATAGCCAGGACATGGAAGCAACCTAGATGCCCATCAGCAGACGAATGGATGAGGAAGCTGTGGTACATATACACCATGGAATATTACTCAGCCATTAAAAAGAATTCATTTGAACCAGTTCTAATGAAATGGATGAAACTGGAGCCCATTATACAGAGTGAAGTAAGCCAGAAAGATAAAGACCATTACAGTATACTAACACATATATATGGAATTTAGAAAGATGGTAACGATAACCCTATATGCAAAAAAAGAAAAAGAGACTCAGATGTATAGAACAGACTTGTGGACTCTGTGGGAGAAGGCAAGGGTGGGATGTTTCAAGAGAACAGCATCGAAACATGTATATTATCTAGGGTGAAACAGATCACCAGCCCAGGTTGGATGCATGAGACAAGTGCTCGGGCCTGGTGCACTGGGAAGACCCAGAGGGATCGGGTGGAGAGGGAGGTGGGAGGGGGGACCGGGATGGGGAATACATGTAAATCCGTGGTTGATTCATGTCAATGTGTGACAAAAACCACTGCAATGTTGTAAAGTAATTAGCCTCCAACTAATAAAAATAAATGGAAAAAAAAAGAAAAAAAATGAAAAAAAATTCTTAATTAAAAAAAAAAAAAATAAGAAATAGACTCCAAGATCCCTTCCCTCAACTCCAAACTTCTAGGCTACTTCTCCTCCTCTACCTCAGCATAAAACTAGAGAATTATTCTCTAGAGATTGTAAAACTTTGAGTATCTGGACTGCTGTTGTTGTTCAGTCGCTAAGTCATGTCTGACTCTTTACAACCCCATGGACTGCAGCATGCCAGGCTTCCCTGCCCTTCACCATCTCCCGGAGTTTGCTCAAACTCATGTCCATTGAGTCAGTGATGCCATCCAACCATCTCATCTTCTTTTGCCCCCTTCTGCTCCTGCCCTTGATCTTTTCCAACATCACAGTCTTTTCTAATGAGTCAGTTCTTCGCATCAGGTGGCCAAAGTATTGGAGCTTCAGCTTCAGCATCAGTCCTTTCAATGAATATTCAGGACTGATTTCCTTTAGGATGGACTGGTTTGATCTCCTTGCAATCCAAGGGACTCTCAAGAGTCTTCTCCAGCACTACAATTCAAAAGCATCAATTCTTCAGTGCCCAGCCTTCTTTATGGTCCAACTCTGACATCCATACATGACTACTGAAAAAACCATAGCTTTGACTATATGGACCTTTGTCAGCAAAGTAATATCTCTGCTTTTTAATATGCTGTCTAGGTTTGTCATAGCTTTTCTTCTAAGGAGCAAGGGTCTTTTACTTTTGTGGCTGCAGTTAATGTTCACAGTGATTCTGGAGCCCAAGAAAATAAAGTCTGCCACTGTTTCCACTTTTTCCTCATCTATTTGCCATGAAGTCATGGGACCAGATGCCATGATCTTAGTTTTTTGAATGTTGAGTTTTAAGCCAGCCTTTTCACTCTCCTCTTTCACCCTCATCAAGAGACTCTTTAATTCCTCTTCACTTTCTGCCATTAGAATGGTATCATCTGCATATCTGAGGTTGTTGATATTTCTCCCAGCAATCTTGATTCCAGCCTGTGATTCATGCAGTCTGGTATTTTGCATGATGTACCTGCATAGAGTTGGACCATAAAGAAGGCTGAATGCCTAAGAATTGATGCTTTTGAACTGTGGTGTTGGAAAAGACTTGAGAGTCCCTTGGACTGCAAGGAGATCAAGCCAGTCAATCCTAAAGGAAATCAATCCTGAATATTCATTAGAAGGACTGATGCTGAAACTGAAGCTCCAATACTTTGGCCACCTGATGTGAAGAGCTGATTCATTAGAAAAGACCCTGATGCTGGGAAAAATTGAAGGCAGGAGGAGAACAGGATGACAGAGGACAAGATGGTTGGATGGCATCACTGACTCAATGGACATGAGTTTGAGCAAGCTCTGGGAGATGGTGAAGGACAGGGAAGCCTGGCATGCTGCAGTCCATGGGGTTGCAAAGAGTTGGACACAACTGAGTGACTGAACAACTGAACACTCTGCATAGAAGTTAAATAAACAGGGTGACAATATACAGCCTTGATGTACTCCTTTCCCAATTTTGAACAAGTCTGTTTTCCATGTCCAGTTCTAGCTTGCTTCTTTACCTGCATATAAGTTTCTCAAGAGGCAGGAAAGGTGGTCTGGTGTTCCCATCTCTAAGAATTTTCCACATTTCCATTTTGTGTTCCACACAAAGGCTTTAGCATAGTCAGTGAAGCAGAAATAGATGTTTTTCTGGAATTCTTTTGCTTTTTCTATGATCCAAATGGATGTTGGCAGTTTGATCTCTGGTTTCTCTGCCTTTTCTAAATCCAGCTTGTACATCTGGAAGTTCTCTGTTCATGTACTATTGAAGCCTAGCTTGAAGGATTTTGAGCATTACCTTGCTAGCATGTGAAATGAGTGCAATTGTACAGTAGTTTGAACATTCTTTGGTATTGCCTTTCTTTGGGATTGGAATGAAAACTAACCTTTTCCAGTCTTTTGGCTGTTGCTGAGTTTTCCAAAATTGCTGGCATATTGAGTGCAGCCCTTTCACAGCATCATCCTTTAGGATTTGAAACAGCTCAGCTGGAATTCTGTCACCTCCACTAGCTTTGTTCATAGTAATGCTTCCTAAGGCCCACTTGACTTCACACTCCAGGATGTCTGGCTCTAGGTGAGTGACCACACCATCGTGGTTATCTGGGTCATTAAGACCTTTTTTGTATAGTTCTTCTGTGTATTCTTGCCACCTCTTCTTAATCTCTTCTGCTCTGTTAGGCCCTTGCCATTTCTGTCCTTTATTGTGCCCATCTTTGCATGAAATATTCCTTTGGTATCTCCAATTTTCTTGAAGAGATTCTTAGTCTTTCCCATTCTATTGTTTTCCTCTATTCCTTTGCATTGTTCACTTAAGAAGGCTTTCTTATCTCTCCTTGCTATTCTCTGGAACTCTGCATTCAGTTGGGTATATCTTTCCCTTTCACTTCTTCACTTCTTTTCTCAGCTATTTGTAAGGCCTCCTCAGACAACCACTTTGCCTTCTTGCATTTCTTTTTCTTTGAAATGATTTTGGTCACTGCCTCCTGTACAGTGTTACAAACCTCTGTCCATAGTTTTTCTACAAGATCTAATCCCTTGAATCTATTTGTCACTACACTCTATGATCATAAGGGATTTGTTTTAGGTTAAAACTGAAAGGCCTAGTGCTTCCCCTGCTTTCTTCAGTTTAAGCCTGAAGTTTGCAATAAGGAGCTAGTGATCTGAGCCACAGTCAGCTCCACATCTTATTTTTGCTGACTGTGCAGAGCTTTTCCACGTTTGGCAGCAAAGAATATAATCAATCTGATTTCCAAATTGTCCATCTGGTGATGTCCATGTGTAGAGTCTTTTCTTGTGTTGTTGGAAGAGGGTGTTTGCTTGTGCATTGGTAAAACTTGGCAAAACTCTGCTAGCCCCTGCCCTGCTTTATTTAGCCTCTGGACTGTATGATAAGATGAATAGCTGATGGCTTGAGTATCATAAGTAACATGTTATTATGTGGAAATAATCCTGAATGCTAAACTCCCGGGCTTTCCCCCCCTTTAGGTTTGTTCAAAAAAATTATGCAAAAGTTGGAAAGAAGGGTAAAAGAATACAGCGTATTCTTTTGATGTTATGTGAAGCATTGTTTAATAAGCCCACCAAATGATGATTTAATTATCTAGGGAAATATACCTACATCTGACTGCTATTTATATCAAGGGTTCAGATTCTCTGTGTATTTTTATGTTAACTTGCAGATTTTACCCAGTAGAAATACAAATACTTTTTGTCCAGAAAAAAGATAACTTCAAAATTATAGTTTTCATTGCTCATTGTACGTTAATCCATTGTGTCTTATCTAGCAATCATACTCTACATTTCCTCCTTAAAGGACTATAAGTAGAATGCCTAGTCCCTCAAAATATTTGTTGAATCTGCTCAACCCTAGATTTGAATGAAAGTCATTTAAAAAAATTTTTTAACATTTTATTTTGGCAGTTTCTCAAATGCTAGCAAGCAGACCTTTACCTCTAGGTGGGTAAATGAGAGTATTCCCTGGAAATTTGCCTAACCAAAGATTAAAGACTTAAAGATACTTACTTCTGGTTTCCTAGCAAATGACCCAGTCAGATCTCCCTGTTTTTACCATATATTTTATCATCTTAAAATAGAATTTTTGAGAGTAAGAGGAGGCTTTATTTTTTATCCCCTCCCTTGGCCACAAGTCTGTTCTCTATGTCTGTGAGTCTGTTTCTGTTTTGTAGATAGGTTCATTTGTGCCATATTTTAGATTCCACATATAAGTGATATCATATGGTATTTGTCTTTCTCTTTCTGACTTACTTCACTTAGTATGATGATAATCTCTAGTTGCATCCATGTTGCTGTAAATGACATTATTTCATTCTTTTTTATGTTTAAATAATATTCCATTATTTATGTACACACACACCACATCTTCTTTATCCATTCATCTGTTGATGGATATTTAGGTTGCTTCCATGTCTTGGCTATTGTAAATAGTGCTGCTATGAACATAGGGATACATGTATCTTTTCAAACTGTATTTTTTTTCCTTGATATATGCCCAGCAATGGAATTGCTGAATCATATGGAAACTCTATTTTCAGTTTTTGAGGAACTCCTATACTGTCCTCCATAGTGGCTGCACCAATTTACATTTCCACCATCAGTGTAGGAGGGTTCCCTTTTCTCCATACCCTCTCCAGCATTTGTTATTTGTAGACTTTTTAATGATGGCCATTCTGACCAATGTGAGGTGGTACCTCATTGTAGTTTTGATTTGCATTTCTCTAATAATTAGTGATGTTGAGTATCTTTTCATGTGCCTATTGGCCATCTGTATGTTTTCTTTGGAGAAATGTCTGTTTAGGTCTTCTTCCCATTTTTGGATTGGGTTGTTTTTTTGTTGTTGAGTTGTATGAGCTCTTATACTTTGAAAATTAAGCCCTTGCTGATCCCATTGTTTGCAAATATTTGGAATGTAGTAGAGAAAACTCAAAAAAAAATCAAGAAAGACTTTGGACTTTCTAAAAATAAAATAGGAAACCAGAAAGTAACAAAGCCATCCTTTGAAAGTCTGAAGAAAAAAATATTGCTCACTTCAGTTCAATTCAGTCACTCAGTCATGTCCAACTCTTCGTGACCCCATGGACCACAGCACTCCAGACCTCCCTGTCCCATCATCGACTCCCAGAGCTTACTCAAATTCATGTCCACTGAGTCAGTGATGCTATCCAACCATCTCATCCTCCGTCGTCCCCTTCTCCTCCCACCCTCAATCATCCCCAGCATCAGGTCTTTTCAAATGAATCAGCTCTTCACATCAGGTGGCCAAAGGATCGGAGTTTCAGCTTCAACATCAGTCTTTCCATTGAACACCCAGGACTGATCTCCTGGGTGGACTGGTTGGATCTCCCTGCAGTCCAAGAGTCTTCAAGTGGGATTGCTGCAGACTCTCAAGAGTCTTCTCCAACACCACAGTTCAAAAGCATCAATTCTTCGGCATTCAGCTTTCTTTATAGTCCAACTCTCACATCCATACATGACTACTAGAAAAACCATAGCCTTGACTAGATGGACCTTTGTTGGCAAAGTAATGTCTCTGTTTTTAAATATGCTATCTAGGTTGGTCATAACTTTCCTTGCAAGGAGTAAGTGAAACCTGATGATTAATTTCAGAGAACATAAAAAGTTAAATAGCAAAGGAAAAATAATAAAGATTACTGTATTGTTATAATAATGTAAACTCTGATCTGGACTAAATATAATTATCTTGGGAGTTTGGAAGGATGGAGGGCACCTGTTATTTGTGGTAGGTAAGAAAAAGAGTACCAAACTTTCATCTTCCAAACAGGCACTTTGATAGATATGTCTGAAACTGAAATTTCATGAGTTAGCAATACAAGCATATAAATTTAGAGATATTAAGATTTGCAGGAAAAGAATCAGTGAAAAGAATTGAAATGTTTTCATAATGGAAAGGAAAAAATGGAGTGAGGGAAGAATAGGGACTGTTGTCTGGCATAACAAATTTTAAGGATTAGTAGACTTATTACAATAGGTTAATGTGTGACTTTTATTTTTAAAAAATTTTTCTTTTCATTTTTAAAAAGTTTTTATAATTTATTTTTAATATAAATTTATTTATTTTAATTGGAGGCTAATTACTTTACAGTATTGTAGTGGTTTTGCCATACATTGACATGAATCTGCCACAGGTGTACATGTGTTCCCCATCCTGAATCCCCCTCCCACCTCCCTCCCCATCCCATCCCTCTGGGTCATCCCAGTGCACCAGCCCTGAGCACCCTGTATCATGCATTGAACCTGGACTGGTGATTCGTTTCACATATGATAATATACATGTTTCAATGCCATTCTCCCAAATCATCCCACCCTTGCCCTCTCCCACAGAGTCCAAAAGACTGTTCTATACATCTGTGTCTCTTTTGCTGATCTCACATATAGGGTCATCATTACCATTTTCTAATTCCATATGTATGCATTAGTATACTGTATTGGTGTTTTTCTTTCTGGCTTACTTCACTCTGTATAATAGGCTCCAGTTTCATCCACCTCATTAGAACTGATTCAAATATATTCTTTTTAATGGCTGAGTAATATTCCACTGTGTATATGTACCACAGCTTTCTTATCCATTCATCTGCCGATGGACATCTAGGTTGCTTCCATGTCCTGGCTACTATAAACAGTGCTGCAATGAACATTGGAGTACATGTGTCTCTTTCAATTCTGGTTTCCTCGGTGTGTATACCCAGCAGTGGGATTGCTGGGTCATATGGCAGTTCTATTTCCAGTTTTTGAAGGAATCTCCACACTGTTTTCCATAGTGGCTGTACTAGTTTGCATTCCCACCAACAGTGTAAGAGGGTCCCCTTCTCTCCATACCCTTTCCAGCATTTATTGCTTGTAGACTTTTGAATAGCAGCCATTCTGACTGCCGTGAAATGGTACCTCATTGTGGTATTGATTTGCATTTCTCAAGGCTATGGTTTTTCCAGTGATCATGTATGGATGTGAGAGTTGGACTGTGAAGAAAGCTGAGGGCCAAAAAATTGATGCTTTTGAACTGTGGTGTTGGAGAAGACTCTTGAGAGTCCCTTGGACTGCGAGGAGATCCAACCAGTCCATCCTAAAGGAGATCAGTCCTGGGTGTTCATTGGAAGGACTGATGCTGAAGCTGAAACTCCAATACTTTGGCCACCTCATGCAAAGAGTTGACTCATTGGAAAAGACCCTGATGCTGGGAGGGATTGGGAGCAGGAGGAGAAGGGGATGACAGAGGATGAGATGGCTGGATGGCATCATCAACTCGATGGACATGAGTTTGAGTAAACTCCAGGAGTTCATGATGGACAGGGAGGCCTGGCGTGCTGCGATTCATGGGGTCGCAAAGAGTTGGACACGACTGAGCGACTGAACTGAACTGAACTGAATAATGAGTGATGTTGAGCATCTTTTCATGTGTTTGTTAGCCATCTGTATGTCTTCTTTGGAGAAATGTCTGTTTAGGTCTTTGGCCCATTTGTGGATTGGGTCGTTTATTTTTCTGGAGTTGAGCTTCAGGAGTTGCTTGAATATTTTTGAGATTAATTCTTTGTCCGTTGCTTTGCTTGCTATTATTTTCTCTGATTCTGAAGGCTGTCTTTTCACCTTTCTTATAGTTTCCTTCGTTGTGCAAAAGCTTTTAATTCTAATTAGGTCCCATTTGTTTATTTTTCCTTTTATTTCCATTATTCTGGGAGGTGGGTCATAGAATATCCTGCTGCGATTTATGTCGGAGAGTGTTTTGCTTATGTTTTCCTCTAGGAGTTTTCTAGTTTCTGGTCTTATGTTTAGGTCTTTAATCCATTTTGAGTTTATTTTTATGTGTGGTGTTAGCAAGTGTTCTAGTGTCATTTTTTACAAGTGGCTGACCAGTTTTCCCAGCACCACTTGTTAAAGAGATTGTCTTTTTTCCGTTGTACATTCTTGCCTCCTTTGTCAAAGATAAGGTGTCCATAGGTTCGTGGATTTATCTCTGGGCGTTCTATTTTGTTCTATTGATCTATATTTCTGTCTTTGTGCCAATATCATACTCTCTTGATGACTGTGGCTTTGTAGTAGAGCCTGAAGTCAAGCAGGTTGATTCCTCCAGTTCCATTTTTCTTTCTCAAGATTGCTTTGGCTATTCGAGGGTTTTTGTATTTCCATACAAATTGTGAAATTATTTGTTCTAGTTCTCTGAAAAATACCATTGGTAGCTTGATAGGGATTGCATGGAATCTATAGATCTCTTTGGGTAGTATACTCATTTTCACTATATTGATTCTTCCAATCTATGAACACGGTATATTTCTTCATCTAT
Source organism: Odocoileus virginianus (assembly GCF_023699985.2). Classification (NCBI taxonomy): domain Eukaryota; kingdom Metazoa; phylum Chordata; class Mammalia; order Artiodactyla; family Cervidae; genus Odocoileus; species Odocoileus virginianus. Next base: position 5,422,085 of record NW_027224263.1, read on the forward strand.
TTGTGTCCTCTTTGATTTCTTTCACTGGTGTTTTATAATTTTCTATATATAGGTCTTTTGTTTCTTTAGGTAGATATATTCCTAAGTATTTTATTCTTTTTTTTAAAATTATTTTTATTAGTTGGAGACTAATTACTTTACAATATTGTAGTGGGTTTTGTCATACATTGACATGAATCAACCACGGATTTACATGTATTCCCCATCCCGATCCCCCCTCCCACCTCCCTCTCTACCCAATCCCTCTGGGTCTTCCCAGTGCACCAGGCCCGAGCACTTGTCTCATGCATCCAACCTGGGCTGGTGATCTGTTTCACTATAGATAATATACATGTTTCAATGCTGTTCTCTCGAAACATCCCATCCTCGCCTTCTCCCACAGAGTCCACAAGTCTGTTTTGTACATCTGTGTCACTTTTTCTGTTTTGCATATAGGGTTATCGTTACCATCTTTCTAAATTCCATATATATGTGTTATTATACTGTAATGGTCTTTATCTTTCTGGCTTACTTCGCTCTGTATAATGGGCTCCAGTTTCATCCATCTCATTAGAACTGATTCAAATGAATTCTTTTTAATGGCTGAGTAATATTCCCTGGTGTATATGTACCACAGCTTCTTATCCATTCGTCTGCTGATGGGCATCTAGGTTGCTTCCATGTCCTGGCTATTATAAACAGTGCTGCGATGAACATTGGGGTGCACGTGTCTCTTTCAGATCTGGTTTTCTCGGTGTGTATGCCCAGATTGCAATGGTGAATGGAATTGTTTCCTTAATTTCTCTTTCTGTTTTCTCATTGTTAGTGTATAAGAATGCAAGGGATTTCTGTGTGTTGATTTTATATCCTGCAACTTTACTATATTCATTGATTAGCTCTAGTAATTTTCTGGTGGAGTCTTTAGGGTTTTCTATGTAGAGGATCATGTCATCTGCAAATAGTGAGAGTTTTACTTCTTCTTTTCCTATCTGGATTCTTTTTATTTCTTTTTCTGCTCTGATTGCAGTGGTCAAAACTTCCAAAACTATGTTGAATAGTAGTGGTGAGAGTGGGCACCCTTGTTTTGTTCCTGACTTTAGGGGAAATGCTTTCAATTTTTCACCATTGAGGATAATGCTTGCTGTGGGTTTGTCATATATAGCTTTTATTATGTTGAGGTATGTTCCTTCTATTCCTGCTTTCTGGAGGGTTTTTATCATAAATGGATGTTGAACTTTCTCAAAGGCTTTCTCTGCATCTCTTGAGATAATCATACAGTTTTTATTTTTTTCCATTTGTTAATGTGGTGTATTATGTTGATTGATTTGGAGATATTGAAGAATCCTTGCAATCTGGGATAAAACCCACTTGGTCATGATTTATAATCTTTTTTAATATGCTGTTTGATTCTGTTTGCTACGATTTTGTTACGGATTTTTGCATCTATGTTCATCAGTGATAGTGGCCTGTAGTTTTCTTTTTTTGTGGTATTTTTGTCAGGCTTTGGTATTAGGATGATGGTGGCCTCATAAAATGAGTTTGGAATTTTACCTTCCTCTGCAATTTTTGGGAAGAGTTTGAGTAAGATAAGTGTTAGCTCTTCTCTAAATTTTTGGTAGAATTCAGCTGTGAAGCCGTCTGGTCCTGGGCTTTTGTTTGCTGGAAGATTTCTGATTACAGTTTCAATTTCTGTGCTTGTGATGGGTCTGTTAAGATTTTCTATTTCTTCCTGGTTCAGTTTTGGAAAGTTATACTTTTCTAAGAATTTGTCCATTTCTTCCAAGTTGTCCATTTTATTGGCATATAGTTGCTGATAGTAGTCTCTTATGATCCTTTGTATTTCTATGTTGTCTGTTGTGATCTCTCCATTTTCATTTCTAATTTTGTTGATTTGATTTTTCTCCCTTTGTTTCTTGATGAGTCTGGCTAATGGTTTGTCAATTTTATTTATCTTCTCAAAGAACCAGCTTTTGGCTTTGTTGATTTTTGCTATGGTCTCTTTTGTTTCTTTTGCATTTATTTCTGCCCTAATTTTTAAAATTTCTTGCCTTCTACTAACCCTGGGATTCTTCATTTCCTCCTTTCCTAGTTGCTTTAGGTGTAGAGTAAGGTTATTTATTTGACTTTTTTCTTGTCTCTTGACGTAAGCCTGTATTGCTGTGAACCTTCGCCTTAGCACTGCTTTTACAGTGTCCCATAGGTTTGGGGTTGTTGTGTTTTCATTTTCATTCATTTCTATGTGTATTCTGATTTCTTTTTTGATTTCTTCTGTGATTTGTTGGTTATTCAGCAGCATGTTGTTCAGCCTCCATATGTTGAAATTTTTAATAGTTTTTCTCCTGTAATTGACATCTAATCTTACTGCATTGTGGTCAGAAAAGATGCTTGGAATAATTTCAATTTTTTTTTTTAAATTTACCAAGGCTAGATTTATGACCCAGGATGTGATCTATCTTGGGGAAGGTTCCATGTGCACTTGAAAAAAAGGTGAAATTCATTGTTTTGGGGTGAAATGTCCTATAGATATCAATTAGGTCTAACTGGTCTATTGTATCATTTAAAGTTTGTGTTTCCTTGTTAATTTTTGTTTAGTTGATCTATCCATAGGTGTGAGTGTGGTATTAAAGTCTCCCACTATTACTGTGTTACTGTTAATTTCCCCTTTCATACTTGTTAGCATTTGCCTTACATATTGCAGTGCTCCTATGTTGGGTGCATGTATATTTATAATTGTTATATCTTCTTCTTGGACTGATCCTTTGATCATTATGTAGTGTCCTTCTTTGTCTCTTTTCACAGCCTTTGTTTTAAAGTCTATTTTATCTGATATGAGTATTGCTACTCCTGCTTTCTTTTGGTCTCTATTTGCATGGAATATCTTTTTCCAGCCCTTCACTTTCAGTCTGTATGTGTCCCTTGTTTCAAGGTGGGTCTCTTGTAGACAGCATATATAGGGGTCTTGTTTTTGTATTCATTCAGCCAGTCTTTGTCTTTTGGTTGGGGCATTCAACCCATTTACATTTAAGGTAATTATTGATAAGTATGATCCTGTTGCCATTTACTTTGTTGTTTTAGGTTCACATTTATACACCCTTTCTGTGTTTCCTGTCTAGAGAAGATCCTTTAGCATTTGTTGGAGAGCTGGTTTGGTGGTGCTGAATTCTCTCAGCTTTTGCTTGTCTGTAAAGCTTTTGATTTCTCCCTCATATTTGAATGATATCCTTGCTGGGCACAGTAATATGGGCTGTAGGTTTTTTTTCATTTATCACTTTAAGTATGTCCTGCCAATCCCTTCTGGCCTGAAGAGTTTCTATCAAAAGATCAACTGTTATCCTTATGGTAATCCCCTTGGTGTTATTTGTTGTTTTTCTCTTGGTGCTTTTAATATTTGTTCTTTGAGTTTGATTTTTGACAATTCGATTAATATGTGTCTTGGGGTGTTTCACCTTGGGTTTATCCTGTTTGGGACTCTCTGGGTTTCTTGGACTTGGGTGATTATTTCCTTCCCCATTTTAGGGAAGTTTTCAACTATTATCTCCTCAAGTATTTTCTCATGGTCTTTCTTTTTGTCTTCTTCTTCTGGGACTCCTATGATTCGAATGTTGGGGGGGTGTTTAACATTGTCCCAGAGGTCTCTGAGGTTGTCCTCATTTCTTTTAATTCTTTTTTCTTTTTTCCTCTCTGTTTCATTTATTTCTACCATTCTATCTTCTACCTCACTTATCCTATCTTCTGCCTCCGTTATTCTACTGTTGGTTCCTTCAGAGTGTTTTTGATCTCATATTTTGCATTATTCATTATATATTGGCTCTTTTTTTATTTCTTCTAGGTGTTGTTAAACCTTTTTTGCATCTTCTCGATCCTTGTCTCCAGACTATTTATCTGTAACTCCAATTTGTTTTCAAGACTTTGGATCATTTTCACTATCATTATTTGGAATTCTTTATCAGGTAGATTCCCTATCTCTTCCTCTTTTGTTTGGTTTGGTGGGCATTTATCCTGTTCCTTTACCTGCTGGTTATTTCTTGCCTTTTCATCTTGTTTATATTGCTGTGTTTGGGGTGGCCTTTCTGTATTCTGGCAGTTTGTGGTTCCTCTTTATTGTGGAGGTTCCTCACTGTGGGTGGGGTTGGACAGGTGGCTTGTCAAGGTTTTCTGGTTAGGGAAGCTTGTGTCGGTGTTCTGGTGGGTGGAGCTGGATTTCTTCTCTCTGGAGTGCAATGAAGTGTCCAGTAATGAGTTTTGAGATGTCAATGGTTTTGGTGTGACTTTGGGCAGCCTGTATATTGAAGCTCAGGGCTATGTTCCTGTGTTGCTGGAGAATTTTCGTGGTATGTCTTGCTCTGGAACTTGTTGGCCCTTGGGTGGTGCTTGGTTTCAGTGTAGGTATGGAGGCATTTGATGAGCTCCTATCAATTAATGTTCCCTGGATTCAGGAGTTCTCTGGTGTTCTCAGGATTTGGACTTAAGCCTCCTGCCTCTGGTTTTCAGTCTTATTCTTACAGTAGCCTCAAGACTTCTCCATCTATACAGCACCAATGATAAAACATCTAGGTTAATGATGAAAAGTTTCTCCACAGTGAGGGACACCCAGAGAGGTACACAGAGTTGCATGGAAGAGAAGAGGGAGGAGGGAGATAGAGGTGACCAGGAGGAGAAGAGGGGGAATCAAAAGGGGAGAGAGCAAGCTAGCCAGTAATCACTTCCCTATGTGCTCTCCACAGTCTGGATCCCTCAGAGATGTTCACGGAGTTACACAGAGAAGAGAAGAGGGAGGAAGGAGACAGAGGTGGCCAGGAGGATAAAGGGGGGAAACAAAAGGAGAGAGACAGATCTAGCCAGTAATCAGTTCCCTAAATGTTCTCCACAACCCGGAACACACAAAGACATTCACAGAGTTGGGTAGAGAAGAGAAGGGGGAGGGGGGAGATAGAGGCAACCTGGTGGAGAAAAAGGAGAGTCTAAAGGGGGAGAGAGCAATCAGGCCAGTGATCTCACTCCCAAGTAAAAATGGGTACTGAAGATTGGGTTCTTAAAGGTACAAAATTGATAACAAATACCAAAAAGCAAAGATTAAAAATCTAGAGTAGAGGTTAGATTCTCAAAAATACAATATTAAAGAAAAAAAACAAAGTCACAAAAATTATAAAAAATATATATATATGAAGTTTGCTTTAAAAATAGGGTTTTTTTTGCAAAGTAATAGTAGGTTATAAAAATGAAAATTGAAGGAGTAATAGAGGAAGCTATGGTACATATACACAATGGAATATTGCTCAGCCATTAAAAAGAATTCATTTGAATCAGTTCTAATGAGATGGATGAAACTGGAGCCCATTATACAGAGTGAAGTAAGCCAGAAAGATAAAGACCAATACAGTGTACTAAAGCATATATATGGAATTTAAAAAGATGGTAATGATAACCATATATGCAAAACAGAAAAAGAGTCACAGATGTACAGAACAGACTTTGGGACTCCATAGGAGAAGCTGAGGGTGGGATGTTCTGAGAGAACAGCATTGAAACAAGTATACTATCAAGGGTGAAACAGATCACCAGCCCAGGTTGGATGCATGAGACAAGTGCTCAGGGCTGGTGTACTGGGAAGACCCAGAGGGATGGGGTGGAGAGGGAGGTGGGAGGGGGAATCGGGTTTGGGAACACATGTAAGTCCATGGCCGATTCATGTCAGTGTATGGCAAAAACCACTACAATATTGTAAAGTAATTAGCCTCCTACTAATAAAAATAAATGAAAAAAAAAGATACTAAACAAAAAAAAATAGGGTCTTTTTTTGCAAAGTAATAGTAGGTTATAAAAATGAAAATTAAAGGAGTAATAGAGGACTTAAAAAAAAAAATTTTAATTTAAAAAATGATAATAGTAAAAATATATCTAGGACTTTCTCTGGTGTTGTTGTGGACAGTGTGGGGTCAGTTCATTTTCAGATAGTTCCTTGATCTGGCTTATACTTCTCAAGATCTATAGGCCCCTTCCTATGTAGTCGGTGCTAACTGCAGGGTTTTAATCTATTGTACCTGTCACTTCCAAAGTGGTTCCCTCTGTTTATTTTAGCTTCTTCTGTTTGCTGGTCTCTTCAGTGTCTAATTTCCGCCCTGACACAAGGGGGCGGTGGTGGTCACTTTTTTAGGCTCACTTATTCAGTGGTGTGGAGAAGGCAATGGTAACCCACTCCAGCAGTCTTGCCTGGAAAATCCCATGGATGGAGGAGCCTGGTAGGCTGCAGTCCATGGGGTCGCTAAGAGTCGGACACAACTGAGTGACTTCACTTTCATTTTTCACTTTCATGCATTGGAGAAGGAAATGGCAACCCACTCCAGTATTCTTGCCTGGAGAATCCCAGGGACGGGGGAGCCTGGTGGGCTGCCATCTATGGGGTTGCACAGAGTCAGACACGACTGAAGTGACTTAGCAGCAGCATTCAGTGGTGCTGTGGGGAGGGAGGAACACTGCAAACAAATATCACTGGCATGTGTGGGGAGTGCTCGCAGTGTCTCGGCCACACTGGGTTTGCCCCGCTCACGGCGTGTGTGCTTTCCCAGTCTACACTGTTCAGGCTCTAGGTTGCCCTTCCGGGAACTGTCTGAGGTGGGTCCTGGGTTGCATGCACTTCCCAGGTCTAAGCTGCTGAAGTTCAGGTTCTCAGGTATTCCACAAAGGCACAGACTTGGTTGGGCCTGTGTTTTGTGCCCTTCCCAGGTCCAAGCAGCTCAGGTGACCAGGTGCTTGGTGAGCGCAGTCGCCCCCAGGTGGGGGCTGCGTCTTATCGCCTCCCCTGTCCCAGCCGCTGGGTTTTCTGGGTGTACAATGGGCGCGCCTTCTCAGGTGTGCCATGTGTCTCTTCTGGGGAGCTGATCTCTGGCTGCGACCCTCCTGGCAGATGTCGACTGTCCAGAATCCCAAGAAGTCTTGGTTAGCAATGAAGCCTGCTTGCAGTTTGGTAGAGGATGCCTCTCTGGGGCCGCGATTGCCCCCTTCCGGCTCTGGCTGCCCTCACCTGCCTGTCTCTGGCGGGGGATGGGCCGGTCCACAGCCAGCTAGCTCTGCTCAGTCCTTTGTTCTGTGAGCAGGCCTGGCAGTGTCTTAGGTTAGGGCTTTTCCTGGGATAGCTATCCCACAGTCTGGGTTGCTATCTCAAGTTAGTTCCCTCAGATTGCCCTCAGGGCATTAATGCCTGGTCCTTACCTGAAGCAATGTAGCCCACGCCTCCCTGTCCAGTCCCTGCTTGGTAGTGGTGAATGCGAGTGTCTGGGCGGTTTCTCTGTTGGGATTTGCCATTAGGCACATAATCTGTGGGTTTTAATTATTATTATTTTTTTTCCTCCCAGTTACCCTCTGAGGTTCCAAGGCTCACCACAGACTCGCCGGTGAGACTCGCCGGTGAGAGTGTTTCTTGGTGTTTGGAAACTTCTTTTTTAAGACTCCCTTCCCAGGACGGATCTCCATCCCTACCTCTTTTGTGTCTCTTTTTATCTTTTATATTTTTTCCTATCTCCTTTCAAAGACAATGGTTTGCCTTTCTGGGTGCCTGATGTCCTCTGCCAGCATTCAAAAGTTGTTTTGTGGAATTTGCTCAGCGTTCAAATGTTCTTTTGATGAATTTGTGGGGGAGAGAGTGGTCTCACCTTCCTGTCCCTCTGCCATCTTAGGACCGCCCCTAAAAAGTTTTAAAAAAGAGAAGAAATAATCATTTTTACATGTCATGGTTTAGGAAAAAATACTAGAGTTTGGAAAGTTAAGTGCTTGGTTCAGGTTGAAGTTCATATTTTGGTAGCTTACAGACTTAATTCAGAAGAACAGTGTAGAAAGAGTTTTCTGTTTCATAGAACCTATTTTGGCTCCTAAAATGCTTAAATTATTTTTTATCATATATGAACAAAATGGAATTGTTTTGAGGTAGTGCTTCCTTAGGTAATGAGTACTTAAGAATCAGGAGATTTTTTTAAGTTTATTTTTAATCAAAGGATAATTGCTTTACAATATTGTGTTGGTTTCTGTCATACATCAACATGAATCAGCCATAGGTATACATATGTCCCCTCCCTCTTGAACCTCTCTCCCACCTCCCACCCCATCCCATCCCTCTAGGTTGTCACAGATCCCTGGTTTGGGTTCCTGGATCAGGAGATTTTAATGAGTATCTGTTCTGCCACTGAGTGCTATATTATGTTGAGCAAGTCATTCACCTTCTTTGAACAGACATTTCCTCAGCTGTCAGATGAATGTAGAGAATTTATGTCTACTACACGCAGTGGGTTCAGAGTTCTCTCCTCCAGAACCTTGATTCCTATGTCAGAGGAATCTGGAACTCTTAGAGAAAAAGGTTGATGAAGGGGCAACAAAGAATACTGGTGGATAGCCCATTATGAGTTGGAACAGAACCTTAACCCTCCAGAGAAGACTTAAACCCACTCCCAGGGATGTATTGGGTTGGCCAAAATGTTCATTTGAGGTTTACTGTGAGATGGTACAGGAAACCTGAATGAACTCTTTGGCCAGCCGAATAGTATTCCCAACAGGATGAGAAGCTACTTGAATAGTTAAGGATATAGCTGTTGAGGAGACACAAAGCTTCCATAGCAAGCCAATTGCCCTTTAAGATTCCATAGGCTCCACTGAGCAGCAGAGCTCTCCAGACGACAGTTATCTCCAAATTGGTTTTTTTTTTTTTTAATGCTCTTTTTGTTTTGTCTCTAATCAATGAGTTTTTTTCTGTGTGTGTTTTCTCTATGCCTTTCTCAAACCGTGCTTTTGTCCTAAAATGCAATTTATCTTCTTGTCTTACCAACCCTACTCTGACTATTCTTTCATCACCCTGCCCTTTAGGTATCTCATAACCTGTTCCTGTGACCATATTGTTTTTATCTAGAACTTGGCTTTAATTTCTAATTTTAATTCTTTACCAAGCTAGTACACATCTCAAAATGGTGGGCACATTCTCAAATGAAACCATACCATGATTTTGTTTTCTATATATTGAAAACACTAGGTTCAGAGTGATGTCTCAGGATCCAAAAGGTGGCTGCAGTGGGGACTGAGGGGCAGGATTGAGGCCTAGTTCACAGCACTCCAGGTATCCTTCACTTTTAAAGAGAATATAGATATACATAGGGACTTCCCCAACGGCTCAAGCAGTAAAGAATCCACTTGCAATGCAGGAGACACAGGAGATATGGGTTTGATTCCCTGGCTTGGAAATATACCCTGGAGAAGGAAATGGCCACTTACTCCAGTGTTCTTGCCTGGGGGAAAAAATACACACACACACACATGGCTTTTGCACAAAACTTTGGGAGAAGTTCTTCTTTAAAAATTTAATTAAATTGGAATGTTTCTGACTTGATAAATATAAAAAGTATTATTTGGATTCAAATTTCAGGTGTTTTCACTTACTGGTCATGGTTGTATGACTACAGTGGGTAAGTTACTTCTTGCTGAGTCTCAGTTTACCAACCAAAATATACTATAGATTATGAAAAAAGGAGAATTCAAAGGTAAGGGGATATTATTTTTGCATTCTCCCTGAACCTTCTTATGCCAGTATTGCAGATGGTTGGAACCTTCCACAAACCTCTGTCCTCTGCCTATACTAAATTTAGGGGTAAGCAGGCAAGTTTCTTTAAACTATGAAAAGCCCAAGTACCATTCTATGGCCTTGGATGGTTATATATGGCCCACAGGAATCTTTGCCTGGGTCAGGCTGTAATCAGTATTTAATAGGAAACACCTTCCTTCCTTCTTTCCTTTAGGGCATGGCTCACAAACACTTGGTATCCAGGCCTCTATGATGCCTATGCTTACACTGCTTAATTCCTGACAGCTCACTGTACCTCTGACACAAAAGAGCCATATTGTTCTGGGCATCATCAATTTAGCATGTTTCAGTTGCCCACTCTGATCACAGAGTCACTCCTGAACCCTAAATGCTAACTGTTGAAAATTAATCTGACACATTGCACATTCTCAGATGGAGACAAATGGACCCTGAAGAACTTAAAGGACATTTTCTCAAACCATCCAGCAGAATTGAAGGCTCCTGATTTTTCATTTCTCCTACAACCTAAGCCAAACTAGCTAAATGACCAATATTGATGCTTCAGTTCCTCTAAAAACAATGGCTCCGTGTACATGCTAGGTGATCAGAATGTATTTGCTTATCAAAGTTGAAAACCCATTTTGAGGAGCCTGTATCTTTGGGTCTGCCTTCAGCTGGGCTCCTGACACTGAAGAATGAGAGTTGGTTCACCTTCTTTTAAAGTGTTTTAACTGTGCTTTAGTTAAAAAGAAGGAGGGACAAGCACAGGAAGTAAATTAAATGAATGCCAAGGATATTCTAGTAGTTATAGCAACATGGGCTTAAGTTTTAATATTGATGAAATTTTCAATAATTGTTGTCTTAAAAGATTTCTTAAGTAGCTCTAAATTGTGAACCTTAATAAACATTATTCAGGCATATTTTTAATGGGTGGATCCTTCCGAAATATGAGTCACCCCTTAGAAGAATCAGAAAAATACTACCCTCTGAGAGTGGGTTTTATTTTGTATCTGTAGAAGTATTTGTCTCTTTTTTAACCCAGCATCCTGTCAAATCAAGACAAACCTGCTGGAAATGGACATTTAAGATCAAAGGGATAATTGAGAGAGGCTGAAGGAAAAAAAAAATTAAGGATGCTCTTCATCATCTTGGTCTTTACTATTGTTGGTTGCCATGACCCAGTCCTGAGTCCTTTCCTCTTTTCACTGTATACTCCTCTCCAGTTTACCTTGTCCTCACTCAATCTCATGGCTTGAAATACCATCTCCATGTTTATGGCTCTCAAATTTCTATCTCCAACTTGGTCTGAGTTCCAGACTCCACTATGCAACTGCCTACTAGGCATCCTAATTTGAATGTCTGTGAAACATCTCCAAATCAACACATCCAAAACTAAACTCCTTGTCTTCTCCTGCCACTGCTCCTACTTATTGGGTAACAAACACAATTCTGGGTACTTGAGATATAGCAATAAACAGGGTTCTGACTTCCAGAATTTACATTTTAGTGGTAAAGAGTAATAATGAAAACCAAACAAACAAGTAAATAATGGGTGTGTATGCACACACACACACATATAGATATATATATATATATATAGAGAGAGAGAATATTAAAGCAAAGTATGCTAAGGAGATAATGATGGGGAAGATAATGTATTTGATAGGAGTGATTAATGAAGTTCTCTCTCTGTGAAGACACATTAAGGAAAACCTGAACAAAAAGAGGTATTAATAATATATCTTGCAAATATCTGGGGGAACATTTCACCTGGTGGAAACAGAGAGTGCAAGTACCCTGAGATGTGAAGATGCTTGGTGTGTTTGAGAAAAAGCCTATTAGCTGGAAAGCAGTAAGTGAAAAGAAAAATTTTAGGAAATGGAGTCAAATAGGTAGCCAGGAGTCAGATCATATATGTGCTTATAGGCCACTATGAGGAGAATTGGATTTTTGTTCTGATTTGATTTTTGTTCAAGTGTGATAAAAAGCCATTGCAGGTTTCTGAGGAGAGAAGTTGCATGACTGGATTTAGATTTTGAAAAGATCTCTAGTCGTTGTGATGGGAGTAGACTGCAGAGGGCCTGAGTTGAAGCAAGGAGACCTGTCAGGATGCTATTGCAAAAGTCCAAGAAAGAGAAGATGGTAGGTGCACTCAGGTGAAAGCAATGCATATACTAAGATGTGTTTAGATGCACTCTGTATTTTGTATGTAGAGCTAATGGATTTGTCTGTCTGAGGGAATGGCACGACAACCATCCATCCAGTCTGCAAGCCAGAAAACTAGGAGTCATTCTTGACCCTTTCCTTTTACTTCACATGCACCCCCACCTATAATCCATTGCGAGAGTCTGTTGATTCTCCTCAAGTGAAGACTGGAAAGAAGGGCATTTCTGGCAGAAAGAGAGGCATGTGGAATGAAATAAAATGCATAGTAGGATCAGCTAGACCACAGACTATTTCCCAAGGAAACTATTTGAAGAAACATCATCCAAGTTTAAATATTGGTACAAGAAATAACCTTGTCTGACTCCTCCCTCAACCTAAATTATGTTAACCCCATTTAATGCTCCCACAATTCCTTGTTATTTTCCATAATGGTATTTGTCACAAGTTGTGGGTACATACTTATTCATTTGCTTATTTAATGTTGGTTTAATCTCACTAGGCTGAAAGTGAGGTTCATGCAGGGACCAAATCTTATTTTATATCTCTAGTGCCTAGTACATGGTTCATGGAATGCACTCAGTGTTTTTATAAATGAATAACTGAGTGAATATAAACATAAAAACGTTATTCTAAAGAGAATGCTGATGATCTTCTACAAATGACTTAGAGCATGACAAAGAATGAAGTTAGGCATAAGGAAAAAATAAAACATCTTGACCAAAATATTTTTAAATCCCAGAATGAACCTAAGAGTAATAGCATCTCATTTCTTATATCCAGCAAATAAGAGACTTCTAGGTACTGGATATAAAAGGGTTTGTTTCCAAATGGCCTAAATGGTCTCTTAATTTCCTTCTAGAATTTTAAGATTCTGAGAAGTATAATTGACAATCCATGAATCTAAAGAGCATTCACTGACTTGTTGATTTGACAAAACTGTATTGAGTGCCTAGTCTATACTAGGCGATGGGCTGGGCACTGTGGCCTCAACATCGATTTACATTCCGTACTCAAGTGTCTGCATACTAGTAAGGGCATTCATTTGAGAGATACACAGAGTATAAGTAGACATAATTTCCTATTTCCAGGTCTAGGCCTTAAGTGTGACATCTTAAGGAATTTCAACAAATTGGTCCATGTGGTTGTCAAGGTTCTCTGAGAAAGAGATACCAAGATGGAATTTAATGTCTATGGATTTTATTAGGGTAAACACCTGTGAGAGGAAGCGGGGCGAGCACCTGTAAAGGCTGGGAGAACTATCATAACAGAAGTTAAGCCTGACCTTCAGTAAAAGAGAGAGGGGAGGAAAGTCCAGCAAAGTGCCCTAGACTCCCGAACAGTCTACAGAATGTTTAGTTGGGCCTTGAGAAGTCAGCCATCAGAGAAGTCTTGTGTCTTCCAGGAATGGGGCTTCCTTCATTTCTCTGTACTTAGAAATGTGATTTGGGAGCAGATGATATGATGGATTTCAGAGCGCAGTACCTGTGGCCCCTGGTCAGTTATGCTCATTGTAGTTGGTGGGAGGGGAGGGTGTAAAAGACTCATCCTTATGGCCACCACAGCCCTTTATGAAGTTATGACAACTTATGCAAACTACAAATATCTACTTTGAGGATATATCATAAATAGTTTACCAGGGAGAACATTAGACATGTACTTTTATGGAAAACAGTCAACTGAAATAGTGAAACATAAGAAATTGACTACCAGGTTGCTAGTGAGAGAAGCACTCAAGCTTAGCATTCCTGGTTTATATGTTCAGCAGATCCATGCAGTTAGATGTATTCAGTTTCATTGTGCTGGTCTTTGTTTTTATTGACACTCTATAAGAAAGGTGCCTACAACTTTAGTGAGGGTATTTCCATAGCCATGACTGACTTATAGCATTGTTTCCCTTCAAGTTCAGCCTTCTAAATATGCTCATATTCAGCCTTCTAAACACCATTAGTCAATGAGACAGCTATTGGTAAATCCATTGAAACAGCTGCAAAGGTGAGTGGGATCCTACTTTCTTTATTTTTGTCATTTTACTTTGTATCAATTATGGTATTCTAGATTATGCAGCAGTAAGAAATAATCTGATAAATTACAGCAACTTGAATTGTTGTTGTTCAGTCACTAAGTCGTGTCCAACTCTTTGTGACCCCATGCACTGCAGCAGGCCAGGCTTCCCTGTCCTTCACTATCTCCCCAAGTTTGCTCAAACTCATGTCCATTGAGTCAATGATGCCTTCCAACCATCTCATCCTCTGTCACCCCCTTCTCCTCCTGTCCTCAATCTTTCCCAGCATCAGGGTCTTTTCCAATGAGTCAGCTCTTCATATCAGGTGGCCAAAGTATTGGAGCTTCAACTTCAGCATCAGTCATTCCAATGAATATTCAAGGTTTCTTTCCTTTAGGAATGGCTGGTTTGATCTCCTTGCAGTCCAAGGGACTCTCAAGAGTCTTCTGCAGCACCACAGTTTGAAAGCATCAGTTCTTCAGAGCTCAGCCTTCTTTATGGTCCAACTCTCACATATGTACATGACTACTGGAAAAATCATAGCTTTGACTATATGAACCTTTGTTGGCAAAGTGGTATCTCTGCTTCTTAATACACTACCTTGGTTTGTCATAGCTTTTCTTGACTTTAATTGGCAGAAGTTTGCTTTTCATTCCCCTTGTGGACTTCCTGGGGCTCTTCTCTGTATTGTCTTTATTCTGGGACCCAGGCTAAAGGAATAGCCACCATCTGTAATACTGCTGTAGGGAGTAAAAACAGCAGGTAACCAAACATGCAGTGTTAAAACTTTTGCCCAAAAGTGGTATGTGTCTCATTATACTGACCCAAACAAACCAGATGCCCAAGCCCTGACTTCCAGGGGGTGGGAAGTATTATCCCTCCACAGGGAGGTGATCCTAATGTTAGTGAACATTAACACAGGGCGTACATTGCCTATCTGGACAGTCTTGTCTGTAGCCCTGGTACCTAGGAAGGTACTTGGCACATAGTTGGTGTTTGCTCCATATAGATTTGTTGAATGAATGAATGAAATTTAAACCTGAATGTGAAAGACACTTCAAGTCCCTAGCATCTCTTCATTTCATGTCTTGAACTATGGATTATCCAGCTTGATAAATACAAAGTTATAAGAAACTTACAGGCAGGATTGGTAAGTAATGATCACTTACCAATGTGATCCCACTTACCAATGGGAGACTGATAAGTCCTAGAAAAGAAACCCTTTTCATGAGTTTGTCAATAAGAGAAGTGATACGCCTGTGCCCAAGGGATTATAATTTCTAGGCTTGATTCCAAAAGTGCTCCCCAAGTCAGTAAGTGTTTATTAGAAGCCAACTCCATGGAAAATTAAAACTAAGGATTACAATGGAGAGAGCAGGGCATCTATCTATGAGTATTAAAAGACATAGATTCTGTGCTTGGAAGTTTATAGTCCTATTGGGAAGACAAGGCATATGTAATAAAAACAACTTGAATAAACACTATGTAATGGAAAGAACATTGACTTGGAGCAAGGTCAATCTGGATTTGAATTCTGGATCTAACATTTTCTTTTGTGTGATTTCGGAAATGTGTTTTAACATTCCTGGGTGTTATTTTACTCATCTGTGAAGTGAGGTTAATGGCAGAGCCTATGTCACAGGGCTGTTAATGCATATTAAAGGGGATAATGTGTGTCACAATCCTAGCACAGAGTAAGCAGGATGGAAATAATAGCTAATATTTACTCAACACCTACTAAGTGATTGTACAGTTCTAAGTTCTCTGTGTGCATGTGTTTCACAGCTCATTCCAAGATGATGGTGGTGGTGGTGTATGTATGTGTGTAATCCTTTAATCTTTAATACAGCCCTGTGAAGTGGCTGATTTAGATACTATTATTAGCCCCATTTTATAAATAAGAAAGCTGAGGCACAGAGAGATTATATAGTTTACCCAAGATATATAGCTAGTAAGTGGGAGCTGACTTGTGAAGTCAAACAGCCTGGTCCTAGTGGCTGTACTCTTAATCACTATGCTATGCTGGAGGTCAGCATGGAACATGCAGAGAACATTAAGAAAAAAATCACACGTGGCATAAGCGTATATGTCAGACAGCAACAGCCTACAGAGCAGGAAGTAGGTCACGGTAATATTGTAGAGTTTTGAAAGTAGACAAATTTTGATTATTGAGATCGTTGTCTTCAAATATATTAAAGACAAAAAACGGTGGCTATTATTAATTGTAATAAATAACCTGAGAAAGGTTTGAGAGTATTCATAAACAAAGGCTTGTATTTATTGGCAGAGATATAAAAGTTGTAGGTCTTTAAAGAGGGAAGCTGCTGAATTAGGGTGAAATAAAGACAGCTTCATGAGAAAAGCAGAATCGGAAGACTTGAAATTTTCAGATAGAAAAATGAGCCAAAGAGCACGGTGTGTGGAGAGGTGATGACAAACAAGACAGGCAGTCCTGACTGAAGAGGAGGGATTTTCTTAAAGAATCATGATACAAATTGATACCATAATAATAAAATAAGGACAGTGGCACTATTACTTTTCCTGAGTATTGCACAGTCCCCTTTGTACAGCTTAGTTCTCTGTGGTAGAAAGAGCACTGGACTGAGTCTATAGACCCAAGTTCACACACCACTGCTGTCACATACTAACTGGATAACATTGGGCAATTGGCTGACCTTTTCTAATTCTCAATTTCCCCATTTCTAATGTGAATATAAGAATGCGATATTTAGCAGAGTTGTTTTAGGAAATAATTTATACAGTAGCTATGAAAATAGCAAAGTGAAGTGAAAGTTGCTCAGTCGTGTCTGACCCTTTGTGACACCATGGACTATACAGTCCATGGAATTCTCCAGGCCAGAATACTGGAGTGTGTAGCTGTTCCCATTCTCCAGGGGATCTTCCCAACCCAGGGATCAAACCCAGGTCTCCCGCATTGCAGGCAGATTCTTTACCATCTGAGCAACCAGGGAAGCCCGAAAATAGTGAAAGGACTCCTCAAATGCTCCTTTTTCTATATCTCATTGGATCCTCATGTGAAGTGGGTAGTGTCTCATTACTGAACAATTTTTTCCCCAAGAAAAAGAAACTGAGATTCAGAGAAACTGAAATTTAGACAAATGAAGTGATTTGCTCCACAAACTACATGGCCATTTGGTAGTTTGGGGTCATTTTGACTTTCAGTCTAAAATAAATCCCTTGTCATTACATGTCCAGTAAGACAGTCACTATACTCTTGAGAGTCCTTTGGACTGTGAGGAGATCAAACCAGTCAATCCTAAAGGAAATCAGTCCTGAATATTCATTGGAAGGACTGATGCTGATGCTGAAGTTCCAATACTTTGGCCACCTGATGCAAAGAGCTGACTCATTGGAAAAGACCCTGATGCTGGGAAAGACTGAAGGCAAAAGGAGAAGGGGGCGGCAGAGGATGAGATGGTTGGATAGCATCACTGACTCAATGGACATGAGTTTGAGCAAACTCTGGGAGATGGTGAAGGACAGGGAAGCCTAGTGTGCTGCAGTCCATGGGGGCACAGAGTCAGACACAGTTTAGGGACTGAACAGCAACAAAGACAATTAGAGGACACTGTGATTTTGTGGGAGCAGGACCCAAGATAGGAACACTTTGTGTAAGAAAAAGAGGGGCAGGACCATGTCTGAGTGGGTCTTTGCATGGGAGAAGGGGATTGGAAAAGAGCTGTAAGTAGCCTGGAGGCAGCCTGAAGGTCCTATGGGTGGGATAACGTACCTAAATTGGTAGCAGGATACAGAAATTGTGGAGAGCACCACTGACCAATGTTCCTTCCCTCTGAGTTTGACCAGGATCAGTTTGACCAGGATGAGCATTGACCCTGTCTCTAAGAATGTGCATTTTGCAAAGAGAATTTGAGCCAGATTCATGAATATATATGTGTGTATATGGGCACATGTATGCATATGCACACAATGATGGGGTGATGGGAGAAACGGGAAAGAGTGTTTGAGTTTATTTTCAACAGAAACACTGGCATTTAAACATGAGGTCCATACATCCGTACAAAACATCACAAGGCAAAAGCCAGAATAAACACCATTCGTCCCTATGTACTTGACCTAAATAGACACCATCTAGTTCCATCAACTATCTCCCTGTATCTTTCTCTCCCTAAGCACTGGACTGCATCCTCCCCTTCCTTCTCCTACACACACCAGTTGCAGCATGGTGATATGTGGAGAAATTGAATTCATTAGGATTTTTATGGATAATTATAGTTGCAATATGCTTGGAGTCATTTTATTAAAGCAGTTATAAGGTAATTAATCTTGTCAATAACCTCTTGAGTGAATGTGCATTTTCTGTATTCTCCAAATTTTTGCCTCTGTTCAAGTTTCAGAAAGTATCCAAATGTGTTTGCTACTTCTGATGCTCTCACCAACCCCCACCCCCCACCTCCAGAGCTGAAAGCCAGCAGGGAGCCCAGAGAAGAATTATTTTCCTGGCCAAGGAAGGAGATAGAAAACAAAAGACCTTTCATTGCCCTTTGCTTTTTTTTTTTTCTTGTTCTTTGCTATTTGAGAATGAATCACTACCTGTGGTCAGGTATCTCTCTGTAGCTCAGTTCAGTTCATTCACTCAGTCGTGTCTGACTCTCTGCAACCCCATGAATCGCAGCACACCAGGCCTCCCTGTCTATCACAAACTCCCGGAATTTACTCAAACTCATGTCCATCGACTCGGTGATGCCATCCAGCCATCTCATCCTCTGTTGTCCCCTTCTCCTCCTGCCCCCAATCCCTCCCAGCATCAGGGTCTTTTCCAATGAGTCAACTCTTCTTGCTCTCTCCAAATTAGGAGAACTGAGTGCTGCTGGAGAATGACTAGCAATGTAAGGGTCTCTGAATCCTGTTCCCCACATTGAATACCCATGTACTTCAATTTCCAAGACCACCTCATAAGCAAAAGCTGAATATACAGTACAAAGAAATTTGGGTGCTTAGCATCACAATTGTCAAAAGATGATTCCTTACCCAGACATTCCCTTTAAATAGCCATTTAATATAGGATCTAGTTTACAAAACCAATTAAACAAAAAATTCCATGAACTTAAACTTTTAGAAAATTCTGGTTTGCTAAACCCAGAACCTAACTGCACCTCAGTATTTTTTAAAATATTACTGAACTAAGCTAAAGAAAAATACATTAATATGTTACATATGTGTGTGTGCATATATGTCTTTTTTTTTTGAAGTAAGGACCATACTAGAAACTTGAAACCTTCTTTTTATGGAACTGTTCATTGACTTTCAGTCCTCAAGTTCCACTTTAGTACCCAAGAACACATCTACTGTGTAAAAAGGGCACCTTTGCCCTTCCTACTGTGCTTTTGAAAGCTTCTCTCCTAAGAATTGCTAATGGTAATGCAGGCAGCCTATGGAGAATCAAAGGACAAGCCAGTCTGGACCTCCATTCACTCTTTGATCTTCTTCTTATGACTTGTTCTCTAACTCAAAGGTAATGCCAGGAATGGTCATTATTCTCCATGTAGGTGAGAAGGCTGAAGAGATACATGTGACAAGCCATCATCTCTGTTAAGAGAACTTTTGTCTTTCTTCCATGGCTGACTGAGTCAGAGAGGGCCTGCGTTAAATGCCCCCATTTGTAGACATAAACCCAGTCTGAAAGCCTGAATCCCAGTAATAGATACGTTTTCCTCAATTTGTTTCTTTTGTGTTGTTCTTTAGCTGCTAGCTCTATACAGAACACAATATCTATTATCCATTCAGTTTTTTAAATGAAGCATACACTTCCAATGAGTTTTTGGAATGCTATGGTTATCTGCTAATATTACCTGAAAATTATCTGCTAATAACTTTGATAATCTTAAAATGAAGAATGGGATACCAGTCTCTATGCTGTCACATGAATAGCAGGATGTCTACTTACCATGGGACCGAATAAAGGGAATTGAGATGGTTCTTGGTTAAGATTATTCCCCTTTCTGGCACTAAAAGAAATATAATTAAAAATACAACTGACATTGTAACACACACACACACACACACACACACAGAGTAATAGTTCATGGTTACAAAACCATTGCTAAGGTTATAATGTCTGCAAGACAACATCCCAGTTTTGGGACATGGATGTAGTGCCTACAGTGAAGTTGGTGGCTGTTCAGAATATTAGACAACAAGCAAAATTGTGACTTGGCCAAATTCCCTAACTCTACAGCAGTTTTAACAGTTTGGAGGTTTTCACACACTAAAGTAGATTTCCAGATGTGTTGCTTGACTGGCTTGTTGTTGTTTAGTCGCTCAGTTGTGTCCAACTCTTTGCAACCCCATAGACTGCAGCACACCAGGCTTCCTTGTCCTTCACCATCTCCCGGAGTTTGCTCAAATTCATGTCCATTGAGTTGGTGATGCATCTGACCATCTCATCCTCTGTCACCCCCTTCTCCTCCTGCCCTCAATCTTTCCCAGCATCAGGGTCTTTTCTAATGAGTCAGCTCTTTGCATCAGGTGGCCAAAGTATTGGAGCTTCAGCATCAGTCCTTCTAATTATTGGCTAGTGTCTAGAATCTAGACAGAGAAGACAATGGCAACCCACTCCAGTACTCTTGTCTGGAAAATCCCATGGGCAGAGGAGCCTGGTAGGCTGCAGTCCATGGGGTCGCAAAGAGTTGGACATGACTGAGTGACTTCACTTTCACTTTTCACTTTCATGCATTGGAGAAGGAAATGACAACCCACTCTAGTGTTCTTGCCTGGAGAATCCCAGGGACGGTGGAGCCTGGTGGGCTGCCATCTATGGGGTTGCACAGAGTCAGACACAACTGAAGCGACTTAGCAGCAGCAGCAGCAGCAGAATCTAGAACTGGTTGATAGATATAAAAAAGCAACTGCTAATACCTAGGAAACTTCACTGGGACTGTTCTTAATAAATAAAACATGTCTAGAAATGGTTCTTCATTTCTTAGGGGATCTTTGATGACTTTGGAAATCAGATGAAAGCCATTTATTCTCTCCAGAGAAATACCTATATGCACATATTTTGTTGATAATTATGGGAGGTACACTGATCTTATAAATCCTGTTCTAGGTAAATATTACACTAAGTTGCTGAGTGGGGAAGTCTAAGCAGTCTTTGGACCCACAGCATAGGCAGAGCTTTGGTTGATGAGGGCAGTAGATCAAATGTTTTCAGTGAGTCCTTTGTTGTGCTTAGTTGCTTGGTCATGTTTGACTCTTTGTGGACCCCTGGGTTGTCGCCTGCTAGGCTCTTCTGTCCATGAGGATTCTCCAGGCAAGAATACTAGAGTGGTTTGCCATGCCCTCCTCCAGGGGATTTTCCTACCCAGGAATTGAATCTAGGTCTCCTGCATTGCAGGTGGATTCTTTACCATCTGAGCTACTAGGGCTATTCAAAATAAAACTGTTTGTCCTTCAGAACTTTTCTGTATCTGTTACATAGTTTGCATCTCACACTACTTCTAACCCCAATACTTTGACTCAGTCTTACTCTTTGGGGAATATATAGCATAATTTTTGTAACTTCTCTGGTGTTTTTGCATAGTCAATATCCTAGGAATTCATTTCAATAGTAATTAGCAAGCTCAATACCTGATCTAACTATGAATAAAAGATGACCTCTTTTAATGCTCCGTGTACTTTGGGCTTTCCAGGTGGCTCAGTGATAAAGAATCTGTCTGCCAATGCAGAGACCTGGGTTCAATCCCTGGGTCAGTAAGATCCCCTAGAGAAGGAAATGGCAACCTGTATTCTTGCCTGGGAAATTCCATGGACAGAAGAGCCTGGTGGGCTACAGTCCATGCAGTCTCAGAGTCAGACACAACTGAGTGACTGAGCACTATACCTTCTAATATACCCATCAGTGTACCATTCAAGGACAGGAGAGACCAATTTCTGAGCAGGCCTTGCTCAGAATTATTATACTGTAATTAGATATTGCTGTAAATGTGTTTTCTTATAATTTAACTGTACAACACTCTTTCTCTTTGTCTCTAAGGCCTGCTCCCAAAAACTAAGGGCTTTTGACTCATAGCATGTCCATGAGTTTCCATATGTTTATGCTCCACTCTAGAAGATGTTATGGAGGCAATGTAAGAGCTACTTGATTTTTGAAAATGATTTTGGTACTTTTAAGTGCATCCAACAGAAGTTTTTTTCTCATTGCGTCCTTGAGTGAAACCTCTCCAAGACAAAAGCTGGTGTGTTTTTTCATCTCACTTCTCATAGTCTCCTGCTACTGACACCTTCTGCTTTTCTTTTGATATTGTTGTCTTCTCTATCTCCTTTTCTCCCTGACTTCCAGGGCATTATGCTTTTTGCTATTTGCCATGAACTTCCTTTCTTCATGTCCAGTTGAAGTGTCCGCTGCTTCTCTTTTCTTCCCTTGTTGCCCACAAGTGGTTCCAATAAGCCCTTATCCTCAAAGGATAAGTGCCTCACTGGTCTTCACTACAGGTCCTGCCAGTGCAGATCAGGGCTGCAGGGACAGCCCATCCATGAACTATGCCAGTGGCACATACCAGGGCCTTCTCCCCACCCTTTTTCCTCTTACCCTTCTGAGACTCTAAGCCTCAGAGTCAAATTAAGTGCCTGGAGCTTCTGGGGTGTTATGGCCAATCATTTTCAGCTGTAGCTGATGGAAAGTGTCCCAGAAAAATATGAGCTTAATGGGGCTCTTACCATTCCCAACCTCGTCTCTGATGCCAACTTCATCAAACACACTAAGTAGAGCTCCTTAAGTTTGCATTTCTTTTTTCTTTCCCATTGGAATTACTGTTCAATTTGTATAGTGGGTTTTTATATTGAAGTACATGAAGATTGTACCCAAATGTCTCAATTCCAAAATCAGGTTAGTGACAATAATCAGTTGTATTTTATGTTGCTGAAATATATTACTGAAAAATACTGCTAAAAAAATATACTGCTGAAATATATTCCTTGATACTGGAATGAACTCTCTGGCCGTTTCTTTGCATGTCCTTTACCACATGACAGAGGGGTGGAAGGATCAAAACTGCTTTTCTTCCAGAGAAGTCAAGGTTCTGTGGGAACAGCTTCCAAGGTCTACCTTAAAGTATGCAAAATCCTTTATCACTTGCCCTTAGGCTTTCTTCTCTATCTAGCTTCCTCTCTCATCACTTGCCCCTAAAACTCTGCTCACACCAAAAAACCTGGAGTTCACCAGCCCTAACATTCTCTTTTTTTTTTTCTTTTAAATGCGATTCATGAGATTCTCACAGCAAGCATACTAGGGTGGTTTGCCATTCCTTCCTCTGATGTAATGGACATGAACTTGGGCAAATTCTAGGAGATGGTGAAGGACTGGGAAGCCTGGTGTGCTGCAGTTCATGGGGTTACAAAGAGTCAGACACGACTGGATAACTGAACAACTATTCTCTGGGTTGCCTTAGTGCCTTAGGTCATTCTATTGTCTCTTCCCCCCCCCTTTACCTGGCTAAGTCCTACGGATATTTTAAGACTCAGCCCAAATGTGGGTTCCACTCTAGAATCCCTGGGTGCATCTTAGGAGCTATTGCAGAATTAAGTAAGTCCCCCCACCCTTTTTTTAAAGTAAGTCCCCTTTAACTGTACTACACTCTGTATTTCACTTCTCCCCCAAACTCAAAGACATCTGTGATCGGGAATCCCCTTCCCTATTCCCCACCCCACCCCAGCTCTCAGTATAACCTCAGAGTATACTGCCAGTCTCTAGTTTTGCCTTCCCTCTGAGTTTTCCTCTCTTAAGAATCCATTTCCTCTACATTTACATCTCCATTCATTAGAGGGGTGAGATGGGGGAGGGGAGGGGAAAAAGAATCCCTTTTCTTTGCCATCTTTTTCTTGGCCTGTTTTCTTCAGGGGAAAAAACTTTAAAGATAAGAGTTAGGAGAAATGGAAAGACCAATTGTGTCTATCTTTGTCCTTTTCCCACTTCTGACTGCCTTCTCCTGTGTCCCAGTGAGCTCTATCTCACCTACCAGAAGACTGTAGAAGAGAATCTAATGCTGTCCATGCTACCCATCCCCATTTTCTCTCTTTTGTCAGCCCCAAATGTCTATAGCATGGTACAGAGGCCATATTGCAGTTACTGGTTTCTTGGTCTGTCTCCCCACCAGATAGTGGATTCCAACTTTTTTTTTAATGTGATACATTTGTTCATTTACCTTAGATTTCTCCTGGGCCTGTTTTGCTTGGATATTATAGGAAAGATAGACTGAGGATTCTGGGATATTCATTTCAGGGAAGTTCTAGCTGTAACTCTGTCTTTTCTCACAACTGAGAGCTGGCTGATAACTCCTCTATTTATTAGAGTTAGGATTTCTTTAGGACCAAGCCTAGGCCTTAATCTGTATCCAAAGTATGTGTGACTGAATGTGTTTCTAGAAACGTGTTGGTTCACTGCCTGACTGGCTGGATGGGTAGATGGGATAATAGTATAGTAGTTTAGAATGAGAATCCCCTATTTGCCATTTACTTTTGACTTGGCCTTGGGCAAGTCTTTGGATGTGAGTTGCTTCAAATATTAAGAATGGATAATATATTCACCTCAGAGCACGTTTTGTTTTAGCTCAGATTTATTGAGTGTCTATTATATGCTAGACACTGTCATCACTGCTTTACATGGATTAACTCATTTAAAATTTCCTGTGAGGATTAAATGAAATAAATCATGTAAGCTTTGTAGCATAGAGGAAATGTTCATTTCTGTTGTTCAGTCGCTCAGTTGTGTCCAACTCTTTGCGACCCCATGGACTGCAGCATGCCAGGCTTCCCTGTCCTTCACCATCTCCCAGAGCTTGCTCAAACTCATGTCCATTGAGTTGGTGATGCCATCCAACCATCTCATCCTCTGTCATCCCCTTCTCCCTCCTGCCTTCAATCTTTCCCAGCATCAGGGTCTTTTCCAGTGAGTCAGCTCTTGCATCAGGTGGCCAAAATATTGGAGCTTCAGCTTTAGCATCAGTCCTTCTAATGAATATTCAGGGTTGATTTCCTTTAGATTGACTGGTTTGATCTCCTTGCAGTCCAAGGGACTCTCAAGAGTCTTCTCCAGCACCACAGTTTGAAGGCATCAATTCTTCGGTGCTCAGCCTTTTTTATTGTCCAGCTCTCACATCCATACATGACTACTGGAAAAACCATAGCTTTGACTATATGGACCTTTGTAGGCAAAGTAACATCTCTGCTTTTTAATATGCTGTCTAGTTTGTCAACTCTTTTCTTCCAAGGAGCAAGCATCTTTTAATTTCATGACTGCAGTCACTGTCCACAGTGATTTTGGAGCCCAAGAAAATAAAGTCTGTCACTGTTTCCGTTGTTTCCCCATCTATTTGTCATGAAGTGATGTGACCAGATGCCATGATCTTCGTTTTTTGAATGTTGAGTTTTAAGCCAGCTTTTTTACTCTCCTCTTTCATCCTCATCAAGAGGCTCTTTAGTTCCTCTTCACTTTCTGCATAAGGGTGGTGTTATCTGCATATCTGAGGTTATTGATATTTCTCCCTGCAATCTTGATTCCAGCTTGTGCTTCATCCAGTCTGGCATTTCACATGATGTACTCTGCATATAAGTTAAATAAGCAAGATGACAAAATACAGCCTTGACGTACTCCTTTCCCAATTTTGAACAATAGTCTGTTCTTCCATAAATGCTCATGAAGGTTAGTTATTACCAAAAAGAAACAGCCTGGGTGTTGGGTGTGGCTGTGAAATTCTACCCCTAAAATACAAGTCTTAAGTTATTATTCTTGGGTTTTCTTTCTAGAGGATCTCCCTATATTCCTTATTCCCCAGGAACTTGAGGTAGTATTGGGGCAGACGGATGGGTAGTCAAGGTCTTAATAATTGTTTCTCTGCTTACTAGTTAGTTTCATGTTCCTGACCCCAGACTTTGCCTGACTTGGATAAGTCCAGCTGTTGTGGCACCAGTGACTGAACATAGATCCTTCTTGAGGGGCATTAGGGTTCTTCAAGGACCCATTTCTCTGCTCGACCCCAGAAGCAAGGTGAACTCTTACTTTTCCTCAGGTGCATGGTACCAATGACAGAAGAAGCTCTTGAACTGACCTTTACTTAAACTGACTTGCTGGATTCACCAACTATTTGTAAAACTGCCTGTTGCCCATGATACTCTGTTCTGACTGAGTTGCTTAAGTGGGCTCAACTGTCTTGGAGCTAGTCAGTTCCCAAGATCCTTTGTGTTCTTCTCCCCTTTGCAGGCTGTTCTTGCCAAAGACCATTCAACACTGGCATTTAGCTTTAACTCTGAGTTTTGAGAGTTTATTTCCCTCAGTCCTTTGAACAATGCTTTCCAACTGGTGAGCTGAGGCATCCTGATGTACCCTGAGTGAGTTACAGTTGTGCTGAGCTATTGGTCCTTCCAGGAGGCCTTGTAGATAGGCAACTAGAACCCATCGGCAGTTTTTGCCTCTGGCTATGAATAAACTTGTCATTCCACTTTGATGTGCCATAGAAATGTCATTTTCCACCTGGCTTGTGCTCTAGAAAAATCAAGAAGTATTATGTTTAGAGTGTTAGTTATCGAATGTCTTTTAACCTTGGAGCCACAGTATACGAGTCAGGTTAAAAGGAAATCTGCTTGCTTAATACCACTGAACTGTATGCTTTAAAATGTTTAAGATGTTAAGTTTTATGGTATGTGTATTTTGCTACAATTTTATTTAAAACTTGTAACAATTTATTTATTTATTTATAGCTGTGCTGGGTCTTCATTGCTGCACAGGCTTTTCTCTAGTTGTGTTGTGGCGAGCAGGGGCTACTCTCTAGTTGCAGTGTGTGGGCTTCTCATTGTGGTGGCTTCTCTTGTTGCAGAGCACAGGCTCTAGCACACAGGCTTCAGTAGTTGTGGTGCATGGGCTCAGTAGCTGCAATTTCTGCTTTCCTGGAAAATCCCCAAAGATAGAGGAGCCTGGCTGGCTACAGTCCATAGGGTTGCAAAGAGTTGGACATGACTGAGTGACTAAGCACAGCACAGAGCACAGGCTCAATAGTTGTGGCACATGGGCTTAGTTGCTCCATGGCATGTGGGATCTTCCTGGACCAGGGATCAAACCCATGTCTCCTGCATTGGCAGGTGAACTTCCCACCACTGAGCCACCAGGGAAGCCCTAAAAATATTTATTTTTTTTAAATGAATCTGCTTTGGGTAAAATGGCAGCTAGGGCCTGGAAGCTTGGCATCCCTATCAGCAGAGTCTGAGGGCTTAAGGGAACACAGCTGAGAAAGCACTGCTTTAGAGCAAGCATTGGAAGCCTCACTCTCCCATGGGCTCTGACGTGTGCAGACAGTGCATCGCTCTGTGGAAGCCAGGCTTCAGCAACCCTACAATGGGGCCGAGGGCCTCCTGGGCCTTCCCACAGGACATGTTGACTTTTCCTGAGAGTGTGTCCTCTATTAACCTCCTCGGCACTCAGTGCCAGTATAACTTGTCCCTGCCTTTCCCTTTACCAGCACATTGAAAAATCATCTGTCATAAACATATATAAATATTTATTGAGAAGACTTTTCATCTCTGTATTCTATATATATGTGCATATTACCTAGATGAAATATTCAGTCCTTTTCTGAAGGGTATAAAATAAAAAGAAAACCTCTTCCTGCCCCACTTTTAGTCCCACATCTCCCAGGTAAAACCATTGCTGGCAGTTTTGTAATTTTTTTATTGAGGTATAGTTGATTTAAAGATTATATTAGTTTCAGGTGTACAGCATAGTGATTCAAATTTTTATAGATTATATTCCATTTAAAGTTATTATAAAATATTGGCTATATTCCCTGTGCTATACAATATATCCTTGTAGCTTATTTATTTTATACATAGTAGTTTGTATCTCTTAATCCTCTACCCCTATTTCTTCCCTCCCTGGTGGTAGCTACTGGTTTGTTCTCCCTATCTGTGAGTCTATTTCTATTTTGCTATATACATTCATTTCTATTATTTTTTTGATTCTGCATGTAAGTGATAATATGCAGTGTTTGTCTTTCTCTGACTCCTTTCACTAGAATATCCTCCAAGTCCATCTATGTTGTTGCAAATGGCAAAATTTCATTTTTTCCAACAGCTGAATAGTATTTTATTTTATATATATATCACATCTTCTTTATCCATTCATTCATTGATGGACACTTAGGTTGCTTCCATATTTCAGTTACATAACTATGAACATTGGGGTGCAAGTATCTTTTTGAGTGAGTGTTTTTGTTTTCTTTCAATAAATACCCAGAAATGGAATTGCTGGATCATATGGTAGTTCTGTTTTTAGTTTTTGAGGAACCCCATACTGTTTTCCATAGTGGCTACACCAATTTATATTTCCACCAACAGAGTAGAAGGATCCCATTTTATCTACATCCTCACCAACATTTGTTATTAAATGTTTGTGGTTTTCTTGATAATAGCCATTCTGGCAGGTGTGAAGTGATATCTCATTGGGGTTTTGATTTGAGTTTTTCTGATTTTTCTATTTTTTTGGTATTTTTATATTTTTATTGCAAGTTTTGTATTTTTTGTACCTGTATGTCCTTCCAG
The DNA here is from genome assembly GCF_023699985.2 of Odocoileus virginianus. Lineage (NCBI taxonomy): Eukaryota > Metazoa > Chordata > Mammalia > Artiodactyla > Cervidae > Odocoileus > Odocoileus virginianus. Next base: position 5,450,356 of record NW_027224263.1, read on the forward strand.
AAAAATGTTTGCATACAGAATTATCCATATGTAATATACTGGGCCATTTTACACATGTAATTTTGTACTTTTCCCATTTTACTTAATAACATATCTTAGTAATCACCCCATGTCATTACTTAATATTTTACATCAAGCTTTAAAACATCTGTATAGTATTCTATTGAATGATTGTACCATATTTTATTTCATTACTCCTTTAGTGATAATATTTAGCTTGCTTCCAACGTGTCTGAAGAGCAAAGCACTTGAAAAAATCTAAATGTTCAATATCAAGGAATTCATTAAATCAATTCTATTGATACATGCTATATTACAGCATAGTCTCTTTTTTATAATTTTATTTATTTATTTATTTTTGGCTGTGCTCAATCTTTGTTGCGTCACAAGCTTTTCTCCAGTTGTAGCAAGTGGAGGCTACTCTCTAGTTGCAGTGCGTGAGCTTCACATTGCAGTTGCTTCTCTAGTTGCAGAACACAGGTTCTGGCATGTGTGGTCCCAGTAGTTATGGCTCCCAGGCTCTAGACCACAATCTCAATAGTTGTGGCATATAGGCTTATTGCTCCACAGCATGTGGGATCTTCCCAGATCAGGGATCAAACCCATGTCCCCTGCATTGGCAGACAGATTCTTAACCACTGGACCACCAGGGAAGTCTTACAGTGTAGTCTTTTAAACATGATGTCAAATCACATTCAACACTATAGTAAAGTGTTCCTTATTTCTTTTTATAGGAAAAACAGGTTACAAGTTAGTCAGAATAGTTGAGTCCTGATGAGTTTTAAAAAAAATTGGAGCAGTCATTTATGAACTAGGTATAACATATGTGTACTAAATTGTTAAACTTTTAACAAAGCTTCTCTCTAGGTGGTTGGATAATAGAGGCTTAAGTCTATTTCATCATTTTGCTTATGTATATTTTCTAAATTCTCAAAAATAAATGTAAATTGCTTTAATAATAGAAATAGTACAATAAAAATTAATTTTCTAAAAAGAAAAATTCATGTGCACATATACTCTGGCAGCCACACTCTCCTGTCCCTACTGTACTTATGGTGGGGAAATAGGCAGCCAAACCAAGTGTGTGTGGAGGGGAAATGATCTTCCTTCTACCCTTCTGGGTAGAGCTGTGGATACACAGCACTGGAGTGGTGCTGAAGCTGCAGCTGTGCAATGCTGGAGCAACTTTGAGGAGATACCCCATGTCCAAGGGCAAAGGAGAAGCCCCAGAAAGATGGTAGGAGGGGTGAAATCACGTTTAGAATCAAACCCCATACCTGCCAGAGATGCTCAGAGGGCTCAAACACACCTTGTGTGCACACCAGGACCCAGAGACCCCACAGAGACTGAGACAGAACTGTGTTTGGGTGTCTCCTGCAGAGGTACAGGTCAGCAGTGGACTGCTGCAGGGGCAGGGGCTCTGGGTGCAGTAGACCTGGGTATGGCATAAGCCCTCTTGGAGGGTTGCCATAACCCCACCATAGAGCCACCAGAACTTACACAGGACTGGGGAAACAGACTCTTGGAGGGCACAAACAGAAACTTGTGCACACCAGGACCCAGGAGAAAAGAGCAGTGACCCCAAAAGAGACTGACGCAGACATACCCGTGAGTGTCCAGGAGTCTTTGGCAGAGGTGTGGGTTGGTGGTGGCCTGCTGCAGGGTTGGGGCACTGAGTGTAGCAGTGTGTGCATGGGGCCTTTTGAAGGAGGTCGCCATTATCTTCATTACCTCCACCATAGTTTGGCCTCAGGTCAAATAACAGGGAGGGAACACAGCCCCGCCCTTCAACAGAAAACTGGATTAAAGATTTATTGAGCATGACCCCACCCATCAGAACAAGACCCAGTTCCCCCTCAGTCAGTCTCTCCCATCAGGAAGATTCCATAAGCCTCTTATCCTTCTCCATCAGAGGGCAGACAGACTGAAAACCACAATCACAGAAAACTAACCAATCTGATCACATGGACCACAGCCTTGTCTCACTCAATGAAACTATGAGCCATGCCATGTAGGGCCACCCAAGACGGACGGGTCATGGTGGAGAGTTCTGACAAAATGTGGTCCACTGGAGAAGGAATGGCAAACCACTTCATTATTCTTGTCTTGAGAACCCTATGAACAGCATGAAAAGGCAAAAAGATAGGAAACTAAAACATGAACTCCCCAGGTCAATAGATGCCCAATATGCTACTGGAAATCAGTGGAGAACTAATTCCAGAAAGAATGAAGAGATGGAGCCAAGCAAAAACAACAACCAATTGTGGATGTGACTGGTGATGGAAGTAAAGTCCAATGCTGTAAAGAGCAATATTACATAGGGAACCTGGAATGTTAGGTCCATGAATCAAGGCAAATTGGAAGTGGTCAAACAGGAGATGGCAAGAGTGAATGTCAACATTTTAGGAATCAGCAAACTAAAATGGACTGGAATGAGTGAATTTAACTCAGATGACCATTATATCTACTACTGTGGGCAGGAATCCCTTAGAAGAAATGGAGTAGCCATCATAGTCAACAAAAGAGTCCAAAATGCAGTACTTGGATGCAATCTCAAAAATGAAAGAATGATCTCTGTTTGTTTCTGAGGCAAACCATTCAGTTTCACAGTAATCCAAGCCTATTCCCCGACCAGTAATGCTGAAGAAGCTGAAGTTCTATGAAGACCTACAAGACGTTCTAGAACTAACACCAAAAGAAGATGTCCTTTTCACTATAGGGGACTGACATGCAAAAGTAGGAAGTCAAGAAACACCTGAAATAACAGGCAAATTTGGCCTTGGAGTAAAGAATGAAGCAGGGCAAATGCTAACAGAGTTTGCCAAGAGAATGCACTGGTCAGAGCAAACACCCTCTTCCAACAACACAAGAGAAGACTCTACACATGGACATCACCAGATGGCCAACACCGAAATCAGATTGATTATATTCTTTGCAGCCAAAGATGGAGAAGCTCTATACAGTCAGCAAAAACAAAACCGGGAGCCAACTGTGGCTCAGATCATGAACTCCTTATTGCCAAATTCAGAATTAAACTGAAGAAAGTAGGGAAAACCACTAGACCATTCAGGTATGACCTAAATCAAATCCCTTATGACTATACAGTGGAAGTGAGAAATAGATTTAAGGGACTAGATCTGATAGACAGAGTGATGAACTATGGACGGAGGTTCATGACATTGTACAGGAGACAGGAATCAAGACCATCCCCAAGAAAAAGAAATGCAAAAAAGCAAAATGGCTGTCTGAGGAGGCCTTACAAATAGCTGTGAAAAGAAGGGAAGTGAAAAGCAAAGGAGAAAAGGAAAGATATACCCATTTGAATGCAGAGTTCCAAAGAATAGCAAGGAGAGATAAGAAAGCCTTCCTCAGCCATCAGTGCAAAGATATAGAGGAAAACAATAGAATGGGAAAGACTAGAGATCTCTTCAAGAAAATGAGAGATATCAAGGGAACATTTCATGCAAAGATGGGCTCAATAAAGGACAAAAACAGTAGGGACCTAACAGAAACAGAAGATATTAAGAAGAGGTGGCAAGAATACACAGAAGAGCTGTACAAAAAGATCTTCATGACCCAGATAATCACAATGGTGTGATCACTCACCTAGAGCCAGACATCCTGGAATGGGAAGTCAAGTGGGCCTTAGGAAGCATCTCTACCAACAAAGCTAGTGGCAATGATGGAATTCCAATTGAGCTGTTTCAAATGATGATGCTGTGAAAGTGCTGCACTCAATATACCAGCAAATTTGGAAAACTCAGCAGTGGCCACAGGACTGGAAAAGGTCAGTTTTTATTCCAATCCCAAAGAAAAGCAATGCCAAAGAACACTCAAACTGTCGCACAATTGCACTCATCTCACATGCTATCAAAGTAATGCTTAAAATTCTCCAAGCCAGGCTTCAGCAGTACGTGAACCATGAACTTCCAGATGTTCAAGCTAGATTTAGAAAAGGCAGAAGAACCAGAGATCAAATTGCCAACATCTGTTGGATCATCAAAAAAGCAAGAGAGTTCCAGAAAAACATCTACTTCTGTTTTATTGACTATGCCAAAGCCTTTGACTGTGTGGATCACAACAAACTGTGGAAAATTCTGAAAGAGATGGGAATACCAGACCACCTGACCTGCCTCTTGAGAAATCTGTATGCAGGAAGCAACAATTAGAACTGGATATGGAACAATAGACTGGTTTGAAATAGGGAAAGGAGCACCTCAAGGCTGTATATAGTCACGCTGCTTATTTAACTTATATGCAGAGTACCTCATGAGCATTGCCTGACTGGATGAAGCACAAGCTGGAATCAAGTTTGCCGGGAGAAATATCAGTAACCCTAGATATGCAGATGACACCAAACTTATGGCAGAAAGTGAAGAAGAATTAAAGAGCCTCTTGATGACAGTGAAAGAGGAGAGTGAAAAAGTTGGCTTAAAACTCAGCATTCAAAAAACGAAGATCATGGCATCTGGTCCCATCACTTCATGGCAAATAGATGGGGAAACAGTGGAAACAGTGACAAACTATTTTTCTGAGCTCCAAAATCACTGCAGATGGTGACTGCAGCCATGAAATTAAAAGAGACTTGCTCCTTGGAAGAAAAGCTATGACAAACCTATATAGCATATTAAAAAGCAGAGACATTACTTTGCCAACAAAGGTCCATCTAGTCAAAGCTATGGTTTTTCCAGTGGTCATGTATGGATATACAAGTTGGACTATAAAGAAAGCTGAGCACCAAAGAATTGATGCTTTTGAACTGTGGTGTTGGAGAAGACTCTTGAGAGTCCCTTGGACAGCAAGGAGATCCAACCAGTCCATCCTAAAGGAAATCAGTCCTGAATGTTCATTGGAAGGACTGATGCTGAAGCTGAAACTCCAATACTTTGGCCATCTGATGCAAAGAACTGACTCATTTGAAAAGACCCTGATGCTGGGAAAGACTGAAGGTGGGAGGAGAAGGGGACAACAGAGGATGAGATGGTTGGATAGCATCACTGACTCAATGGACATGAGTTTGAGGAAACTCCAGGAGTTTGTGATGGATAGGGAGGCCTGGCATTCTGCAGTCCATGGTGTAGCAAAGAGTCGGTCATGACTGAGGGACTGAACTGAACTGAACTGACCCTTCTGAGAAGATGTATTGGGGTTGTAGGTGGGACGCAGGTGCACAGCTGGACATACAGTCATCAGCAGCCCACTCTTCACACTGAGGATCCAGTCAGGCAGTGCCTCCAAGAACCTTCTAGGTTCTTGGCTGAGATTCCTCCTTTAATAGGAGACATTGATGGGAGAAAAACAAACAGAAATTTAATATCATGTATTTGTTGTTGTTGTTAAGTCGCTAAGTTGTTTCTGACTCTTTGCAACCCTATGGACTGTAGCCCGCCAGGCTCCTCTGCCCGTGGGATTTCTCAGGCAAGAATACTGGAGTGGTTGCCATTTCCTTCTCCAGGGGATCTTCCCAACCCAGGGATTGAACTCGTGTCTCTTGCATCTCCTGCATTGGCAAGTGGATTCTTTACCTCTGTGCCACCTGGGAAGCCCAATAACATGTATACCTCCTGTATATATGTGAGACCTAAGAAAACTGAGTAACTCTCCAAAACATCTCCAGCAAACTCCTTAAATAGCATCTCCAGCTGTCGTTGCCTTCATTCCAGAGAAAGAAGAGTTGCTAGAGATTGGTTCATCCACCTCTTCTTGATGCAGAGAAGGAGATACCCTTACAAATGGAGATTTCCTATAGGATGATTCATGCTGATGCATGGGAAAATCTACCACAATATTGTAAAGTAATTATTCTCCAATTAAAATTAATTAAAAATATATATGTATAATGTAAATGTCCCTCACAAAAGGTTAACTTCTATTCAGTTTTCAAAGATTTTCCCATGTCTGCTGTTTTCTAAAAATAATCATCTTAGGATAATCCTTATGCCAAAGACACATTTTCAGGTGACACATTCTGGTCCCCTTCACAAGGAACCTGGCCCTCACTATGTGAGCTCCCAGTCCAGTGAGGACAGCTACAGCAAAGAGGCCACAGACCAGTGCAGGGAACTAGGAACTGACCACTCTTTTAAAAAATATTTATTTATTTGACTGTGTTGGGTCTTAGCTGCAGCAAGTGGGATCTTTGTTGTGGTGCTTACTTGTTCCACAGCACATGAGATCTTCGCTCCCCAATCAGGCATCAAAACTACCTCTCCTTTACTGCAAGGCTGATTCTTAACCACTGGACCACCAGGGAAGACCAAGTAAATGACATGGAGGCTTACACATGGAGTGCTGAGGGGGACCAAGCAGAGGGAGCAATCCCTGAGGAGTGAAAGAGCAGTATCAGAGAAGGCTTCATGGAGGAAGTAGAAATTGAAAGGACAGGACAGAGGAACAGTAGTATATACAAAGGTCAAGAAGAGGAGGGTAGGATTCCTTCAAGCCCTGGCAATAGTTGATAAGGCAGCAGCAGTAAGGACTGCTATTTTGTCACATCAGCTGATTGGTCAGCTGATCACCAAAGAAATGTGGTGAGTGACTGAGATCATTTGCTTTGTTCTGACACATGTGAGTTCAGGTTTCAGTCCTGTCATTTACTGGATATTTGCCTGGGGAAGTTACTTAATTTTTCCAAACCCCAGTTTCTTTGTCTATAAAATGAAAATTATAACAGTATCTACCTCATTAGGTTACTGTGAAGGTTAACTGAAATACTGGATATAATACAACATAGCCCAGTGCCTGATTGACATATAGTAAAGGCTTAATCTATAGTAGCTATAATTATTATTAATACTAATAAAAATAAAATATGTCATAAGACTTAAAGATAATACTAATGAAATCATGTGTAGGAGATTCATAATTCTTAGAAGTAAGTGGTTTTTTTCAAGGTCTCTGATATGAGGTACCAGAAAATTCTATAGCCTATAGAACCCAAACAAATGTCTGGATTTCCAAGTGAGAGAAGTGAATCATATACAGGATGGTGGATAAAAACATTGCTTCTGAATTCCAGAAGACAAGGTTCAACTTTCTGGCTCTGACACATGCACTGTGTAACGTTGGTTAAGTTCCTCTAGGCCTCAGTTTCCTCATCTGAAAGTGGGAGTAATGACACTATCTACCACATAGCATTGTTAACATTTTTTTTCCATTTATTCTTATTAGTTGGAGGCTAATTACTTTACAACATTGCAGTGGTTTTTGTCATACATTGAAATGAATTAGCCATGGATTTACATGTATTCCCCATCCCGGTCCCCCCGCCCACCTCCCTCTCCACCCAATCCCTCTAGATCTTCCCAGTGCACCAGGCCCAAGCACTTGTCTCATGCATCCAACCTGGGCTGGTGATCTGTTTCACCCTAGATAATATACATGTTTTGATGCTGTTCTCTTGAAACATCCCACCCTCGCCTTCTCCCACAGAGTCCACAAGTCTGTTCTATACATCTGAGTCTCTTTTTCTGTTTTGCATATAGGGTTATCGTTACCATCTTTCTAAATTCCATATATATGTGTTAGTATACTGTAATGGTCTTTATCTTTCTGGCTTACTTCGCTCTATATAATGGGCTCCAGTTTCATCCATCTCATTAGAACTGATTCAAATGAATTCTTTTTAATGGCTGAGTAATATTCCATGGTGTATATGTATCACAGCTTCCTCATCCATTCGTCTGCTGATGGGCATCTAGGTTGCTTCCATGTCCTGGCTATTATAAACATTGTTAACATTAAGATAAAATGAGATAACACACATACATTGCTTAGTGTCTTGTACTCAATTTATACTCAGTTCATTCATTTAACCAATGTTTGTTGAGCACCTACAACATGCTGAACTTTGTACTCACATGCTGGGAATATGTTGGCGGTAAATGAGACAAATTAGGACCTTTCTTTTAAGTAAACTTTTCAGTAAATGAGAACTACCACTACTGCTGCTACTAAGGCTATACAGATATTCCTCACTATCAGAAGTCTCACGATCTAGATATTCATTATAATAACTTTTTAAAAAAAGATTTATCCCAAATGCACTATTCAAAAATTGAAATCCTTCAGATGGAAACAGTTGAGTTGCATGGGCATCCCCTCCAGAGGATGTAGAATGCACCCCTCTCTAGATAGGACAGCATCTTGAGTTCCAACTGATTAAAAGCATTGTATATCATCACTATCATCTCCCCCACCATTTCCCTTAAGAGTTTAGCCTTTCGTGAGTCACAATGTTTGCTTATTGCAAGTGCCTGGCGGCATTATCAACCAAGGCCCATGTGAACAACATCTTGAGACTTTCTAATTTTTTATTTCATTGTTTATTTATATTACAGGCTTCCCTGGTAGCTCAGATGGTAAAGAGTCTGCCTACAGTGCAGGAGACCCAGGTTCAATCCGTGGGTCGGAGAGATTCCCTGAATAGGAAATAGCAACCCACTCTAGTATTCTTGCCAGAAAAATCTCATGGACAGAAGAACCTGGTGGGCTACAGTCCATGGGGTCACAAAGAGATGGACACAACTGAGCAATTAACCCTTCACTTCTATTTTATGTTTCAGGGTATGTTCGTGAAGTTTAGGAATGAAATATAATTTGTTTCTGGGGATATAAATTATTGTATCCTAAACAGTCCATGGGGTCCCAAAGAGTTGGACACGACTGAGGACTCAGCACAGCACAAACATAAAACTACCAATTGGTGAGTTCCTTAAGTGTTAAATTATTAGATATTGACATTTTAAATGCTTTGTGTTATGAATAACACTAATAACTTTGTGGTTGATGTATATAGTTGTTTAAGAGGGTTTTAGTAATATCTAGAAAAATTTGTTGGAGTTTGTGTATGTATTTTATTATTTTTCTCATTCAAATGAATGGAATATAGGCTTCCATTTTATGTTACTTCACTATATAACATATTCTCAGTAATGTTTTATATTTCAATATGCAGAGGCACCTGTACTAGAACCACTACTACAATATTACTTCCACCCACTATCTAGTGCTTGCAAACTAATAATTGTTATCGACTAGCTTCCACCATCGGAGAAGGCAATGGCAACCCACTCCAGTACTCTTGCCTGGAAAACCCCATGGGCAGAGGAGCCTGGTGGGCTGCAGTCCATGGGGTTGCAAAGAGTCGGACACGACTGAGCGACTTCACTTTCACTTTTCACTTTCATGCATTGGAGAAGGAAATGGCAGCCCACTCCAGTGTTCTTGCCTGGAGAATCCCAGAGATGGAAGAGCCTGGTAGTCTGCCATCTATGGGGTCGCACAGAGTCGGACACAACTGAAGTGACCTAGCAGCAGCAGCAGCAGCAGCAGCAGCAGCAGCAGCTTCCACCAACTACTGACCCCAGCATTACATTTTCAGTATTTGCAGAAGCTAATGTTGCCCTTTCTCTGTTCTTTGAGTATGGTCATGTGATTGGGGGTGGATTCTAGTCCTTAAGGTAAATGACCAGAACCTTACTGACCTTTTCGTGGCTGATGACCGAGGAAGGTTGCTTAAGGATGAAGGGTACAATTCCAGTCATATCTTTTGGTGGCTCTGAGGCTAAGCAAGGAAGTCAGCAACCCCCAGAGCCAAAGATCTTGGCAATGAGGAAGGAGATTTCACATGGAAAGGTGGCTAGGATGACCTTCTCCAAGGCACCGGCTGCTGCCTGCTGTGTGTGTGTGTGTGTGTGCATGTGTGCACATGCACGTGCACTTGTGTGTCTAAACATGTTGTCCCCTAGAACAGTGATCCCCAACTTTTATGGCATCAGGGACCAGTTTCATGGAAGACAATTTTTCCACAGACTGGGGTGGGGGGGGGGAGATGGTTTCAGAATGATTCAAGCACATTACATTTATTGTACTACTTTATTTCTATTGTTATTACATCAGCTCTACCTCAGATCATCAGGCATTAGATCCTGGGGCTTGGGGACCCCTGCCCTAGGGTATTGCAAAGACACATAGTTGTTGTGGCAAATATTGATGAGTACCTGAATAGGTAGATGTCGAATGGAATTCTAGTTTTATTACTGATTAAAAATATTTTGAAAGGACCTGTTTCTGGTGAAAGAAGAGCACATTCCCAAATCAATGAAGTTTGTGGGAACACTGTATGCACTATCTCCTGTGGATATGGTTAATATATAAAAGGCTCCAAGTAAGCCTGCAGTAAAGAAATTGATTACTCTTCATGTACCAGAATCTCCCCATGCTTTTGTTCTTGCCTCACAGAAATCTCTTTTGTATGGCAGCCCACTGAACACTATTCCACAACACGTGTTTTGAGAAACCCTCTTGTCTATTGTTGTAGAATGAGGTATAACAAATGCTAAGACACTTCCTGCCCCACCCATCATCCTCCTACTGCCTCCCACCCATCTTTCCTTCTGCTTCTCTCTTCCCATCCCATTCTTCCATCTCTCCTTTCCTATCTTGCCTCTCGTCTCTTCCATATTTATTGACACATGATTAAGATATCTGATCATTACCAAAAGCATTTCAGTAGTCCCCTATGCACTGAAATGATGCTGAGGGCTGTCAAAAGGTTAAAAAAAATATGCTCTGTCCCTTCCCCTCAGGAGCTGTCAGTAGCTCATAGATCTGGACTGGGTGAATATGCAGATTCCAGATAATGTAAGTAATCTACATGCGAGCAAATGGCTGAACACATGGCATGTTCATGGAAGGGATGGGGAGTGATCATAGTGAATTACAGCTACACCTTTTTCAGTACCAACAACTTGCCAAACACAGCTCAGCAGGGTGAGAAGAAACACAATTGTTTTTCCCTGTATAATATATGCCATTGTACAGCCAGTGCTGTACTCTCAGAGGGACATTGTGCAATTTTCAGATTTCACCACGTAAGGCCTCCCTTGGGAAGCTGCATAAGAATTAGGTTTGTTTTCTACTGTCAGCTCCACTACAGACTTGCTATGGAAACTTGAGCAAGCCACTTGCCCTCTCTGGGCCTTAGAGGAGGATTCATTAGATAACCTGGGAGTGGCCCATCCCTTCCTGGTCTGAAATTCTGTGATTGATCTGACAGGGTTGCTGTCCCTTGGAGGTGGCTTAGGGTGAGGTGGGAGAGGAGATATTTCCCTCAAAACCTATTTCTGGTTTTCACTGGCCCTTTGCCAAATGTTACTTGTGAGGGGGGAGATGGGCAGACTTGTAAGTTGGAGCTGATTGTGGGTGGGAGTTTGTGTCAATCTCCAAATCTTGCTCCCCTCCCCCCAATTCCAGCATTTTTCAGGTGAAGTGCATTTTTCAGGTGCCATTTACATTCTTGGAGTAAGCTGTGGTGTGCTAGTCAGGAGAACAATGTGTGATATTTACCTGGCATGGGCGATACCATGTTCCCAAAGAGAACAACATGTGACAATCAAATAACCGTAGCAATCCCTCATCTAGAATTTAGACATAGGCAGGGCTCTAGGAGAATGTAGCATGTGTTCTCTCACTTAAGCCTCACAACAATTGTGTAAGATAGGGCAATTCGAATTATCCCCATTTTACAAGGAAGAAAGCCAAGTCTTGGAGAAAGAGATGCCATGACCTACCCAATTCCACACAGGTAACTGGAGGAGCCAGCTTTCAAACCCAGCCAGGCTGACTCCAGAGCTCTTAACTGGTCTGCTTTTCCTTTAACTGGATAAAACAGATACCTTGGAAAGTCATCAATTATAGAGAGGGGAGGGATGGAAGGAGAGAAACACAGCCCAGACCTAGTGAGCCCCAGGCTTGGCAAACATTCTCTTTCATTCACCGGCTTTATGTAGAAGCACTGGATGCAGTGGAGACCAGGGTTCCTACTCAACACCACCCCCACCAGGATTTGGCACTCTGTCACCTCTGTGGGAAATGCTATTCTCTGGGTGACTGGTGGGAGCTAAGGGGAAGGGCCTGTGCAATGGCCACATCAGGAAGCTTGTCCCAGTGCTGTCTGTATAGAGGATTTGTGCGTGCTTCCTGTATTTAGTTGCTCAGTTGTGTCTGACTCTTTGCAACTCCATGGACTGTAGCTGCTGCCAGGCTCCTCTGTCCATGGGATTCTCCAGGCAAGAATACTGGAGTGGGTTGCCATTTCCTCCTCCAGGGGATCTTCCTGACCCAGGGATTGAACCTGCATCTCCTGCATTGGCAGGCAGATTCTTTACCCACTGAGCCATCGGGGACTGGCCGAGAGCTAAACCCTGAAAGACGAGGGCTTGTCATTGACACTTTCTGTCCTCCTTTCAGTGTACTTGTCCCTCTCTTCTTGGTATCTATCAGGAACTTTGTGTGCGTATGCTTTGTCTGGGCTGCCAGGTCCCTTGATGCTGACTCTCAACACATCCACTGGCCATCTTCAATAGATCTTTCCATCCTAATTATTCTAGTTAAAATCTCTGATCCTACTTCTGTCATTGACTGTAGTGATAATAGCAGTCTCTAACATGTATGAATCATGTTCAATGTGTGGGGCTCTGCTTTCAAGTATTTGCATGCAGTATATCATTTAATAGGGCTTTACAGGTGGCACAATGGTAAAGAATCCACCTTCCAATGCAAGAGACACAGGAGACTCTGAACTGAACACTGACTGGGGAAGATCCCCTGGAGAAGGAAATGGCAACCTACTCCAGTATCCTTGCCTGGGAAATCCCATGGACAGAGGAGCCTGACAGGCTACAGTCCATGGGGTTGCAAAGAGTCAGACACAACTGAGCACATATGCACATGCATCTCATTTAATTCTTACAGTTCTATGGGCAGGCACTCTTATTATGTCCACTTGACAGTGAAAGTCACTCAAGTTCAGAGAGTTTACCTTGTCCACGGTCAACCAATCAGTAAGTGGTAGAGAAAGACTCACATCCAGGTCTTTCTAACACCACACCCATGTCATGTCCATGTCTGCTAGCTTATATTACCTCAGAAATACTATGTCAATAACCTGGACCCCATCTGCCTAGTTCGTGTTACTTTCCTAAAAGGGATACACAAGATATGATTCCTCAAGATTAAAAAAAAAGCTCATTTTTCCCCCTCCATTTCTTCCTTTCAACTCATGTCATCCAAATGTAGCACATTTTCCCAAGTGCCTCCAGAGTTTACACTCACATGTGATCCTTACTATGCCCTAGCTTGGTTAATTCAAACTGAGTGCCACTAAGTTTACTTAATCTTGTCCTGATAGTCTTTCTGTTGCTCTTTGATATTTTTTCTCTCTCAACCAGAACTGCCTGGCATCTGCCCTTACAGTTCTCTTACCAGCTTCTCTTCCTGGTGGCTACTCACTCACAGGAGGGACTCACTTGCTGTCATGCTATCCTTGCAAGGCTGGCAGCACCACTTATGTTGGCCCCAATGGATAGATGAGAAAACTGAGGATCAAACAGCTTGAATGACCTTCAAGGGCTCACACAATCTCTGTTTCAAGTGGAAGGTCTTCCCTAGTACTATTAGTTTCAAGCAAAAGTAAGTGTTGAGAGTGCCTGAGATATGTGGGGGCTTCTAAAATAGAATTTTGACTTAAAAATCACACCATTTTCTCAGTGTTTTTGCTAAAGCACCAGCACTAGAATGGGGTAAACTGAGTTAGAGGCCTCTAACAGGCCTCAAATATGCTAATCAACAGGGAGAAGACGAGTTTGTGACTTTAGGCAATATTTAAATATACCAAAGTAAATCACCTGCCACTCTGAGACAAAACCAGGATGTGAGTTGGTAGCTTTTTACAAAATGATTTTATTCCTGGGCTGGATCATCCTGATACCCCAATGAACACAAATGTCAAAGGAAAACACACAACTAATGATATGTAGACATTGGTTTTGTGAAGAATGAGCTGTTTAGGGGAAAGCCCCATGTTTTCCTCAGTACTTAACTTCACAATATTCTAGAAGTAACGATTTTAATTCTCTGAGTTGATAAAGGGTTAGCATGCATGCTTATTCACTCAGTCATGTCTGACTTTGGCAACCTGATGGATTATAGCCCACCAGGCTCCTCTGTCCATGGGATTTCCCAGGCAAGAATACTTGAGTGGGTTGCCATTTCCTCCTCCAGGGGGTCTTCCTGACCCAGAGATTGAACCCTCATCTCCTGCATTGCAAGTGGATTCTTTACCTCTGAGCCACCAGGGGAGCCATGATAAAGGGTTAGTAAGTAGGAAATTTGAGAGCAGGTTGCACCTAGGAGGAAAAAAAGAGTGTCTTTCATTTTCTCCTAGATACCAGACACACCTTCCTGGTTAGATTTCTCCATTCAAGATTTTGTTGGAATCCTCTCTGTACATACTTGTTCTATTGCTTGGGAGGTAGCAAAGGTTTAGTAAACAATGGCTGTCTAGGTGGATGAGTGGATGCTGTGTGTTGATTGCTTTTTCTGGATAATCATTCCATGTGTTAGCCTATGCTGTACTTATCAGGGACACTTTAGAGCCAATAATGCTCAAACCCTAGATGGAGTAAACAACTTCACATGATGTGGAAAGGCAGGGGAGTTAAGATGATTCTAATAAACTAAAAATAAAACTTCTTCCTATTAGTACCTTTCAAATAAGGACTTGCTTCCTGCTGAAATGCAAATACCCCTGGGTGAGATGCAAAATGTGGACCAGAGAGCCTTCCCTGCCTATGCTTCTCAAATTGGCCTCATAAGCAGGGTGCACTCAAAGCCAGAGGATAAATAAGCCACATCTTCCTGGAGGGTCCGTTTTTACTCCAAGATTTGAGAGATGGGAAGTTAGGAAACTTTAGATAATTTAAACCATCATTTATACATTGAAGCAAGTATTAGTATGTATATGATTGAGCTCGGGCAGCCGTAACAAAATACTATAGACTGGGTGGCTTCAACAACAGAAATTCATTTGTCACAGCTGAGAAGTCCAAGATCAATGTTCTGGCCAGTTTGGTTCCTCAGTGAGGACTCTCTTCCAGATTTATGAATGACTACCTTCTCACTGTGTCCTCACATAGCAGAGAGAGAAAGCAAGCTTTCTTCTTATGAGGGTACTAATCCCTTCACAAGAGCCCTACCCTCATGAACCCATACAACCCCATGTCCAATACTATCACACTGGGGATTAGGGCTTCGATATATGAATTTGAGGGGTGGACACAATTTAGTCCACAACAATATCTAGTAGAATAAACTGTGAAAGTCACATGTTTTTCTTTTGTTTTACAATAACAGGAGAAAAGAAAAATAGTTACAGTTTTGCAACAGATCACTTTGGGTTATACTTCTAATGTCATGGGGGATATTCTTTCCTTTTCTTCTGCCTACTGATGCTTGAGGTGAAATTTAAGAAGCAGTCAGGGTTGATATTCTTTCCTTTTCTTCTGCCTACTGATGCTTGAGGTGAAATTTAAGAAGCAGTCAGGGTTGCAAAAGCTGCTCCAATATGAGTGATTCCACTTGGTGTTGTACCCTGAAGAAGCCTTAAGCCTTATGAAACTGTTGGGAATAGTTTATAAGTGGATGTGAATAAAATATCTGAGAGGAAACTTTGGTGACCATGAGTAGAAGCAGATTTCATAAGACTGGAAACAGGAAAACACTGAGGGAGAAAGTGAAGAACTGAGAAGATAGGGCTCTTGGTCATTTTTTTTCCCAGTTTCAGTTTGTTTGGGGGAGGACTAGCCTTCCTGGGACCTCTTTCCCATCTAATTTCCTGATAATTTCAGCTGTACTTCTAAGAAGGTTCTCAGATGAGTCCTAGGGGAAATGGTTAATCACTGGATCCCAACAGGTTTTATTTCTGGGGCTGGAAATGAGGGATATTGGACAAGAATCCTGATGTAATAATCTTGAAACTTTCTACAAAGCACACATGGCCAAGATCACTGAGACTGGAAAGTCCCCTTCTCCAACCTGTATTTAGTAAACAGTATCCAGGGAGCACACATTCCTTCCTTTACATAATGTAACTCAGAATTAAATGCAACTTAAATGGTATCTTCCACCTAGTAGTGTATTTAGGATTTCCTGAAGCTTTGCTTTAAAATCTTCCTCGTAGGTGCTCTGGCCTGCCTAACTCATGCTGCTTCTTGATTTATCCAGTTTTCACATCCACTTCCCTTCAGTTCCTTTGCCCCTTTCTCTACTTTCACAGACACCTGCCCCTTTGGTCCCCTGTGCACTTAGAAAGGTCTCTCATTCACATCAGAATGTTTGCTCCGACCTTTCCAACCTAAACCACTGTTTCTTATTCATTTCATTCACTTAAAATAATTGACACTAGACATATGGTATCCTGCCCACAACTAAGGCTACCTTAGTTCACTTGAAAGAACTGCTTCCTTTATAAAAATCCATTCTCTTGGCAATAATGTTAACAATAGCAATGACAGCTGCCATTCAATGAGCACTTGTGTTATATTTCTTTTCATATTTAATCTTGCAAACAACCTTATGTGGCAGGTGTGAATGTTCTCATTTTAGAGCTGAGGAAACCAAGGCCCAGAAGAACAGACCGGCCTAAGTTTCTGCTAGAGATAGTCCCCTATTAAAAAATATCTCTGCTGCTAACTTGGTATAGAGTCATTCCTTGGATATGAAATTAAAAGGTTTAAACTCCTGGGATAGGTAACTGCTTAGCCTCTTTCCAGGAAGGAAAGTATGATCACTGAAGGCACACGTCATGGCATTGGACCAATGTGGGTTTAAATTATGGCCCTGCTGGTTGACTTTGAAAAAGTCACTCATCTCTCTTGATCTGTTTCTTTATCTGTAAAACAAGGACAATAATTCCCATTTAACATAGTTATTATAAGAACTAAATGAGATGGTATCTGTAAAGTATGAACAGAGTAAATGTTCAATAAATGACAAGCTGTCATTAAAAATCTAAGATTCGGATTAGAAATGATACAGATCCTGCCAAATAAGGAGCAGAGCTTGACTTTCAGCCATTTAAAGAAGTTAATGTATTTTGGAGAGAATACTTCAGGACTCCTGGGAGAACTATGGAAAGATTCACAGTTAAAGTCTGTGTTCTTTCCTTTAAGGAATGAAGCACTGGGTTTAGAAAATAATTTGACCTGGTTTAAGAGTTCTTGCTGTATAATTTGAATAAAGCCCACTTGTGTCAGAGCCCCACCTATCACAGTGTTATGATCAAAGGAAAGCAAGTCCCACATCCAAACTAATCAAAGCACAATTAAAATCTTCACAACAAGCTCTTTCTAAAGTGCCTAAGACCTCACAGGGAACAGAGGGAGTTCTTCAAAATCCCCTTTGCCATTTCCTATACTCTCACTTTTTTCCACACACAGCAGCTGCCTCCAGTTCCCATTTCTCCCCAACTCTGGCTTCCCATGTGGCTCAGCAGTAAAGAATCTGCCTACCAATGCAGGAGACACGAGAGACAGGTTTGATCCCTGGGTCAGGAAGATCCCCTGGAGAAGGAAATGGCAACCCACTCCAGTATTCTCACCTGGAGAATCCCATGGACAGAGGAGCCTGGTGGGCTACCATCCATAGCGTCGCAGAGTTGGTTATGACTGAGCATGCACACACTGTCTCCCTAAACCTTTCTCACAAATGGATTCTAAGGAGATTTGTGTCTTTGTCTCCTCCTCTACCCCTTTCCCCTAGATCAGCTCTTTATTTTGTAATTCCATTTACATATATTTTACATTAAAAAGGACAGCTGAGATGATGCTCTTGATGGCCTGACCACAGCCAGGGAGTGGGGGTTTGTGTGAGGGGAGGGTGGGGGGAAGTTTAGATTGGGAGGTAGATTGCAAACACTTATCATTTAATGGCTTCTAGAGTTGGAGCAATTTAAGTCAATTGAAATTTTATACTTACTAAAGATATGGCTCTTAAAAGCACCTTTTTCCTCTTTCAGATGGGAATTTAGCATTTCACAGATATGATACCAAAGTTTGAGATTATGATTTGAGATTGGTGGCTATTTATGTTTTTCAGGAAAAAAAAATGTTATATATATTTTAGTAAAAAAAAAATCTCAAAACCCAGCTGTGGTGGTTGGGGAAAATAATAAGATGGACTTTGAGTGGTGAGAAGTAGGTAAACCTTTGATTTGGTGCTTCCCAAAATACACATCATCTCATTTAGTCCTCAAAACTCCCCATGAGGTGGATGCCATTATTGCCATCCTGCAGGTAAGGAAATAGAGACTTACAGAAATAAAGGAAGTATGCTGCCTAATGTCACTTGGTTTACAAGTGATAAAGTTGGGGCTTGGTGGGATCTAATTAAACTTAAAAGCTTTTGCACAATGAAGGAAACTATAAGGAAGGTGAAAATACAGCCTTCAGAATGGGAGAAAATAATAGCAAATGAAGCAACTGACAAAGAATTAATCTCAAAAATATACAAGCAACTCCTGCAGCTCAATTCCAGAAAAATAAGAGACCCAATTAAAAAATGGGCCAAAGAAGTAAACAGAAATTTCTCCAAAGAAGACATACAGATGGCTAACAAACACATGAAAAGATGCTCAACATCACTCATTATCAGAGAAATGCAAATCAAAACCACAATGAGGTACCATCTCACGCCAGTCAGAATGGCTGCTATCCAAAAGTCTACAAACAATAAATGCTGGAGAAGGTGCAGAGAAAAAGGAACCCTCTTACACTGTTGGTGGGAATGCAAACTAGTACAGCCACTATGGAGAACAGTGTGGAGAGTCCTTAAAAAACTGGAAATAGAACTGCCATATGACCCAGCAATCCCACTGTTAGGTATACACACCGAGGAAACCAGAATTGAAAGAGACACGTGTACCCCAATGTTCATTGCAGCACTGTTTATAATAGCCAGGACATGGAAGCAACCTAGATGTCCATCGGCAGATGAATGGATAAGAAAGCTGTGGTACATATACACAATGGAATATTACTCAGCTATTAAAAAGAATGCATTTGAATCAGTTCTAATGAGGTGGATGAAACTGGAGCCTATTACACAGAGTGAAGTAAGTCAGAAAGAAAAACACCAATACAATATATTAACACATATATATGGAATTTAGAAAGATGGTAACGATGACCCTATATGCGAGACAGCAAAAGAGACACAGATGTAAAGAACAGTCTTTTGGACTCTGGGAGAAGGCAAGGGTGGGATGATTTGAGAGAATAGCATTGAAACATGTATATTATCATATGTGAAATAGATCGCCAGTCAGGTTTGATGCATGAGACAGGGTGCTCAGGGCTGGTGCACTGGGATGACCCTGAGGGATGGGATGGGAGGAAGGTGGGAGAGAGGGTCAGGATGGGCAACACATGTAAGTCCATGGCTGATTCATGTGAATGTATGGCAAAAACTACCACAATATTGTAAAGTAAGTTAGCCTCCAATTAAAATAAATTAAAAAATATTTAAATATTAAAAAAAAATGTTTGAGCTTGGTCCCAGAGTTGTATGACTCCAAAGTGACAAGAAGAACAAAGCAAAGTTACCCATATAGTTCCTCCATCCTCTCCCTACATCTCTCTCTCTCTCTCTCTCAATCCCCCCCCTTCCATAGAAAATGCATATCCAATCTGAGATAAGTAGACTGAAAATAGGTATGGTAATATGAAGGCCAAACCCAGTTATAGAGCTTGAAGATGACTTAAGTCTGGCAAGAACTGGAGGAGGAAGAGATTGATTAAGATACATAGGAACTAGCAAAGGTCATTCAAATGACAAAGTCAAAGATGGATGCCACAATAATAATAATTTATGTATCCACCACTTAGTGCAAGATGTTAAACATTAACAATACATTTGAAGTCCCTGTGTAATCCTGATGCCATTTTAGAAATAAACACTATATTGAATTTGTCTTTTTCATCATTCCCCTCCCCTACAAAATAAAAATAGATTCCAATGGGAAATTTGACAGTACCAATGAGATAGAGCAGAGAGGCTGAATAGGTGAGTATTCTCAGTATGGAATTTAGAAAGGAAAGAAATATCAAAAGGAAATTGGGCAAATAAATAAGTAAAGCTTATATCATGCTAATAGCTTACTACATATTGCTCATCTCTCAACAGCCTTGTAAAAAAGAAGTTCATCATCATTTTATAGATTTGCTTTCAATTCTTCAGACATGAAAATGCCAAGCACTGGCTATGGTCAAAAAACTGAGACTTGGAGAGATTAGATAATTTATTAATCCACACTAGAGCCTTGAACCCAAGTTTAATTGGTGCTAAGACCCACTTTCCAATACCACACTGGGAAGTTTATAAGTTGAGAAATAAGATAAAACCAATCAAGCCATTCCCAACACTAGTTTTCCTGAAGTTATGTACAACACCCTACACCATATGTAATCCTAGTGATGGGGATTTTTTTGGTCCTGGTTGGCAAGAGCTCATCTCCCTTCACTTCTTTTTTGGAATTTAGGATAAATAATGTGGAGCAGCATGGATGCTGACATCTATAAAATGTGCAAAAGGAACACAGAAGTAGATGATTCAGCAGTGATGAGCAAGGTGATCCAGGTGAAGAGTATATAAAGGACTTCTGAGATTCTTGTGTCATTGGCAAACTAATAGGATGTGTATATTGGAAAGTTTATGAGATTTGGCATTTAGGCATATTGTTAATGTGAAAATACTTAAATGATACAGTCAGTTTGAAGCATTATACTACTTCCACATCTGCTCTTTCATTGGAGCCTCACAATTTGTTCTTTTGTTTTCCTCTTCAGTGTGCTCTTTATAAGCATAAGACATTATTCCTAAGGAATCTGTCCCATCAGCCCACTTTTTCTCACAGTCTACAAATCTTCAGGCCTTCCCAAGTTTTTATTTTTTTAAAAAAAAAAATTTTGCTTCATGATTTTTATTTATTTATTATTTTTGGCTGCACTGGATCGGATCTTCATTGCTGAACATGGGCTTTCTTGGGGTGCTCAGGCTTCTCATTGAAGTGGCTTTTCCTGTTGTGGATCATGGGCTCTAGGACACATGGGCTCAATAGTTGCAGCTCCTGGGCTCTAGAGCAGTGTCAACAGTTGTGGCACAAAGGTTTAGTTGTTCCACAGCATGTGGGAACTTCCAAAATCAGGGATCAAACCTGAGTCTCCTGCATTGGCAGGCGGAAACTTTACCACTGAGTCACCAGCTAAACTCCCCAAGTTTTTCTCCTATTCCATGCACACTCCATTTCTGACCAGGCTCCTTAGGGTGACCTTAAAAGAGGTGAGTCCTTGTTTCTCCTATCTTCCTTGTGCACCTTCAGACTTTTAATCCCATGCTCCTAGGATTCTGGGCTGTGCAGTCTTCAGAACATTTCTTTTTATTGTGAAACTTAGAAGTTGAAAAATAATCGTGGGTTATCACTGGCTGTAATATGTGTTTTCTGTTGCCTGGAAAGTAAATATGGAGTAGCAGCCCTTACAGCAAACCCTCCTGAGAGAAACTAGCTGGAAAGCAGACTTCCTTATGCTGAGGTGAGAAAGTCCCAGAAGTCAGGACAGGGGTGCAGGCAAAGGTAATCAAGGCAGGGAACTCTTCTTTCAGGAACCATTTGACTAAGAATTGAGGATGAAAAATGGTACAAAGTAAGTCCAGCATGTTCCTTTAACCTAGATATCTCTTCAGGGCATACTGAAGAGATGGTTACAGTGAAGGGGCCAGGATGGAACAGTTTGATCCTTAAATGAAGCCCTTGGCTACCCTGAATGGTTCAGGGCCTCTCAAATTCTTCCACCTCAGTACCCTAAGGGCAGAACCAGTAGATTTCCCCACCCCTCCCCCACCACTACACTCTGCAAGATTAGGGACAAAATCCAAAGCCAGTCTCAAATAGAAAATTTATTTGAAATCTACTGTTTTCTTTTAAAAATACATGTGAATCTGGCATTCCCTCTCTTGTTTATTTCATTTTAATCTTATTCCCCTTTAACCTTTTACCCTCCTTCCCATTTCCTTTCCCCAACATAAGCAACCATGTTCGTGTGTTTTGGTGTATCTTTTTCTTTGAATTGTTCCAAAATGTATTGTTTTATGTGCATGCATTGTAATTTATGAAAATGATGTTTATTACATACCTCTTCTCAGTTCTTACATTTTTATTTCCCAGGATTGTATATGTAAGAACAACCTGTGCTCTGTGTATACATCTAACCTGACACTACTCACTGAGGCATTACAGTGTGTATATCTAGTGTGTGTATCCACCACACTTTACATGTCTACTTTCCCAGACAAAAATGGAGAAACTCTATACAGTCAGCAAAAACAAGACCGGGAGCTGACTGTGGCTCAGATCATGAACTCCTTATTGCCAAATTCAGACTGAAGTTGAAGAAAGTGGAGAAAATCACTAGACCATTCAGGTATGACCTAAATCAAATCCCTTATGACTATACAGTGAAAGTGAGAAATAGATTTAAGGGACTAGATCTGATAGACAGAGTGCCTGATGAACTATGAATGGAGGTTCATGACATTGTACAGGAGACAGGAATCAAGACCATTCCCAAGAAAAAGAAATGCAAAAAAGCAAAAGAGCTGTCTGAGGAGGACTTACAAATAGCTGTGAAAAGAAGGGAAGTGAAAAGCAAAGGAGAAAAGGAAAGATAAACCCATTTGAATGCAGAGTTCCAAAGAATAGCCAGCACAGATAAGAAAGTCTTCCTCAGCCATCAGCGCAAAGAAATAGAGGAAAACAATAAAATGGGAAAGACTAGAGATCTCTTCAAGAAAATTAGAGATACCATGGGAATATTTCATGCAAAGATGGGCTCAATAAAGGACAGAAATGGTAGGTACCTAACAGAAGCAGAAGATATTAAGAAGAGGTGGCAAGAATACACAGAAGAACTGTACAAAAAAGATTCTCATGACCCAGATAATCACGATTGTGTGATCACTCATACTCTCCTAGAACCAGACATCCTGAAATGTGAAGTCAAATGGGCCTTAGGAAGCATCACTAAGAACAAAGCTAGTGGAGGTGATGGAATTCCAGTCGAGCTATTTCAAATCCTGAAAGATGATGCTGTGAAAGTGCTGCACTCAATATGCCAGCAAATTTGGAAAACTCAGCAGTGGCCACAGGACTGGAAAAGGTCAGTTTTCATTCCAATCCTAAAGAAAGGCAGTGCCAAAGAATGCTCAAACTACCACACAATTGCACTCATCTCACATGCTATCAAAGTAATGCTCAAAATTCTCCAAGCCAGGCTTCGGCAATACATGAACCATGAAATTCCAGATGTTCAAGGTGGTTTTAGAAAAGGCAGAGGAACCAGAGATCAAATTGCCAACATCCACTGGATCATCAAAAAAGCAAGAGAGTTCCAGAAAAACATCTATTTCTGCTTTATTGACTATGCCAAAGGCTTTGATCTGTGTGGATCACAATAAACTGTGGAAAATTCTGAAAGAGATGGGAACACCAGACCACCTGACCTGCTTCTTGAGAAATCTGTATGCAGGTCAGAAAGCAACAGTTAGAACTGGACATGGAACAACAGACTGGTTCCAAATAGGAAAAGGAGTATGTCAAGGCTGTATATTGTCACCCTGCTTATTTAACTTATATGCAGAGTACATCATAAGAAATGCTGGGCTGGAAGAAGCACAAGCTGGAATCAAGATTGCCAGGAGAAATATCAATAACCTCAGATATGCAGATGACACCACCCTCATGGCAGAAAGTGAAGAACTAAAAAGCCTCTTGATGAAGATGAAAGAGGAGAGTGAAAAAGTTGGCTTAAAACTTAGCATTCAGAAAACTAAGATCATGGCATCTGGTCCCATCACTTCATGGCAAATAGATGGGGAAACGGTGGCTGACTTTATTTTTCTGGGCTCCAAAATCACTGCAGATGGTGATTGCAGCCATGAAATTAAAAGACGCTTACTCCTTGGAAGGAAAATTATGACCAACCTGAACAACATATTGAGAAACAGAGACATTACTTTGTCAACAAAGATCCATGTAATCAAGGCTATGGTTTCTCCAGTGGTCATGTATGGATGTAGAGTTGGACTATAAAGAAAGCTGAGCACCGAAGAACTGATGCTTTTGAACTGTGGTATTGGAGAAGACTCTTGAGAGTCCCTTGGACTGCAAGGAGATCCAACCAGTCCATCCTAAAAGAAATCAGTCCTGAATATTCACTGGAAGGACTGATGCTGAAGCTGAAACTCCAATACTTTGGCCACCTGATGCGAAGAGCTGACTCATTTGAAAAGACCCTGATGCTGGGAAAGATTGAGGGCAGGAGGAGAAGGGGACGACAGAGGATGAGATGGTTGGATGACATCACCGACTCAATGGACATGGGTTTGGGTGAACTCCGGGAGTTGGTGATGGACAGGGAGGCCTGGCGTGCTGTGGTTCATGGGGTCGCAAAGAGTTGGACACGACTGAGTGACTGAACTGAACTGAACTGAACTTTCCCAGAGATGAACACTCAGATAGCTGACAACTCACTACCTCCCCAGGCATCGATGCAGGGAACATCTTTGTGCATGTCCCCATAAGGACTCATATGATAATTTATTGGGGGTTATATACCAAGAAGAGAATTGCTGGCCCATAGAATATGTGTTTTCTTCACTAGACTATGTTATGCCAGATTGCTCTTCAGAATGGCTACACCAACTTTTACTCCCACCAGCACTGGAGGAGTGTGGAAGTCTTTTCCCTCAACCTTTCCCACCCTTTGTGTGCATGCTCAGTCCCTTCAGTTTTATCTGACTCTGTGACTCTATGGACTGTAGCCCACCAGGCTCCCCTGTCCATGAGATTCTCCAGGCAAGAATACTGGAGAGGGTTGCCATGCCCTCCTCCAGGGGATCTTCCCAATTCAGGGATTGAACCCACATCTCCTGCATTGGCCAGGTGGGTTCTTTACCACTAGCACCACCTGGGAAGCCTTCCAACCCTTTAGCAGTATCCAAATTTCTGATTTTTGTCAGCCCAAAATTTGTGATAGTCCAAGGAATATTTTGATTTGCATATTTCTGATTATGAATGATTCAGGTTTATATTAAATGACCAATCCATAGTAAAGTTGATGCACCAAGAATCAAGAAGGGTTGAGTTACTCTTGTTTCCAAGTTCCATTCACACACCTGGATCTGCTTCCTGGGTTAGGCACATATCATTTGGGAGAGTACAGTTACTAGCTGTGTGATCTTGGGAAAGCTGCCTTCTTTCTCTGATCTCTACTTCCTCTATAAAGGAAGACTAGACCAGATAATCACACAGAGTCCTTCAAGATCTAACATTTGTGATTTGAATGATGTCATCTTGAACCATCAAACATTGCATTACCCCTTCTGTATTAAATGCTCCCTCAACCAAAAATAAAAGAAAAAATCCATTCAGTTTATTTTCTATGTGTCAGCAATTGATTTTCCACTAACAGTCCATATTTTTCCCTCCCACTTCTCCCAACCAGGGAAATAAACTGCCTCTTTACACTTTCTTGCTAGCCTGGAACAGAATGACACCAATTTGTTCCTGCTGTTCTTTATTCTCCTGCACATCATTTGCCCAAATTGTGAACCTATCAAACTTGGCTGCCCCCAGTCAGAACAAGGGGAAGATTAAAAGAGAGACTTGAGCTTAGCCACATGCCTCTGTAAATATGAAATGCAAAGCGGGCTAATAATATGATATGATAAGCTGGCAGTCCCATGGTACTCATCATTCTTGGCACAAAATAAATGCTGTTTATGCCCCTATTTTGCTAGGGGGTGAGGAGAAACAAGTCATTTCTAAGCCTTCCCTGATTCAGAGAAAGAAAATTTTAAAACATTTAAACAAATTCTCTTTAAAATACAGCAACGAACTTCCTTCCCACCTCCCTCCCCATCCCACCCATCTAGGTTGTTACTGAGTCTCATTTTGAGTTCTCTGAGTCATATAGCAAATTCCTGTTGGCTGTCTACCTTACATATGGTAATATATGTTTCCATGTTCAAGTGGGAGGGGACATGGGTAAACCTGTGGTTGATTCATGTTGATGTTTGGTAGAAACCAACGCAATATTATAAAGCAATTATCCTTCAATTAAAAATAAATCAAAAAGAAGGGGACAAAATATCCATAAAGTACAGTAATGAAATATTAGATTGAACCATATGACATTACACTTTTTGTAGGTAAAAGAAAAAACAGTTAAATATCAGCAAATTCATATGGTTCAACCTAGTAGATGTGACATAGTCAAAAAGTCTCTTAAAAGTTCCAGAGGGTCATTATCAATGACTTCTTTAATACTACTCTCACTCTTTTCCAAGTAAGACTGCCATATATTCTTTACCTGGTAGACACGGCATCAACAGAGCAAACTGTTGCTTTCTTGATGTTGAATGACTGCACTGGGAATTCTTCTTCCAGTTAGACCATGGGCTCTCCCTTTCCAAGAATATTTTGAGTATTTTCAATGTCACTCACTGTAATCCTGCCTCCAGGGCTCTTGTGTGGATCAAATGTGATAGTGTTAGGTAAATTGGTTTATCTCGCATCACTGACTCAGTGGACATGAATTTGAGCAAATGGTGGGAGATAGTGAAGGATGGGAAGCCTGGCATGCTGCAGTCCATGGGGTCAAAAAAGTTGGACAGAGACTTAGCAACCGAACAACAGTAACAAAACTTGTTAATTTACAGTGTTGTGTTAGTTTCAAGTATAAGGAAAGTGATTCAGCTATGCATATATATGTATTCTTTTTCAAATTATTTTCCATTATAGGTTATTACAAGATACTGAGTTCCCCATGCTATACAGTAGGACTTTCTTGTTTACCTATTTTACATACAGTAGTTTATATCTGTTAATCCCAAACTCCTAAATTTATCCCTCCCCCCACCCTTCCCTCTTTGGTAACCATAACTTTATTTTCTTTGACTTTGAGACTATTTCTGTTTTGTAAATAAGTCCATCTTTTTATCTAGTTTTAAAGTCACAAGGCAAGTGCAAGGAATGGGGAGGAGTATCTATTTGTTAAGTATGTGTCAGACATGGCGCTCAGCATTTCACATACACAATCTATTCTAATCTTCACAAATGCCTGAGAAAATCACTTTTATATCCATTGTATAAATGAGGCTCAGGCACGGAGTTTAAATAACTTGCTAAAGGTCACACAGCTAGTAAGTGGGAACATTGAGACTCAAACTCAGGTTTGTCTGACTCCAAAGCTGATCTTTCTGATGTTTTGTTCTGCTTTTTATTATGATCTTGAATAATTTCTAACAACTTTATTTGTGGATCATACTTCAACAATAACATTGGAAATTGCTAAAAGGCAGGAGCTCTTGTACCTGAATCAGCTAACCATTGGTTCTCATTGTAATTACATGCAGCACTTACCTTACAAATATTTATTGAGCATCTGTGTATATCAAGCAAAGTATTACCACCAACACTGCTATAAGCAGCCCTCATTTACAAATAGCCTTTTGACTTGGGTTTCATTTGGTCACTACCTCCCAGGTTGCCTTCTGCCATGTATTCCAGAACCTATCACAATCTTTCTCAACCCTATATCTCAGAGACTTGGGACTTACTCTGTCTCTTTCTGGAACATTCTTACCCCAGGGCCAAATGTCACTTCATCATAGAACCCTTCCTTAACCACCTGATCCAGTGTAGAAGTCCCTGTCACTTCCTGTCCCCTATCTTGATTTTCTTCATTGCATTTATCACCATCAGACTTGTTTAAAGTCTATTTTGTTCAACACATATTCCCAACTATCTGGAACAATCCCTGGCACACAGTAGGTGTTCAGTATTTGTTGAGTGATTGAGGAAATAGTTTCCACAGTTGAAGGAGATTATGTTTGCCTGTTTATTATGCTATCATCATTTTGATGACTGAAACAAAATATGTATGATTGGGTTATTATATAATATTTGTAATAATGTCAGATCACTTTTGCTAGGAGCTATTTTTTTTTCTTACTTAAGTACCAATTCTGCAGTTTCTACTTATTCTCTATATGGCTTTTCACTTACCAACTTCTCTAAGTAAGACACTTGAATTACATGGTGTACTCATTATAACTGATGGGATCTCAACATCCCCCCACCCCACAACTCAGATGTTACCTTAATTACTCTTTATAAAAAGCTCACCTTTTAATATCTACAAAAGATATTTCAGAAACTTTCAAGCCTTGGGTTATTGATTACTGACAGCCAGATTTCATAAGAACCTATAAATAGGGAACTGAATGAACTTAATACAATTATAATCAGCCCAAGAGAAAAAAGCTCACATTAATGCAGTTGTCTTACATTTCGGTTTTCTCACCTACCCCCTAACATACTATTAATGAAAATAAAATC
Source organism: Odocoileus virginianus (assembly GCF_023699985.2). Classification (NCBI taxonomy): domain Eukaryota; kingdom Metazoa; phylum Chordata; class Mammalia; order Artiodactyla; family Cervidae; genus Odocoileus; species Odocoileus virginianus. The sequence goes on from NW_027224263.1 coordinate 5,478,650, forward strand.
TTCTCACATGTTCTTGACTATAAACATCTCAGTATTTAACTGCATAGGAAATAATTTACCACTGTTTCTAAAAAGGGGTGGAAAGTATTACCATGAGTGCAGTCAAGGAAAGATAATGGTTATTAGACACATTGAATAATAAGGACTGAGTGTACTGTGTTAGTCACTGAGTCGTGTCCAAGTCTTTGAGACTTTATGGACTGTAGCCCACCAGGCTCCTCTGTCTATGGGATTCTCCAGGCAAGAATACTGGAGCAGGTAGCCATTCCCTTTTCCAGGGCATCTTCCCAACCCAAGGATTGAACCCAGGTCTCCAGCATTGCAGGCATATTCTTTACCATCTGAGCCACCAGAGAAGTCCAAGGAATATTGAGGTTGCTATCAAAATAACACGCACCTCATTGTCCAAATTCAACATCTTGGGTTTGTAAGACCTACTTTCAAGGAGCTATTGCTTCTCTCTATGTACCATGATGACCATTTGCTGGATGGTATTTTCTGGGGTTATATATAGACTCACAAACTGAATATGGAAGATTTCCTCGGTATAAGAAAAAAAAAATGATTAGTGTGCTTTGCCACTCACCTGTTTCTTCTGAACCTCTTACCTCCAGATAGCATTTTTATTAAAATATTAAAGGAAACTAATTTTTATTGAATGCCTATAAAAAGAAAGGTATTGGGCTACCTAATTTTATATAAATGGCATCTTATTTAATTCTCCCATAACTCTAGAAGATGCTATTAGGCCCATTTTTGAATGAGGAAATTCACAGAGAGACTAGTAACTGGCTTAAAGTCAAATGTGTAGGTAATATCAGAATTGGGAGTGAATCCAGGTCTTTTGATTCTAAGTTCCACATTATTTTTCCCATATACTCCCTTGCAAATCATATGTTTCAATAAAATTGAACATTTACAACATTATTTAGATGAATAAAAACTCCAAGCCACAGTGTGTACCAAATTATCAATGACTTTAATCCAACCATGTTTTTTCTTATATCTTAGACTATACTACTTCTTCCAACCCTTAATTTTACAGGCATATGCATGATTCTGGGGATAGCCAAGTAGTTTGGAATCAAAAGATCTTGAAAGTATAGCTTTTTCTACCTAATTAATAGCTTTGTGGCATTTGTGGTGACTAAATAAGTCTCAGTTTGCTAGGTGAATCCTATATGAAGCTGCTTCTTGTCTCTATAATCCCACCTAATCAAAACCATCTTTCCCCAACCAATTTCAATATTATACATCAAAGTAAAATAAGGACATAACATTTTCATTAATGACTTGCCTGAAGTTAAGGTGTTTTCAGTGTTATGGTGTAGGAGGTTTCTTAGAATGGTTATATATATATTCCTATTTCCTATTACTAGAGTTTTATAGTCTTATCTAATTTATTTTTATTTTTATGATATTTTCAGTTCACAAAGCAAAGTACATTCAAATTAGCTTTCTCATTTGACCTTTAAGCCAGTTGTGGTGAATAGGTGATTTGCCCAAGGTAACAGTCAAATGATCTGATAACAGTCTCTTGGTATGTTTCTCCTACCACATATTAGAAAATGAAGACTCTACAGAAAATGATAGCTGATGTGTGTTGAGGGCTAACTATATACTTGGCAGTTTTTTCTTAGCAATATATGTGTGGTGTCTGATTTAATCCTCAAAACAATTATATGAGGTATTTTTATCTGCAACAACTAAGGCACAGAGAGGATAAGGAACTTAGTTATGATCACATAGCAAATGAGTAGTAGTTGCTGGATTTCAACCCAGGGAAACTGATTATAACACCCAAACTCTTAACCAGTATTTGCAACTACACTCCTAACACATTGAATGCTTGCTAAAACAGGGTATGTGTGCGTGTTAAGTCACGTCAGTTATGTCCGACTCTGTGCGACACCCAGGCTCCTTTGTCCATGGAACTGGAGTGGGTTGCCATTCCTGTCTCCAGGGGATCTTCCAGACCCAGGGATCAAACCTGCATCTTTCATGTCTCCTGCATTGACAGGCAGGTTCTTTACCACTAGTACCATCCAGGAAGCTCCTGCTAAGACAGGAGGGTATACATAAAATTTTAGTAAGATCTTCTTATTGCCTAATTTGATTCTCAATTTTTGAGAATCAAAATTGAGCTCAACTGAGATTAATTTTGATCTCAAAATTTTTTAAAAATTTAATTTTTAATTTGATTTGTTAATGTCTTTGGATAATTTAATATATGTATAGATCCAATATATCATTTTTATAGATGTGATCATAATCTGCAAGTTTATTTTCCCTTGTTTCTTTTCACTTAGTTCTACCTTCTCTTTTTCCCTTTCCATTACATAATCCATGTTATCCTTAGAATATATCATTCCATGTTTTCTCTTGCTCTTATATGTATACACACACATATATGTATAGGAGTTTGCCATTATTTATGGGATCACATTGCACACACTTCTTTGCATCTTGCTTTTCTAATGAAAGATACTTTTTGGAACTCTCTGCCAGTCATCTGGGATAACATTACTATATTAGTTTTACTTGTTATATATTATTCTGTGGAGTGGACATGTGATACTTTATTCAGCCTTCCCTATAGTAGGGGGAATTCTCTACCTTTTTAACAAATTTTTGTCTGTATGAACAATGCTGCAATAAACATGCTTATTGTTGTTTAGTCACTAAGTCATGTCCAACACTTTGTACATAGAGGATGAGATGGTTGGATGTCATCACCGACTCAATGGACATGAGTTTGAGTATCAGTCCTGGGTGTTCATTGGAAGGACTGATGCTGAAGCTGAAATTCCAATACTTTGGCCATCTGATGTGAAGAGCTGACTCATTTGAAAAGACCCTGATGCTGGGAAAGATTGAGGGCAGGAGGAGAAGGGGATGACAGAGGATGAGATGGTTGGATGGCATCACCGACTCAATGGACATGGGTTTGGGTGAACTCCGGGAGTTGGTGATGGACAGGGAGGCCTGGTGTGCTGCAGTTCATGGGGTCGCAAAGAGCCAGACACAACTGAGTGACTGAACTGAACTGACAGTGGAATAATCTGTAGGGACTGAGGCTGCTGAGTTAAGGAATAATGTTTTCTTTCAATAGATGTCTCTAGATTACTTTCTAAAGTAGTTGTAACCCTTCACATTTCCAACAGCAATATATGAGTATTATTGGTCTTTACATTTTGCCAGTATGAGAGATTTAAATTATCTCATTTTTACTTAATTTGAATGTCCCTGACTGCTAGTGAACTTTTTTGTCTTTACTCTTCCATGAGTTGATTTTTCATTACCATTGCTTGTTTTTCCATTTGTCATTTTTCATCCAATTTAAAAGAGCTGTTTTTTATCAATTGTTATCTGTTCATCAGTAGTTTTAGTTTGTATTTTTTGTTTATATTTTGCTATATAGAAACTTTAATTTTAAATGATTAAATATTTCTATTTTTGATCTGAAATTTTTAGCTTTCCTAGGTTTCCCATCTATTCTGTAGATTGTAACATACATTAGCCTAGCTTTCCCACAAGATTTTGATTGTATTATTGTAGTTACTATTTTATTGTGATAAAATTCACATTCCATAAAATTCTTTTAAACTGTATACATACAATGTTTTCAAAGTTCATCTATATTGTAGCTCATTCCTTTTTATGGCTGAATTAATATTCCACTGTATGGATTTTGCTAATATATGCATACAAGTTTTTCAGTGAACATATTTTCCATTTTGTTGGGTATACTAGGTCATATGGTAACTCTTAACCATCATATTTGGAGGAATTGTAAAGTGGTTTTCTAAAGCAGCAGGGTATATATTGCCACCCATCAGCAGTGCACAAAGGTTCCAATTTCTTCACATGTTTGTCAACATTTGTTATTGTCTGTCTTTTTGACAGGCACAGCTAATGGATATGAAGTGGCATTTCATTGTGATTTTGATTTTCATTTCCCTGGACAGATGATATTGAGCATCTTTTCATGTGTTTGTGGTCTTTCTGCATTTTCTTTGGATTAATGTCTATTCAAATCCTTTGACCATATTTTTGTTTATTTTTTAATTGAAGGATAATTGCTTTACATAATTTTGTTGTTTTCTGTCAAACCTCAACATGAATCAGCCGTAACTACACCTATGTCCCCTCCCTTTTGAGACTCCCTCCTATCTCCCTTGCCATCCCACCCCTCTAGGTTGATACAGAACCCCATGTTTGAGTTCCCTGAGACATACAGCAAATTCCCATTGGCTATCTCTTTTACATATGGTAATATAAATTTCCATGTTACTCTCTCCATACATCTCACCCTCTCCTCCCCTTCTCCCATGTCCATAAGTCTGTTCTCTATGTCTGTTTCTCCATTGCTGCCCTGCAAATAAATTCTTCAGTACCATCTTTCTAGATTCCATATATATGCATTAGTATATGATATTTATCTTTCTCTTTCTGACTTACTTCACTCTGTATAATAGGCTCTAGGTTCATCCACCTCATTAGAACTGACTCAAATGCATTCTTTTTATGGCTGAGTAATATTCCATTGTGTATATGTACCACAACTTCCTTATCCATTCATCTGTCGATGGACATCTAGGTTGCTTCCATGTCCTAGCTATTGTAAACAGTGCTGCAATGAACACTGGGGTACATGTGTCTCTTTCAGTTCTGGCATTTAGTTATATGAGTTGCTTGTATATTTTGGAAATCAATCCCTTGTCAATTGTTTCATTTGCTATTATTTTCTCCCATTCTGAGGGTTGTCTTTTCATCTTGCTTATAGTTTCCTTTGCTGTGCAAAAGCTTTTAAGTTTAATCAGGTCCCACTTGTTTACTTTTGTTTTTATTTCCATTACTCTAGGAGGTGGGTCATAGAGGATCTTGCTTTGATTTATGTCATCAAGTGTTCTGCCTGTGTTTTCCTCTAAGAGTTTTATAGTTTCTAGTCTTACATTTAGGTCTTTAATCCATTTTGAGTTTGTCTTTGTGTATGGTATTAGGAAGTGTTCTAATTTCATTCTTTTACATACATGTAGCTGTCCAATTTTCCTAGCACTACTTATTGAAGATGCTGTCTTTGCCCCATTGTGTATTCTTGCCTCGTTGGCCAAAAATAAGTTATGCATAGGTTTATTTCTGGGCTTTCTATCTTTGTTCCATTGGTCTATATTTCTGGTTTTGTGCCAGTACCATACTGTCTTGATGACTGTCAGCTTGTAGTATAATCTGAAGTCAGGGAGGTTGATTCCTCTAGCTCCATTCTTCTTTCTTAAGACTGCTTTGGCTATTCGGGGTCTTTTGCGTTTCCATATGAATTGTGAATTTTTTTGTTCTAGTTCTGTAAAAAAAAAAATGCCATTGGTAATTTGATAGGGATCACACTGAATCTGTAGATTGCATTTGGTAGTATAGTCATTTTCACAATATTGATTCTTCCTACCCAGGAACATGGAATATCTCTCCATCTGTTTATGTCATCTTTGATTTCTTTCATCAGTGTCTTATAATTTTCTGTATACAGTTCTTTTGTCTCCTTAGGCTATAGGTTTATTCCTAGATATTTTATTCTTTTTGTTGCAATGGTGAATGGGATTGATTCCTTAATTTCTCTTTCTGATTTTTCATTGTTAGTATATAGAAATGCAAGTGATTTCTGTGTATTGATTTTGTATCCTGCAACTTTGCTAAATTCACTGATTAGCTCTAGTAATTTTCTGATAGTATCTTTAGGGTTTTCCATGTAAGTATCATGTCATCTGCAAACAGTGAGAGCTTTACTCTTCTTTTCTGATCTGGATTCTTTTTATTTCTTTTTCTTCTCTGATTGCTGTGACTAGGACTTCCAAAACTATGTTGAATAAAAGTGTTGAGAGTGGCATCCTTGTCTTGTTTCTGATCTTAGGGGGAATGCTTTCAGTTTTTCACCATTGAGAATGTTTGCTGTGGCCTTTACTATGTTGAGGTAGGTTCCTTCTACGTCCATTTTTGGGAGAATTTTAATCATATATGGGTGCTGAATTTTGTCAAAGGCTTTTTCTGCATCTGTTGAGATTGTCATGTGATTTTTATCTTTCAATTTGTTAGTTTGCTGTATCACATTAATTTATTTGCATATATTGAAGAATCCTTGACCCCTGGAATAAACCCAACTTAATCATTGTGTGTGAGCTTTTTAATATGTTGTTGAAGTCTGTTTGCTAGAATTTTGTTGAGGATTTTTGTATCTATGTTCATCAGTGATATTGGCTTATAGTTTCCTTTTTTTAAAGTGTTGTTTTTGTCTGGTTTGGGGGCTTCCCTTGTGGCTCACCTGGTAAAGAATCCACCTGCAGTGCAGGAGACCTGGGTTTGATCCCTGGGTTGGGAAGATCCCCCAGAGAAGGGAAAGGCTACCCATTCCAGTATTCTGGCCTGGAGAATTCCATGGACTATACAGTCCATGGGGTCACAAAGAGTCGGACACGACTGAGTGACTTTCACTTCACTTTTACTTGTCTGGTTTTGGTAGCAGGGTGATGGGGACCTCGTAGAATGAGTTTGGAAGTGTTCTTTCCTCTGCAATTTTTTGAAAGAGTTTTGGAAGGATAGCTTTTCTCTAAACGTTTGATAGAATTCATGAAGCCATCTGTCCTGGGCCTTTGTTTGTTGGGATTTTTAAAATCATAGTTTCAATTTCAGTGCTTGTAATTGAGTTGTTCATAATTTCTATTTCTTCCTGATTCAGTCTTGGAAGATTGAACTTTTCTAAGAATCTTTCAGGTTATCTTCCAGGTCCGCTTCTTCCAGATTATCCAGTTTATTGCCATACAATTTTTCATAATAGTCTCTTATAATCCTTTGTATTTCTGCATTGTCTGTTGTAATCTCTCCTTTTTCATTTCTAATTTTGTTGATTTGATTCTTCTTTTTTTTTTTCTTGATGAGTCTGGCTAAAGGTTTGTCAATTTTGTTTATCTTCTCAAAGAACCAGCTTTTAGTTTTATTAATCTTTACTATTGTTTCTTTCATTTCTTTTTCATTTATTTCTGCTCTGATCTTTATGATTTCTTTCCTTCTGCTAATTTTGGGATTTTTTTTTGTTCTTTTTCCAGTTGTTTTAGGTGTAAAGTTAGGTTGTCTATTCGATGTTTTTCTTGTTTCTTGAGGTAGGATTGTATTGCTATAAACTTTCCTCTTAGAACTGCTTTTGCTGCATCCCATAGGTTTTGAGTTGTGTTTTCATTGTCATTTGTTTCTAGGAATTTTTTTATTTCCCTTTTGATTTCTTCAGTAACCTGTCATTATTTAGAAATGTATTTCTACAGTTTTTTTCCTTGTAATTAATATCTAGTCTCATAGCTCATATTCTCATCAAGAAAAGATGCTTGATATGATTTCAATTTTCTTAAATTTACTGAGGTTTGATTTGTGACCCAAGATGTAGTCTATCCTGGAGAATGTTCCCATGTGCACTTGAGAAGAAGGTGTATTCTTCTGCATTTGGATGGAATGTCCTGAAGATATCAATGAGATCCATCTCATCTAATGTATCATTTAAGACTTGTGTTTCCTTATTAATTTTCTGTTTTGATGATCTGTCCATTGGTGTGAGTGGGGTGTTAAAGTCTCCTACTATTATTGTGCTACTGTCAATTTCTCCTTTTATGTCTGTTAGTGTTTTTGTTATGTATTGAGGTGCTCCTTTGTTGGGTGCATAGATATTTACAGTTGCTATGTCTCTCTCTTGGATTGATCCCTTGATCATTATGTAGTGTCCTTCCTTATCTCTTGTAATATTCTTTATTTTAAGGTCTATTTTGTCTGATATGAGATTGCTACTCCAGCTTTCTTTTGCTTCCCATTTGCATGGAATATATTTTTCCATCCTCTCACTTTCAGTGTCTTTAGGTCTGAAGTGGGTTTCTTGTAGACAGCATATATATGGGTCTTGTTTTTGTATCCATTCAGTCAGTCTGTGTCTTTTGGTTGGAGCATTTAATCCATTTACATTTAAAGTAATTATTGATATATATGTTCTTATTGCCATTTTCTTAATTGTTTGGGAGTTTGTTTTTGTAGATCTTTTTCTTCTCTTGTATTTCCTGACTATATAAGTCCCTTTAACATTTGTTGTAAAGCTGGTTTGGTGCTACTGAATTTTCTTAACTTTTGCTTGTCTGAAAAGCTTTTTATTTCTCCATCAATTTTGAATGAGATCCTTGCTGGGTAGAGTAATCTTGGTTGTAGATTTTTCCCTTTCAGTACTTTAAATATATTCTGCCATTCCCTTCTGGCCTGCAGAGTTTCTGCTGAAAGATCAGCTGTTAAACGTATGGTATTTCCCTTGTATGTTACTTGCTCCTTTTCCCTTGCTGCTTTTAATGTTCTTTCTTTGTGTTTAATCTTTGTTAGTTTGATTAGTATGTGTTTTGGTGTGTTTCTTCTTGGGTTTATTCTGTACGGGACTCTGTGCCTCTTGGATTTGATTGATTATTTCCTTTTTCCATGTTGGGGAAATTTTCAACTATAATCTTTTCAAAAATTTTCTCATACCCTTTCTTTTTCTCTTCTTCTTCTGGACCCCTGTAATTTGAATGTTGGTGCATTTAATATTGTCCCAGAGGTCTCTGAGACTATCCTCAGTTCTTTTCATTCTTTTTACTTTGTTCTGCTCTTCAGCAGTTATTTCAAACATGCTATCCTCCAGCTCACTTATCCATTATTCTGCCTCAGTCATTCTGCTATTGTATTCCTGCTATTGTCCCAGCATCATTTGTTGAAAGGACTAATCTTTCTTCCACTGAGTAGTTTGGTATCCATGTCAAAACCAATTGATGTTAGATGTTAGAGTTTATTTCTAGACTTTTAAAAATATATTCCTTTCATTTGTATGTCTCTTCTATGTCAAGCCATACCGTCTTAATCACTTTAGCTTTATAGTAAACTTCCAAATACAGAAGTAGCTTTGCACTGAGTTCTCCAGCTTTGGCTATTCTGGGCCTCATATGTATGAATTTTAAGATCAGCTTGTTAATTTCTACAAAAACAGGCAAAGAACTTTGGAAGGTATTAAGTTTAAATCTGTAGATAAAGTTGGTAGCATTGCCATCTTACTAATATTATGTTCTAATTCATGAACGTGGAATATCTTTCCATTTATTTAAATCTTCTTTAATTTCTTTCAACAATATTTTGTCATTTTCAGTGTACAAATCTTGTATATCTTTGGTTACATTTATTACTAAATATTTTATTTTTGATGCCACTGTAAGTGAAATTGTTTTCTTACTTCCATTTTTGGGTTGCCTATTTCTAGTGTATAAAATGATTTTTTTGTGTGTGGAACTTGTATCTTACAACTTTGCTGAATTTATTATTAGCTTTAGTATTATTTTGTGAATTCTTTAGAACTTTCTACATATAAGATGATGTCATCTGCAAATAGCAATAGTTTCACTTCTTCCTTTCCAATCTGGATTCCTTTTATTTCTCATCTTTTTTGTTCCTATATTTCTCTATGAATACTCACTTTTGTGTTAAATTGATATTTTCTAGTGTATTATTTTAATTGCCTTGTCACTTATTTTAGCATATTTTTGAGTTATTTTCTTAGAAATTCCACAGTTACATTAAATCACAAGAATTCTGATTGGATTTTTACTATCAACTTGGCTTCAATTGTATGCAAAATATTTATGAATACTATTTTATTTAAAATTTTGCTGATATTATGAAAATGGTTTAGAGAGCCTATTATTGTTTTCTTTGGCCTGGAATCATTTACATTACATAGGAATGTTTCATTTTTAAGATCATATTAAACTTGGTTGTAGCCCCTGTTTCCTGGATGAAGTTGTTTTCAACTTCATGTGTTTTTAAGACATTTCAGTCAGTTCAGTCACTCAGTCAAGTCCAACTCTTTGTGACCCCATGGACTGCAGCATGCCAGGTTTCCCTGTTCATCACCAACTCCCAGAGTTTGCTCAAACTCATGTCCATCAAGTCAGTGATGCCATTCAACCATCTCATCCTCTGTCATCCCCTTCTCCTCCTGCCTTCAATCTTATCCCAGCATCAGGGTCTTTTCCAAGGAGTCAGTTCTTCGCATCAGGTGGCCAAAGTATTGGAGCTTCAGCTTCAGCATCAGTCCTTCCAATGAATATTCAGGACTGATTTCCTTTAGGATTGACTGGTTTGATCTCCTTGCACTCCAAGGGACTCTCAAGAGTCTTTTCCAACACCACAGTTCAAAAGCATCAATTCTTTGGTGCTCAACTTTCTTTAATGGTAATTTCTTTCTAATATTCTTCTCTGATATTTGATCTATTCAAGTTTCTCACTTCTTTTTAGGTCAGTTTTGGAAAGATTTTCAATGTTGTGTCATAGAATTTCATCATTTCTCTTTCTATGATTGTTTATTTCTTATTTCTACATGTGCCTTTTTTGGTTCTCTCTCTTCCTGAAACAGAAACAACAAAAATTCATTTCCCCCACCCAAAATACCACTTTTGGATTTATTTGCTCTTTCAATTAAAAATCTTCATTCATTTTTATTAATAGCTTTTATTTCTTCCTGTTTTCTTAAATTTGTTGTTTTTCTACATTTTGAAGATGAGTAAATTTCTCTCTTCTTCATCTATGATGAAGACTATACTACATGTTTTCCTATGATTGCAGTTTTCAGTGTCTCATAAACTGCAGTAAAAAGTGTTTTCCTTTCCATGCCTTCTAGGTATTTTATAATTTCCTTTTATATCATCTTTGATCCAAGGGTTACCTAGGAATGTTTCTTAATTTAGTTTCCAAATCATTAAGATTTTTATGTCCAATTTCTTATCTTATTTTTGAATTATTATCAAAGACCTCAACCAGTAATATCCTTATTTTTCATTTTTTATGGTTTTCCTTGCGGCCAAGTACCTGATTAATTTTGTTAATGTTCCATGGACATAACAAAGAATATATGTCCTCTGAGGAATGTAGGTTCCTATATATAGTTAATTAAGTTTGGTTGATTGTTTCCTTCTATTTTTCTATATTATTTCTTTGTTTACTATAGTATTCTGATCTGAGAAAAGTATAAATGATCTCCAACTATAGTTTTATTTTATAAAGTTTTCCTTTTATCTCTAATAGTTATTATTGTGGGTAGTTTTGTATATACAAGCATATGATTTTTAGCATTGCTTTAATATCCCTCTCATTCCATCTTGTACATTAAACCTTACATTCCCTTTGGCATCATGATTGCCAGTCCTGCTTTTTCATTTTATCACTACCACCACTTCTACCATAACTCATAGATTTTGCTGAAATTATTTAGTGTTTTTGTTCTAAACTTCTGTTGCACAATATATTAGCCACTAGCCAAAAGCCATATGTGACCATTTAAATTTGACATAGTAAAAGTAAATAAAAATAAAAATTTAGTAACTCACTTGTTTTAGCCACACACCAAGCACTGAATAGACACATACAGCTAATGGCTACTGTATTGAACAGCACATATGTGGAGAATTTTCTCATCACAGAAGTTCTGTTGGGTAGCACTGCTCTTGATCAGGGATTGGCAGAATTTCTGTCCAAGCAAGAATACTGGAGTGGGTAGCCTTTCCCTTTCTCCAGGGATCTTCCCAACCCAGGAAGTTGAACTGGGGTCTCCTGCATTGCAGGCGGATTCTTTACCAACTGAGCTGTCAGGGAAGCCTATAAAGGGCAAGATAGTAAGCATGTTAGACTTGACAGGTCTTCTTGTCTTTATTGTAACTATCCAGGTCTGCTTTTCCTATAAATCAGAGATAATACATAAATGAATGAGTATGGCTGTATTGCAAAAAAACTTTATTTATGGATACTAAAACTTAATTTCCTATAATTTTCACAAATCATGAAATTTTCTTATTTTGATATTTTTCAGAAATTTAAGAATATAACAATCATTCTAACCACACAGTCTATACAAAAATATATGGCAGGTCAGATATGACTTGTGGGCTATAGTTTGCCAGCCCCTGCTGTAGACTCTCTTAGAGTGTGTCCCTTTTAGGTTGACTCTTTATTAAACATCTTAAACAGTCCCAGGCCATCTATCTTAATGTATGTATACCAATTCATCTTTTAATAATGACCATCTTTTGTTTCAGTTTATTTACAGAATTGTATAGATGGAAAATTGTTCTTTTTTAGTCCCGAAATTGTTTTCTGTACTGCGTGTGAACATCCTCCAAGCTCTTAGTTTTCATTTAAGTTTTCATCTGTCCCTTCCAACAACTCTATTTCACTGAGCATATATTCAGTTTGTTCCACTTGATCTTCCCCTGTCTAGCTGCTGGAATGTGGTTGTTACTTTTCACTGTCATTTCTTTGGGATTTTGGAAGGCAGCATGTCCTACGTGTCATCAGTCCTGCAGTGAAGGCAAAGTGCTCTCTGTGCCTGTAAGCCAGGAGTAGAGGAGTAGGTAGGGAGTATAGAAGTGTTTACTGAGGCACTTGGAAGAATTCTGTTTGCTCTCTTGTGTCTTCATGCCCTCCTAGACTCAGGAGGAAAGGAAGGACATGGATTACTTCTTCAGTTTCTTGTTGGATTTTTTGGAGGCAGGGTGGCCTGCCGTTCTCATGTAAGGCCAACACTAGCCCTCTCAACAAGGATTCAGAGCTCTGTAAAAATCAAGATGTAACAATTTACAGCCTTCACCTTAGAGGATCCATAATGCTGGTCTTCATACACTTATATATTATTCAGGGGAAGGAGAAAGTCCTATATCAGTTTTCTCACTAGCACCTAAGAAGGCCTTACTAATACCCAGCTGCCTATGGTACCCATTTTTGTTCAGAAGAAGTGTATAGCTTATAGTTAAGAATTAAGGAGAAAGGTGCTGTACATTTAGTTCACTTTGTTCCCAGAGTCCCCCTCTACTAAAACTTAAGCAGATCAGTTTGTTATTAGAACATCTGTGTTTTACTATAACACAGTCACTACACTCTAAATGAAATGCTTCTCTGTCTCAAGAACACAATTAGAAGTAATTAAACTAAACATGCCTAACAGAAAGTCAGTTTATGTTGAGAACTTGATTAAGATGAATTCAGATGATATATGAAATATAGTACTTAGCTTATCCTAATTGATGTTGTACAAATCATCTGTTGATTTCATTAATTTTTTTTTTACTGTAATAGAATGTTAGCTATTAGACATCATCTAGTCCAATCTTGAGCTTCCCTGGTGGCTCAGTGGTAAAGAACCTTCCTGCCAATGCAGGAGATTGGGTTCCATCCCTGGGTCGGAAAGATCCCCTGGAGAAGGAAATGGCAACATGCTCCAGTATTCTTGCCTGGGAAATCCCATGAACAGAGGAACCTGGTGAGTTACAGTCCATGGGATCACAAAAGAGTCGGATATGACCTAGTGGCTAAACAAGTCCAATCTTATTTCTTTGGCAAATGAGAAAACTGAGACCTAAAGAGTTTAAATGATTGTGATGGAGCCACAAGGAGAAACCTCAATCCCATGGTTGCTATTGTAATGTCCTTTTTATTATATACCTCTGAGAATGAAAACTTTCAAGCTGCTTTAGCCAAATTAGTGAGCCTCAAAATCATCTGAAAATTAAAAATTTGTCAATACAGTGATTCTGGTAATGGCAGGGAAGGGTTAATAGGATTATCTGTTATTATCATTTTAGATTTTAAAGAATATAGCTCTTTCTTCCAAGATATGCTTCCCATGTCAGGATTGTATATGATTATCTATAAATCAACCAATAAATCATTATATAATTGTAAGCCAATTTATGTATGTGAGAGATAGTCTAGGAGCTGAACAGGTACAAAATATATAAGATGACCACAAGGCAGCTGAACAACCATGACAAAGCAAAGGGGGCCTAGAAGCTGCATCTGTATCCAGCTGACCCTTCTTTCAGGATGCTCTCTCTGATTTTCCTCTGCTGGAAGTAAGCAGTGAGATCTTCTCCCACCCCACATGGCTTATCACTGGCTCCCCCATCAGCTATGAGGGTATGTACTCACTTTATCTTCTTGGCTCTTTGGGGGGAGGGCTGAACTTTTTTGTACAGCTCCAATGACGGGAATGCAAGGACTGCTCATCAACTGTCTGTTGAACGCATAAATAGGATTCAATTCCTGCTTTTTCCTGGGAGCAGTTCCCACCTGTGGACACACAGAAAATACTCAATAAACATGCAAATGATAAAAAAAATACACACACACACATATATATGTCATGACTCCTGAGAGCTTATATTCTAATTGAAAGTCAATGTTGTTAAAGAAAAAAAATGTCTAGTTTAAGACTTCATACTATAAGTAACATATCAGTGTTCTAGATATGGAGAGATCATGAAAGAGAAAGAGCTCTGTGAGTTGAAGACATCAAAGGCCTCATGGGAACAGTAGAGTTTGAAGTCATTCTCAAGGGAAGAAGATAATTCATAGATACGATAACTATATAATATGTTGTCTCCAGGACATTTTGAGAGTGAAAGGAGGCACCTTTAATTATAATATCAGGATAATCAGTATACACGGAGATTTTCTGAGGTAAATGTGGACAAATGTTCCTCATACTCATAGAAAGAGAAAGCAGGGGTTCAGAGCACTCTAAATGAAGGGGATAGTTTAAAGGAAAAGACAAAGATAAGAATGAACTGGGTGTGTTCTAGATTAAAATAGAAAGATGGTTTGTACAAGGCACAAGTAAAAAAGAGGATTGAAGAGGGCCTTGAATGATAGACTTAGGAGCTTGATTTTATTCCGTGAAAATAAGAACCATTTGAGCAAATGTGATTTTCTTTTTTTTTTTTCATTTATTTTTATTAGTTGGAGGTTAATTACTTTACAATATTGTAGTGGTTTTTGTCATACATTGACATGAATCAGCCATGGATTTACATGTATTCCCCATCCCAGTCCCCCCGCCCCCCTCCCTCTCCACCCTCTGGGTCTTCCCAGTGCACCAGGTCCGAGCACTTGTCTCATGCATCCAACCTGGGCAGGTGATCTGTTTCACCCTAGATAATACACATGTTTCGATGCTGTTCTCTTGAAACATCCCACCCTCGCCTTCTCCCACAGAGTCCACAAGTCTGTTCTATACATCCGTGTCTCTTTTTCTGTTTTGCATATAGGGTTATCATTACCATCTTTCTAAATACCATATATATGTGTTAGTATACTGTAATGGTCTTTATCTTTCTGGCTTACTTCACTCTGTATAATGGGCTCCAGTTTCAAAATATTTAACAAGCAGCGTGACATGAACACTAATGATGAGACAAAGAAGGTAAAAACAGTGCATACCAGATGAATAGCAATTGTGCCTTTGACATGTGGGGCAAGAGAATGACATGATGAAATTGATGTGTTGGAAAAATGAAAGTAACAGTAATGTGCAGGATCAACAAGGAAGAAAGCAGGGACCAGCAAATGTGTTTTGTGAATGATTAGGTAGTATATATTTTAGACTACATGGTCTCTGTTGCAACTATTCAATCCTGCCATTGTAGTCTGAAATCAACTTTAGTTAATATATAAACATATAAGTGTGGCTGTTTGTGAATAAAATGTCACTTACAGAAACAGAGATTGGGATGGATCTGGCCTGTGGGCTATAGTTCTCCAATCTTTGAACTAAAGGTAGAGAGACTGGTTAAATGACAGTTGCAGTATATCAGGCCCTTAGCTTGGGCTAGGTTTGTAATAGAGGGAATCATAATTAAATACATATATATATATGTATGTATATATATATATGTATAAGAAATGGCAACCCACTCCATTCTTGCCTGGAGAATTCCATGGACAGAGGAGCCTGGCGGGCTACAGTCCATAGGGTCACAAAGTCCACAGAGTCAGACATTACTGAGTGATTAATATTTTCACTTTTGTGAAAATGATCAAAAATATTAAATAGTTAGTTGTCTAGATAATTTGGGTAAAAAAATCTATCTTTAGCAGACGGAAAGAGTCAAATAATTGAGGATAAAGTGTTTTTATGTGTAATATCCAGCTCGCTTCTCCCTTTTGTTTTCTGTCCATGAACAAAGTCCTAACCTTCAGAGAGTATGTGCCTATGTACAGACCAAAGGAATTGAATGAATAAAAGCAACCAGTGAACTCAATCACCAGGTTGACTAAAGTTTTCACTAAATTGTATTATGAATCCAATGAAGATTCTGAAGACATGGCTACAAACTGAATGAGTCATATGCTGAAGGATTATCAAGTACCAAAATTTAGACAGAGAAGGTGGATGAAAGACCTGAGAAGCTAGAGCACCTTTGAAACAAAGACTTTGGAGAATAGTAATTCAGTCTTCTTGAGGGTGACAGAAAACTTTTAGTAAAGGATCAACTAAAAAAAAAAAAAACAGAATACTTTAAATGCCCTTAATTGAGCATTGTGTTATATGAATTAAAATAAATAAAAGACTGATATTATAAAATAATTGATGTGGGCAAATGGAGGTATTTAGAGATCAGAAAGAGATACTGTTATTGAGATATGATTGTGTGCAAAAAATTCAATTGTCTAATGACAGCCAAGTGTTGCTGATACAGTTAGGGGTAGGAGGAAGGAGTGACGCAGTAGACTCTGGCAATAAAATAAATCTATTGATTGGAAATTGCCTGGTGACCAAGTGGTTAAGAATCCACTTTCCAATAAAGAGGACACAGGTTTGATCCTTGGTCAGGGAACTAACATCCCATTTGCTATGGGGCAACCTCAACTAGAAAGAAGCTCCCACGTGCCACAACTATTAATAGAGAAGGCCCCTGTGCCACAGCGAAGACTAAGCACAGCCAAAATGTAAAGAAAAAACAGTTTATTGATCCACCTCTGTCTAACCTGTATCCACTGGAAACCTAAAGCTGTCCAGTAAGAAGTTAGAATGTCAACTCTCCATCCAGTGGTTTAGTCAGTAGTCAAGCAAAAAAGATTGAGGAAATGTCAATGAAATTATACCAACATAGTCTAGAACTTATAGTCAGTTTGGTCAGGTCCCTCCCTCAAATTGCTCCTCCTTTTGTGAGTGGGGCTAAGGGATGAAATTGCAAACTTTTTCCTTTTTGATAATATTCACCAGGTTGATTTCATTAAATTGGCTGACCATGCAATCAGTTTGGTAATTGGGTGATTTGATGGCCTGCATAGACACTACCAACATTACTTGCTATTCTGACTGCATTGTTTAGAGTAGGAGAAAGAAATTGTTAACATAAAAAATGTAGCTCCCTTATACCAGTTCTTTAAAGGATACCATATATTCTCTCAACAACAGAGACAAAATAGGTAAAAAATGACTCACAGTTAGTTCACAGGATGTAAATACAGAGAGTCAGATGAGTAATCTTAAAACTGAAAGTGTAGGGCATTGGAAGAGTACAGGGGAGGAAGACAGTAAACTTTGGATACCATTCTTGGCACACTCTCTGAGTAAGTAATGCTTCTCTTCCTGTACCCTCCCTACTCCCGCCTGGCCTTGTTAGGTGACAAACTGATCTTTTAAATGACACAGTGCCAGTGACTAATAATAGCTTTAATGTACTCCTTCTTCAGAGATTATTTGCATTTTAAGAGGGACCCTGGAGGCCTAATATAAAAGAACACATCTCTAATAGGAAATGGCTTCCCTTGTGGCTCAGCTGGTAAAGAATCTGCCTGCAGTGGAGACCTGGGTTCGATCCCTGGGCTGGGAAGATTCCCTGGAGAAGGGAAAGGCTACCCACTCCAGTATTCTGGCCTGGAGAATTCCATGGACTGTATAGTCCACGAGGTTGCAAAGAGTCAGATACGACTGAGAGACTTTCACTTTCTAATAGGAAACATGACTAGCATAGTGGATAGCCTGAAGGGAATGTGGGGACTGAAGAGAGGTAAATTGACCTAGTGCCTCTTGAGTTATCTCATCTTGGCAGACACCTACTCCTATTGAATATATATCCAGCATGGAATAATGGAATCATGGTCTACTATGTTAGAGTCAACTCTTTTAATAAAGGGTTAAAATGATCTAACCCAGCTAGTGTCAAATCTGGGTACATACCAGAATCATTTTGCGGCCCTTAAAAAATAAGATACCTGGAACCTATGTCTTCAGATTGTGATTTTACTGGTCTGGAGTAAAGCCAAGCCAGTGGAATTTTCAAAAAGCTTCCCAGAAGATATTTATGTGCAAAGAGATTTCCCAAACCTTCCACCTAATCTTACACTCTTAGGGTTAGAAGAGCCCTTTTAAGTCATAAAGATCAATCTCTACCTCTTGACAATCTTGTCAAGTGACTACTAACCTCAGGTTACACATCTCCAGGGAAAGTTTAAGTAGTTCCCCATCTCTGAACATAATTCTTTCATCAACTACAGCCAAGGTACTGGCTGTACAAGCAAGAGAAACTATGGGAATGCCTCTATTTTCTAAGGCCAATGACATTCCACAGTCCTTAGTAACCAGGACTCAAATTCAGAGCTAATCTCACAACAAAATCACACTTACCAGAAAAACAAAACAAACAAACAAACAAAAAAACACAATAGGAGTGCTTGAACATCAGGGGGTCCAATAAAAATGTAATTTCATGTTTGCCTATTCTCACCCTGCGGCGGAAATGGTTATTTGTTCATCAAACCTAACAAGTTCAAATGTCATGCGTCTTCAGTCAGTTCAGTTCAGTTGCTCAGTCGTGTCCGACTCTTTGCGACCCCATGAATTGCAGCACGCCAGGCCTCCCTGTCCATCACAAACTCCCAGAGTTTACTCAAACTCATGCCCATCGAGTCGGTGATGCCATCCAGCCATCTCATTCCCTGTCGTCCCCTCTTCCTCCTGCCCCCAATCCCTCCCAGCATCAGGGTCTTTTCCAATGAGTCAACTCTTCCCATGAGGTGGCCAAAGTACTGGAGTTTCAGCTTCAGTATCAGTCCTTCCAATGAACACCCAGGACTGATCTCCTTTAGGATGGACTGGTTGGATCTCCTTGCAGTCCAAGGGACTCTCAAGATCTTCTCCAACACCACAGTTCAAAACCATCAATTTTTCAGCGCTCTGCTTTCTTCACAGTCCAACTCTCACATCCATACATGACCTCTGGAAAAACCATAGCCTTGACTAGATGGACCTTTGTTGGCAAAGTAATGTCTCTGCTTTTTAATATGCTATCTAGGTTGGTCATCACTTTCCTTCCAAGGAGTAAGCTTCTTTTAATTTCATGGCTGCAATCACCGTC
Organism: Odocoileus virginianus; assembly: GCF_023699985.2. Taxonomy (NCBI): domain Eukaryota; kingdom Metazoa; phylum Chordata; class Mammalia; order Artiodactyla; family Cervidae; genus Odocoileus; species Odocoileus virginianus. The sequence goes on from NW_027224263.1 coordinate 5,497,876, forward strand.
TGCAGTGATTTTGGAGCCCCCCAAAATAAAAAGTCTAACACTATTTCCACTGTCTCCCATTCTATTTTCCATGAGGTGATGGGACCAGATGCCATGATCTTAGTTTTCTGAATGCTAAGTTTTAAGCCAACTTTTTCACTCTCCTCTTTCACTTTCATCAAGAGGCTTTTAGTTCCTCTTCACTTTCTGCCATAAGGGTGGTGTCATCTGCATATCTGAGGTTATTGATATTTCTTCTGGCAATCTTGATTCCAGCTTGTGCTTCTTCCAGCCCAGTGTTTCTCATGATGTACTCTGCATATAAGTTAAATAAGCAGGGTGACAAAATATACAGCCTTGACATACTCCTTTTCCTATTGGGAACCAGTCTGTTGTTCCATGTCCAGTTCTAACTGTTGCTTCCTGACCTGCATACAGGTTTCTCAAGAGGCAGGTCAGATGGTCTGGTATTCCCATCTCTTTCAGAATTTTCCACAGTTTATTGTGATCCACACAGTCGAAGGCTTTGGCGTAGTCAATAAAGCAGAAATAGATGTTTTTCTGGAACTCTCTTGCTTTTTCGATGATCCAGCGGATATTGGCAATTTGATCTCTGGTTCCTCTGCCTTTTCTAAAACCAGCTTGAACATCTGGAAGTTCAAGAACTTCACGAATTGCTGAAGCCTGGCTTGGAGAATTTTGAGCATTACTTTACTAGCATGAGAGATGAGTGCAACTTTGCGGTAGTTTGAGCATTCTTTGGGATTGCCTTTCTTAGGGATTGGAATGAAAACACCTTTTCCAGTCCTGTGGCCACTGCTGAGTTCTCCAAATTTGCTGGCATATTGAGTTCAGCACTTTCACAGCATCATCTTTCAGGATTTGAAATAGCTCAACTGGAATTCCACCACATCCACTGTCTTTGTTCATAGTGATGCTTTCTAAGGCCCACTTGACTTCACATTTCAGGATGTCTGGCTCTAGGTGAATGATCACACCATTGTGATTATCTGGGTCATGAAGATCTTTTTTGTACAGCTCTTCTGTGTATTCTTGCCACCTCTTCTTAATATCTTCTGCTTCTGTTAGGTCCATACCATTTCTGTCCTTTATCGAACCCATCTTTGCCTGAAATGTTCCCTTGGTATCTCTAATTTTCTTGAAGAGATCTCTAGTCTTTCCCATTCTGTTGTTTTCCTCAATTTCTTTGCATTGATCGCTGAGGAAGGCTTTCTTATCTCTCCTGGCTATTCTTTGGAACTCTGCATTCAAATGGGAATATCTTTCCTTTTCTCCTTTGCTTTTCACTTCTCTTCTTCTCACAGCTATTTGTAAGGCCGCCTCAGACAACCATTTTGCCTTTTTGCATTTCTTTTCCATGGGGATGGTCTTGATTCCTGTCTCCTGTACAATGTCACGAACCTCTGTCCATAGTTCATCAGGCTCTCTGTCTATCAGATCTAGTCCTTTAAATCTATTTCTCACTTCCACTGTATAGTCATAAGGGATTTGATTTAGGTCATACCTGAATGGTCTAGTGGTTTTCCCTACTTTCTTCAGTTTAAGTCTGAATTTGGCAATAAGGAGTTCATGATCTGAGCCACAGTTGGCTCCTGGTCTTGTTTTTGCTGACTGTATAGAGCTTTTCCATCTTTGGCTGCAAAGAATATAATCAATCTGATTTCGGTGTTGACCATCTGGTGATGTCCATGTGTAGAGTCTTCTCTTGTGTTGTTGGAAGAGGGTGTTTGCTATGACCAGTGCATTCTCTTGGCAAAACTCTATTAGTCATTCCATACTCCAAGGCCAAATTTGCCTGTTACTCCAGGTGTTTCTTGACTTCCTACCTTTTGCATTCCATTCCAGTCCCCTATAATGAAAAGGACATCTTTTTGGGGTGTTAGTTCTAAAAGGTCTTGTAGGTCTTCATAGAACCATTCAACTTCAGCTTCTTCAGCATTACTGGTTGGGGCATAGGCTTGGATTACCGTGATATTGAATGGTTTGCCTTGGAAATGAACAGAGATCATTCTGTCATTTTTGAGACTGTATCCAAATACTGCATTTCAGACTCTTTTGTTGACCATGATGGCTACTCCATTTCTTCTAAGGGATTCCTGCCCACAGTAGTAGATATAATGGTCATCTGAGTTAAATTCACCCATTCTCGTCCATTTTAGTTTGCTAATTCCTAGAATGTAGACATTCACTCTTGCCATCTCCTGTTTGACCACTTCCAATTTGCCTTGATTCATGGACCTAACATTCTAGGTTCCTATGCAATATTGCTCTTTACAGCATTGGACCTTGCTTCTATCACCAGTCACATCCATAACTGGGTATTGTTTTTGCCTTGGCTCCATCTCTTCATTCTTTCTGGAGTTATTTCTCCATTGATCTCCATTAGCATATTGGGCACCTACCGACCTGGGCAGTTCCTCTTTCAGTATCCTATCATTTTGCCTTCTCATGCTGTTCATGGGGTTCTCAAAACAAGAATACTGAAGTGGTTTGCCATTCCCTTCTCCAGTGGACCACATTCTGTCAGACCTCTCCACCATGACCCTACCATCTTGGGTGGCCCCACACGGCATGGCTTAGTTTCATTGAGTTAGACAGGACTGTGGTCCTGTGATCAGATTGGCTAGTTTTCTGTGATTATGGTTTTAGTGTGTCTGCCCTCTGATGCCCTCTGGCAACACCTACCATCTTACTTGGGTTTCTCTTACCTTGGACGTGGGGTATCTCTTCACAGCTGCTCCAGCAAAGCGCAGCTGCTGCTCCTTACCTTGGAGGAGGGGTATCTTCTCATGGCCGCCCCTCCTGACCTTGAACGTGGAGTAGTTCTTCCCAGCCCTCCTGTGCCCCACAGCAGCCTTAGCCAGTGCTAAAGGGATTAAAAATGGGTAGTGACTTAAAACAGTGTCTTCCAAACAATCTGTAGACAAACCATCTTTTAAAAAGCTTTGTGCTCATCTGTTCTCTCTTTCTCCCTTTAATGACAGCTTGAGTGTGTGTGTGTGTTAGTTGCTCAGTCGTGTCTGACTCTTTGTGACCCCATGGACTGTAGCCCACCAGGCTCCTTTGTCCATGGGATTCTCCAGGCAAGAATACTGGAGTGGGTTGCCATTTCCTTCTCCAAAAAGGCTGATGAAAGTGTGTAAAATCAAGATGATAACCATACTTAGCAGCACAGTCGCAATAAAGCATCACTGACAGCAGTTGGTGTTTAACTCTTGATAGCTTTAGCCTGTTTTCCTTTCTCGTTATCCCTAATTTTTGGAGATTTTGATAGAGAATTTAAATTGTTTTTCTATAGTGGTATCTTCTATAGTGTGTTCTGTAGCATGCTAGTGCCATGGAAAGTTCATAAGCATTTATTGAAACCAAAGTTTCCAGTAGTCAAATTTTATTAAGAAATGCTGGATTCAACAAAATTAGAACTGATTTTGTTGCAAGATATTGCAACATATTGCAAGATTTTTCAGATAATTTATTATGCTTATATGCATTGTACATCTCCAAGAGGAAAAGTGTAGCATTCCCCAAATTTGACCATGAGCATCTTGTAAAATGAAGCATCTCAGGACTAGCTTATTGCAGAACAATCTTCAGGATGGACAAACTTGTAATCAATGTAAAGCAGTCTGTGTCAGTTCAGTCACTCAGTCATGTCCGACTCTTTGCAACCCTATAGACTGCAGCATGCCAGGCTTCCCTGTCCATCACCAACTCCCAGAGCTTGCTCAAACTCATGTCCATTGAGTCGGTGATGCCATCCAACCATCTCATCCTCTGTTGTCCCCTTCTCCTCCTGTCTTCAATCTTTCCCAGCATCAGGGTCTTTTCCAATGAAGTCACTTTTCCCCATCAAGTGGCCAAAGTATTGGAGCTTCCACTTCAGCATCAGTCCTTTCAATGAAAATTCAGGACTGGTTTCCTTTAGGATTGACTGGTTTGATCTCCTTGCAGTCCAAGAGACTCTCAAGAGTCTTCTCCAACACCACAGTTCAAAAGCATCAATTCTTTGGTGCTCAGCTTTCTTTATGGTCCAACTCTCACATCCATACATGACTACTGGAAAAACCATAGCTTTGACTATATGAACTTTGTTGGCAAAGTAATGTCTCTGCTTTTTAATGGCTGTCCAGGTTGGCCATAGCTTTTCTTCCAAGGAGCAAGCATCTTAATTTTATGGACGCAGTCACCATCTGCAGTGATTTTGGAGCCCAAGAAAATGAAAGTCACTGTTTCCATTGTTTTCCCATCTATTTGCCATGAAATGATGGGACCAAATGCCATGATCTTAGTTTTTTGAATGTTGAGTTTTAAGCCAGCTTTTTCACTCTCCTCTTTTCACTTTCATCAAGAGGCTCTTTAGTTCCTCTTCACTTTCTGCCATAAGGGTGGTGTCATCTGCATATCTGAGGTTATTGATACTTCTCCTGGAAATCTTGATTCCAGCTTGTGCTTCATCCAGCCCAGGATTTTGCATGATGTACTCAGCATATAAGTTAAATAAGCAGGGTGACAATATACAGCCTTGACGCATTCCTTTCCCAATTTTGAACCAGTTCGTTGTTCCATGTCCATTTCTAACTGTTGCTTCTTGACCTGCATACAGATTTCTCAGGAGCAGGTAAGGTGGTCTGGTATTCCCATTTCTTTTTTTTTTTTTTTTTCCTCTGAAGATCTTCCTCTGCCTATGACTTTATTTTTTTTTTCCATTTATTTTTATTAGTTGGAGGCTAATTACTTTACAACATTGCAGTGGTTTTTGTCATACATTGAAATGAATTAGCCATGGATTTACATGTATTCCCCATCCCGGTCCACCCCTCCCACCTCCCTCTCCACCCGATCCCTCTGGGTCTTCCCAGTGCACCAGGCCTGAGCACTTGTCTCATGCATCCAACCTGGGCTGGTGATCTGTTTCACTATAGATAATATACATGTTTCGATGCTGTTCTCTTGAAACATCCCACCCTTGCCTTCTCCCACAGAGTCCACAAGTCTGTTCTGTACATCTGAGTCTCTTTTTCTGTTTTGCATATAGGGTTATCATTACCATCTTTCTAAATTCCATATATATGTGTTAGTATACTGTAATGGTCTTTATCTTTCTGGCTTACTTCACTCTGTATAATGGGCTCCAGTTTCATCCATCTCATTAGAACTGGTTCAAATGAATTCTTTTTAATGGCTGAGTAATATTCCATGGTGTATATGTACCACAGCTTCCTCATCCATTCGTCTGCTGATGGGCATCTAGGTTGCTTCCATGTCCTGGCTATTATAAACAGTGCTGCGATGAACATTGGGGTGCATGTGTCTCTTTCAGATCTGGTTTCCTCGGTGTGTATGCCCAGAAGTGGGATTGCTGGGTCATATGGCAGTTCTATTTCCAGCTTTTTAAGAAATCTCCACACTGTTTTCCATAGTGGCTGTACTAATTTGCATTCCCACCAACAGTGTAAGAGGGTTCCCTTTTCTCCACGCCCTCTCCAGCATTTATTGCTTGTAGACTTTTGGATAGCAGCCATCCTGACTGGCTTGTAATGGTACCTCATTGTGGTTTTGATTTGCATTTCTCTGATAATGAGTGATGTTGAGCATCTTTTCATGTGTTTTTTTGCCATCTGTATGTCTTCCTTGGAGAAATGTCTGTCTAGTTCTTTGGCCCACTTTTTGATTGGGTCATTTATTTTTCTGGAGTTGAGCTGGAGGAGTTGCTTGTATATTTTTGAGATTAATCCTTTGTTGCTTCGTTTGCTATTATTTTCTCCCAATCTGAGGGCTGTCTTTTCACCTTGCTTAGTTTCCTTTGTTGTGCAAAAGCTTTTAAGTTTCATTAGGTCCCATTTGTTTATTTTTGCTTTTGTTTCTAAAATTCTGGGATGTGACTCATAGAGGATCCTGCTGTGATTTATGTCGGAGAGTGTTTTGCCTATGTTCTCCTCTAGGAGTTTTATATTTTCTGGTCTTACATTTAGATCTTTAATCCATTTTGAGTTTATTTTTGTGTATGGTGTTAGAAAGTGTTCTAGTTTCATTCTTTTACAAGTGCTTGACCAGTTTTCCCAGCACCGCTTGTTAAAGAGGTTGTCTTTTTTCCATTGTATATCCTTGCCTCCTTTGTCGAAGATGAGGTGACCATAGGTTCGTGGATTTATCTCTGGGCTTTCTATTCTGTTCCATTGATCTATATTTCTGTCTTTGTGCCAGTACCATACTGTCTTGATGACTGTGGCTTTGTAGTATAGTCTGAAGTCAGGCAGGTTGATTCCTCCAGTTCCATTCTTCTTTCTCAAGGTTACTTTGGCTATTCGAGGTTTTTTGTATTTCCATACAAATTGGTGAAACTATTTGTTCTAGTTCTGTGAAAAATACCGTTGGTAGCTTAATAGGGATTGCATTGAATCTATAGATTGCTTTGGGTGGTATAGCCATTTTGACAAGATAAAAACCATATGATTATCTCAATAGATGCAGAAAAAGCCTTTGACAAAATTCAACATCCATTTATGATTAAAACTCTCCAGAAAGCAGGAATAGAAGGAACATACCTCAACATAATAAAAGCTATATATGACAAACCCACAGCAAACATTATCCTCAATGGTGAAAAATTGAAAGCATTTCCCTTAAAGTCAGGAACAAGACAAGGGTGTCCACTCTCACCACTAAGTAATTCAATATAGTTTTGGAAGTGTTGGTCACAGCAATCAGAGCAGTAAAAGAAATGAAAGGAATCCAGATAGGAAAAGAAGAAGTGAAACTCTCACTGTTTCAGAAGACATGATCCTCTACATATGCCTTGACTTCTAATGGGCAAAACGGTTCTCAGAGCTTTGTGAGATGCTTTTCTGGGTTATGCTCCTCTAATTTGATTTGAATAAAATTTTAAAGTTCTTTCTTAGATCTACTGATTAATTTTTTGTCTGCAGTTCTCACAGTAGGCCAGGAACTGTGCTAATGCATCACATGAATTAAGTCATGTAAATCCTGTTTGGTGCTACTGCTTCTGCTGTTGTGTGTCTGAGAACTGGTTTGTTCTTTTCTTAAACTAGAAGGAAACAACTAAGACTTTACAAAAAGAAATCAAATTGGGTTTTATTTTTCCAAGAATGAGGGAAAAAATATTCACTTCCTTCTTCTTTGCTTCTAAGTTGTTTTAACAGAGCTTTGAATAGTTATTAATTCCGTACATAACCTTGTTAGAGTAGGCATTTTTAATGACAACAGGCTCATTTCAATAATCAAAGAAAAAGCATTCTCCTCATCAGAGAAAAGGAAAGGATGCTCAAAGAAGGGAAAGAACAAAAGGAAAAGAGGGAGGAAGGAGTGGTGAGGAAGGGAAGATAACTCTGCACCCAAATGATTAGAATCACAGGCTAGAAAATAATGTCACCAACATATAGGCTATCTATACTTTGTCTCTTTGAGAGAGAGAGAGAGAGAGAGAGAGAGAGAGAGAGAGAGAGAGAGAGAGAGAGAGAAACTGTCAAAGAGAAGGACAAGAAGCTTTCTTTCATGCACCCAATGTCACTCTTTTAAGGTTCCTGCTACTTCCCCAGAACTGAGCTTCTGGGGAATCCTATATATACTGTTAAAAAAGAGACAACAGGTCCAAAATAGACTTTCTTGTGCTAAGCCCCTCATCACCAACTGTGACTTAATACCTAACTTAAGTTTCAGCCTCCCCTAGGAATGGAATACGTCTCCTACTAGTAAATCTGGAAATAACCTAGTCAGTAGTGTTGGTGTTCAGTAGCTAAGTCATTTCCAACACTTTGCAACTGCAGCATGCCAGGCTTCCCTGTCCTTCACTGTCTCCCAGAGTTTGTTCAAATTCATATCCATTGAGTTGGTGATGCCATCCAGCCATCTCATCCTCTGTTGCCCCCTTCTTCTGCCCTCAATCTTTCCCGGCATAGAGGTCTTTTCCAATGAGTTGGCTCTTCGCATCAGGTGGCCAAAGTATTGGAGCTTCAGCATCAGCCCTTCCAATGAATATTCAGAGTTGATTTCCTTTGGGATTGACTGGTTTGATCTCCTTGCCAGGGGCTCTCAAGAATCTTCTCTAATACTAGTCAGTACTAGTGAGGTAATCTGCCTGATAGACCCCTGCTGTCCCCTAAAGGAAGTTTGAGCTTGCCACAGATAATGAGATATTTGCTAGTGTACCTTTCTTGTCCTGCCCCCTTCTGTCTATCAAAGTCTTTCATTTTGTACAGCTCTTTGAAGATCCTTTCTATCTGTTAGATGGGATGCTGCTCAATTCATGAATCATTGAATAAAGCCAATAAGGTCTTTAAAATTTACTTACCTGAATTTTATTATTTTTTTCAACAATACTAAACCTGAGGCAGGAGATAGATGGGCCCCAGGCTGAGCAGCTGGAGTCTGTCCCCTGTGGACAGATACTCCAAAATAGCAGGAGCGAGAGAGAAGCTGAGCCCTGCCCAGATAAGAAATAAAAGACCACATGTTCCTCATTCTCCAAATCAAGGAGATCTTCCTGACTACACATGTGCAGAATGGCCCCTTGGAGGTTAAAATGGAGGGGACACCACCCCATAGTAAGTGATGTCAAGCTACTCATAGGCTTCTTCACTAGAATCCATCTTGGCTAAGAGATGCAAGATGCCTGTGCACACATCTCAGGATCCTGAGATATACCAAACACAGATTCTGAACCAGGCAAATCAAAATGATTGGCCAAAGGAAACCCAGAAGAAATGCCCCATAAAAGTGATTCAAACTGTTGCAGGAAAGGGGACCCCTTCCAGGGCCCAAAACTGGGCTCTTGTCTAACACTCAGAAATGAATTGTCCAAGGAGACACATGTGCTGACAAAAGCAAGAGATTTTATTGGGAAAGGGCACCCGGGTGGAGAGCAGTAGGGTAAGGGAACCCAGGAGAACTGCTCTGCCATGTGGCTCGCAGTCTCGGGTTTTATGGTGATGGGATTAGTTTCTGGGTTGTCTTTAGCCAATCATTCTGACTCAGAGTCCTTCCTGGTGGTGCACGCCTTGTTCAGCCAAGATGGATGCCAGAGAGAAGGATTCTGGGAGGTGGTCGGACCTGTGGTGTCTCCTTTTGACCTTTCCCAAACTCTTCCTGGTTGGTGGAGGCTTATTAGTTCCGTGTTCCTTACCAGGACCTCCTGTCATAAAACAACTTATGCAAATGGTTACTATGGTGCCTGGCCAGGGTGGAAGGTTTCAATCAGTGTGCTTCCCCTAACAAAACTACCATGAGGGCTCCACACTCTCTCTGAGCCTACCTGTGTGTCTATCCACATGTACTCTTTTCCCTCCTAATAATTACTTTAATTGTTTCACTACTTTCTGTCTCTATATGGAAATTTATTTCTACACAGCAGATGGGCCAGAGCCTTGTCATTGCCCACTGGCCCCCATGGTCTAGTGGTTACGATTCAGCACTCTCCCTGTCGTGACCTGACCTCGATCTCTGGCTGGGAACTAAAATCCTGCTTCAAGCCGCTGCTGGCCAAGGCCACACGAGATCAAACCCTTTCATTATTTCCAAATAATCTCTCACTGGGCCCATGAGCCACTTCAGACAATAGTTTAAGAGAAACAATGGACAAGAGATAGCCAGGGCACCATTATATTTAGCTTTTTCTGTGCTAGGATGGAATTATTTTATCCCATTTTGGTGGGTATGTTTATGGTAGCCCAGAGGATGACCTTGAACTAGTTGGGGAACCTTAATTCCATAGATGGTGACTGCCTGCTTTGAACTAAAACTTTGTGATCCCATCTTGCTAGGTACCTCAAGGTCTTTTTTTCTTCCTAGAAGCATTTTGGCCTGCTTATATTCTGTACAGCTGGAGAACAGACTAGGAACAGAATAGTAACACGTTTTAGGGCATCCGTTTTCAAGTTTAAATTTACCTCATGCAGGACAATGAGAATCATCTGTTCTCCCCTAAATCTCAAACATAATCCCCTAAGCCATTTAAAACTAGCTGGGAAGGTGCCAGTTAAATGAGAACTGGATCTACATGTTGCTGTTACCACAGTAGCCTTCTGAATACACACAGAGTTCATTTATTGATATGCAGAGTGCTCATTAATGTGTACACACAGAGTAATTGAGATGATAATTTAAACATTGTTATAAACACTTGTGGGGGAGATCTTCCCTAGTTCCCTAAACAAGGAAGCCAGTCCACAGATTTTAGGCTTTAAATTGAGACTCAGAGAATTGAGACCTAGCAGACAGTCTTCTATATGTTCAAAATTCATGCTCTAGACCAAACCATAGTCTTCTGCTTTTGGCTATCAGTATAATTCCTCCAGTCCAGGTAGGTTTGTAATGAACTTTCCTTAACCTTTGGTATAGAGCTAGGATCTGTGACTGAAAGGTCCAGTTGGTTGTGTAGAATAGAAGCCCACTCAGGCTAGTTTAAAATCACAAAAGGACATTAAATTAGAAGGATAAATGTGGGTCATGGCTCTGGAAGGAGTGACATGAAGAAAAACGCCATGTTATTTGTAGAAAATCATCAGGCAGCTCCATCTTCCCTTATTCTTTTTTTCTTTTTGCTATGTGGTCTTTTTTTTTTAAATGTATATTAGCTCTATTCTTGTGTTTTATCTTTACACATTAGCTCTATTGATTCATGGTTTCTATGTTTTCTCATAACTATGGTTTGTAATTGACTTTGTCTTGCCATGGCTCCAGCTCTGGCCCAAATCGACATGGCCATGGGTAATTCATTCAGTCACTGTGTGCAAATGATTGTCTCCACATAGCTTATGGATTGATAACTCCTGGATCAGGTGTTCATCCTCATCTAAAACAAGACCTTTTATCTGAGGCTAACACTATGTAGACAGTTACAAAAAAGGATATACATGCTATCTCTTGATGTGAGAAAGATGAAAGTCTGCATTAGTTAGGGTTCTTTTGGTAACAGAACACACAGTGCAAACTAGTTTAATTAAGAAAGGGAAATTCATTAGGTTATGTATATGAAAGTTTCAAGAATAAGGCTGACTGGAGCAGCGAATTCACGTGATATCTTTGGATATCTCTATCATCTCTCAGATTGACTTTCCTTGTGCTAGAAGCTATCCCCAACAACCTGATAAAGAAGAGCTTCAGCATCTCTAAATTTACATTCTACTAGCATAAAAACTTCATCCAAACCAAACAAAACTAAGCTCCTTATCTCTAATAATTTCCACAAGTGTCCCAAGATTTTCTCTGATTCAGCTGGTTTGGATACCCACTCACTCTTAAGCTGATCACTATAGCCAGGAGGATATTGTCCTTTTATTGGCTAATCTCAGGTTATTTGACCATTTCTGGACCTAGGAGGGATGTTCAAGCCAAAAGGAAGAGATGGGCTCTTTAGCCAGGAAAAATAGATGTCAGGTAAGTGAAAATGACTGATGCCTACCTCACCGGCACATACAGGATTAAAAAGATGCCCTTAACCTCATCTGTACTTTGCTCAAATCAGTAACCATCTAGCTTCTAGGGCAGCAGGTAGGTTAAAACATCATGTATGTTGCATTGATGGCAACATTTCTAGTAAAACATCTATATACACAAGGAACTTATGTGTGGCTATACAAACAACATTGAGGTTGTATGTTGATGTATAAACAAGACTGACATAATCAGGGTGTGATGTTTAGCTATTAACTCTGTGGGATAATTACCTCTCTGGACTTCAGTTTATCCATGTGCAAATGACAGTACTTGTACTAGACCCTTCTAAGAACTTTTCAAACACTGACATACACCTCAACTTCTGGTGCTCAGACAGCACTTAGAAGACTATTAGGTAAGCATTTAAACAAGAACTGATCCTTATATCCAGACATCCAAAATAATAGAAAGTAATTATATCTTGAGTTATACTGTCAGTACTATTCATATGTCTTGAATATAGGCCTTGTGCTTTGAATTTTTCTTTGTAGTTGCAGAAATGGGTTTCCACTGAGTCATCCAAACTCATTTTCATCCAGTTCTAGGATGCATCTCTGAAACAGCTGATCACACTTACATCACAGATATAACATGGTCAAAGGCAACTGGCCCATTTTGTAAAAACAAACCAAGACAAAACTAAGTTATCCATTAGAACTCTTGATGTTTTAAGTGACTGAAATATAACTCAAAGTAATTTATATAATAAAGGGAATATGTGGAGGGGACTCATATTGCTTAAAATTCCAGTGGTAATCAAAGCTCAGTGCAGCAGCTCAGACAATGTCACTGACAACCCAGATTCCTTACATCTTTCTACTCTAATTTCTGCATGACTGGATTTATCCTCATATTCCATTTGGTAGATACTTGGCAACTCTAATCTCTCCCACTTCATGGTAGCAAAATGGCTGCTGCAATTCAGACCTCTCACTTCCCTTATACTACATGGGGGAAGACAGAATTTCTTCCAGTAATTTCTACACTAGTCCTACTCACTCGCCATGAATCATATTAATTAAATCAAGTACTCATCTTTAAATGAATTGCTTTGGCCAAGGGGATATTTGCTGATTCGTTTAGACCAATCTGTGTACATCTCTGGTTTTAGGCTGGAATCAACCCCATCTAAACTGTTTTAACTGAAAGTCAAGTAGGATTGAATTCCTCAAAGGGGAATCAATGCATCCCTGCTGAAAGAATGGAGTACGGCTTTTGGAGATGAAACAACAAATGTCTACTTTTAGCTAATGAAAATAGTAAGTCTACAGTGTACCAAATCTACAGAACTGTACTTTTTAGTTAAATATTGTTTGTTCAGTCATGTCCGACTCGTCACGACCTCATGAACCCATCAGCCTCCTCTGTCCATGGGATTTCCCAGGCAAAGAATACTAGAGTGGGTTGCCATTTCCTTCTCCAGGGGATCTTCCCAACCCAGGGATTGAACCTGTGTCTCCTGCATTGGCAGGTGGATTCTTTACTGCTGAGCCACCATTAGAAATCTCTTATTTTTCTGTGAAGATAATTTGATTCTGTAACTGGCTCATTAATAAACAAGTACCAGGACTTGAGATCTGAACAGGAAATCACTGTATATTTTCACTCATTATTTTAAATTATGCTATTGAGACTCTCCCTTTCTTGTCCCACAATGATCCCTAGGAAGAGTATATAGCTTTTCAGGTACTTTCAATTACAGGGACAACTTTATTTTGAACTTTTATACTTTTTTATTTATTTATATTTAAAAATTTAATTTTTAAATGGTTGTGCTGGGTCTTCATTGTTGCATGGGCTTTTCTCTAGTTGGAGCGAGCAGAGACTACTCTCTAGTTGCAGTGTGTAGACTTTTCATTGCAGCGGCTTCTCTTGTTGTGGAATTCAGGCTCTAGGGCATGGAGGCTCAGTAGTTGTTGCTCCTAAGCTCTAGAGCACTGGCCCAACAGTTGTGGCACATGGACTTAGTTGCTCCACAGCATTTAGGACATTCCTCAATCCACAATCGAACCTGTGTCTCCTGCATTGGCAGGTGGATTCTTTACTACTGAGCCACCAGGGAAGCCTAGACTTTTTCCAGTTAATAAAAATTCTAGCCAATATAAAGTAAGACTTCAGTTTCCTGTGTTTTCCCTTTCCCCAGCTCAAGGATCTGCAGCTGGGGAGAGGGAATGAGCTCTCTTTTTCTATTCCTAATGGCTTTTATACCCCTGTTCTTTCATCCTCCAATTGATTGCAACTAAGGAAGAATAAGGAAGTTGTTGCTGTTGTTTTAACTTAATTGGTGCTTCTGACAATTCTCTCTTGACTAACACTGACTGGTCTTTGTGACAGGCTTTGAAATCCAGGCTCTATAATGAGGTATATTTTGGTGTTCTCTGAAGCTCTGTAAAGACCGTAACATTGCATAGTTTCCTGAAGCAGGCAATACATGCTCCCCCTGACTAGAACTAATGCACATTTTGAAAGCTACAGTTTTTCAAATGGGAGCAGTAATTTACTAAATCAGAGTGAAGTTCTTGCAGGAACATAGAAAAGCCCAGGGGATCTTAGGCAGAGTTAATACAGAATTATCACAATAGCAATTGTAAGAAAGAAATATTTGTTATATAAGCATCTTGTTTTAGCCCGTTTTTCACATGCATTTCATACATTAAGCCTCTTTTGTCTAAGCCTCACTGTCTGAATTGCATTCTCTCTTCTTTCTTGTTTCCCATCCCTTACTGCTCATCCTTTTACAGGTACAGTTCTACTACTGATTATCTTTTCTATATCTATCTCTGTATCTTTTGATACAGACTCTACCCTATCCACTTCAGGGCCCATTTTAATCAAGTTGTGGATTGTTAACAGAAGGGTGTTCTTAAGTTTCAGACCTAGTCCTTCTTCCCTGCTTTCGCTCTCTAGTGCTAGATTCTAATTATGGGCCCAGTGAATGAGTGAGTGCTCAGTTGTGTCCAACTCTTTGCAACCCTATAGACTTTTGCCTACCAGGCTTCCTTTTCCATGGGATTTTCCAGGTGAGAATACTGGAATGGGTTGCCATGCCCTGCTCCAGGGGATCTTCCTGACCCAGGGATCGAACCCACATCTTTTGCATCTCCTGCATTGGCAGGTGGGTTCTTTACCACTGAGCTACCAGGGAAGCCCATATAGACCCAGTATCAAGACACAGATCCATAATATAAGGATTCACACAAATGGTATGTTCTTTTGGGTATAAAGTGTAAGGTAACAGAACATAAAGAAGAAACTTTAGAAATACTACAGCAACACACACTCCGATCAACTATTTTTTTTTTAAATGAAAGGACCTAGATCATATTAGTGCTAAGACGAAATATTTCAGAGCATAAAACCTTCAGTTAAAGTTTTTACTTTGACTTTTTTTCTCTTCATGTGACAGGTCTTTGAACTTTTGTCCTCCCTCCCCCATCCTCATACCATATTACTATATATATCTGACTTCTTTGATTTCCTTTCCTAAACTCATTTCAATACTTATCTTTGGCCTTTTGTTCACAAGAATATTCTAGTAAGTGAGTACCCTCATTCCATCCCTCTCTTGGTGATTTTGTGGCAATTTCTCCTACTCTATGCTTATAAAAAGTGAAGAAACATTTCATTAAATCTTACAGGCACAATGAGTCATTTAAGATAGTTATGAAACCCAATTCATAATAGTGTGTCTTATTCCAATGTCCCTGGAGTTATTTATGTCCTAGGGAGGCAGAGTACTTTCTGTGTTCTAGAGAAACAAAAAAGGAAAGAAAGAAAAGCTTTAGTTGTTCTAAATCAAATTAACTTTGAATTAGCCAGCACATAACAAAATGAGGAAATGTTCTCGACACTTGAACACACACACACATATAATCTCACGCAAAACTCACTTCAAAATTTGCCTGAGAGCTTGTTTTTCCAATTGCATTGTGGTCTCTTTCTCTAGGGACACAGTTTTCCACAAGATAAGCTGTTATTTCAATTGGAAAAAAAAATAAGACGTGATATACATTCACACACACACACACACACACACAAATTTGGCAACCGTTTTAGTTTATAGCTTTGGAAGATCAACCAACAGTCTCCACACTCCTCTTCTTGCTCCTAGGGTCTCTGTTTTTAGACATTCCCTATTTCTCTCTCTCACTGTCCCCACTCCCATCTTACTTGTAGGGATAGATAACTTTTATAATTTACTCATTGGTATCAATCTCCAAAAAGTTCAAAACCCAACTTTATAATTTTCTTTTTATCCTATTTACTGAGTGTTCTTGGCTGCATAATTATTCCAGTTAGATAGCTCCGTCTTCACAGACAGCTCCGAGTTTCCTATAAGCAAGCCCAAGTACCTTTGACTTCCTTCTGATCCTGCCTTGTAATCCAACCTTTATACTCTACTTTCTCTATCCAGGGGAGAGGTTCTTCTGATAAATCTGGGCAGCCTTATGGAATATCTTCCATGATAAGTGTTCTGGCCACCTGAATGTGCTTAACCCTCCTGTTAAGTTCCTGATTTCTTTCTCTTGATCTCTCTCTCCTTTAAGTATAGTCTTATTTTGGTTAACTGAAATCTCTGGTATCAGGAGGTTCTATCCTTAATTCTGATGAATTTACATTTCTTCATGGTAACTACCAATTCCAACTGATAGGCCAGTCTTTTTGCTGAACCATTCACTCCAACGAGGCTAAATTCACTTTCTTTCTCTATTTTCCAGCTTTGACAACCATCTTCTGCCAACATGTGCCACTCCCAAATAACTATAGATTCCTTTTTTATCCTCCATACCTGCAATGTAGGCTCAGTTGCTTCAGTCGTGTCCAACTCTTTTCGATCCCATGGACCATAGCCTGCCAGGCTCTCTGTCCATGGAATTTTCCAGGCAAGATTACTGGAGTGGGTTGCCATGCTCTCCTCCAGGGGATCTTCCTGACCCAAGGATTGAACCTGCATGTCCTGTATTGCAGGCAAATTCTTTACCGCTGCACCAGAGAAGCCACAGAATATTTACAAGACACATATATATTCAGATCCTCTTTGTGTAAATGTCCCTCTAAGAAGTCACTCATATATGACCATATATGATACAGCTATTAATTCTGTAACGTCCCCAGCAGAGATGTGGATCTTACATTGCACAAGCACTCGGATTTTTTTATTCATTCAGGAAATAGGTAGCTCTTGCTACTCTTCTAGGTGGTGGTAATAGAAAAGTGACCAAGAAAGGGCATGGTTCCTGTCATCTTTGAGCCTTCATTTAGTGGTGATACACAATAGACAAGTGAACAGATTAATGAAGATAATTTGCGGTGATGCTAAACTTTATGAAGGAAAGAAAGGATAACATATAAGAGACTGGGCGGAAGTAGAGAGCTACTTTTCAGTGAATGGTTAAGGAAAGTCTCTTTGATGGTGTGAAAACTGAGTCAAGACCTGAAAGATGAAAAGGAACATACCGTGTGAAGATCTAGAGAAAGACTGTTTTCAGGAAGAGAGAACATTCCCAACATGAGCTAAGTTTGAGGTGTTCAAGAAACAGAAAGAAAGTCAGTGTGGCTGGAGCAGGATGAGCAAAAGGGAGAGTGGTAAGAAATGAGATCACAGAGATAGACAAGGGAAGCTTCTGCTAAAGGAGAGCTTTGGATAAGCTTTATTACATTACATAGTTTACGAGTTTGTGCAGACCAGGGTTGCTTTTTTTTTGTGGGCAGGAGGGGGTTCATGTACTTTTTTTTTCTTTATTTTTAATTGGAGGATAATTGCTTTACAATGTGTGTTGGTTTCTGCCATATGTCAACATGAATCAGCCATAGGTATACATATGCCCCCTCCTCTTGAACCTCCCTCCCACCTCCCACCCCATCCCACCCCTCTAGGTTGTCACAGAGCACTGGGTTGAGCTCCCTGCATCATATAGCAAATTCCCACTAGCTATCTGTTTTATGGATCTATGCAGGCTTCCCTGGTAGCTCAGCTGGTAAAGAATCTGCCTGCAATGAAGGAGACCTGGTTTGATTCCTGGGTCGGAAGATCCACTGGAGAAGGGATAAGTTACCCATACCAGTATTCTTGGCTTCCCTTACCCGGTGGCTCAGATGGGGAAGAATCCACCTGCAATGCAGGAGACCTGGTTTTGATCCCTGGGTTTGGAAAATCCTCTGGAGAATCTATGCTACTCTCTCAATTTGTCCCACCCTCTCCTTCCCCACTGTGTCCACAAGTCTGTTCTCTATGTCTGTGTCTCTATTCCTGCCCTGCAAATAGGTTCATCAGTACCATTTTTCTAGATTCCATATATATGCATTAATATACAATATTTGTTTTTCTGACTTAATTCCAAGGAAACACCTTCATCTCAAGCAAATCATAATGGTTAGTCATCCTATCACATCTGAGATATCTGAGTCAAACATGCAGAAATACCTTTCCAAGGCCTAAGCTGTCTCTTTTCCAAGATTAACTGATAATGGCACAGTGTACTTTGCAACCCATCCTTCCTCCATTCTCTTATCTCAAACCTCAGTTCCCATTTTTTCTCCCCAAGGAAGAGGCAAAGTTATATGTCTGGGTAAGGGTGGAGGTGGGAGAGGAAAGAGTTTGAGACTTAAGAGATCAGCTCTGAAACAGACGTTGTGATGGGAACACTTAGAAGTCAAAGAAAACTATGAAAAGAAAGAAAACAATGAAAAGTTTGCAGATTGGCAGCAAAGACCCAGTCAGTGCCAGACAGCATGACTTGGAAATGAACCAGCTCTGCAAAATTCTGTGACCCTTTCTATCTGCAGGGAAACCTAAGAGATACATCATTATTTCTTCTTATTAAATGCTTGGAGGGTCTCCAGAGGAAGGTGCTAGCTACATTGAAATGAATCCCAAGAGGACAACTGCTTTTAAATCAAGGGCGAGAAAGGAATGAATTGGGAAATGGTGGGGTCACCAGTGAGATAAACTCCCTGTTTATTGTGGTGCCATCTCTAGGAGTCTATAGCAGTTTGCCAATTGACTGTAGTTGCAGGAAGCCCTATACTCACACTTATACCAGAGTAGGACCAGTCAGTAGCAAGCCTTTGATATTTGCATCCTGGGTGTAATAATTCAGAAGATAAACAGCAAAAGATAGGAGTTGAATCACAATTTCACTTCAAAAATAGATACCCACTCCCTCTTCAATTGCACTTTGTGAAATGCCTTTTAATTTCAAATGCCTCTGTTTTGCTGTTGCATTTTTTAAAAAATAAAGCTCATTATCTGAAGCACCATTAACTTTCAGCACCATTGCCTTAAATATGATGCACTCTCCATATTAAACAAACTGTTCAGCGATTCGAGGACTGACCCATAAGCAGGGCATTTAGGAGGTGACCACAGTGACACATAGAGCTAGATAGGGAGCCAGAGGCACTGATGGGGGATATTTTGGGGGAAGGTGGATGAGGAGGGAGGGGAGTAAGAATATTTCTGATTAGTGAGGGGCTTTGCTATAGTTAACCATTAAAGAAATATGAATACTTTTTGTTTTAGAACTACTAGTACCATGGGCATTGAAGGCAGGAACTCAGAAGCACTGGTTGGATTGAATGGAACAGGAAGAACATGAATAATGGAAATCTGCTTTACCCAATAGTTGCACAGTTACTTTTAGCAGAGGTTCTAGTTCCTCCCTGTGGGTTTCCCAAGTGGTGCTAGTGGTTAAGAATTCGCCTACAATGCAGGAGACCAGGGTTCGATCCCTGGGTCCAGAAGATCCCCTGGAGAAGGGAATGGCTACCCACTCCAGTACTCTTGCCTGGAGAATCTCCATGAACAGAGAAGCCTGGCAGGCTACAGTCCATGGGGTCGCAAGTAGAGGGACACGACTGAGCGACTAAACAATAACCCTAAGCTCCTCCCAAAGAAGTAAATATGGTTGTTAGATTTTCTCTTTCATGGCTTCCCTAGCCCAAGCCTGTAATGACAGTGAGACCATGCTGACCATTGCTTGGGTCACTGTGTGGTAGTGAGGGTCCCCCTCCCCCGCTTCAACACACCCACCACTCCCCACCAGCATCCATTCACAAACCTGAAATCCCACTCAAATTCCAAAATCACAGATTTATTTATCAGTGCCTTATGGCACTGTGGCTTCAGAAAGTGACTATTTGTGTATAATCACAATCACTTTGCAAATCCTAAAACTTAGAGTAATTGTTAGATTGGGCATCAGCATCTTGACATGAGTTTATAACTTTGAACTACATTCTAGAATGATAACTGGATACAAATCTGAGATTTGGGGAAGAAAATGGATCATTTTTGATGAGGGGAGATGGTAGTGTGAGCACAAGGCATAAAGTTCAGTCTCAGAGCATGGATCGTTGTGAGGAAAGGCATGAGGAATGACAGAGGCACCTCTGAGCAGCTATGGAAACAGAGGTTGGGAAGCAGTAGAAAGAAGAAAGTGATATAAAAAGAGAGGTTGGAGCATGAAGAGGAAATATAAATGATAAAACAGCCAGTAGATAGGGAAAAGTGAACAAAACTGGATTAAACAAAGTCTAGGTTTACTGTCATGGACTAGTAGGCTACTGCCCTGAATGCTTTATGACACAACACATTTTCTGAGACTGAACTGTTGTTGATATTAACTCAATTAAAATTTGATTGCCTACTTTATGTCATGCACTATGCTAGGTATACAGCAATGACAGAGATACTCATGGGACTTCCGTTCTGGTAAAGGTTACCTGGAATTGCAATCAGGGTATGGGACATAAGATGGTGGGTAGATCATTGTGTAAATGAGTAGTGGGGAGGTGCCTAATCCAGTCTTGTGTTGAGGCATGGAAAGCCTCTCAGAGGAAAGTACTTTTAAGCTGATGCCTGAAGAATCAGTAGAAGTATGTCAAGAGGATATGGTGGAGATGAAAAGAGAGTTCCAGTTGGGAGAAATAGCCTACACACAAGTCTAGAGGCAAAATATTTGTATTTCAGGGAACTAAGAAGAACCTGATTGGAACACACAGTGTGAGGGAGGGGAGAAATTAGATTGGAAAAAAAGGCTGGGGTCATATCATGAAAGAGCCATGTTAATTTATTTATGCTTTATCTTAAGAGCTATAGAAAGTCATTTCATTTCAGTCTTCCCAGGCCAATATTCTGGGGTCAGGCCCTTCCATCTTATTTTTGCCAGTTGTCATTCTTCTGTCTAGGAGACACTCAGTTGTGTAGAGGTTTAGCCATCATGGATTAAAATCTTCAAAGCACCAATGTGCAATACTTTTTGGTACTTGTTGAAGTTAACATGAGAAGTTTATAGACTCCCTGGTAAGGTCATCTGACTCAAGATAGAAAGTATTACCCAGGGAATTTAATGTTGATATCTGTCTGACCCACAAATAGGACACTTTGAACTCTAACGTCCCTTTTGACTTGACTCCCTGTGATTTTTGGCCTAGATATTCTACCTTTCACCTCTGTACTCTTTTTGTCATTGTCACTCCAGGTGCCTGCCTAAGTGTGAGGATAGTAGGAAGGTACAAACTATTGATACAACTACACGGGCAATAAGCCCAGCTTCATCCAACTTGGGAAGACAACTTACTCCATCTTCTCAGTTATCTTTGAAACCAATTAAGGTCTTCCTTACCCTGCTTATTCAAGCCAGATGCCTCTTCTGATTGCAGTCTGTCCTCCTGTCTAAGCTCCTCAGGTTGTTCAGGAGGTCTGTCTCCTCTGGTGCAGAGCATCTACTGAATTTGCAGACCCTCTTTATTTCCCTCACCTCTGATACACTCCTGGAAATTTAGATTCTGCTTTGGGCCATGGTTTGCAGTAACCCACAGGCATCTTCAACTTTCTGGAGGAGTTGGAAAGGCTTCTATCTTGTGGCCACTTCATAATCTTATTTAAATAAGTTAAGACCGTTGAGGTAATGTCATTGAAGGAGAAGAAAACATACATCAATGGATCTGACTCTTAGTTCTGCTCTTCTCTGCCCTGGCTGTGAGATCTTGTAATTCACTTATTTATTTTTTCTCTCTTGAGTATGACAGTACTCTGAAAAGCTCAATATTCAGAAACGATCAGGTAATAATTATATAATCATTGTCATCATATACAGGCCTGACGTATGCAATACAGGTCATACACTCAGGTACATGCATTGGCAAGTGGCTTCTTATAAGCTCTGAACATAGCACAGGCTCTCCCTGCTCAGGAAAGATGAAGTGTGATCCTGGAATTTACAGCAGGATATATACTCACGTAATGAAGCTTCTCCATCCAGACAACTGTTCTGCACTCCAGAGTTAAGTTTCTATTTATTCAGTGCCTTATTTCATCAATATGCTAGGCCACCTTCCCAGGCTGACGTACACCTTCCTGCGCCCCTGCCTGCCAAATTATTCTTTTGAAGGCATCCCTCCCTTTTCTTTGTATACACACTCCATACAATGTGCAAATTTCAAATCTGTTTGCATTTGCAGCATTCACAAATCTTACCTGTATTTTTTTCTCCGTGTGTCCCTGATAGTGACAGAATCAAAATGACAAGCCTTTCTTCCTTGCTTGAGGACCTGAGGTGTCAAATGGCAAGACTGGAATTTTGGTCTGTGAGGCAGCTTTGGCCAGCCCTGAAATGGAATCCTAAGAGGCCTGTTCTTACTCCAAAAAACAGGGTATGGCTCCCAGCTAGGGAGGTAAGGAAGATGATTAGAGAGTTGCCTTTCAGGTCACTTGCCCTTCCGGGATCACAATTGAAAAGCAAGGCAGCTGTACAAAGGGCTGCTAGTGGTCAAAACAACTGCTACATACCCTACTATTCATATCCTTTACACAGAAAGAAAATGCCTTCATCCTCAGCCTATGTCAATACAATTTTATCCTGTATACAGTTCTAGCAGAATTGGACATTTTCTTCCCCTGTCTATAGTAGATTAGAAGCCACAAAACAAGGAACAGAGAATAGGAGTCCCCCATTCCTAGTCCTGGGTTATTAATGTCAGTCATGCTGACAGCTGCAAAGAGTGACACACAAGTAGAAAGTAGTAACTAAAAAGACCGAAGAATAGAAAACTTCAGTTGTTTGGGAAATTTGAGTGCCAAAGAAAATAGTAATACCTGTTTTCAGAGTCCCTAAAGGCATCATTACATGAAAGCACCATATTATGCTTAATGACACTAAGTCATCAGGAAGAAAAAAAACAAATTACATTATATATCTTCTCTTTAAGTAAGCATAAACCTCTATTTCGGAGAAGGCAATGGCAACCTACTCCAGTACTCTTGCCTGGAAAATCCCATGGACGGAGGAGCCTGGTGGGCTGCAGTCCATGGGGTCGTGAAGAGTCGGACACGACTGAGCGACTTCACTTTCACTTTTCACTTTCATGCATTGGAGAAGAGAAATGGCAACCCACTCCAGTGTTCTTGCCTGGAGAATCCCAGGGACGGGGGAGCCTGGTGGGCTGCCGTCTATGGGGTCGCACAGAGTCAGACACGACTGAAGCGACTTAGCAGCAGCAGCAAGCCTCTGTGTGTAATTTTAAAGGAAGACAAAATGTAATTAAAAAAACCTGAAATTCAAAAATATCATTTCTTCCATAGATTCTTTCATTCATGAAATATGAATTGAGAACTCTGCTATGTATCAGGCACAGGGGATAGAATGGTGAACAAGACATTGCCCATGCCACCTTGAAGATCACATTCTATTGGGAAATACTGACAAGGTAACAAGTGATTAACAAGCAGCGTGAAAAGAGATCACTTGGGAAGGACATTTAACTTGGACATTAGCATTCAGGGAAAGCTTACTGGAGGATATGATGTCTAAGTTAATAAATAAATCAGACAAAAGTAAGTGGAGATAAAGAGTTCTATGCAGTGTGTGCATGCTAAGTTGCCTTCAGTCATGTCTGATTCTTTGCAACCCCATGGACTGTAGCCCACCAGGCTCCTCTGTTCATGGGATTCTCTAGGCAAGAATACTGGAGTGGGTTGTCATGCCCTTCTCCAGTTCTATGCAGAGGCAACATCATATATGATAGGCTGAAAATGAAAGAGAATATGGCTCATTTATGGAAATACCAGTAGTCTGGTGAGAAGGGAAAGATGGGCAAGTACCAGAAAATAGGTTAGGATGTTTGATGTTTTCATAAAGAACAATGGGAAGCCACTGAAGAGTTTTAAGTTCCAGAATAACGGGAATCAATTTTTTAAATTTAAAATGTTTACTCTGGCTACAGTGTGGTTAATAGATTGAGGGAGCAAGGCTAGAGACAAGGAGTAGAGTTGGGTGGCTGTTTTAGTAACCCAGGTAAAAGAAAATGGAAGCCTGTTCTAAGATAGCGTCTGTATATATGGAGAGAAGATGGATTTGAAAGAGACTTAGAAATAGCACTTATAGGTATTGTGTGAGAAAGAGAGGGGTCAAGGATAGTGTCTAATTTTTTGTATGGTGGCATGCAAACAATTTTTGTATGGTGTCATGCAAACAATTTTTGCATGGCTTGCATGGTGGTAGACAGTGGCAATGCTACTTTCCTTAATATCCCTACTTAGCTACCCACTAGCTATGAAATCAAATTCAGCTTCCTCATTTTTAAAATGAGTAATTTAGACTAGATTATTGGTTCTCAATGGGATTCCCAGGTGGCGCAGTGGTAAAGAATCCACCTGCCAGTGTAGGAAACACAGGTTCAATCCCTGGGTCAGAAAGATCCCCCAGAGAAGAAAATGGTACCCCACTCCAGTTTTCTTGCCTGGAGGAAAGTTTTCTTGCATGGACAGAGGAGCCTGGTGGGCTATAGTCCCTAGGGTTGCAACAAGTTGGACACGGCGGAGTGACTGAGCATGTACTCATGTTGGGTCTCATTAGGGGAGATTTTGTCCCTCACTCAGGATACATTTGGCAGTATCTGGAGACATTTTGGGGAAGGAAATGGCAACCCACTCCAGTATTCTTGCCTGGAGAATCCCAGGGACAGAGGAGCCTGGTGGGCTGCCATCTATGGGGTCGCACAGAGTTGGACATGACTGAAGCGACTTAGCAGCAGCAGCAGGAGACATTTTGGCTGTCACATTCGGGGGGGGGGGAGAGGTGTTACTGACATTGAATGAGTAGAGGTTAGAAATGCTGCTAAAGATCCTACAGTGCACAGGAGAGTCCTTTTACCTCATCTAAAAATTATTTGGTACCCTACTCTATAGAGCATGGAACTCTACTCAATGTTATGTGCCAGCCTGGATGGGAGGGGAGTTTGGGGAGAATGAATACATGTATATGTATGGCTGAGTTCCTTCACTGTTCACCTGAAACTACCACAACATTGTTAATCAGCTATACCCCAATACAAAATAAAATTTTAAAGTTTGAAAAAGAAAAGAATTATTTGGTCCCAAATGTAAATAGTGCCAAAGTTTTGAAGCCCTGGGAGAGAGGATTTGGATTAGATAAACACAAAAGTCTAGTCAAAGCTTTTGAGTTGTGTATACTTTGACACTGTAGGGAATCAACTTTTAGTGACTCTCTTCTGGAAGACTCTCTTCTGTGCACCAGGTGGATAAATGAGGCATTACTAGAATTATATGACTGATAATAACTGGACATTGGTGGATATAATCTCAATAACCTACACCAGTTTTCAGGAGGATCTAGGTGAATCATGTACTGCAGGTATTTGGAGTATGTGTGCACATGGCACTTAGGAGTTATCTGGAAACTTACTCCAGTCTTCCAGAGACCTAGAGTGCTTCCTGTCTACATTCTTTTTTTCCCCCCAAATGCAATGTGCCCACTTATACTTTAGTGCAAAGGAATAGGAAAGAGATAATGGGGCAATGGCAGCTCCTGCCTGAACTGTGTATCTCCTAGAATCACCCTTGTTGTAAGAAACCCTGATGTACAGCATTTAGCTCCATGTATAGGACTACAGGTGGATCCCCACAGAGTGTCTACCCCAGGCCAAGATATTTTATTAACTTTTGGCTTTAGGATGTAGCTTACATTTTGATAGCAGGTGCTGCCCTCCATTCTGTATAAGAAATACCCTTCCTGAAGGTGTGTCTCCCACTCTTAGGGGCTTCTTTATAGATAGGTTATAAAATTCAGGCCATTTGTGTGAAGCTATAGAGTTCCTAGTCTTTACTCAAGGCCTTCATGACACATGGTAAGCATTCAATAAATAAATGCTTGTTGAGTGAGTGAATGAGGTCCCTACATTTTGGGGGCCAAAGAGGAACCTCTCAGTCCCTTAAAAGGGAAAAAGGAGAAAGGCAAATATGTATTTTTTTAATTGTTAAATTTATTTTTTAACTTTTAATTTTGTATTGAAGTATAGCTTATTAACAATGTTGTGATAGTTTCAGGTGGATAGCAAAGGGACTCAGCCATATATATACATGTATAAATTTTTTCCAAAACTCCCTTCCCATCCAGGCTGGCACATAACATTGAGCAGAGTTCCATGTGCTATACAGTAGGTCCTTGTTGGTTATCCATTTTAAATATAGCAATGTGTACATGTCCATCCCAACTCCCTAACTATCCCTTCCCCACATCCTTCCCTCTGGTAACCATAAGTTTGCTCTCTAAGTCTGTATATTTCTTTCTGTTTTATAAGTAAGTTCAGACAAATCTACTTTCTATTAGTAGGTATTTACTGAATGCCCACTATGTGGCAATGCTGTTCAAAGTACTTAGGGTTTTTGCATTATGAATCAGGAACTAGGTCCTCACCAGACAATGAATTTACTGGAACTCTTATCTTGGACTTCCAAGAGTCTAGAACTATGAGAAGTAAATTCTGTTGTTTATAAACTATATAGTTTGTGATATTTTTGTCATGGCAGCCCAAGTGGGCAAAGACATTGACTTATGCTTTAATATCTTTAGACAGAAGCTAGAAGGCCACCTAGGAGTCTGTTGCAATAATCAGAGGCAAGTAATTGTTGCTGTTGTTCAGTCGCTAAGTCGTGTCCGACTCTTTGTGACCCCATGAACTGCAGCACGCCAGGCTTCCCTGTCTTTCGCTATCTCCAAGAGTTTGCTCAAACTCATGTCCACTGAATCAGTGATGCCATCCAGCCATCTCATCCTCTGTCACCCCCTTCTCTTCTTGCCCTCAGTCTTTCCCAGAATCAGGGTCTTTTCCAATGAGTCAGCTCTTTCCATCAGATGGCCAAAGTGTTGGATCTTCAGTATCAGTCCCTCCAATGAATAGCCAGGGTTGATTTCCTTTAGGATTGACTAGTTTGATCTCTTTGCTGTCCAAGGGACTCTCAAGAGTTTTCTCCAGCACCACAGTTCGAAAGCATCAATTCTTCAGTGCTCAGCCTTCCTTATGGTCCAACTCTCACATCCATACATGACTACTGGAAAAACCATAGCTTTGACTATATGGACCTTTGTCAACAAAGTGATGTCTCTGCTTTTTAATATGCTGTCTAGGCTTGTCATAGCTTTTATTCCAAGGAGCAAGCATCTTTTAATTTTATGGCTACAGTCACCACACACAGTGATATTGGAGCCCAAGAAAATAAAATCTGTCACTGCTTTCACTTTTTCCCTTTCTATTTGCCATGAAGTGATGGGACCAGATGCTGTGATCTTAGTTTTTTGAATGTTGAGTTTTAAGCTAGCTTTTTCACTCTCCTCTCTCACCTTCATCAAGAGGCTCTTTAGTTCCTCTTTGCTTTCTGCCATTAAAGTGGTATCATCTGCATATCTGAGGTTATTGATATTTTCCCCAGCAATCTTAATTCAAGCTTGTGAGTCATCCAGCCCAGCATCTCACATGATGTACTCTGCATAAAAGTTAAATAAGCAGAGTGACAATGTACAGCCTTTACATACTCCTTTCCCAATTTTAAGCCAGTCAGGAAAGGAGTACATCAAGGTAATAATGCTGGTCAAAACCAGCAAGGCAGCAGTGAATGTGGTAAGAAATGAGTGGATTCTGGATATATTCTGAAGATGGAGCCAACAGTTTTGCTGACAGAGTAAATGTGGCTGCAAGAGAAGAGAGCACTCCAGAATGACTCTTGAGTTTTTTAACCTGAGCAATAGGAAGTATGAAGTTTCTCAACACTGAGATAAGGAAAGCTGTGCATGAATTGAAATTCAGTTTTAGACTAGTGAGTTTGAGATATGTATTAGACATCTAAGTGAAGGTGTCCAGAAGGCAGCTGATTGTATCATCGAGCTTAGAGAGAGGTGTGAGATGAAGATGTGAAAGCCATGAGACTGGATGAGATTATTAAGGAAGGGTGTATAGATAGAGAAAAGAACCACAATCTAGATTCAACATTAAGACCTTTGTCATTTGACCAGGGGGTGGGGGCTGACTTTGCCTGTTTACTTTTCATGGAGTGAACATTGCAGCAGCCAACCCGCCCCCAGCAGCCTCCAGAATGGGGCTTGGAACTTTAGAACCTTAGCTCTCTGCACTAGGTCCTACTGTGCATACTCCTCTCATAGAAACAATAGCTAAATCTTCCATGTGATGTTTAAACCTTTAAGAGGTTACTTGGTTATAAATATTTATCATTCCCTCCAGGCTAATATAA
The DNA here is from genome assembly GCF_023699985.2 of Odocoileus virginianus. Lineage (NCBI taxonomy): Eukaryota > Metazoa > Chordata > Mammalia > Artiodactyla > Cervidae > Odocoileus > Odocoileus virginianus. The sequence goes on from NW_027224263.1 coordinate 5,525,873, forward strand.
TGATTATTAATCCTAGCTGAATAAGAATCCATTACCAGGGTGAGGGGATTTTTTTTTCCCTCTGTATAATGCATATGCAAATATTTTGAAAAGCAGTTTGAAATGCAAGCTGCCACCTGTCAGTTTGCTTTTTGCAGTGGAGAGGAAGTCACCATTGTCCCCTGAATTCTGAGAAGAGCAAGCATTTGCCTCACTTCACTCTTGCTTGCAGGCTGAAAGGTCCCTATGGTAGGTGTTACTTTAGGTAGGAGATTCACTCCCAAAGCCGTTGCTTGGTGTTTATCATTTCAAAGGACATTTCTCTTCCTTTGAGGGCATTGATCTTAACTCCTCTTGGAGTGCAAACACAGAGTTAGAAACATAAAGGAGGAATGAGAAAAGGTGAGGCAACAAGTACTGGGGTGAGTATTGCTTAGAGCATTAGAGCTTAGAGCATTGCTCTAAGGTCACCATATTCCTTGCCCTGCCTCTCAGATAGGAATGCATCCAGCATTGGTTCTAATCCCCTTGAAACTGTTTAGGTATATTTCACATTGTAATCAGAGTAAATTAACCTTGATTTCTAAGTTCTGTGACTCTGGTGACTATGGTCATTGACATTACAGACTCCAGGTGCAGGGGCACACATGCTGTTTAAGGTAACAGTTTTCATATCCAGATGAATGTACCCTTGGGGGTACGTGAAGACTTTCTAGGGGACACACAGACACAATTTTAAGACAATCAGCTGCCAGATTCTCAATTTTCATAAGTGCTTTTTCCTAAAATAGATGTATAGTTGGAGAGTCACGCTAGTTCTCCTTTTGTACCTCTTCTTTCAAAGTCAGTCTTCTGCTTTGCATAAGAAAGGCATACCTCTTACTCATCTGAATTATGATCTGTTCCATCCTCTGACTGTTGTTAAGGAATGCAGTATTTTGAATAGAGGGTCTTGTGAGAGTAAATAGAGAATCTTGGTAAGAGATGACTTTTGTAAGTTCTCATTTACTATTAACCAAAATCTATCTTCTGCTTGCTGTTAATCTCCACAAAGTACATTAAAGTCTTAAACGCATAACATCTACCTATATATAGAAGTAGGAAAAAATGTTCTCCAGATGTACAGTCTAGTATGTAATGACTTGAACTTTAGAATATCAGGTTCATTTCATTAGGGTTAATTTCTCCCTCTCAGGTATGTTCTATTTCTGTCAAATTGTCTTCAGTCATGAAATGAAATTATTGACCTATCTATGTATAATAATCCTCAAATATCTGTCTCTCTATTCATCTGTCATACCATTGAAAGGCACTTTAAAACCATCTGAAATTGAAATTTAACATTAAATATTTAGATCCTAATTCACAGCCTATGGGAAAAAATATATGCACACTTTTAAATTTTGAGTTGTTCATTCTCCAATTTTGTCTAATTTCATAGACAATGTGCTAAGTGAAACTTATATGTATAATTAATATGTTTTTATTTTTATAAATAAATTGCTTTTGTTAATTCATAAATATATACAGAGGAGTATGCAACCAATAAATGTACATCTTTATAAATTATCACAAAGTGAATATAGCCATGTAACCAGTCAAAAATTGAAAACATTTTCAGCTCTACAAAAAGCCCCTTGAGCTTTCCAATCACTATCTCATTCTTCCTCCCTGTAGGTAACCACACTCCTGAATTTTAACAGAATAGATTTATCTGTTTTTTTTTTAAAAAAAAAAAACTTTTTATTTAAGTTGAATCATACAGCATGTATTCTAGTGTGACTTGTTTCTTTTATTCAATGTTATATTTGAGGCATTCATCCATGTGTTTTTGTGTAGCAGTATCCATTTATTTCCATAGCTATATAATATTCTATTAAATGAATATAACAAAATATATTCATCTTTTCTACTATTGATGGACATTCAACATTTCTACTGTTTCCAGTTTGGGGCTATTAAAAGCAATGCTACTACTCTTGTGAGAGTTGTGAGTTAAGTTTTATTTGGGGCAATATGAGGACTGCAGCCTGGGAGACAGCACCTCAGATAGCTCTGAGAAACTGTTCCAAAGATGTAGGGGGAAAGGACAGTATATATGTGATTTTGGTAAAGGGGGAGTACATGCAATCAAGCACACATTTTTGATAGAAAAGTTTGTACTGGTCTCATTAAGTTTTTGTTAGTCACGAAAAAAAAAAAAAACAGAAACAAAAATAAAACAGTCATCACCATGAAGGATTTTAGTGCTTTTCTAGATATGAGGAGATATAAGAATTGGGCTCATAAAATCAGCTCCTGAGAATATCTAACTATCTGAAGACCTGTCCTGCCAGTTTTCCTGGAGCACAGAGTGCCTCATTTCTGCTCTCCACCCTGAACTCCTTCAGGGGCTGCAGCAGCACATGACTTAACCCTTGTAGAGGGGCATGGGCAGCATGCCCATGGCAAGTGCCAACTTGTGGCTGACAGAAGTATGAGGATTTTCTACCCACCCCTCATCCAGAAACAGATAGGAATTTCTTCTGCTTTGGGCCCAGAACCAATGGATTTTTGCTTGTACTTTATGGGAGAAAGGGTTAGTTGCTCTTCTACCAACAGCTTGACTTTTACTTTGTAGGAAAGAAGGATGCTGGGAAGCAACTGGACATCTTACTTAACTGTCAAGCAACAGCTAATTACATACTGCACCACCAAGAGGTGGAAGTGGGGGAACTCTCTCAGTCCCCCGCCCTACCTCCAATGTTCTTCACAAATACCTGGAGATTTCCACAGATGTGAGCTTGCAAATCAGTGTGAGCTCTTCTTGTGTCAAGAACTTCTTTTTATTCCAAATTGATTGTCATCTATTCTTGCCTTTAAGGATTTCATAAAATTCTAACTGATTGCATCTTACCATTTTGTATGGTGGCCATTTTTTTTTCTCTTATGCTCTGCCAAAAAGTGGGAAAGTTCTGTTTCATCTCTCCTTAGAGACACTAGTCACTTTGGTATATGTTTGTTTGGTTGCTTTGATACCTCAACTCTCTGATAGGCTCAAAAAAAGTTATTTGGTAAATTATCCATCTTCTCTGAACTGAGAGTGGAAGCAGTTTCCTCTTGTGGCTTTCTATATCCTAAGCATAAGTGGAACTCTCAAATGTCAATACTATGGACATTCTTACACGTATCATTGGTATACTCATGTATACCTTTCTCTTGCGTACATACCTAGGAGTAGAATTCTTGAGTCATGAATGCATGTGTTCAACTTTAGTACACACTGTCAGTCTTCCAAAGTGTTTTATCAATTCAGAATCCTAGCAGTGTGTAAAAGTTCTAGCTAACACTTGGTATCACCATTTGTTGTTATTTGGGCCATTATTATAGGAATATAAAGGTAATTCATTATGGTTTAATTTTAATTTCTCTATTGAGTACATTTTCATTTGCATAATTTTATTTCTTTTGCCCTTTCTGGGGATTCTTTCTGTATCATAGAAATGAGCTCTTAAAAGTCATATGTGTTTCAGACATTGTTTCTCCCTTTGTGGCCTGCTTCTTTGTCTCTTAATGGTGCCTTTTAAAAAAGCAAATTGACTGAGATGTAATTTATATACAATAAGTATGATAAAATACTGTCCTGTCCTGGGCTCATTCCTGCACTACATTCCACAACTGGTGTAACTGCTGGGTCTGTGGAGTGCTCCCCTCTTCATCAGTGGAAGGCTTCCCATGGTGGGCATCTCCACTTCAAGGAAAGGACTTTCTCCAAGTCTGTGAATACCTTCGACAACAACAATCATATGTGATGCCTCTTCTTAATCTGATGACATCTAACAATCCTAAAATGGACTGGTGCAACACTTTGTACCTTAACTGTGGACATAATGTGACTTTTAACTTTGCTGATTGTTCTGTTTTTGCTGTTTGCTCCCTGCATCTGTAACTGTGTGACTGGATTTGTTTCTAGCCACATGAAGGCTTTTAAGTTACAAATGGTTGCTCAAACTCCTGCCACTGTGGCAGCTTCCTCCAACTACTACTTGGGGCCCCTGGATCAGAGACCCTCAATATGAGGGTTAGGAGAATATGTTGCCTCACCAATTTAGGGACGACACCCCTTTCCCTAGGCAACATAATTCTCCTAAAAGAAAAGGGGAGGGGGAATGAGAGGGTAAATGTAGGAAAGCCAGGGGTCTCCAAATGGAGGAAATAGGCTGCAAGTGTCAAACATTTTTTTTTCCCCATTTATTTTTATTAGTTGGAGGCTAATTACTTTACATCATTACAGTAGTTTTTGTCATACATTGAAATGAATTAGCCATGGATTTACATGTATTCCCCATCCCGGTCCCCCCTCCCACCTCCCTCTCCACCCGATCCCTCTGGGTCTTCCCAGTCCACCAGGCCCGAGCACTTGTCTCATGCACCCGACATTTTTTATTTCTCTCTCAAGCGGCAGGAGGAAACAAACTGCCTGTCAGATTTTTGGCTTCCCTGATAGTTCAGTTGGTAAAGAATCGCTCTGCAATGCAGGAGATCCAGTTTAATTCCTGGGTCAGGAAGATTCCCTGGAGAAGGGATAGGCTACCCACCCCAGTATTCTTGGGCTTCCCGGTGGTTTAGCTGGTAAAGAATCTGCCTGCAATGCGGGAAGACCTGGATTCAATCCCTGGGTTGGGAAGATCCCCTGGAGAAGGGAAAGGCTACCCACTCCAATATTCTGGCCTGGAGAATTCCATGGACTGTATAGTCCATGGGGTCACAAAGAGTTGGACATGACTGAGTGACTTTAAATGTAAAAAAAAATAAAATAAAATACATACATACAATTAAATGTATCCATTTTAAATTTATCATTCAATGAATTCTGACAAATGATTACGCCACCACAATCAAGGTACAGAATATTTCTATCACTGAAAAACTTATCTCCTCCCTCTTCCCAGTCTATTCTCATCCCCCACCACTGACTCCTGTCAATCATTTGTCTCCTTAGATTTACCTTTTCTAGAATTTCTCATAAAAAAAAAATTTAGTATCTTTCGTTTCTTTTTTTCTCAACATAATATTTTTGAGATTCACCAGTGTTGTTTTTTCAGTAGTTTGTTCCTTTTTATTGCTGAATAGTTTAATGTTCACTTTTGATGGGTATATTATGATACTCTTTATATAAATTAAGCCAATTTATCAATCATTTCTTTTATTGTTAATGTTTTTGAGCCCATTTTGTCTAGAAATGTTTGCCTACCCTAAGTTCATGAGGATGTTTTTCTATGTTATCTTCTAGAAGCTTTGCTATTTACCTTTACACATTTAGATAAAAATTTACCTGGAATAAGTTTTGTGTCTATATTGAGAAGGGGTCAGTTTTCGTATTCAGTGTAGATACCTAAATTACCTAATGCCATTCTTTGAAAAAACTGTGTTTTTATTCAATGCCACCTTGGTTATTAATCAGTTGTCCATGCATACACTCTGAGTTTGTTTGCATACACTGTATTCTGTTCTGTTGATCTATTCAGTCTTTATGCCAATAGCATACTGCCTTGATTTGAATAGCTGAAAAAATCAGGTTAAGTCATCCAACTTTTTTTCCTCTTCAAATTTTCCTTGCATATTCTTGATCCCTTGTACCTCTATATACATTTTAGAATTACCTTGTCATTTTTTTCCACAAAAATATCTGCTGCAGTTTTCATTGATTTATAGACTGATGTATAATTAACATTTTCATAGTATGAGTCTCCCAGTCAATGAACATGGAATGTCTCTGTTTATTTAAATCATTTACATTATATCTCCAAAGTTTTCTAACATTTTCTGTGTAGATGTCTTGCATATCTTCTGCTAGATTTACTCCTAGGTAAAGTAGGAACTGTGATGTTCTATCCATATTTCCTTCTTCAATACTAAGGAACTCATTTCCCTAGCTGCTGGGAATGTTGAGGGCTGAGAGGGCTATTGGCTGAGTCCTTTCCCAGGAATTACTCTCAGCTGAAGAGAGGTAGTACCTAATTGTCTCACCCCTCTCCCAATGACTGGTTGATACAAGAGAGTAGTTATAAGAATTTGTTCCCTTTCTGCAAGAGTAAAGTGTCAAATAAAATATCAAATACCCAGTTAAATTTGAATTTCAGATGAATAAGAATTCTTGTATCAACATTTAAACATACTTACAAAAAATTACCCCGTCTTCATACAAAATTCAAATTTAACTGAGTAGTGTACTTTTTGTTTTGTTTTAGTTTTTAACTAAATCTGTCAATGCTACACAAGTGTGGACAACAATTAAGTGCCATCCCACCTTCAGAGAGTCCCTTGAGTTTGGAGGAGGCTCTGGGCTTTCCTGGTGGCTCAGATGGTAAAGAATCCGCCTGCAATGCGGGAGACCTGGGTTTGATCCCTGGGTCGGGAAGATCCCCTGGAGGAGGGCATGACAACCCACTCCAGTATTCTTGCCTGGAGAATCCCCATGGACAGAGGAGCCTGGCAGGCTGCAGTCCATGGGGTTGCAAAGAGTTGGACATGACTGAGCGACTAAGCACACATACACTGTTGCTATTGCATTGCACTTCAACTCCTTTCTTTGCATAATTCTACTTTTTAGACTCTTCCATAAGTGCTGACACTGAGGGTACTTCACAGTAATTTTATAGGAATACAAATATTTGTTTCAGAGTCTGTTACCTAAGCCAGTTAGTATGAGGAGTGGTCTTCCACCGGGCTTCCCCAGTGGGGAAAGAATCAGTGGTAAAGAATCTGCCTGCAATGCAGGAGATGCAGGAGTCCCAGGTTCAATCCCTGGTCAGGGAGATCCCATGAAGGAGGTCATGGTAATCCATTCCAGTATTCTTGCCAGGAGAATCCCATGGATAGAGGAGCCTGGTGGGCTGTGGTCCATGGAGTCACAAAGAGTCAGACACAACTAAAGTGACTGAGCACACACAGCACATGAGTGGTCAGAGGATGCAGACTAACACTGGAATTTTGGACCTGAATCACTGACTGGGATTCTGACAATTAGGATTTGATCACAAGTAGTAAGGTGGAGTACCTGGCATGCTCTAGTAGTGCAACTGTTAACACTTTCACTTGTGGCAAACACATTAGAAGTGAAGTGAAAGTTGCTCAGTCGTGTCCAATTCTTTGTGACCCCATGGACTGTGTCCATGGAATTCTCCAGGCCAGAATACTGGAGTGGGTAGCCTTTCCCTTCTCCAGGGGATCTTCCCAACTCAGGGATAGAACCCAGAGTCTCCTGCATTGTGGGCGGGTTCTTTACCAGCTGAGTCACAAAGGGAAGCCTAAACAGGATAGGATACTAGTTAAGAGAATATATTGATCAGTGACTGGTGTAAAATCAAGATTTTGAGAGTTTTTAAAGAAGCCCCATTTGTAAAGAAAATGGAATCAGTTGGCTGTTCAGTGCCACGAGTGCATTGGAGAAAAGCTATGAATAGCTGAGTGTGATTAATCACTGACTGAAAACAAAATATAAAAGTCAAAAAGTCTATTTGGCAGTATATAAAAACATCATCTCCTGCAAAGGAGAGAGAAAACTGAAGGCCAGATTCAGGACTCAACTATAGGAATAGCAGTGCTCCAGAGAAGGTTGATTTCCTAGCCACAGAAAGTCCAGAATGTCTTCTATGTCAGATTTGGAGACCTTATTGTGCAGGAATCATGGGAGTTACAGTGGGGCACCAGAGTCAGATAAGTAAAAATCCTTGCAACCCCAGTTTCCCTTGAACCCTCTAGGCCTGTGAAAGTGGTCTACTCCTCCCTGTTAAAGACTAGCATTCCTCCTTTCCTTGAAGATGACGCAGAGAACTCTGCCTTACAAAGCAACACATGATTCCTTCACAGTTTACTCCTATCTTCCCTACTGGCCATGAAACCACAAAATAGGGCTAAGTCCCAATGTAAACTGAACCTCTAAGGAAGAAAAGGGACTATACCCCCAAACACCTAGAAGACCAGGCAAATAGAAGCCGCCCTTATGGCAGAAAGCTAAGAGGAACTGAAGAGCCTCTTGATGAAAGTGAAAGAGGAGAGTGAAAAAGCTGGCTTAAAACTCAACATTCAAAAACTAAGATCATGGCATCTGGTCCCATCATTTCATGGCAAATAGATGGGGAAACAATGGAAACAGTGACAGACTTTATTTTCTTGGGCTCCAAAATCACTGCAGATGGTAACTGCAGCCATGAAATTAAAAGATGCTTGCTCCTTGGAAAAAAAGCTATGACCAACCTAGACAACATATTAAAAAGCAGAGACATTACTTTGCTTTAAAGGTCCATATAGTCAAAGCTATGGTTTTTCCAGTAGTCATGTGTGGATGTGAAAGTTGGACCATAAAGAAAGCTGAGTGCTAGAAGAATTGATGCTTTTGAACTGTGGTGTTGGAGAAGACTTTTGAGAGTCCCTTGGACAGCAAGGAGATCAAACCAATCAATCCTAAAGGAAATCAGTCCTGAATATTCATTGGAAGGACTGATGCTGAAGCTGAAGCTCCAATACTTTGGCCACCTGATGCGAAGAACTGACTCATTGGAAAAGACCCTAAGGCTGGGAAAGATTGAAGGCAGGAGGAGAAGGGGACGACAGATGAGATGACTGGATGGCATCACTAACTCTGTGGACATGAGTTTGAGCAAGCTTCAGGAATTGGTGATGGACAGGGAAGCCTGGTGTACTGCAGTCCATGGGGTTGCAAAGAGTCGGGCATGACTGAGCGACTGAACTGAACTGAAAAAGGAGCCAAGAGAGTACATCTGGGACTCTGTCATGAAGGTGTTGGATCAATGTGGAGGGGCAAGGGAGATATAAGATTGAATAAAAGAGAATATATTGGTATGGGAGCATTTTCCATTAATCCAGACTTTACCACCCTGGAAAAGACCTTGGGAATCCATGCTAGGAAGCTGCTAGGATGGCTCTTAGAAATTTAGAGAAATTGATGGCTCATGTTAAGTGAAGTAGATAGGCCAGAATTGCTATAGAAGACAGTAAACAAACAGATTGCAAGGCTCAAAAAGGTGTATTTTAGAGTAGGTATACCATATTAGGCTAGAAAACTCATCAATTGATTACGTTTTTCTGAGAGAACCCAGTGGTACTCAGTTAACCAAAGCATTAATGAAAGTGGTAGTGAGAAGGGGGATCAGAATTGTTGAGATACTTAGGAGGGGCTGCCTTATTTGGATTGGTATGATGGAAGTACTATTACAAAAGCAGGCTCACTGATAGCCATAAGGGAAAAGATAATCCTGAAATAATGGAGGCTAGCTGGTGGTGCTTTACCATTAGAAACAAATAATAGGTAGTAAAACATAGCATCCTTAGAGACAAGTCAAATGGGTAATTGGGAAAAAAAAGGTATTACCCAATCTGTATTATGGGTCAGTAAACTATAACCCATGGATTAGCAGCCTATTTTATAAATAAAGTTTTATAGGAATACAACCATGCCCATTTATTTTCATATTGTCTGTGGTTGCTTTCACACTACAATGGCAGAATGGCAAAACTGGGTAGTTGTGACAGACCAAATGCCCTACAAGTCTAAAATGTTTGCTGTTCAGTCATTTAAACTAAAAATTTGCTAACCTCAGATTCATATAATGAATGGAAATCAAAGATAGATAATCAAGAGACTGAATATGGTCACACAAACAAAAAGTCACATTCCTTTGCTCAATTTCAGGACTGGACATGAATCAGGCCCCAAATACTTACAGCACAATAGAAAATATATACAATATTGATTTCCTCAGTCTTTTTCTACAACATTGATTCTCAACTAGGAGTGATTTTTTTCCTCCCAGAGTATATTTGACAATGACTGGAGACATTTTTTGTTTTCATGACTGGGGGAATACTACTGTCATCTAGTGAGTAGTGGCCAAGAATACATCTTACGATCCATAGGATAGGCCCCTATACCAAAGAATCATCCAGCCACAAATCTCAGTCATGCTAAGGTTAAGAAATGCTGCCCTAAAGATACCTAAAGCCATTTACTCAGATAACTGTACACTAGCAAAAGGAAAATACCCAACTATTTCAATAACCATTGGATCTGAGTCAACACACTCAAGAACTGGAATCATCATCATTAAACACCTCCTCTTTGAATGGGGAAGTATGAGAACTAGGTCATAAATGGAGTTCTAACTCAGGATCAATTTACAAAATATTCAGAGTCCAAGCCAGTAGTTATTCCCCAAGTCCTCAAATGTCTAACTGGAATGTAGGTATTGGTAATTGTTAGGATCCTGCTCTAGTTATTTGGCCTATAAGATAAGAGCTATCATAATAGGGGAGGGCCCAGTGGAAGAAGCCTCTCAAACACCTCTCCACCAAACCCAAGGCTAAAATAGTAACGTGAAAAACAAATACAGCCCAAGTGAAATAAATGGGACTGATTAGTACCCTCCTTAAAGATCCTTGTGGTGGTGGTACCCTTTATATCTCTATTTAATTCACCAGCTTGGCTTTTAGATAAATCAAACATTTACTGCAGGATGACAGTGGGTTCAAGCAAATCATACACCTCAGTAGTAACTGCTGTACCAGAATTTGTATCTTTGCTAGAGCTGATTAACAAGGCCTCAGGTATTTGGTACATGGTCACTGATCTTATGAGTGACTTCTTTTTCATTCCTACTAAGGAATAAGATCAGAAGCAGTTTGCATTTACTTAGACTAGATAACAGATTACATTTGCTTTATTTCCACCAGCACTATTAATTCACCTATTCTGTTGAATGTAGTTCCAACAATTCTGAATTTTCTGAACATTCTACATAGTATCACATTGATATGCTATATCAATGATGTCGTGTGAATCAGACAAGATGAAAAATAAGTAGCAGGTAATTTGAAGGTATTAGTAAGAAACATGAGCACCAGAAGTTAGGCTATAAAACCTATGAAAGATTCAGAGGCCCATGACATTATTAAAGGTTTTAGAGTGGTCTAGGGTATGCCAGGATAACTCCTTCAAAGTAAAAGAAAATGTATTTCATCATACCTCTCTTATCACTAAGAAGAGAGACCAATACCTGATAGGGGTTGGTAGTATATTCCACACTGGGAATATTACTTCAATATATTACCTGGTGATATGAAAGGATGCCAGCTTTGAGTAGGAGTCAGAGCAGGGAAAATCTCTGTAGCTGGTTCAGGCTGCCATATAAGTGGCCCTGTTGCTTGGGTCATGTGACTCAGAAAACCCCGTGGTACTCGAAGTTTTGAGAATAGGAAAAGATGTCACATGGAATTTATCATAAGTTTTAGTAGGGGAATCACAGTGTAAACCAATGTTTTCTGGAGTAAAGTCATGCCACTTTCACTGGAAAATTGCATACCACTTGAAAACCAGTCACTGACATTCTATTGAACTATAGTAGATTGACCCATCATGGAACATCAAGTGGCCACATGGCCAGAACTATCCATATTGAGCTGGGCTCTAAAAGATTCTAGACTAAGTTATAAGGTTTCGTGGACCTAGCAGTGATTTACTGTAAGATGAAGTGGTACATCTAGGGCTGGTTATGAGCAGGGCCAGATGGTACGAGTAAACTACACGAGTAGATGGATCACAGTTTCACGTCACCCATCACTGTTGTATTTGCACCTTTTTGTCAGTTTTCACTTATACCCACATTTGTGATGGTGATGGTGATGGTTGTAGTGTACCTTACAATCAGCTGATGGACAAGGGAAAACACCAAACTTCATTCACAAACTGACCAGTTCAATATGTTGGTGCAAAGCCAAAAGTGGACTTTTGGTATACTATAGCCCCACTCAGAAAGGCAGTAAGCTAAATACATAGTCATCCACTCTGTCTGAAAGAAAGATTTGAGGGAAATTCTCAGATGGTGCAAATGACCATTTACTGTGGGGAAAAAGTGGCCTAAGTTGAGAATATTTAGAAACTTATTTTAGTGAAAGATTGAAAGTTCAGGGACAAGAAGGTCTAGGAAAGAGGCAAATGATAGACTTAGGGAAGTGTGGATAAACCTATAGGAGTAGATACCAGATTTGAGGGCTTCTCTGGTGGTTCTAACAGTAAAGACTCCATCTGCAATGCAGGAGACACAGGAGATATGGGTTTGATCCCTGGGTTGGGAAGATCCCCTGGAAGAGGGCATGGCAACCCACTCCAGTATTCTTGACTGGAGAATCCCATGGACAGAGGAGCCTGGCAGGCTACAGTTCATAGGGTCGCAAAGAGTCGGACATGACTGAAGTGACTCAGCACACACACATGTACCAGGTGTGAACATCTTCGAACCACCTGTTAAAACCCACCAGAATCATCTGCCATAGAGGGGCACTAACAACCAAGTAGACAGGATTATTTGGCTAGTTTACATTGCCTAGCCTCTGTCACAGACAACTCTGGTGCTGACAAAATGGGAACAGAAATATAATATCTCAGGTGGCAGAGATGGAGGCTACGTATGTGCCAAATAAAATGAAGTTCCACTCACAAAGCTGACATAGCTACTGCCCCTGCCAAAAGTCCATCCTGTTAGCAACAGAGAGAAGCTGAATCTCCAATATGGTACCATCCCTCAAAGAGACTAGCCAGGCTCTTGGTGGCAAATTAGTTATATCAAATCCTTTCCATCTTGGAAGGGCAGTGATTCTTGTTGACTAAAACTGACATATATCCTGGGTCAGAGTCTCAGTCATCACCACTATCTGAGGGTTTACAGAATGTTTGTTCCAATGACATGTGATCCCATGTAGCATTGTATGTTTGATATCAAGAAACATATTTCATAGCAAAGGAGGTGAAACAGTGGACACATTACCATGGGATCTGCTAGTCCTATCACAGCCACATTACACAGAAGTTGCTGGCCTGATAGAGCAATAGGACAGCCTTTTGAAAGTACAACTAAAGCATCATATTGAAGATGGTAGCCTGTGAGATGGGAGTCTCATTCTCCATGATATAGTATACACACTAAATCAATGTGCTTTAGTATTCACCATGTGATACAAAAAGCTGACTCATTGGAAAAGACTCTGATGCTGGGAAAGATTGAAGGCAAAAGGAGAAGAGGGCAGCAGAGGATGAGATGGTTGGATAGCATCACTGATTCAATGGACATGAACTTGGACAAACTCCAGGAGATGGTAAGGGACAGAGAGGTCTAGCATGCTGCAGTCCATGGGATCACAGAGTCAGATACAGCTTAGCAACTGAACAGCAACAAAAATCCTTGCTTACTATAAGCTCCAAGTAACGCATTTGGAAAATGTGTACTTCCTGTCCCTACAAATCTGGGCTCTGTGAATTTAGAGGTCCTGGCTCCCAGAGAGGGATTGCTTCCATCAGGGGACACAGCAAGAGTCCTTGTACACTTCAGGTTCTTCAGACATGTCACTCTGATAGGCAGAGAAAGGAGTCACCATCCTGACAAGGGTGATTTACTCTGATGATCAGAAGGAGATAAATCTTTTTTACACAATGAAGGTAGGGAGGAATGTTTGACACTCAGTTCATCTACTAGAATGTCTCATTACTCTTTTTTTTTTTTCCCATTTATTTTTATTAGTTGGAGGCTAATTACTTTACAGCATTGCAGTGGTTTTTGTCATACATTGAATTAGCCATGGATTTACATGTATTCCCCATCCCGGTCCCCCCTCCCACCTCCCTCTCCACCCCATCCCTCTGGGTCCTCCCAGTGCACCAGGCCTGAGCACTTGTCTCATGCACCCAACCTGGGCTGGTGATCTGTTTCACCCTAGATATACATGTTTCGATGCTGTTCTCTTGAAACATCCCACCCCCGGGTTCTCCCATAGAGTCCATAAGTCTGTTCTATACATCTGAGTCTCTTTTTCTTTTTTTGCATATAGGGTTATCGTTACCATCTTTCTAAATTCCATATATATGTGTTAGTATACTGTAATGGTCTTTATCTTTCTGGCTTACTTCGCTCTGTATAATGGGCTCCAGTTTCACCCATCTCATTAGAACTGATTCAAATGAATTCTTTTTAATGGCTGAGTAATATTCCATGGTGTATATGTACCACAGCTTCCTCATCCATTCATCTGCTGATGGGCATCTAGGTTGCTTCCATGTCCTGGCAATTATAAACAGTGCTGCGATGAACATTGGGGTGCACGTGTCTCTTTCAGATCTGGTTTCCTTGGTGTATATGCCTAGAAGTGGTATTGCTGGGTCATATGGCAGTTCTATTTCCAGTTTTTTAAGAAATCTCCACACTGTTTTCCATAGCGGCTGTACTAGTTTGCATTCCCACCAACAGTGTAAGAGGGTTCCCTTTTCTCCACACCCTCTCCAGCATTTATTGCTTGTAGACTTTTGGATAGCAGCCATCCTGACTGGCGTGTAATGGTACCTCATTGTGGTTTTGATTTGCATTTCTCTGATAATGAGTGATGTTGAGCATCTTTTCATGTGTTTTTTAGCCATCCATATGTCTTCCTTGGAGAAATGTCTGTTTAGTTCTTTGGCCCATTTTTTGATTGGGTCATTTATTTTTCTGGAGTTGAGCTGGAGGAGTTGCTTGTATATTTTTGACATTAATCCTTTGTCTGTTGCTTCATTTGCTATTATTTTCTCCCAATCTGAGGGCTGTCTTTTCACCTTGCTTATAGTTTCCTTTGTTGTACAAAAACTTTTAAGTTTCATTAGGTCCCATTTGTTTATTTTTGCTTTTGTTTCTAAAATTCTGGGATGTGGGTCATAGAGGATCCTGCTGTGATTTATGTCGGAGAGTGTTTTGCCTATGTTCTCCTCTAGGAGTTTGATAGTTTCTGGTCTTACATTTAGATCTTTAATCCATTTTGAGTTTATTTTTGTGTATGGTGTTAGAAAGTGTTCTAGTTTCATTCTTTTACAGGTGGTTGACCAGTTTTCCCAGCACCACTTGTTAAAGAGGTTGTCTTTTCTCCATTGTATATCCTTGCCTCCTTTGTCGAAGATAAGGTGACCATAGGTTCGTGGATTTATCTCTGGGCTTTCTATTCTGTTCCATTGATCTATATTTCTGTCTTTGTGCCAGTACCATACTGTCTTGATGACTGTGGCTTTGTAGTATAGTCTGAAGTCAGGCAGATTGATTCCTCCAGTTCCATTCTTCTTTCTCAAGGTTACTTTGGCTATTCGAGGTTTCTTGTATTTCCATACAAATTGTGAGATTATTTGTTCTAGTTCTGTGAAAAATACCGTTGGTAGCTTGATAGGGATTGCATTGAATCTATAGATTGCTTTGGGTAGTATAGCCATTTTGACAATATTGATTCTTCCAATCCATGAACACGGTATATTTCTCCATCTGTTTGTGTCCTCTTTGATTTCTTTCATCAGTGTTTTATAGTTTTCTATGTATAGGTCTTTTGTTTCTTTAGGTAGATATACTCCTAAGTATTTTATTGTTTTTGTTGCAATGGTGAATGGTATTGTTTCCTTAATTTCTCTTTCTGTTTTCTCATTGTTAGTGTATAGGAATGCAAGAGATTTCTGTGTGTTAATTTTATATCCTGCAACTTTACTGTAAAGAATGTCTCATTACTCTTTGTCTAACTTTGATGGTAAAGAGAAAATTTTATTAGTTATGGGCTTACAAGAGCACAGTAAACAGGGAAGAGGGTTTGATCACATCACATCGAAGAAATCATATAGGCCAGCAGAAGTAGCAGCCAATGGTGAGGAGAATCTAGTCTAAACTGTGAATATCAGATGTACCTTGAGATCAATCCTGTGTCAGGGGCTGTAGTTTATCCTATTAGCCTTCACCTTGTAAATTCCTGTTGGGAAAAAAAATAAGACCAAATAGAATTCTACTAATATTCTGTCCTTACAATTTACTAAGTAAATGAATTGAAGTGATAAAAATCGTGAAATGTAGTCAGCGCCATTGTGCATGACTCAGATCCCCACGAGAACCGAGATACTCATCCTCCCAGCTACTAAGAATATTGGTACCTGAGTGCTTGCAGCTGACCCCCTTTCTGAGGATTTCCCTCTACTGAAGAAAATCATCTTGGTCTAAGTGATGCCCAAACTCCAAGAGCAGGTCGTGTCCAGGACAGTCCATGTAGGGGGGATAAAGGTCCAACCTCCCTGCCTACAGCTGGGATGACCCTGAAAGTACATTATAGTTTTAGAGTACCCACTGAGACCACTAGGGCTTTGTTGCAGCTACATGAGAATTCATCTCTCCCTCTTCTCAATCTTACAAACTTCACTCCTCAACAAGAACTGATCTTGAGGGCACAACCCCATAAAATTCTTGGATGTCAAGTTCCATCATCTACTTAATAGCCCAGGGAAAATCTAAGATACAATGCATTTGATTTTCTCTTCTATTTTGAGTGATATATTTTAATTTTTAATTTTATAGTCATTTATCACTGATTCAAATAAGTGCATTTCACTTTTGTGTATTGTCTTTGTATCCAGTATCCTTGCCAAATTGATGCATTCATGTAGTTTCTCTAGAGTCATTTTTTCTATTCTCTACCTATATAATCATGTGATTTATGAATAATGGCATGTTTAATTCTTTTCAATTCTTCTACCTTTTCCTTGCCTAATTGCACTAGCTGGTACATGCAAGTACAATGTCAAATAGAGGTAGTAAGAGCAAGCATATTTTTCTTATTTCTAATGTCACCATTGAATATGATGTTTGCTGTACGTGCTTTGCATATATTTTAATCAGAATAAGGACCTTTCAATTTACTTCTAGTTTTCTAACATTTTTGTTTAGTTGTTTATTGCTATCAAATACTTAATGTATTATTTATTGATATGACCACAAGATTTTTCCTTTATAAGTAAGTAAGTGTTAGTCGCTCAGTCGTGCCCGACTCTTTGCGACCCCATGGACTGCAGCCCACCAGGCTCCTCTGTCCATGAGATTTTCCAGGCAAGGATACTGGAGTGGGTTGCCATTTCCTTCTCCAGGGGATCTTCCCAACCCAGGGATTGAACCCGGGTTTCCTGCACTGCAGGCAGATTCTTTACTGACTGAGCTACACACTATTAATTTGATGAATTATATTAACCAGGTTTTTTTTTCAGTGGAGAGATGTTTATTTTTATTATATTTTTAATTCACATATAATAACTGTCATTCTTTTGGAATGCAGTTCTATGATTTTCAACAAAAGCATGTAGTCCAATAATTTTCATCAATCAAGATACAGAACAATTCAATCACCAGAAAAAAAATTACTGCATATTCTTCTTTGTATTAAACTCCTCACCAAATCTCAGCCTCTCACAGTTACTGATCTGTCCTTGGTCCCAATATATTTGCATTTTCCAGAATATAATCTAAATGGAGTTAGAGTAAACTAACTCCTTCAAAACCTGATTCATTTTACTGAGTACAACAGGTTTGAGATTCATACATGCTGTGTAGATCAATTCATTTCAATTTTTGTCACAGAGTAGTATTCCATTGCAAGGATGAACCAGTTTGTTTATCTATGCAGACACTGAAAGAAGTTTGGATTGCTTCTAGTTTGGAGTAATTATGAATAAAACCACAACAAATATATTCATATGTGGTTTTTGTATCAGTCAGTTCAGTCGCTCAGACATGTCTGACTCCCTGCGACCCCATGAACAGCAGCACGCCAGGCCTCCCTGTCCATCACCAACTCCCAGAGTTCACCCAAACTCATGTCCATTGAGTTGGTGATACCATCCAACCATCTCATCCTCTGTTGTCCCCTTCTCCTCCTGCCCTCAATCTTTCCCAGCATCAGGGTCTTTTCAAATGAGTCAGCTCTTCACATCAGGTGGCCAAAGTGTTGGAGTTTCAGCTTCAACATCAGTCCTTCCAACGAACACCCAGGACTGATCTTTAGGATGGACTGGTTGAATCTCTTTGCAGTCCAAGGGACTCTCAAGAGTCTTCTCCAACACCACAGTTCAAAAGCATCAGTTCTTCAGTGCTCAGCTTTCCTTATAGTCCAACTCTCACATCCATACATGACTACTGGAAAAACCATAGCCTTGACTAGACAGACCTTTGTTGGCAAAGTAATGTCTCTGCTTTTTAATATGCTGTCTAGGTTGGTCATAACTTTCCTTCCAAGGAGTAAGCATCTTTTAATTTTATGACTGCAGTCACCATCTGCAGTGATTTTGGAGCCCAAGAAAATAAAGTCAGCCACTGTTTCCACTGCTTCCCCATCTATTTGCCATGAAGTGATGGGACTGGATCTTAGTTCGGCCATGATCTTAGTTTTCTGAATGCTGAGCTTTAAGCCAACTTTTTCACTTTCCTCTTTCACTTTCATCAAGAGGCTCTGTAGTTCTTCTTCACTTTCTGCCATAAGGGTGGTGTCATCTGCATATCTGAGGTTATTGGTATTTATCCTGGCAATCTTGATTCCAGCTTGTGATTCTTCCAGCCCAGCGTTTCTCATGACATACTCTGCATATAAGTTAAATAAGCAGGGTGACAATATACAGCCTTGATGTACTCCTTTTCCTATTTGGAACCAGTCTGTTGTTCCATGTCCAGTTCTAACTGTTACTTCCTGACCTGCATACAGATTTCTCAAGAGGCAGGTCAGGTGGTCTGGTATTCCCATCTTTTTCAGAATTTTCCACAGTTCATTGTGATCCACACAGTCAAAGGCTTTGGCATAGTCAATAAAGCAGAAATAGATGTTTTTCTGGAACTCTCTTGTTTTTTTTTGATGATCCAGCGGATGTTGGCAATTTGATCTCTGGTTCCTCTGCCTTTTCTAAAACCAGCTTGAACATCTGGAAGTTCACAGTTCACATATTGCTGAAGCCTGGCTTGGAGAATTTTGAGCATTACTTTACTAGCGTGTGAGATGAGTGCAATTGTGTGGTAGTTTGAACATTCTTTGGCATTGCCTTTCTTTGGGATTGAAATGAAAACTGACCTTTTCCAGTCCTGTGGCCACTGCTGAGTTTTCCAAATTTGCTGGCATATTGAGTGCAGCACTTTCACAGCATCATCTTTCAGGATTTGAAATAGCTCAACTGGAATTCCATCACCTCCGCTAGCTTTGTTTGTAGAGATGCTTCCTAAGGCCCACTTGACTTCACATTCCAAGATGTCTGGCTCTAGGTGAGTGATCACACCATTGTGATTATCTGGGTCATGAAGATCTTTTTTGTACAGTTCTTCTGTGTATTCTTGCCACCTCTTCTTAATATCTTCTGCTTCTGTCAGGTCCATACCATTTCTGTCCTTTATTGAGCCCATCTTTGCATGAAATGTTCCCTTGGTATCTCTAATTTTCTTGAAGAGATCTCTAGTCTTTTCCATTCTATTGTTTTTCTCTATTTCTTTGCACTGATCACTGAGGAAGGCTTTCTTTTTTTTATCTTTCCTTGCTATTCTTTGGAAATCTGCATTCAAATGGGTTTATCTTTCCTTTTCTCCTTTGCTTTTGCTTCTCTTCTTTTCACAGCTATTTGTAAGGCCTTCTCAGACAGCCATTTTGCTTTTTTGCATTTCTTTTTCTTGGGGATGGTCTTGATTCCTGTCTCCTGTACAATGTCACAAACCTCTGTCCATAGTTCATCAGGCACTCTGTCTATCAGATCTAGTCCCTTAAATCTATTTCTCACTTCAACAGTATAATCGTAAGGGATTTGATTTAGTTCATACCTGTATAAGAACCTTTTAACAGTATCCTTCATTTTCTGCCCTTCCAATCTTTCTGCTATTTTTGTCATATATATTACTTCCATATGTGTTATATACTTCAAAATACATATTTTTAGTTTTGCTTCAAATAGCTGGTTATGCTTGAAAATGATTTAAATTATTTTTAAAAATGTCTTTATATTTAACTATCTTATCACTATTACTGGGGTTATTTATTAATTTGTATAAATTTATATTTCCATCAGTATCCTTTTTCTCCCACACAGAAGACTTCCCTTTGCATTTCTTTTTGCATGGGTTTATTGCAGATTCTTTGTTTTTACGTGTCTGAAAATATCTCAATTTCTATTTTGTTTTTGGAAGATATTTTCTTCGGGTAAAGTATTCTATTAGTAGCTTGACAATTTTTTTTCCTTCTAATACTAAAGTGATGTTACTCTACTGTTTTGCTTTTTGCTTTTTGAAGCTATAGCTGCTATAATTCTCATTTTGACCCTCTCTAGGTAATGTGTCCTTTTTTTTCCTGCTTGCAATATTTCTTTATCACTTGTTTCATGCTGGTTAATTTTGACATGCTTTGCTGTAATTATCTTCATGTTTACTGTTTCTAAAGATGTGTGAACTTCTTAGATATGTGGGTTTATTGTTTTCTTCAAATTTTGGAAAAATTGGCCAATATTTTTTAAATACTTTCTGTCTGTCCCCTTTCTTTTCTCCTTCAGGGACCCCAATTATACTTATATCAAACCATTTGTTGTTGTCCTGTAGGTCTCTCTGATGTTCTATTTTATCCCATTTTTTATTTGTTTTCTTTTTTGTCATTTCTATGATTATGTATTCAAGTTCACTATTCTTTTGTAATATCTACTCTACCATTAATCCTGTATAGTGTATTTTTTAAAACCTTAGCCATTGTAGTTTTCATATCTAGAACTTTATTTTGTTCTTTCGTATATTCCATGTTTATTTCTAACATGTTTCATCTTCTAGTTTTTGAAATATGAAATGAAATTATGTTCATTTTAAATGTCCTTGTCTACTAATTCTATCATCTATATTCTTTCTGTATTAATTGATTTTTCCTTTTCCTCATTATAAGTTATATTTATTTGCTGCTTTGTGGGCCTGGCAATTTTTGTTTGGAGGACAAACATTGTGAATTTTACTTTGTTGAAGTTGGATGTTTTTGTATTCCTATAAAATTTTTGAGCTTTGTTCTGGGACATGTACTTTGGAATAGAATAATCCCTTTGGGTTTGATTTGGAGGTCTCATAGTAGGGAGTGCAGCTGTGCTTAGTGTAGGGCTAATTATTTCTATTACTGAGGTAAGAATTTTCTGTATATTCTACTCAGTTATCTGTGAATCCTGAGTTTTTGTAGTCTGACAAGTGGCAACAGAAACTATTCTCAGACTGTTTGAGCATTGAGTTCTCTTGTGACTATTCATTTCAGATGATTCAGCAGACATATGTTGGATTAGCACTTAATTGAACACTTGAGGAGACTATCTCCAGATCTGCATGGTTCTTTTTATGTGTAGGTCTCTTTCTCTTTGGTACTCTGTCCTGCAAACCCAAGTTACCTTGGTCTTCCCATATCTTTAGTTCTGTCTTTTCAAAATCAAGGAGACTCTCAGACTTTGCCTGACTTCCTGTTCCTTGCACTGCAGCTTGAAAATATTCCAAAGGCAGTATGCTAGGGCAATCATAGACCTTCCTGTGTTTGTCTTCCATCTCTCAGTGGTCACTGCAATTTATCCCCTGGTGTCTAATATCTTGAGAACTCTTTTATATATTTTGTCCATGAATTTAGTTGTTTCAGTCAGGAGAGTAAATCCAGTTCCTTTTCATTTTTGCCCAAAGTGAAAGTTTCCCATTCTTTATTTTGAAAAGTCTCCTTTTCCTTGGCTCCTGTGACATGGCTTCCTCTTGATTATCCCCCGACTTTTGTCCCACACATCTCTTAATTTGGGTATCTCTGTTCTTGTCTTTACATTCTCCCTCTCAGAGCTCACCTGTGTTTTGAGTCCAGGTACTATCCCTTCTGATAATATCTTAAATATTTATTTACTTGAATGTCTGTATCATATCTACTACTGCCTAGAGAGGAAATTCTGCTGAGATGTCTTGTTCTCATTTAAAATTCAAAAGATTGGTGTTTTGTTAGGGTGTCAAATAGCCTGAATTCTAGTCCTTACTTTGCCACTACCTTACTAGGTAACCTTAGGGAAATCACTTACACTTTCTCAGCTTTAATTGCATCATGTATATATTGAAGAAGCTTGATTAGATAATTTCTGAACTTTTTTCCTAGTTGTAATATTCTTTTATTCTAGGTAACTCTGATTAAAACTTAAATTTTCATTATCTTCTTTTTCTGAAAGCTAATTGCTTTCACCTCACATCCGCCTTAATACCATAGCCTCCTAACAAACTTTCTTTTTCCCATCTAACCTGTTGGACATAACAGCCAAAATATTATTCCTTAAATACTCTCATCAACTCATATTCTTGTGAGAACTTGCAATAACTCTTTGTTGCCTGACACATTAAATACAATCATCTGCCTGACTTTTAAAATTCTTATCCTTTTTATGCACTCATGTCCTGCTACTTATGAACTTTCAGCCTCACTGTGGATGATCTCTTCTTTATTCCATCTTCCTATTCCTCCTCCTATGACTACTGTTCTCATAGCTTAGTGTATCCTTTTTTCCACCCATTCAAGTCCTCACTATCTCTCAAGGTCCAGCTCGAGCCTCCCTTCCTCCATGAAGCCTTTCCCTACTGCTTTAGAACACAGTGACCTCTTTACCTTGTAAGCTCCTTTTCTACTTCCTCAGAACATACACCTCATGGTCTAATTGCTAAATATCTGATTATTCCATGCCTAGTAATTTTTTGTTTTCTCATACAGAATTTAAGGTCTTTAGAGACACAAACCATACCTTCTTGTTTTTTAGGTATGATATCTTCCAAACATATGGTACTTGTCAAGAAATTGTTGTTTGATTAAGCCATTCAACTGAGGTTTAATTCATCTTCTTCCTGAATTATAATTGTGTCTGTGGTGTGTGTAAATAGTGCTGGCTCCTAAGATAGTTTGTGCTTATGTTTATTCATTTTATGCTGACATTTGCATGTGCTTTCTGACCACTGTCCATTTCTAACTTTTCAGAAGCAAGTCAGTCCTTGGTTAATGATTCTGAGCTGGGATTTTGGAATACAGGTCTGTCTTGATGGCAGGAGCTATGCTTGCACCACATCATCCATCCCTTAGTGAACTTGGCAGCTCTTTGTTGGGAAATGTGTGAGTGAATCATTGTGACAAAGAGGAAGAGAGAAGCTCAAAGCTCTAGACCTTGATGGCTTAAGAATGCGTGCAGGCATGCTTAGTCACTCAGTCATGTCAGACTCTTTGCAACCCCATGGACTATAGCCCACCAGGCTCCTTTGTCCATGGGATTCTCCAGGCAAGAATACTGGAGTGGGTTGCCATTTCCTTCTCCAGGGGCTTGAGAATAAATATCTAATACTAACAGGAAAAAAGAGAGAGAGAGAGATGACAGCACTATGTCATGGTACCCCTAGGATAAACAATAAGACAGTGGCCATGATCTGAAGAATGAGATAGCTTTAAGGAAATGTGGAGAAAAATTTTTGTCAGCAGGCTTTCTTGGAAATGAAAGTGTGCTAAATAAAGGAAAGGAAGCAAGGAGCTGTGAAAGGATTTCACAGAAGCAAACGTCTTGAATTTGTTTTGAGTAACTTAGCATGCAGCATGAACAGTATTTTAAGACTTCTGAAATCACACTTTACCCTGTTCAACTCAGAACTCATTCTTAGGCTTCTGAAGTAGCAAAGTGGAAGCAACTCAGCTTCTTGGTTCCATATAGATACAGTTGGAATAAATGCATTTCACTTCTTTGCAACTACTACCCCATTCCCAATCAAAACTGAATGCTCAGAATTTTGCTCTTATTGACTTTTTTTTCCATTTACTTTCCCCACCAAGTTGTCTTTAGACTACAGTCTCTACCACTGTCTCTTGTGCCCAGGGATCACAAAGCTTCAGTCACATTCAGGTGTTTCACAGTCATCTACATGGAGAAAAACAAAGATATGTCAGTTGAATTGCTGAGAGATATTCATCATTTCTTTTCCAAAGTTTGATTTATTAAAAGGTTCACTGAACTGACCCTCTAAAGAAAGCATGGTTTAGTAGAAAGAGTACTATAATGAGAATTATGAGATCAAACAGCAGTAACTGGCTGTTTGACTTTCAGCAGCCCACTTAGCCGCTGTATTAGGTATTTCATCTGTTAAATTAAGAGATTGAACTATACAGACTTTCAAGTACCATTCAGGGGTAGTGTTTGATGTATGTGTGACTACTTTCTTTCATGAAGTGCTTCTGATATGTCTTTTCCTAATGCTCTGTCCACTCTTGGATTCTGAGAAATTTTTCTCACTTCCTAGACCAATAGCTTTTTTCCCTCTAGGTCTTGTTTGTTCCTTTGTTTTTGTTTTTTTTTTCTGATGGATGAAAGCCAGAAATATGTTAAGTATAACTTGATTCACAGGTCACAAATAACTCAAGGGTCACCCCAGCTTATAATTATATCTGTCTGAGCAGAACAGTGTCTAACTTATTTTTTCTTTTTCAGTACTTGGTTTTTACAAAATTGTATTAGTTACCAGGAGCATTTGAAAATCTAGGGACCTCATAAAAACCTTTAGATTTCCAGCATGTCAAAAAGAATCATAATATCAGGAAGCAGGAGCCCCTCATTTCTACAAGGGATGAATCAGTTGGTATGAAAGAGTGCCACACCCTTTTAGGCTGGGCTCTCTCTTTACCACCCCCAGCATTCCCTCTTCCCATTGTCTTCCTGGCACTGAGGCCAAGAGTAACTGCCTTCTATTATCATACCTTGTGTTGGTAGTTTACTCTTTTATGTGGAGTATTGACTCTACAGTTTATTGCAGCCCCCTCTACTTCCTATAGCATTGAGAATGAATGTCAGTTACCACTTAATATCACACTTGCACTGCTGTTGTTCTTTTACCAGATTTTAAAAACTGACATTTTTGTACCTATATCTCTATCAAAAATAAGAAAGCACATCTAAGCCGAAGAGTCAACAGTTTTGTCTCACCTAATTTACTGTTTTATTTTACCTTCTTGATCTCTATTGGTCTTTGTATTTATAACCTCTGTTCTAAGCTAAATATATCTTAAATATATATCTCATTCATAAGGACAGTTTCATCAACAAATGGTATTAGGAAAACTGGATATTCATATGCACAAGAATGAAAGTGGATCTCTGTCTTATACCACACACAAAAATCAACTCAAAATCCATGAAAGACTTAAATCTAAGACCTAAAACTGTAAAACTCCTACAAGAAAACATAGGAAGAAATATTCATAACATTGGTTTTGGTAATGATTTCATGAATATGACACTAAAAGCATAGGCAACAACAAAAACAAAAATGTGTGGCTATGTAAAGCTAAAAAGTGTCTTCAAAAGAAAGCAAATCAAATAAAAGGAAAGGAAAATAATCAATGCAGTAAAGGAAATAATCAACAGAGTGGAAAGGCAACCTACACAATGGAAAAAAAAATTTGTAAACCATATGTCTAAAAAAGAGGTTAATATCCAAAATGTACAAGGAACTTATGCAACTCAGTAGAAAAAAACTAATAATCTGATTTTAAAATGGGGGAAAGCCTTAAATAGACATTTCTCAAGAAAGACATTCAGTTCAGTTCAGTTCAGTCACTCAGTCATGTCCAACTCTTTGCAGTCCCAAAGACTGCAGCACACCAGGCTTCCCTGTCCTTCAACATCTCCCGGAGCTTTCTCAAATGCATGTTCATTGAGTTGGTGATGCCATCCAACCATCTCATCCTCTGTCATCCCCTTCTCCTCTCACCTTCAATCTTTCCCAGCATCAGGGTCTTTTCAAGTGAGTCAGCTCTTCACATCAGGTGGTCAAAGTATTGGAGTTTCAGCTTCAGCATCAGTCCTTCCAATGAACAGTCAGGACTGATTTCCTTTAGGATAGACTGGTTGGATCTCCTTGCAAGAAAGACATACAAGTGGCCAAAAAGATTATGAAAGAAGTGCTCAATGTCACTAATCATCAGGGAAATATAAATCAAAATCACAATGCAATATTATCTCACACATATCAGAATGCCCATTATTTTTTTTAAAGCAGACAAATGACAACAAGTGTTGGCAAGAATATAGAATTGGAACCATTGCACACCATTGATGGTAATGCAAAATAGTGTAGCCACTGTAAAAAGTAGTGTGGAAGTTACTCAAAAATATAAAATACTAGAACTCCCATATGATCCAGCAATCCCACTTCTGGGTATTTATCCAAAATTAATCAAAAGAAATATCTGCATTCCCATACAATCTAAATGTCTATTAATAGATGAATGGATAAGGAAAACATGGCATATATGTAAAATTAAATACTGTTTAGCATTTAAGAACAAGGATATTCTGCAACATGCAACAACCTGGATAAACCTTGAGGACTTTATTCTAAGCGAAATAAGCCAGACAAAAAGACAAATATTGCATTATTCCACTTATATTAAGTATCTAAAATAGTCAAATTCACAAAATCAAGGAGTAGAATGGTGATTGCTAGGGGCCAGAAGTAGGTGCGGAAAGAGGGGAGTTACTAATCAATGGATATATAGTTTAAATTAAGCGGGATGAATAAACTTGAGAGATTTGCTCTATAACATTGTACCAATAGTCAAGAATGTACACCTAAAAATTTGCTATGAAATAAAATCTGTTAAATGTTCTTACCATAATAAAATTTTTAAAAAGAACAATGGGAACCATTGAGGGGTTTTCATCTTGGGGTAGGATTGCCAGGTAAAATATAGAACATCCAGTCATATTTGAATTTCAGAAAACAACATAAATTTTAATATAAATATGTCCCGAATGTTGCATGATACCTACATATGCTAAAACACTATTTGTTGTTTTTCTGAAGTCCAAATTTAACTGGGAACTCTGTATTTTTATTTTTGGAATTTAACAACACTATCCTGGGAGCAACCTGATTAGTTTTGTCATTTAAAAAGATTACTTTGGTTGCAAGTAAAGAACAGATTAGGGGTGTAAGGCTGCAGGCAGGGAGACATTTTAGAAGACTGGATTGCACTAACTAGATGACAGATAATTATTAACTTAGGTTAAGGTTGTAACAGTGGACATAAAGAAAAGGAAATATCAAAATAAATAGGTCTTGGTGAAAGATGAAGACAGAGGTTGGAAGTGTTACAGAGGATGTCCCACAGTGAAGTACCCTTTTGATTTCTGATTTGAGTATATGCAGGATGATCATAATTTATCATCCAGAATTGAATATTTCTGAAAATGAAAGAGGATGCTAAACCAGGGTGTATGGCCACTCTAGTAATTTGTAGATTCCCTCTTTTTTTTCTTGGCACTTATTACCAATGCATACCAATTTTGCTCATCTTTTCAAAGAACAAATTTTGGGCTTTGTTTATCCTCTTAATTATATAATTTTTTATTCATTTAATCTTTGCTCTTGTTTTTATTCCTTCCTCTTTCTTTGACCTAACTATTTGGTTTATACTTCCTTTGCAAAGATACTTAAATCACTCATTCTCAATATTTCCTCTTTTTTAATACTTATATGCTCTCTAAGACTATACATTTTTCCTATAAGAACAGGTTTACCTGCATCCCTGTAGTTAAGATGTGTAGAATTTTCAGTCATTCAATTCAGAATATCTTCTACTATTCATTGTTGTGTTTTCTTTGACCCTTGGGTTATTTAGAAGTGTATTTCTTGCTTTTCTATCATATGGGATCATTCTAGATCTCTTTTTGCTGCTCCTTCCCTGGTGGCTGAGACAATAAAGCATCTGCCTGCAACGCGACAGATCCCTGGGTCAGGAAGATCCCCTGGAGAAGGAAATGGCAACCCACTCCAGTACTCTTGCCTGGAAAATCCCATGGATGGAGAAGCCTGGTAGGCTACAGTCCATGGGGTCGCAAAGAGTTTTTTGCTCTTCATTGCTTATTTCTACAGAACCTGTCCTGTACGACTTCAATCTTTGAAATATTTAGGACTTGCTTTTTGGTTCAATATATGACCAGTTTTGGTAGATGGCCCACATGGACTTGGAAAGAATTTGTATTCTGCAGTTGATGAGTAGTGATCTAAAGTTTGCCAGATTAATTTGGTTAATAGTGTTCAAAGAGTCCACATCCTTGTTATTTTTTATTTTTACTTTCAAATTTTTGCTGACTTTTTGCTTGTTCTATCATTTTATAGGAGAGGTATGTTAAAACTCTTTCAAAAATTGGTTTTTATTAACCTTTTATACTTTTGAAATGCAGTTACAAATTTAATAATTCTTATTTCCTTAAAACTTAGTTCTGTGACATCAATATAGCTAGTCAACCTTTGTTTGGTTAGTTTTTTGCAAGTTATAGCTTGTCTCATCATTTAACTTTTAACCTTTATGTATCACTATAATTTAGATGAATCTCTTGTTAGAAACTTAAACTTGTTTCTTTTTCTTTCAAATCCAGTTTGATAATTCTTATATTTTTATAAGATCATACTACATTTATTTTTATATGATTTTTGTTATTTGGGTATAAATCTAATATGTCAAAATTCCCTTCTTATATCTAATCTGTTTCAAGTTCATTCTTGTTCTTGATTTTTATCTTCTTTCAGAATTTTTTTTTCCATTTTTTCCCCCTCTAGCATTGTTATTACATATTGTTTTAATGGTTTGCCTAAAGATTACAATGTTTTTTTCTTGACTTATCAAAGTCTAATATTAATTAGCTCATCTATTCTTTAATAGAAAATGCAAGAATCTTAGAGCACTTTGAAGGTTGTGGAGAATTATTCCCAGGTATAATATCCTTATATTACAGATGAAAATACTGATGTTCAGAAGAGTTGAGTGACTTGATTATGCTCTCAGAGCTAATAAGTGGCAGAGAGATTTGAACTATGACAGAAACACATTGCATTTTCTAGAATCCTTTATGGTCCATTGCTAACACATATTCTTATAGTTGTCATGCATCTGCAGAATGTTTTCTTTGCAACAACCCAGAGGCATATGGTAGTATCATAGTCTACCCTCCCAGCCACCACCCCCAACAGTACATGCTTTTATTTTTAATTTGTATAGCAGTTTATCCTTTACTGTGCATCCTCACATGCATTATCTTACCTAATACTCTCAATAATTCTATTAAGTAGGTTGTTGTTCAGACAGTTGTTCAGTCGCTCAGTCGTGTCCAGATTTTTGCAACTCCATATCAGGCTCCCCTGTCTATCACCAACTCCTGGAGATTGTTTAAACTCATGTCCATCGAGTCAGTGATGCCATCCAACCATCTTGTACTCTGTTTTCCCCTTCTCCTCCAGCCTTCAATCTTTCCCAGCATAAGGGTGTTTTCTAATGAGTTGGCTATTTGCATCAAGTGGCCAAAGTATTGGAGCTTCAGCATCAGTCCTTCCAATGAATATTCAGGATTGATTTCCTTTAGGATTGACTGGTTTGATCTCCTTGCAGTCCAAGGGATTCTCAAGAGTCTTCTCCAACACCACAGTTCAAAAGCATCAATTCTTTGGCATTCACATCCATACGTGACTACTGGAAAAACCATAGCTTTGACTAAACAGATCTTTGATGGCAAAGTAATGTGTCTGTTTTTTAATATGCTGTCATAGCTTTTCTTCCGAAGAGGCAGTGCCTATTAATTTCATGGCTACAGTGACTTTAGAGCACAAGAAAATAAAGTCTGACACTGTTTCCATTGTTTCCTGCTTTTTTGCCATGAAGTGATGGGACCAGATGCCATGATCTCAGTTTTTTGAATGTTGAATTTTAAGCCAACTTTTTCACTCTCCTCTTTCACTTTCATCAAGAGGCTCTTTAGTTCCTCTTTGCTTTCTGCCATAAGGGTGGTGTCATCTGCATATTTGAGGTTATTGATATTTCTCCTGGCAATCTTGATTCCAGCTTGTGCTTCATCCAACATGGCATTTCACATGATATACACTGCATAGAAGTTAAATAAGCAGGGTAACAATATGCATCCTTGACATACTCCTTTCCCAATTTGGAATCAGTCTGTTTTTCCATGTAGGGTTCTAACTGTTGCTTCTTGACCTGCATACAGGTTTCTCAGAGGTGGGTAAGGTGGTCTGGTATTCCCATCTCTTTAAGAATTTTCCATAGTTTGTTGTGATCCATACAGTCAAAGGCTTTAGTGTAGTCAATAAAGCAGAAGTAGATGTTTTTCTGGAATTCTCTTGCTTTTTCTATGATCCAATGGATGTTGGCAATTTGATCTCTAGTTCCTCTGCCTTTTTAAAATCCCACTTGAACATCTGGAAGTTCTCGGTTCATGTACTGTTGAAACCTGGCTCCAAGCCAGGTTTTTGAGCAGAATTTTGAGCATGTGGAATGAGTGTAATTGTGTGGTAGTCTGAGCATTCTTTGGCATTGCTTTTCTTTGGGATTAGAATGAAAACTGACCTTTTCCAGTCCTGTGGCCACTGCTGAGTTTTCCAAATTTGCTGGCATATTGAGTGCAGCACTTTAACAGCATCATTTTTTAGGATTTGAAATAGCTCAGCTGAAATTCCATCACCCTCTCCACTAGCTTTGTTTGTAGTGATGCTTCTTCCTAAGGCCCACTTGACTTCTCACTCCAGGATGTCTGGTTCTAGGTGAGTGATCACACCATCATGGTTATCTGGGTCATTATGATCTTTTTTGTATAGTTCTTCTGTGTATCCTTGCCTCCTCTTCTTAGTATCTTCTGCTTCTGTTAGGTCCATATCATTTCTGTCCTTTATCGTGCCCATCTTTGCATGAATTGTTCCCTTGGTATTTCTAATTTTCTTGAAGAGATCTCTGGTCTTTCCCATTCTATTGTTTTCCTCTATTTCTTTGCACTGATCACTGAGGAAGGCTTTCTTATCTCTCCTTGCTATTCTTTGGAATTCTGCATTCAGATGGGTATATCTTTCCTTTTCTCCTTTGCCTTTCACTTCTTTTCTCAGCTATTTGTAAGGCCTCCTCAGACAACCATTTTGCCTTTTTGCATTTCTTTTTCTTGGGGATGATTTTGATCACCACCTCCTGTACAATGCTGCTGACTCTATAGAGCTTCTCCATCTTTGGCTGCAAAGAATATAATCAATCTGATTTGGGTACTGACCATCTGGTGATGTCTATGTGTAGAGTCTTCACTTGTGGTTAAATTGGGTCACAATAATTTGACCACAGGCAGGTTTACCAGATGCACTAGGAATTCACCATCAGACAAATTCTGACTTAAGCCTAGAACATGTTCTAGTAGTCTCATTCTCTTCAAAGAATTCCCCTCACATTATTCTTCCCTATTCTACCTCCCTAGGATAAGAATAAATGGCATCCTTTATTGGCTAGGGGTAAAGTGCTGGAATGAGCTTACTCGCCCCTCTAGAATCTCTTTTGTGAACTGATGAAAATAACTTCTCCCAGTTTAGTGAGAAGATGTGACCCATAAACACTCTTTCAGTCCTACCTTCTAGCCTTTGTGCAGCCATTTATAATGCTTTATTTTCCCTTTCTCTCCCACTTACAAAATCCTATTCCAATTTGAAAGTAACCTCTTCCAGTGATCGCTCCAGTTCTCACTTCCCTATCTTCCTTGCAGTTCTATCAAGCACACAGTTCACTCTAGAGTTAGTTGCCTTTTTTGAAGAGTTCATCCTGCCACCTTACTAGGTCCATATCTTGTCCTTCTCTTTTGTTTCCTATAGGTCTATATACAGGGCTGAGAAAGATCTTGATGTTGAAAAATACTCTTAGTTTTGAAAGGACCTTCTCTTGAACCATATCGGCTGTATGATTTTGTCCAGCTTTGTTGTTGTTCAGCTGCTCAGTCTTGTCTGACTCTTTGTGACCCCCGTGGACTGTGGCCCACCAGGCTTCCCTGTCCTCCACTATCTCCTGGAGTTTGCTCAAGTTCATGTTCATTGAGTTCGTCTAGCTTTACTGAGATATAATTAACACAACATTGTGTAAGTTGAAGGTATAGAGTGTGATGATTAGATACATGTATATATTGTAAATTCTTTCCAAAATAAAGTTAGTGAACACATCCTTTATCTCTATAATTACCATTTTATTATTACTGTTATGATGAGAACATAAAAGCTCTACCCTCATAGCAACTTTCAAGTGTATAATACAGTATTGTTAATTACAGTCACCATGCTTTACATTAAATCCAAAGCACTTATTATTCATCTTGTAAGTGGAAGTATGTACACTTTGACCAACATATTCCCATATCCCCCACCTCTTGTCTCTATTTCTATGAATTTCATATGTTTAAATTCCATGTGTAAGTGAAATCATACAGCATTTGCTTTTCTCTGTCTAATTTATTTAGCATAATGCTCTCAAGGTTCATTCATGTTGCTGTGAATGGCAGAGACTTTCTTCTGTTTTTCTGGCTGAATAATATTTCATTGCATTTATATACCACATTTTAAAAAATCCATTCATCTGCCATTAAATACTTAGGATATTTTCATGTCTTAGCTATTCTGAGTAATGCTGCAATGAACACGATGTGCAGATATTTTTTTGAGACAGTGCTTTCATCTTTGAATATATTAATATACCCAGAAGTATGATTGGATTGTGGAGAAGGAAATGGCAACCCACTCTATTATTCTTGCCTGGAGAATCCTGTGGACAGAGGAGCCTGTAGGGCTGCTATACAAAGGGTCACACAGAGTCGGACACGACTGAAGCGACTTAGCATGAAAGCATACATTGGAGAAGGAAATGGCAAGCCACTCCAGTATTCTTGCCTGGGGAAACCCAAGGACAGGGGAACCTGGTGGGCTGCCATCTATGGGGTCAAACAGAGTCAGACGCGACTGAAGTGACTTAGCAGCAGCAGTATGATTGGACTGTGTGGTAGTTCTGTTTATAATTTTTGGTGGACCTCCATTCACCTCTATTTCCTAAGTGGCTATGTCAATTTACATTTCTATCAACAGTGAACAAAAACCACTACAATATTGTAAAGTAATTAGCCTCCAACTAATAAAGATAAATGAAGAAAAAAAATAGTGAACCAGGGTTTCTTTTTCTCCATATCCTTAGCAGCATTTTTTTTTAATCTCTTGTCTTTTTTTATCATAACCGTTCTAACCAGTATAAGGTGATATTCCATTGTGGTTTTGATTTGCATTTCTCTGATACTTAGTATTAATATAGAACACCTTTTCATGTACCTATTAGCCATTTGAATATCTTCTTGGAGAAAATATCTATTCAATTCCTTTTCAAATTTTAAAATTAGATTGTTGTTTTGCTATTGAGTTGTATGAGCTCCTTTTATTTTGGGTATTAATAATGTATCAGTTATGCAAATTGCAAATATTTGCTTCCATTCCTTAATTGTCTTTTCATTGTGTTGTTTCTTTTACTGTGCAGATCCTTTTAGTTTGATGTAGTCCCATATTGAATCTTGTTTTTGTTATTTGTGCCTTTGGTGTCATATCAAAAAATCCATTTTTAAGGCCAGTATAAACAAATGTTTTTCGCTAGATTTTCTTCTTGGAGTTTTATGGTTCAGTTCTTAATCCATTTTGAGCAGATTTTTGTGAGTGGTATAAAACAGGGGTCTGATTTCATTCTCCTGCATGTGGATATACAATTTTGCTAGCACCATTTATTTTTTTCTGACTAATATAGATATTTATTTTATTCTATGGAACTTAATTTTTTCCTTTGTTTATTCTATATTCTTTTTTACTAAACTTTTTATTTTATATTGGAGTATAGCCAATTAACAGTGTGATAGTTTCAGGTGGACAGCAAAGGGACTTAGCATACATATACATGTATGCACTCTCCCCCAAACTCTCTCTCCTGTCCAGACTGTCACATAACATTGAGCAGAGTTCCGTGTGCTATACAGTAGATCCTTGTTGGTTATCCATTTAAATATAAGCAGTGTGTACATGTCCATTCCAAACTGCCTATCACTTTCCTCCCACTTTCCCCCCAGGAACCATAAATTCATTCTCTAAGTCCACCCAATACCATTTATTGAAGAGTATATCTGTTCCCCATTGAGTATTCTTAGCTACTTCATCAAATATTAGTTGACCATATCTGTATGTGTTTCTGTGTTTAAATTCTGTTCCATTAGTCCACATGTCTGTTTTTATGCCAATATACACTGTTTTGATTACTATAGCTTTGTAATATATTTTGAAATCAAGAAGTATGATGGCTTCAACTTTGTTCTTCCTTCTCATGATTGCTTTGACTATTCAGGGTCTTTGTGTTTTCATATAAATTTTATGATTCTTTTTTTCTACTTCTGTGAAAAATGCTATTGGAGTTTTGT
Source organism: Odocoileus virginianus (assembly GCF_023699985.2). NCBI lineage: Eukaryota > Metazoa > Chordata > Mammalia > Artiodactyla > Cervidae > Odocoileus > Odocoileus virginianus. The sequence continues at coordinate 5,559,993 of NW_027224263.1, forward strand.
TTTTTTGTTTATGGCCACACTGTGCAGCTTTGGGATCTTAGTTCCCCAACCAGGGGTTGGACCCGGGCCCTCAGTAGTGACAGTGTGGAGTCCTAACCACTGGACCACTAGGGAATACCAGGTATTGGAATGTTAATAGAGATCATATTGAATCTATAGATGGCTCTGGGTAGGATGAATATTTTAATAATATTAACTCTTCTGATTAATGAACATGAGATAACTTTCTATTCATGTCTCCTTTCTTCTTTCATGAATGTGTTATAGTTTTGATGTATAGATTTTTCATATCTTCTTTGGTTAATTTTATCCATAAGTATTGTTTTTGACAAGGTTGTAAAATGAGATTGCTTTATATCTATTTCAAAAGTTCATTATTAGTGTATAGAAATGCAACTGATTTCTGGGTATTGATTTTGCATCTTGAAACCTTACTGAATTTGTTAATTAGATCTAACAGCTCTTTGATGGAGGCTTTAAGATATTTTATTAATATGTAGAAGATCATGTTATTAGCAAACAGATCATTTTACTTTCTCTTTTCTATTTGGATGCCTCTGACTTATTTTTCTTGCTTAGTTGCTATTCTTGTACTATGTTAAATAGATTTGGTGAAAGCAGGACCCTTGTCTTATTACTTATTTTAGCGGGAAAACTTTCAACATTTTGAGTATGATGTTAGCTCCGAGTTTTTCATATATGACCTTTATCATATTGAGATATGTTCCTTCTGTATGAAATTTGTTGAGAGTTTTAATCATGAAAGGATGTTGAATTTTGTCAAATGTTTGTTCTGTATCTATTGAGATGATCATATGATTTTATCTTATATTCCATTGATTGATTGCATATACTGAACCACCCTTGCATCTTAGAGATAAATTCCACTTGTTCATAGTGTATGATCTTTTTAATGTTCTGTTAAATTTGGTTTGTTTGCATTTTGTTGAGTAATTTTGCATCTATATTTATCATAGATATTGGCCTGTGACTTTATTGTCTTGTACAACCCTTATCTTTAACATCAGTGTAATGCTGGCCTTGTAAAATGAGTTTGGGAGTATTCCCCCATCTTCAATTTTTTGGAAGAGTTTCAGAATATTTGAAATTAATTCTTTAAATGTTTAATAGAATTAGCTACTTCCCAGGTGGCACTGGTGGTAAAGAACCTGCCTGCCAGTGCAGGAAATATAAGAGAGGTAGGTTCGATCCCTGGGTCAGAAGATCCCCTAGAAAAGGGAATGGCTACCCACTCTAGTATTCTTGCCTGGAGAATCCCATGGCCAGAGGAGCCTGGTAGGCTACAGTCCATGGGATTGCAGAGTCAGACACAACTGAAGCAATTTAGCACACATGCCTGCTTGTTAAGCTAGTTGATCCTAATCTTTGGGGGGAGGTTTTAGATTACTGATTTAATCTCCTTGTTATTGGTTTATTTCTCTATGCCTACACTTAATGTTTCTAGGATTGTATATCCATTTCTTGCAGACTGTTTAATTTGTTGGCAGATAATTATTCATAGTAGTCTTTTATGATCTATGGTTATCAGTTGTAATGTTTTATTCTTCTTTTATAATTTTATGTATTTGCCTCTTTTCTCTTGCTAATTCTAACTAAAGGTTTGTCAATTTTACCTTCTTAGAAAGTCAACAGTTAGTTTTGTTGATATATTCTATTGTTTTTCTAGTGTCTACTTCATTTATTTCTGCCTGAAATAAATTTCTTATTTTATCTCCTTCCTTCTGCTACCTTTGGGCTTAGTTTTTTCTTGTTAATTTCTTGAGGCTTAAAGTTAGGTTGTTTGAGATCTTTCTTTTTTTAAATGTAGATATTTATCACTTCAAACTTAACACTGCTTTTTTTTCCATTTACTTTTATTAGTTGGAGGCTAATTACTTTACAATATTGTAGTGGTTTTTGTCATACAATGACACTAATCAGCCATGGATTTACATGTATTCCCCATCCTGATCCCCCCTCCCACCTCCCTCTCCACCCGATTCCTCTGGGTCTTTCCAGTGCACCAGGCCCGAGCACTTTTTCTTCAACCCATATGCTTTGGCTTGCACTTCCATTTTTGTTTGTTGCAATATATGTTTAAAATTTCATCTTTTGATTCCTTTTTTTTTTTTGACCTATTGGTTGTTCAGGGGCATTTTAATTTCCACCTAATTGTAAACTTACCAGTTTTTTTCCTGGTATTGATTTCTAGTTTCATAATATTGTGGATGGAAAGGATATTTGGGATAGTTTAAATATTTTTTAAGTTTACTGAGATTTGTTTTGTAACCTAACATATCTATCCTGGAGAATGTTCCACCTGCCCTTGAGAAGAATGTATATTCTGCTCTTCTGGGATGGAATGTTCTTTATATCTCTGTTAGATCTATTTGGTCTAAATATAGTTCAAGTCTAATGTTTTCTTATTGATTTTTTGTTTAGATGATCTATCCATTGTTGAAAGAGAAGTTTTGAAATATCCTACTATTACTGTATTGTTGTCTATTACTTCTTGCAGATATGTGATTATTTGCTTAATATATTTAGGCTTAATATATGTTGGGTGCATATATTTATAATTATGTCTTCCTGATGAATTTCTACCTTTATCATTATATAATGGTCTTCTTTATCTCATTACAGTTTTTGATTTAAACTCTATTTTAACCGATGCTCTCTTTTGGTTTCAGTTTGTTTGGAATATTTTTTTGTATCCCTTTACTTTGAGTCTGCATGTGTCCTTGAAGCTGAAATGAGTCTCTTGTAGGCATCATACAGTTTGTTGTTGTTTGTTTCATTATTCATTCAGCCACCCTACCAGGCTGTATCTTTTAGATTAAAGAACACAAACTTTAAGCCACACAGATAACTCTGTAAATCTTGGTTATTTCAGTTATTAGCCAAATAATTGTACATATATCACTCTGCTTCAGTTCGTTTATCTGTCAAAAAGAAAAATGATATTTGTTATGCTACCTCATGGAGCTGTTATGAATATTAAATGCAATAATTCATGTAAAGTGTTTAGCACCATTCAAAGAAGATAATAGGCTCCCATTAAATTATATCTCTTCTTTCTTTTCCCTAAAATTAGGAAGGTAAAATCATACAGTCGTTATTATCAGGGGTTTATAAACAAACAGACCTGGGCTGTTTGAGTAAATTACTTAATTTCTCTGAGGCTTAGATCTCTCTTCTATAAGTGAAGTTAGAACAGTGTCTACCTCACAACATAGTTGGACTTCCCTGGTGGCTCAGATGGTAAAGAATCTGCCAGCCATGCAGGAGACCCAGATTTGATCCTTGGGTTGGGAAGATCTCTTGGAGAAGGAAATGGTTACCCACTCCAGTATTCTTGCCTGGAGAATTCCATGGACAGAGGGGACTTCCATGGCAGACTACAGTCCATGAGTTGCAGAGTTGGACATGACTGAGCAACTATCACAGGGTTAGTATTGATAGGAATCATAAATTGCAGCATTTGACACAAAGTAGGAACTTTGTAAATAACAACTATTATAACTGTTGAGAAAAAAATAAATAGGGAATTGTATCAACAACAAAGAATTTTATCACCAACACTTCTGCAATCTAATAGCAATTAAGAAAGTTAAGTGTGAGTTTTCTCCTATGGTTGTTGAGCAAAAGACAACAAAGAAAAACACACTTTATTGAGTCTCTGCATTCCCAGTTTAACCAGTCAGTTCATAGAAATAGTGGTAAGAACAAAACCTTGTTCATATTGTGTTGTAATAAATATTAGTTAAATCTGAATTTGGACTCATTCATTTAGTTCATATTGAATAATTCAATATTCCATGTGATTTTTGGTTGTTGGCATTATTTTTAAATTTTTAAATATTAATTTTATTTCTGGCTGTGGTGAGTCTTCATTGATGTGCATGCACTTTCTCCAGTTGCATAGAGCAGGAGCTACTCTCTAGTTGTGGTGCTTAGGCTTCTCACTGTGGTGGCTTCTCTTGTTGTGAAACAGGGTCTCTAGAGCACAGGCTCAGTCGTTGTGGCACATGGGCTTAGTTCCCCTACGGCATGTGGGATTTTCCTAAACCAGGGATCAAACCCATGTCTCCTGCATTACAAGGCAGATTCTTAACCACTGGGCCACCAGGGAAGCCTTATTGGCATTATTTTTAATTGAAAACTGATATATATGTGCACATGGTAAAAAAAAATGAAACAGTAAATGGGTATGTACAATTAACTATATGTTTAAATTCCAGCACTATTATTTATCAACTGTATGGCCTTGAGCAGGTCACTAAACCCCTGTGTCTGTTTCCTTGGCTATGAGAATCATGTCAGTAACTACTTTATAGAGTTGGTATGAGACTCAGATGTGTAAATCACTTAGAATAGTATTTGGCCTTTGATAAGTTCGGTATGAGTTTAGCTTTTTTTCAATCTGTCATTTGTATTTTTCTGTGAATTTCTCATTCATTTTCTTTCCCTTTAAAAAAAAATTGGGTTGTGATATTTTTCTTTGGATTTGTAAAAGCTCTTTATTGTTAAGGTACTTTGTCTTCTACCATATTTTCCTAACCTTTTTTTCCCCTCAGATTTTAATTTATCTATGGATTTTTCTCATAATATTAATTTTTCCAGAAAGAAATTTTGAATGTTTTATAGTCAGATTTATCAGTATTTTGCCTTAAGGTTTTCAGGGGTTTGTGTCTTGAATACACAGCACTTCCACATTCCAAAACTATTTTTTAAAATTCTTCCATGTTCTCTCCTACTGCCTTTACAGTTATCCTCTTTAGTCTATCTGGAATTTATTCTGATGTAAGAAGTAAAATAGTCATCTACTTGTACTTCTTTTCCAAATGGCTACCCAATTTTTCTAGCAATACTTACTGACTATTCTATGTAAGTTAAATTCTTACTACCTCCCAGATGACTGAGTATTCCATTTTTCTTCAAGTCCAGATAGTGTGTAGCCCAATCCTAATTCATTGCACTTTAATTTTTCTTTTGGTTTTGATTTGAATACAAGTCGACTTGGGGAGACACATTTCTTAGACAAGTTACTTTCTTTCCTTATAAATTAAAAAAAAAAAAAGAGGCCCAAAGTAAGAGATTGTGCTTATCTTTAAATTTCTTTAAACCAACAGCCTGTGAAAGTTGTTTAAAGAAAGTAAAAATTCCCTGTTGAAAGACTGGATATAAAACTCTTTGCCACCTAATATTCTATTATAGGGTTTAATCGTGATTGATTAAATTTAAACCATAACTCTTCTATTCGATATTAGTGTAATTCCTCTGTACTCTTTATTACATGTGTGACTATGTTGACTATTCTCAGACATATATTGGGCTTTCTCTTAGGATATATTTTTAAATGTGGAATTACCAGGTCAAATGGTAAAATTTTTTAACATTTTTATTGAAGTATAATGTACATACAGAAAAATGCACATATTGTAAGTGTACAACTTGACACATTTTCACAAAGTGAACACTCATATAACCAACCACCATATCTAGAAGCAGAATATGACCAGCACCTCATAAGCCTCCCTCTTGCTTCTTTGAATCACTACTTCCTCCCAAGGGTAAGCACTATCATAGTTCTAACAGTCTATATTAGTTTTCCCAGATTTAACAATTATTTGGAATCATAGAGTATGTAGTTCTTTTTTTTTGCCTCTTTCATTCAACAGTTTTGCAATATTTCTAATTATAGAGCATTGATTTTAATTGCTCTAGAGTATTTCAATGTGGAAATATACCACAATTTACTTATTCACTTTACTATTAATGGGCATGTAAATTTTTTTCCCAATTATGAATGTTGCTGCTATGAACACTCTAATGCATGCATTTCTGTTGGTTAGATGCTTAGGAGCAGGCATATACCTAAAAAATAAATGACTGTTGTGTATATATACCATAGAAATTAGTGGATCCTCGAATATGCACATATGAAGCTTTATGTATTTTTATACCAAATTGTTTTCCAGAAATGTATATTTATAATGATAGAAAACAATCACCACTCATAAGTGATAGACCCTTTTCACTTTAAATATTTCATTTAATGCTCATAATAATCCCATGAGGTAGTGGTACTTTTTTCTTTTTTTTAAATGATGAGTAAACAGAGGTTCAGACCCCACGGACTATAGCCTGCCAGTCTCCTCTGTCCATGGAATTCTCTGGCCAGAATACTGGAATGGATGTTCCCTTCTCCAGGGGATCTTCCCAACCCAGGGATAAAACCCAGGTCTCCCACATTGCAGGCAGTTTCTTTACCATCTGAGCCACCAGGGAAGCCCTTCAAACAGAGGTTCAGAGATGTTAAATCATCTGCCCAAATCCATGGTTGGAAAATGACAGTCAGAATTTGAACACACATTTGCCTTTCGAGGGTATGGTGCTTCTACTATACCTCCTGTATTGGATTCTTAGGGCTGTTGAAACAAGGTACCACCAACTGCATGCCTTAAAACAAAAGAAGTTTACTCTCCTGCAGTTCTGGATGCTTCAAGTACAAAGTCAAGGTATTGATAGGGCCAGGCTCTATCTCCTAGCTTCTGGTTGTCACCAACAGTCCTTGGTGTTCCTTGGCTTGTAGCTGCGTAACTCCAATGTCTGCATTCATAGTCACATGCAGTCTTCCCCCTGTGCATCATTCTTTTCACCGGGCTTTCTTCCAACTGTGCATTTCTGTCTCTGTGTCTCTTCTCCTTTTCTTACAAGGACATCAGTCATACTGGATCAAAGGCCCATCCTACTCCAGTATGACCTCATTTTAACTTGATTACATTTTCAAAGACCCTATTGGCAAATAGGATTGTATTCACAGGTACCAAGGCTTAGGATTTCAGCATATCTTTGCCAGGGTGGGAGGTGGGGTAGGGGTACAAAATCTAACCCACAATACCTTCTCACGTATCTTATTTCAATCAACTCAGCATTGAACAGATTGGTTACAAAGATACCATGTTGTTGTTTAAAATTACAGCTTTTATAACTTCAGAGCTGGTGCCTGTGAGGTATGTACCTGTAGGAACAGCACTTGTATTTGACTTGCCAGGAGGATGGATGCAGTGACTGGGCTGCGTTCAGTGCCAGGGTAATGTTCTTTCCACCTGGTTGGCTTAGCAACCCAAACATCCATAACACTAGCTAGTATTCTAATAGGAGCTATGTGCTCTCATGTGCCCTAGGAAAAAGGAACATAGGGGCCAGGTGAAGCTCAGGTTGAGGGAGGGTCATACCTATTTACTTATTTCTGCAGATGGGCCCCACCATCTCAGAAATTGCATTTCTATCATTGGCAGGGCAGGCTATCCAAAAGCTCTGATTTTTTCCTCTCACCGGAAATCCCTGTTTTTTCTCAAACCTCAGCAGGATCGTAATCAGTACTTGTGTTTTTTAATGAGCCCCTGCTAAGGGCCACAAACTATCCTAGGGATTTGATGGATAATATTATTTCTAAGTCTTAACATAAAATTTAAGGTAGGCATTTATATATGTGCATCTGCTAGAATTAACCCTGATGGTGAAAGGGTTGGCAACATGATCCAAAGGAGGAGGACACGTCAGTGCCATAAGCTCTATAGCAAATCAGATTGGCCTGATGTTAGGGACACAGTCAGAGGCTGAAAGAGCTATACACATTTTTCTTCTGAATGACTGCTAGGAACATCTGGAATCTGGGCATCATGTTAGGATCCCCAAAAGGATAAACCTGTAAGAGTCTTTGTTGAAAATCGCAAGGGATATACCATTCAGGTCTCTTTTCAGAGAGATGAATGCAGATCTAAGATGCACTAGTATAAAGGAAGATTTGTGTGTGTGTGTCTGGGGGCACTCCAAGAAACTAGTTCATAACCTTACAGGGCAAAACCATACTCATGTCAAAGCCCTAAGGCCAGAGAACTCTAATTCTAATTTGGTAAATGAGCAAGTGGTGGGATAGGGTCAAGAAAACTGAAACTGGAATTTCCTTGTTTCCCAAATGCAGAGTTTGCAAACCAGTAGCCCAGGATTTGAGCCCAACTCACAGATATTTTTTGTTTTTGTTTTTCCCACATAAATTTTTTTCCAATTTCAGTTATCATATTTCTGACCTATTTTTGAAATGCAATTGAGTCCATATTCTAAGATGGCCCAGTTGCAGCTGTTCCCTTTTAGAAGGCAAGCTCCTGATTTGCTTCGGTCCCCACCAGTGTTAATGCAGGGTCACATTTTAATGTTGTTCTACTTGGTCCCTGAAGCTTTTGACCTTGTGACCCCTGCTCTACATTTTTGGCCAGGATAGATTTGTAATGAGACCAGATCGAACTCTCTGCTAAAAACAAATACAAAACATAGCAGCAATATTGAGAGCTTTGTTATTTTGGAGGTGATAGAAGTATTCTAAAATTGATGGTTGAACTACTTTGTTGATATACTAAAAAAGAACCCACTGAATTTTATACTTTAAATGGCTGAAATATATTGTGTGACATATCTCAATAAAATTGTTTCTAAAAATAGAAATTAGACAACAGAGAGGAAAGCACAAATGATGAATCAACTTCATAAAGGCTTTTTCACTGAACTCTTAGAAAGTCTAAAATTGTAATACTGGGATGGCAGCAGACTCAAATGGTTAAGAGCAAGAGAAATAAGGATTAGAAATACTACCTACCTTGTGGGGTTGCTATGGGGAGTAAATGAGATAATCCCTGCAAAGCACACAGCACTCTGCCTGGCACATGGTAAGCAACGGATAAGGGTTAGGTATTATGCACTACTATGGCACAGAAGATACCTAACAACACTTAAGCTAACTCCACTGACATTGTACACTCCAGTACCCTGAACCCTGGAACAGTTCTTCCTTTGGCCTCCCCAAGTCCAGTTGGTTCTAAGTGGCTACAGATCCTCAGCTAGAACTGTAGAAGCCTCAGAGGCTGTTAGTGATAGACAAAAAAACATAAGCATACTAACACTGCAGTGTCTATGGAGGTGAGGACAAGCTCTTTGTGACTTATTCAAGCAATGCAATGTAGCAGAGTCTCCACAATGCTGAGAGTAGGGAGACCAGAATTCTAATTTTGCTTCCGCTCCAAATTGGATTCCCCCTTAAAGAATATTAAACGTTTCTATGCGTTAGTTTCCTCATATACTGAAGGACAATGATATTTACCGAGCTACTTTATTTTTTTTTATTTTTTATTTTTTCCATTTATTTTTATTAGTTGGAGGCTAATTACTTTACATCATTGCAGTGGTTTTTGTCATACATTGAAATGAATTAGCCATGGATTTACATGTATTCCCCATCCCGGTCCCCCCTCCCACCTCCCTCTCCACCCGATCCAACCCTATATGCAAAACAGAAAAAGAGACTCAGATGTATAGAACAGACTTGTGGACTCTGGGAGAAGGCGAGGGTGGGATGTTTCAAGAGAACAGCACCGAGCTACCTTATTAACCAAGTAGGAAGCATAAAGCTACATGGAATGGCACAAAATTACATGTAAGGTAAGGTATGTTTATTCAAGTATACAAATCAGTGACCCCAGTCAAGTGACAAGCATACTCTCAGAGAAAGACGGAGGGTCGTAGATTCTTATAATGAGAGGAATTTGAGGATGGCTTATGGTTTTAGACCCACTGTCTTTGTAAAGATTCCTCAGAGGATGGTGAAACTCTTGGCAATTAGAGCAGATGCAGCATGGTCTACCATATGCCACGAAAGAAAAAGAGCTTCTGGTCAAAACAACTCATCAAACTAGTGTCTTTACCCTATCACAGAATGGAAAATGTCAGCTTCCCTAGGTTATAGGGTAGGGTTCCAAAGCTGAGAAAATTACATTCACAGCCGAAAATGGGAAATTTCTTCTCTGGGAAGAGCTAAGCAGTCATTAGGAGACTGGATAGGTGGCTGCGATTTCTTTTCTTCTTCTGAAGTTCTTTGTGAATTTCCATAAAATTCTAAGAAAGGTTTAGGAATTGATTAACCCTGTTATATCTCCAGGTAGCTTCAGGTAAGGCAGCCAGTGGATATGGGATAAGCAGGGGCATTTTGCCAGTGCAACAGTTGGCAGGTCACCTTCATGAGCACATTCAGGCACATCCAACTCAGGTAGGGTGTGGGGTACTAAGGCTTGCGGGACAAGCTGATCTCCACTGTTCTCAACACAATCTTCCAGTTGAAACTGGTGAACTAATGAAGTAGTAGCCAGCAGCTTCTTCTAACACATGTTGCTATGTCAAGAGATGTTTTAATATTAAAGAGTCAAGGAGGGAGCTGAGGGAGACGGAGTAAGGTGAAAGTATTCATGGGGCATGAGAGGAATGGAGGGTATCTTAGTTGCAGAGTGGTTAAGAGCATGGGTTGTGGCATCAAATAGACCTGATTTATATCCTGGCTCTGCCACTTATATTCTCGGCTAATCATAAAATGAGATGAAAACAATACTGATCTTAAGCAGCTCTTACGAGGAGAAAATGAGATTATATACTTAAAGCAAGTAGCACATTTCCTGGTACAAAGGAAGTGTTAAAATTTAAAGTAGTTATTAAAGATACATGCACCCCAGTGTTAACAGCAGCATTATTTACAATTGCCAACATATGGAAGCAGCCTACATGTCCATAAAATACTACTCAGCCATAAAAAAGAATGAAATTTTGCCATTTGCAGCAACATGGATGGACTTGGAGGGCATTATGCTAAGTGAAATAATAACAGAGAAAGACAAATACTGTATGATATCACTTATATGTGGAACCTAAAAATACAAAAACTAGTGAATAAAACAAAAAAGACTCAGATGTGAACTAGTGATTGGTTACCAGTGGGGACAGGAAAGTGAGGAGGGGAAATATAGGGACAGAAGGAAAAAACAGAAGGTTAGCAGCCTAACTAACGATAGCAGCCACAGTAAGGGCTGACATGATGCTTTGAATGACACAAGGACACTCCTTCAGGAGCACATACTTTAATTCCTTCCTGTAATACACATATTTGATGATGATGTTCAGTTTGAGATTTCATATACTCTTTCATTCTTTGTGCATAGTATTGTGTGTGAATATGATCTTGCCTTCAATTCTGTAAGCTCCCTAAGTTCAGGGACTTGGTTGTCTACTTATGTGTCATCTAAAACAGTGCTTAGCATCACTAGAAGCACTGGGAACTCTTGGTAAGTAATGACTGAACATCACTGAATATAAGGAAATGTGTTAATATATAGAATAGAATAAATTAAATGGTAGTTTTAGATTCAGCAAAACATTGTTTATTGCGATTAGATCTTTACCTCAAGGTAAAGGGGCTATTTTTAGGTGATAGCCAGAAGTCTTTCTTTTTTTTTTCCCCAATTATTTTTATTAGTTGGAGGCTAATTACTTTACAATATTGTAGTGGTTTTTGCCATACATTGACATGAATCAGCCATGGATTTACATGTGCTCCCCATCCTGAAAGGATCCCTATTTTCAACCCAGCCTAATGGTCTGAGTGAATTGACTCTTCTGTGAAACAGCCTTATTAGGTGATTTTTTTTGCATGGGTTCATGCTCATTTGGGCTTCCTTCATGGCTCAGATGGTAAAGAATCCACCTGCAATGTGGGAGACCTGGGTTCAATCCCTGAGTTGGGAAGATCCCCTGGAGGAAGGCATGGCAACCCACTCCAGTATTCTTGCCTGGAGAATTCCCATGGACAGAGGAGCCTGGCAGGCTACAGTCCATAGGGCTGCAAAGAGTCAGACATGACTGAGTGACTAAGCACGCTCACATGCTCATTCAAAAACTGCACAGTCTTGTGTCTGACTTGGTCAGGACTTGGTCAACAGATGTGGATCACAGACTTATTTATAGAAACAAAGTAACTTACTGACTAGCCCAAGTTTTTAGTTCAAACCTGTGGTCAATCTTTGACAGGAAAGGAAGCAGAGCTTATTAGAATCTACTGGTCAACACCACCTCCCCAAAGTGCCTTGGTCATCTAGTCCAGTGGTTTTCAAACTATAATTTTCAGCTTCAGAGGGCCCCATGGGGGTGCCTCAGGGGATTCCTTGTATACTTTTAAAAATGATCTTTCTGTGAATGAGTGAATACAAAGTTATAAAAATACAGTACATGGTTTATCTTATCTGGCTTCAGATCCCTCTTTGATTCAATCTAGTATGTTCATTAATTGATATCCTGCTCAGGCTCTAAGGCTATGCTTATCTAATACTCCCCTTATTTACTATCCCCAAACTCAGAACTGGGCCTTTATATACTTGGCTTTGACTTTCCCATGCTTTCTCTTTCTACCCAGGTTCCTTTTCTAAATCTGGATGCTTAGTACCCATTGCTAAAACCTGTCATGCCCACAATGGCTGGAATGATTTTGCAAAGTTCCCTTGTGGATTAATGAGAATCAGTCATGTGATTCCAAAAGGAAAGTTCTTTCCAGTTGGCACTTGATACTTCTATATTTAATATAAGTGAAAATACATAAATTAGCTCAAGTACAGTTACAGCAATCCCAGGACATGCTATAGAGGGTTTAGATGAAATGTCTTTTATATACTATTCACTAGACAGCAGATACATAGACTTTGTTAATATCCTAGGAGAGCTTGACTTTGAAAGAATTATTTCCATTAAAAATTCTCTTTGGTCTAGCTCCACTCAATCTGATTTATCTTTTGGACTCTGAATTACAGAAAAGTTAACAGGCACTGCAAAATACTCAGGGTTGAGTTGAAACACAAAGGTTGATAACACAAAAGTTGATTATCATTGTGTGAGCAGGTTGAAAAGTAAAATCTTTTGGCAACTGCTACATATGGGGGTTGCAGTTAATAACTCAGTTCCAGGATACAGATCTTCCATGTGCTCGGCTCTGCTAAGGTTGCAACCAATCTGAAGTAGGTGGGGTGGCAGTATAATAAAACAGCCTGATATAAACAGCAGATTAAAAGCACTAATGTCATCATGTATGCCTGGGAAAGGGTCTTTCAATGGCCTTGGTTGTTTTTTTTTTCCTCCCCATGTATAGGGCAAGTATGTAAAATATAAAGCTAGGAACTTTTTATTGAAATTTTAAATTAATACTTTAGTTTTAGAGCAGGTTTAGGTTCTCAGCAAAAGTGAATGAAATGGACAGAGATTTCTTATATATCTTTTGTCTACTCCCCTAACACACAACATCCTACACTATCAACATCCTAAACCAGACTGGTATATGGTATATGGCATGTGTGTGTGTGTATACAACTATATATATACATATATATATGTATATATATATATGTATATATATGTATAGTTTCAGCTGATGAACCTATAATGATACATCATTATCACCCAAAGTTCATAATTTATATCAAGGATAACTGTTGGTCTCGTACATTTGATGGGTTTTGACAAATGTATTATGACATGTACCCACCAGTGGAGTATCATAAACAGTTTTACTTCCCTAAAATTACTCTGTGCTCTGCTTATCTCTCCCTCCTCCTAGTCCCTAATAACCACTGATCTTTTTACTGTCTTCATAGTTTTGCCTTTTCCATCTGGTTGGTTGGAATAATACAATATGTAGCCTTTTCAGATTGGCTTTTTTTTTCACTTAATAATATGCATTTAAGTTTCCTCCCTATTTTTTCAAGGCCTGAGAGTTCATTTCTTTTTAGTGCTGGATAATATTCTATTGTCTGGATGTACCACTGTTTGTTCACCTACTGAAGGATATCTTGATTGCTTCCAAGTTTTGGCAGCTATGAATAAAGCTGCTATAAACATCCATGTGCATAATTTTGTTTTTTATGGACATAAGTTTTAGATTCATTTGGGTAAATACCAAGGAGTGCATTTGCTGGATCATATGGTAAGAGTTGGAGAAGGAAATGGCAACCCAGTCCAGTATTCTTGCCTGGAGAATCCCATGGACAGAGGAGCCTGGCAGGCTACAGTCCATGGGGTTGCAAGAGTCAGACACAACTTAGTGACTAAACCACCACTACCATGGTAAGAGTATGTAAGAACTCGCCAAACTGTTTTCCAAAGTAGATGTACCATTTTACATTCCCACTAGCGATGAATGAAAGCTCCTGTTGCTCCATATCTTTGTCAGCATTTGGTATTATTGTCAGTGTTTTAGATTTGGGGTCACTCTAATCAGTGTGTAGTGGTACCTAATTGTTTTATTTTGCAATTTTAATGATATATCCTGTTAAATATATATTCATATACTTATTATCATTTATAATGCCTGATTTGGTAAAATATCTGTTCATGTCTTCAGGCTGTTTTGTAATCAGGTGGTTTTCTTATTATACAGTCTTAAGAGTTCTTTGTATATTTTGGATAATAGTCCATCAAATGTGTCTTTTCAGATTTTTTTCCCAGTCTAGGCTTGTCTTCCCATTCTCTTGATATTGTCATTCACAGAGTAGAAGTTTTTAGCTTTAATAAAGTACAACTTATAAATTCTTTCTTTAAAAATATCATACTTTTGCTTTTATATCTAAAAAGTCATCACCACATCAAGGGTCACGGAAGTTGTCTTCTATATTATCTTCTAGGAGGTTTCCAATTTTGTGTTTTATATTTAGTTCTATGATACATCTTTTGTCAATTTTTGTGACGGATGAAAGGTCTGTGTCTATATTCATTTTTTGCATATGCACGTCCAGTTGTTCCAGAACCATTTATTAAAGAGACTGGCTTTGCTCTCAGAACCATTTATTAAAGAGACTGGCTTTGCTCTATTTTGTTATTTGCTTGTTGTCAAAGATCAGTTGATCATATTTATGCAGGCCTATTTCTGGACTATTATCTTCCATTGATCTGTTTGTCTAATCTTTCAGTGATACTACAATATCTTGACTACTGTAGCTGTACAGTAAGTGTACAGTAAGCTGTGTATCATCAATTCTCCTACTTTGTTCTTCTTTTTGAATATTTTGTTGGCTTTTCTGAATAGCTTGCCTTTCCATATAAACTTTAGAATCAGTCAGTTTAGTTTGTCAATGTCCACAAAATAACTTTGTATGATTTTCACAGAGATTGCATTCAATCTGTATGTCAAGTAGGGAAGAACTGACAACTTGAAAGTGCTTAGTATTCCTGTCTACAACTATGGAATATTTTCCATGTATTTATTTCTTTGATACCCTCCATCAGAGTTTTGTGTTTCTCTTCACATATTGTACATATTTTGTAAAATTTATACCTATTTCATCTTTGAGTGAAAATGGTAATGTGTTTTTAGTTTTCCCAAGTTATTGAATTTAACTGACATATGATATTATGTAAGTTTAAGGTATACAGTGTGATGAGTTGATGCACATACACATATATACATATATAGTGAAATATTTATCACAATATGGTTAGTTAACAGATTCCTCACATCATATAGTTACCATTTTGCTGTTGTTACAGTGAGAACATTAACTACTCTCATAGCAACTTTGAAGTATACAACAGAGTATTGATAACTATAGTCAATATACATTAGATATAGATTATATACAGTATATACAATATACATTAGATCCCTTGAATTTATTCATCTTATAATTGAACCATTTATCCTATAAACACGTCTCCATTTCTCCCATTCCCCAGTCTTTGGCAATCACCATTCTCTTCTCTGTTTCAATGAGTTTGGTGTTTTTAGATTCCACATTTATAAACACAGTATTTGTCTTTCTCTATCTGACTTATTTCACTTAGTTGATGCCCTCAAGGTCCATCCATGTTGTTCAAATGGTAAGGTTTTTTTTTTTCTATTTTATGGCTGAATAATATTCGTGTGTGTGTGTGTGTGTGTGTGTGTGTATTATACACCACATCTTCTCTATCCATTCATCTGTCGATGGACATTTAGTTTACTTCCATGTCTTGGCTATTGTGAATAACGCTTAAAAGAACATGGGAATGCAGATATCTCTTTGAGATGATGATTTCATCTTCTTTGGATTGTATACCCAGAAGTTGGATTGCTGGATTTATATGGTCATTTTATTCTTAGTTTTTGAGGAACCTCCATACTCATTTCCATAGTGGCTGTAACACTTTACATCCCCACCAAGAGTGCACCAGGCTTCCCTTTTCTTTTTATCTCTTGTCTTTTTGATAAAAGATATGAGGTGACATTTTACTGAGGTTTTGATTTGCATTTCCCTAATGATTAGTGATATGGAAAAATCTTTTACTGAACCTGTTTGGTTATCTTCTTTGGAAAAATGTCTATTCAGATCCGTTGTCATTTTGAAATTGGAATTATTTGCTATTTTGCTATTGAGTTGTAGGAGTTCCTTATATTTTGGATATTAAATACTAAACAGATAGGTGAGTTGCAAATATTTTCTCCCATTTATAGGTTTCCTTTTCATTGTATTAATCATTTATTTGGCGGTGCAGAAGCTTTTGAGTTTGACACAGTCAAGTGAAGTTGATTTTTTCCTTTTGTTTCTTGTACATTTGGTGTCATATCCAAAATGCCACTGCCAAGACCAATGTCAATAAATTTTTTCTTTATATTTTCTTCTAGGAGTTTTATGGTTTCAGGTCTTATATTTAAGTCTTTAATCCATTTCAAGTTAATTTTTGTGGGTCATGTACAGTAAAGGTCCTCTTTAATTCTTTTGCTTGTGTATATCAAATTTTCCCAGCACCGTTTGTTGAAGAGATTATCCTTTTCTCTTTGAGTGTTCCTGGCTCTCTTGTCAAATATTAATTTTAATTCACTATATCTACATGGGCTTATTTCTGGGCTTTTGATTCTGTTCCATTGATCTATACATCTTTATACCAGTAACATAACATTTTAATTATCGATACTATAACTTTGTGATATAGTTTGAAATCAGAGTGTGATGGCTCCAGCTTTATTCTTCTTTTTAGGATTAAATAACTACATGGGGTCTTTTGTGGGTCCAAACTAATTTTAAGATTTAAAAACAAATTCTGGGGAAAATGCCATTGGAATCTTGGTAAAGATTGCATTGACTCTATAGATGGCTTGGGGTAGTATGGACATTATGACAATATTAATTCTTCAAAAAAATGAACATGATATATATTTCCATTTATTTGTTTTCAATTTCATTCATCAGTATCTTGCAGTTTTCAGTGACTAGATGTTTCATTTCCTTGATCAAGTTTATTCCTATGTATTTTGTTGTTTTTGAAACTATTGTAAATGGGACTGTTTTCTTTCTTTCTCAGATAGCTCACTGTTTTTGTATAGAAATGCAACTGATTTTAGTATGCTGATTTTGTATCCGGAAACATGACTGAATTCCTTGATTGTATCTAAGAGCTTTTAGGTAGATTCTTTAGAATTTTCTGCATATAAAATCATGCCATCTGCAAACAGACAGCTTTACTTATTGCTTTCTGATTTGAATGATTTTTATTTACTTTCCTTGTTAGTTGCTCTGTCTAGGACTTCTAGTGCTATGTTGAATAGGAGTGGAGAGAGTGAGCACCCTTGTCTTGTTTCTGATCTTAGAGAAAAAGATTTCAACCTTTTACTGTTATATATGATGTTAGCTATGGACTTGTTTATATGATCTTACTATGCTCAAGTTTGTTCCTCTATACCCAGTTTGTTGATAGTTTTTATTATTTTTATGTTAGCAGGTTGAATTTTGTCAAATGCTCTTTCTGCATCTATTTAAATCATTTTATTTTTATCATTTTTAATTTGCATATGTTGAACAATCCTTGCATCCCAGGGTTGAATCCCACTTAACTGTGATGTATAATGTTTTTTAATGTCCTGTTGAATTAAGTTTGCTATTATTTTGTTGAGAATTTTTGCCTCTATATTCATTAGTAATATTGGCCTGTAGTTTTTTCTTGTGTTGTCCATGTCTGGCTTTTTTATGATAGTAGTGCTGGCCTTGTTGAAAAAAGAAGTTTGCAATGTTCTTTTTTCTTGAAATTTTTGTAAAAGTTTGAGTAGTTCAGTTCAGTTCAGTCACTCAGTCATGTCTGATTCTTTGCGACCCCATGGACTGCAGCACGCCAGGCCTCCCTGTCCATCACCAACTCCCAGAGTCTACTCAAACTCATGCCCATTGAGTTGGTGATGCCATCCAACCATCTCATCCTCTGTCGTCCCCTTCTCCTCCCACCTTCAATCTTTCCCAGCATCAGGGTCTTTTCAAATGAGTCAGCTCTTCACATTAGGTGGCCAAAGTATTGGAGTTTCAGCTTCAACATCAGTCCTTCCAATGAACACCCAGGACTGATTTCCTTTAGGATGGACTGGTTGGATCTTGCAGTCCAAGGAGATCTTCTCCAACACCACAGTTCAAAAGCATCAACTCAAAGAGCTTGAGTAGGACTGGTATTAATTCTTTAAATGTTTGGAAAAATTCACCAGTGAAAGCATCTAGTTGTGGACTTTTTTTGGTGGGGGATTTTGGATTACTGATTCAGTCTCCTTACTCATTATTGGTCTGTTCAGATTTTCTATTTCTTCATGCTTCCATCTTGGTAGATATTTATGTTTCTTTCTAGGAATTTATTCATGATGTATAGTTAATCATACTGTATTATAATCCTTTGTATTTCAGGGGTATCAGTTACAATGTCTCCTCTTTCATTTATAATGCTATTTATTTGGGTCCTCTCTTTATTCCTTGATTAGACTAGCTAAAGGTTTATCAATTTTGCTTATCTTTTCAAAGAACCAACTTTTATTGTATTAATCTGTCCTATTGTTTTGTTATTATCTATTTCATTTATTTTTGTTCTAATCCTTATTATTTCATTCTGCCTAGCTTTGGCCTTAGTTTCTTCCTTCTTAGTACTGCCTTTGCTGCATTGTGTGAATTTTTATGTTATATTTTCACCTTAATTTAATTACAAATGTAATAAAATTTCTCAAGATATTTAATATATGTTATTTAGAAGTATGCTGTTTAATCTTCAAGCATTTGGGGATTTTCGAACTATCTTTTTGTTGTTGATTAGAGGATATATTACTTGAGTCCTATTTTTTAAAAAGAATTTAAAGTGTGTTTTATGACCCGGGATATAGTCTATCTTGGTGAGTGTTTCATGTGCACAAAAGAATGTGTATTCTGCTGTTGTTGAAGTAATCTATAGATTCTTTATGTCCAGTTGATTGATGGTGTGGTTGAGTTCACCTGTGTACTTTTGATGTTTTGCCTGCTGGATTAGTCTGTTTCTTAGAGTGATGTTGAAGTTTCCATACATTATAGTGGATTAATCTACTTTTCCTTATAGTTCTATCTGTAAGGGGACAAGTCTCCTGGCAATGTGTGTGTGTTAGTTAATTCAGTCATGTCCAACTCTTTGCAACCCTATGGACTGTAGCCTGCCAGGCTCCTCTGTCTATGGGATTCTCCAGGCAAGAATACTGGAGTGAGTTTCTGTGCTCTCCTCCTACAGGCAATAAATTCCCTCGATTTTTGTTTGTCTGAGAAAGTCTTTATATTTCCTTCACTTTTGAAGTGTAATTTCAAAGGGTACAGAATTGTAAGTTGGTGTTTTCCCTTAGTACGTTATAGCTCAGTCTCTCTCTTTTGGCCACACTGTGCTGCATGTGGAGTCTTAGTTCCCCAACCAGGGATTGAGCCCATGCCCTCAGCAGTAGAAGCATGGATTCTTAACCAGTGGACCACGAGGAAATCCCTGACTCGACTCTCTTTTAGTTTGCAAGGTTTCTGAGGAGAAGTTGGATATAATTCTTATCGTTGCTCCTCTCTTGGTAAGGTGTTTTATTCCTCTGGCTTCTTTCAAGATTTTTACTTTGTCTGATTTTCTGAAGTTTGAAAATATGTCTAAATATAGGGGTTTGTTTCTTTGTTTGCAACTATCCTGCTTAATGTTTTAGTTTCCTGGATTTTTGGTGTGGTATCTAACGTTAATTTTGGGAAAATTCTCAAGCATTATTGCTACAAATGCCTCTTTTTCTTTTTTTTCTGGTATTGCCATTACATATGTTGTTATGCCTTTTATACTTGTCCCACATTTCTTGGACATTCTGTTTTTTTGCAGGTTTTTTCCCTTTGCTTTTCAGTTTGGAAGTTTCTATTGATATATCCTCAAACTCAAAGATTCTTTCCTCAGCCATGTTTAGTCTACTAATGCGCCCATCAAAGATATTCTTCATTCCTTTTAGAGAGCTGTTGATCTCTAACATTTCTATTTGATTCTTTCTTAGACTTTCCATCTCTCTTCTTACATTATTCATGTTTGTGCATGCTGTCTACCTTTTCTTTTTTTCATTAAAGCTCTTAGCATATTAATTATAGTTTAAAAAAAAATCCTCTCCTGATAATTCCAACATTCCTGCCATACCTGACTCTGGTTGTGATGCTTGTTCAGTGTCTTTGCACTGAGTTTCTCACCTTTTTAGTGTGCTTTGAAATTTTTGTTGAAAAGCAGACTTGGTGTACTGTCTAAAAGGATCTGCAGTAAACAGGCTTTTTGTAATGTAGAGGTAAGCTGTGGGGCAAGAGGAAGAGTTCTATAGTCATATGATTAGGTTTCAGTCTTTTGAGGACTCTCTGTCTCTGGACTGAGAGATTCACCAGTGCTTCTCAGTTCTGTCTTTCTCTCCTTAGGTGAGATAGGATGGCTAGAGAGACTGAGAGTTTTATATTTTCCTTTCCCCATGTGGAAGACTAGAGGGAGGTGGCAATGGTTATTTCACTTCTCCCGAGCTGATTGGGCTCTGATAAAACCCCAGTAGGCTAGGTTCTGGTAAAATAGTTTCTTATGAGTGTAGACTGTATTAAGCAGACTGTTTTGGCATATTTCATAATTTTTCCTTTTACCCTCCTGCTGGAAGCATGAAGGGATTTTTCTCCAATATTCACTATAAGAACCAAGTTGAGTTCATGGAGGTAAAACTCAAAAAATGTGATTCTCCCTATGGTTGGGCCTCCCTGTTTTTAACTCTTAGAGTTGTTCACATCGAGCCTCCAGGAATTTGTCATTATAGTCCAGACTTTTGTACCCAGAACTGGTTTCCATGGAGGTTTCTGTTTGGAGTTTCTGATCTGATAAATAATGATTCTCTGAATTCCCCATGTATCTCTCCAATTTGGGAAGCAGTCGTTTGCCCTGTGACCTTACTTCTTTGTCAGACCTAAGAGGAGTATTGATTTTTTTCCCCAGTTTTTTCAGCTTTTTACTTTTGTTAGAATGGAGTGGCAACTTCTTCACTCCTTACATGCCAGACTAGAAGCCAAAAGTAAAGCAATAAGTTTGTACCTAAAGTTCTTAGCTGTATTCTGGGCCTTCCAGATCCACCATGGATCTCCTGCACCATGTTAGTGAGTGAATCCCTAAGTAAAGCCACAATACTCACCTACCACCAGCACTACCAAGCGTCACAAAATACTCACAACCCCTTACACATGTTCGAGTTCCTCCTCAAAACATACTCACACTGAATATCAGCTATGTATCCATTTGCTTTTTTCTCAAGAAGACAGTTCCGTGTGTTTGGAGCCTCAGTGTGATTGTCGATAATTTATGATACAACTTCTGTGTACTTACTATTCTTATCTCCTTGAGAGTTTTATGAAATAGCATTACATTATTTTGGGAGTATTTTTTTTTAAACTTTAGGGAAATACATTTTGTAAAGGAAACAATTTTGAAAGAAGTGATTGCTAAATAATCCCCATGCCCTCATGGCCCAACTCTAGTAACTGACTTCTCTTAGATTAAAGATAATTTTTGGCAGGAGTAATGGAGGTAGAAGGGAAGCAGAAGGTTCCCAGAGAGGAAGCTGAAGGAAAACTCAGTGTGAGGCGGAGGCTAGAAAGAATCCAAAATGAGCCAAGGGGTATTATGTTGAGAACTATTGACAAAGTATAAACAAAGGTTTTTAAATTTTCTTTTTAAGCCTTTTTTCCATTAAGGATATGATAATTCAATAGTCTGTTAAATCTAAGCACACATATCTTATTTTCTTTTTTACCTTTTTAAGAAGGATATTTATCAGCTGGTCATGTTCTAATGAAAAATTTTTCATGTGTTTTCATTTTATTATAAATAACATACCAGAGGTTTGTCCTAAATTAACTTTGTTTCACTTCTTCTTTATCAAAATTGATTTGCTAGGGATGTTTAATGAGAAACATGAAAGTGGGATAAAATGGGTAGAATGGAGAAGCCATAGATATTTGAAAAAATCTTAATCTCTACCTCACAATGGAAGAAAAAAAATCTTGATAATTGAAAGTGCCAAGGCTCTCATTTCCTCATTTGTGAGTATGGGCATTTCAGATTAAATCATGTTATTTTAGAAAAATCAATAGATCTCATAAAATTACCAGCCTCCTCGTGAATGCAGGGCAGTGTTTCTGAAAGCAAATATGATTTGTTGCTCTGTTCTATACGTATACTTATAGAAATCGATGAGAGATATGGAATAACCAGATAATTCCTTGGCAGTCCCTGATAAGTCACTTTTCCTTCCATTATGAGAGGAGAAGAATATTTTATCATTATGGAAATTCCAGAGTAAATTTCCACTGGCTTCTCTGGCACCCCCACAGTAAGAAGTATAACCTAAGCTCTGTTGTTCAGCATAACTTTCAGTCGGTCCTTTTAGGATGTTAGACACAAAACAGGTCACAAATATTAATTCTTCTGCATGGGCCATTTCCTCACCATTCAGACAAAGGCAACAGTCAACCAGGAGCCCCAGTGGAAGTCACAGAATAGCCTACTAAACAAGAAACATTGGACTGCTGTTGAGGGTATTTGAGCCCCATAGTGGATACTCTATCCTTTGAATTTTCCATCTATAAAACACGAAGATCAATGTCTTTCACATACTAATTATAATGGAGATGAACAAATTCCACAGAAAATCCTCCAAATTACATTACACATGGGCTTCTGCCTACTTTCTTATCTCAGCTATCATAGCTTTCTACATCTTTGCCCTGGGGAAATTATTGGGAAACAATGGAATGGCAAACAATGGATGGAGGGATGCAGAGGCAATAAGAACAGAAGGGTTTCCACCAATTAAGGAACTGATGCTTCTCTCAACTCCAGCATATTTGTTACCAGGTCATCTCTACCAGACAGTTCAGCACAATTAATTAAGAACATAGGGCTTTTGTGTTAGGTTTGGGTTTGAATTTTGGTTCTACCACTCACTCACTCACTGTGGGGTCTTGGACAAGCCCCTACTCTTTCAGGTTCAATTTCTTCATCAGTAAAATGAAGCTAAGAATGCCGTCACTAGCTTCCTTTCATGACTAAATGAAATTACTGATGTAAAAGGAGTGTAGCATGCAGCCCCAAAGCAGTACCCTGCGAGCGGAGTTTGTGGTGGTGGTGTTTATATTTGTTGTCTTTCTTTGGAACCCATATCCATCCGATGTTTGGTTTCTTTTAATATTATTGTTGAGGGCAGGTTCAGTGCATACTGTGTAAGCTGATACAAAAGGCCATTGGTCTGAAGCCATTGAATACCTGTTTTTGTCATTTTTCAAAGATGATTTTTGTCTTGTAAAATTTCTACTCATCTTTATGAACACAGGTTGACTTTAGGTCATGACTCTGGAGCCTAGAGAATTGCCAGGGGTTCAACAAAAAGTTGGGTGACATGTATGGAAAGAGTAACATGGAAACTTACATTACCATATGTAAAATAGCCAACGGGAATTTGCTGTATGGCTCAGGAAACTCAAACAGGGTCTCTGTATCAACCTAGAGGGGTGGGATGGGGAGGAGATGGGAGGGAGTTTCAAAAGGGAGGGATATATGTATACCTATGGCTGATTCATGTTGAGGTTTGACAGAAAACAGCAAAATTCTGTAAAACAATTATCCTTCAATAAAAATAAATTAATTTTTTAAAAAAAGTCATGATTAGCTGGTTGTCATTACTAACTAACCAGAGCTTTGAGCAAAAGTTCTTTTCTAACTAATCTGCTGATAGAGAAGCCATTCAATCAAACTGAACCGAGGCCTTGTGTTTCAGGCCTCTCATCCTTCACTAAGTGGTAAGGCCTGTGAGAGGGAGTGTTAAACTATGGGTCATGAAACCAGAAAAGTTCAGTCACTTGCGAGATTATGGAAGCTACTAGGCTTTAAAATAATGAATTCTAGAAGGGATGAGTCAAAATGGCAGAGTAGGAGGATGCAGAATTCACCTCCCCACACAAATACATCAAGAATACATCTACAAATGGATCATTGCTCATAGAGCACCCACTGAGCACTATCAGAGGACCTCGGACACCTAAAAGAGCAAGAGAGACCTGGGTAGGATGAAAGATAGAAGGGAAAAAAAGAGGAAGCAGTGTGGAAACTGTGCCCTTGAGGGGAGCTGAAGGAGAGGTTCCTGCACCCAGGGAAGCCCCCTCACCAGCAGGGAGATCAATGGGGTCAGAAGGTGGGGGAGCTTTGGGGACTCAGCGAACAGCCCAGCAACGAGTTTGTGGTAGGCCAGACAGAGTGAGACCTTCACAGATGGTCTGTGCCATAGCCTATGGCTCCAGTGTGAGAAGTGTATCCACTGCTGTGGACAGGAGCTGGATGCTGGAACATGGGGTTGGGAGAGAGGACTGCTGCTGGCTGCAAAGAGACAGCCTGAAAAGATGGGAGTGAGGAATTCTGCAACCAGGAATGTTCAGTGAGGAAGCCCAGGGCACCATAGAAATGAAGTGCCATTGTTGAATAGCATAGTGGCTGCCTCAGCCCCTTGCGCCTGGGCAGGCTAGTGTGCTCCTGGGCAGCCTCACGAGCAGATGCCAGTGGATGTCCCATGAACAGAGGTAGGGCTGAAACCACAGTTGAGCCCCAGGACCATGCAGCTAAGGAAGAAGAGTTGAAATCTCCCATGATGACTGTGTGAACCATGGATTTACACCCCTGTGGTTGGCTTTGTGAACTCAGTGCCCACAGAACATCTGAAAAGACCACGAGTGCTCTTGAAGCTGAGGTGGGTCTAGCTTTTGCAAGTGTGGCTTTGTGGGCATGTACATGTGGGGGCTGGTTACAGCCCAGAGTCTGAGCTTCCTCTATAGCACCCACAGCAGGCCCAGATGCAAGATGGCTGCAGTCCTGGGACTTGACTTCAGTAGATCTACACTGATTGCCTGGTAAAAATAATGCCTGCAAGATACCAGAGCCAATTAACAGCATGTCCATGGTTATGGTGGGGCTAAGAGCAGTGACAATTAGTATAATTTGTGAGCTTGCAGAATGGGTGAAAGGTGACACAGCAGAGCACACCCACAGGTAAACAGCTCCAGAGGAGGAGTACTCAGTGGCTTCTCTCCCAGTGACTTCTCTCCCACTGGGAGCACTCCAATCCCACATACCTCACACTACATATCAGAAACACAGCTAAGAAACCGATCTGGGGTGGGGGGGCTCTACAACAATGACAGAACAGACACCACCCCTGACAGGGCAGTGGGGCAGTGACAACCACAGAGCAAAAGAGAAGCCCCACTCAATATTCAGTGCAGGTTCTGGTCACCACAAAATCAGTCACACCTCCTATCAAAGGGATAATGGCCAGCAAACACTGAGGGAGGAGGCAGCAGATATTCATAGTAAAAACAGCCCTTGCACCAAAAGATATTATACCCGCATAGGCTACACAGGGCTATTTCCACATAAAAATAGTCCTCCAAGACAGTCTGAGGGTCTGGTATTGGGAGGAAGAACCTACAGAACATATAGCCTTGAAAGGGAGAGAAGCTTGAGTATAGTAGTTCCACAGGGCTGGGGGAAATGGGACTCCACTCTTGGAGGGCACATACAAAGCAGCACCTCCATAGCAACCTGGGCTAGACATACATAGGGGTCTTGGAGGGTCACCTATAATTCACTATGGGGTAAAGGGGCAAGGATACTGGTAGCAGAGGCCTCAAGGAATATTGACTGGTGTGAACTTTCCCAGAGGTCCCCATTTTGGCACTAAGACTCAGTCCCAACCCAAGGGCCTATAGGCTCCAGTGCTGAATGCCTCAGGCCAAACAACCAGCAAGATGGGAACATAGCACACCCATCAACAGACTGACTGCCTAAAGGCGTATGGAGCTGACATCCACCTCAAAACACATCCCTTGACATGACCCTGCCCACCAGAGGGCCAAGACCCCAGTTCCTCTCACCAGAGGGCAGGCACCAGTCCCTCCCACCAGGAAGCCTGCACAAGCTATAGACTGGCTGCTGCTGCTAAGTCACTTCAGTCGTGTCCAACTCTGTGTGACCCCATAGACAGCAGCCCATCAGGCTCCCCCATCCCTGGGATTCTCCAGGCAAGAGTACTGGAGTGTGGTGCCATTGTCTTCTCTAATAGACTGGCTGAATGGATACAAAAACAAGATAATATATGTGCTGTCTATAGGAGAACCACTTTAGACCTAGTGACGCATATAGATTGAAAGTGAGAGAATGGAGAAAGATAACCCATCAAAATTGAAATTAAAAAACTAGAGTAGCAATACTCATCAGAAAAAAATAGACTATAAAATACTATCACAAGAAACAAGGACACTACATAATAATCAAGGGATCAATCCAAGAAGAAGACATACATGTAAATACTTATGCACTGAACATAGGAGCATGGTAAAGAATCTGCCTGTGATGCAGGAGACTAGGGTTTGATCCCTGGGTCAGGAAGATCCTCTGGAGAAGGGAATGGCAATCCACTCCAGTATTCTTGCCTGGAGAATCCCATGGACAGAGAAGCCTGGTGGGCTACAGTCTGTGGGGTCGCAAAGAGTTGGACATGACTGAGTGACTAACATATGTATACACATAGGAGCACCTTAATACATAAGGCAAACACTAACAAGCGTAAGAGTGTAAATTGAGAGTAACACAATCATAGTGGGGAACTTTAACACTCCATTTATAGTCTTAAATGACACAATAGACCAAACAAACTTATTGATATTTATAGGGCATTCCACCTGAAACCAGCAGAATAGACTTTCTTTTCTAGTGTACATGGAGCATTCTCCAAGATGGATCACACCTTGGACTACAAATTAAGCCTCAGTAAATTTAAGAAAATTGAAATCATATTAAGCATCTTTTCTAGCCACAACCATATGATATTATAAATCACTTACAGGAAAATCATGTTAAAAACCAAAAAACTAACACATGGAGGCTAAACAGTATGTTACTAAACAACCAGTGGAGCACTGAAGACATCAAAGAGGAAATAAAAGAATACCTAGTGGCAAATGACAGTGAAAACATTATGATCCAAAACCTATGGGATGCAGCCAAAGCAGTTCTAAGAGGGAAGTTTATAGCATTACAATCTTACCTCAGGAAATAAAAAAAAAAATCTCAAATAAACAATCTAACTTTACACCTTAAGCAACTAGAGAAAGAAGAACAAACAAAACCAAAGTTAGTAGAAGGAAAGAAATCATAAAGATCAGAGCAGAAATAAATGAAATAGAGACAAAGAAAACAATAGCAAAGATCAATGAAACTAAAAGTTGGTTCTTTGAAAAGATAAACAAAATTGATAAACCTTTAGCCAGACTCATCAGGATAAAAAGGGAGAGGGCTCAAATCAATAAAATGAGAAAAGAAAGAGGAGATGTTAAAATGGACACCACAGAAAGGCTCATTAAAGACTACTATAAGCAACTATTTTCCAATAGAATGGACAACCTAGAAGAAATGGAACACTAGAAAGGCTTCCAAGACAGAACAAAGAAGAAATAGAAAATATGAACAGACAAGTACTGAAATTTAAACTGTGATTTTAAAAACTTCTAACAAACAAAAGTCCAAGACTAGATGACTTCACTAGCAAATTCTATCAAATATTTTGAGAATAGTTAACACTTATCTTTATCAACAGTGAAAAACTAAAAGCATTTCCTCTAAGATCAGGAACAAGACAAGGATGTCCACTCTCACCACTTTTATTCAACATAGTTTTTGAACTCTTAGCCGTGTCAATCAGATAAGAAAAAGGAATCCAGCTTGAAAAAGAAGTAAAGCTGTCAGCGTTTACAGATGACATGGTACTTATTATATATAGAAAACCAGAAAACTACTAGAGTTCATCAATGAATTTGGTAAAGTTTCAGGATACAAAATTAATACACAGAAATCTCTTGCATTTTTATACACTAACAATAACAATCAGAAAGAGAAATCAAAAACAATCCCATTTACCATTACATAAAAAAGGATAAACCTACCTAAGGAGACAAAAGCTCTAAAAACTCCAAAAACTATAAGATGCTGATGATGATCAAAGATGACACAGATGGAGAGACACACCATGTTCTTGAATTGGAAGAATCAATATTGTGAAAATGACTATACTACCCAAAGCAATCTACAGATTCAATGCAATCCCTATTAAATTACCAATGGCATTTTTCACAAATTAGAACAAAAAAATTTTACAATTTATATGGAAACACAAAAGACCACGAATAGCCAAAGCAATCTTGTGATAGAAAAACAGAGCTGGAGGAATCAGGCTCCCTGACTTCAGACTATACTACAAAGTTACAGTCATCAAAACAGTATGGTACTGGCACAAAAACAGAAATATAGATCAATGGAACAGGATAGAAAGCCCAGAGATAAACCCATGCACCTATGGTCACCTAATCTATGACAAAGGAGGCAAGAATGTACAATGGAGAAAAGACAGTCTTTTCAATAAGTGGTGCTGGGAAAACTGGACAACTACATGTAATTGAATTCCCTAACACCATATAGGATGTCCCTGGTGGCTCAGACGGTAAAAGCGTCTGCCTACAATGTGGGAAACCTGGGTTTGATCCCTGGGTTGGGAAGATCCCTGGAGAAGGAAATGGCAACCCACTCCAGTACCCTTGCCTGGAAAATCCCATGGATGGAGGAGCCTGGTAAGCTACAGTCCATGGGGTCGCAAAGAGTTGGACACGACTGAGCGACTTCACTTCATACAGAAAAATAAACCCAAAATGGACTAAAAAGACCTAAATGTAAGGCCAGACACTATAAAACTCTTAGAGGAAAACATAGGCAGAACATTCTTTGACATAAATCACAGCAATATCTTTTTGGATACATCTCCTAGAGTAATGGAAATAAAAACAACAATAAACAAATGGGACCTGATTACACTTAAAAACTTTTGTACAACAAAGTAAACTGAAATGAAAAGATAATGTATGAACTAGGAGAAAATATTTGCAAATGATGCTACTGACAAGGGCTTAATTTCTAAAATATACAAATAGCTCATACAGCTCAATATCAAAAAAAGCAAACAACCCAATCAAAAAATGGGCAGAAGACCTAAACAGACATTTCTCCAAAGAAGACATACAGATGGCCAACAGGCACATGAAAAGATGCTCAACATCACTAATTATTAGAGAAATGCAAATCAAAACTACAGTGAGGTATCACCTCACTCCAGTCAGAATGTCCATCATTAAAAAGTCGACAAATAATAAATTCTTGAGAGGGTATGTAGAAAAGGGAACTGTCCTACTCCATTGGTAGGAATGTAAATTTGTACAGCTACTGTGGAGAACAATATGCAGGTTCCTTAAAAAACTATAAAGATCTACCATATGATCCTACAATCCCACTCCTGGGCATATATCTGGAGAAAATCATAATTCCAAAAAGATACAGGCACCACAATGTTCATTACAGCAATATATACAATAGCCAAGACATGGAAACAATGTAAATGTTCATCACAGATGAATGGATAAAGATGTGGTACATGTATACAGTGGAATACTACTCAGCCATAAGAATGAAATAATGCCATTAACAGCAAAATGGATAGACCTAGATATTATCATACTGTGAGAAATCAGACAAAAAAGACAAATACCATATGATATCACTTATATTTGGAATCTTAAAAAAATGGTACAAATGAACTTATTTACAAAACAGAAATAGAGTTACAGATGTAGAAAACAAACTTATGGTTACCAGGGGGCAAAGAGGAGGAGGAATAAATTAGCAGATTGGGAGTGACATATACACACTGTGGTGTATAAAATAGATAATTAAAAAAGACCTACTATATAACAGGGAACTATACTCAATATTCTATATTCTATACTCTATTCTAATATTCTAATTAGAATATTCTAACTCAATATTCTAATATTTATACTGAACATTCTATATGAGAAAAAGTCTAAAAACATGGATGTGTATATATGTATAACTGATTCACTGTATATATATATATACATATATATATATGTATGTATGTATGTATAACTATATATGTATAACTGATTCACTTTGCTGTATACCTGAAACTAACACAACACTGTAAATCAACTATACTTCAATAAGAATGAAAAATAAATAAAACAAATTCAGGGGTGAGGAAGGTCCATACAGAGCCCAGAACCAAGAAAGTAAACCTATCAGCTTCCTCCAGTTCCTCATAGCTCCATCTCCTTATAGGTTTCTCTTGTAAGCCTCAACTTACACTTGTTCTTCCTTTTATTTATTTAATTTATTTATTTTCATTGGAGGCTAATTACTTTACAATATTGTAGTGGTTTTTGCCATACATTGACATGAATCAGCCACGGGTGTCACATATGCCCCATCCCAACCCCACCTCCAACTCCCCTCCCCATCCCATCCCTCTGGGTTGTCCCAATACACCAGCTTTGAGAGCCCTGTTACATGCATCAAACTTGGACTTTCTATTTCACATATGGTTATATACATGTTTCAATGCTTTTCTCTCAAATCATCCCACCCTTGACTTCTCCCACAGAGTCCAAAAGTCTGTTCTTTATATCTGTGTCTCTTTTGCTGTCTCACACTAGTTCTTGAACCAATACTGAGAGAGTCATGAGGGTTTTATGATGATTAAACCACTACCACTAAATCAAAGATAGGGAGTATGGGGATCTGAAATGCAATATTGCTTTTGCAGCACTGTGTCAATAGTGAGGTTAATGACCAATTTGCAAATCTGCAGCATTCTCGTATCCTCTGCAATGCTGGCCAAACTTGACTGAGTTAACGTACAAATAAGTAAAATAAGTACAAATAACAAGGGATATCACTGGGAACTTTTTACTCTGGCACTGCCTCAGGGTCTCCCTGCAGACTGAATCCCTGATGCCTGGTGGCAGATCACAACTAGTTTCCTTTATAATGACACATTTTTATAGAAGACAGGAAGACTTAACAGTCTGACAGACACTTGAAGTGTGAAGATGAATAAAAGATACATCACTCCTGATGGGTGTGTGTGTGTGTGTGTGTATAAAAGCTGTCAGCTGATGTAAGCAGTATTCTAAAAACATACAGTACCGTATCAGTGCTAGAAGATGTTGGATACAAAAAAGAATTGGAAGATCAACAATTTGATAGTCAGATCTATATGGATGTGAAAACCAAGCTGAGGAGGAGTAGCCCTGATTTGGAAATCAAATTTGGAAGCTTTTATTTCTTTCCCTTTGACGTCCCTCAAGGGCTACATTATTAGCCAGATGATCATCTAGGTACTATGTTTAATGTGAGTGGCATCAGGCAGGAAATTCTACCTGAAACATCTTACTCACTGCCTGTTGCTTTGTCTGAAATTCTACCATCAGATTCTTATATGGGAACATACTACAACTCAGACACTCTGGAAAAAGGAAATCTCTAGCTTACTCTAGTGAAGATTGATTTCCAGCCATTTCTGCTACTATGGTATTAAGAATTGTGGGTTAGCCAGAAGTCAGGCGAAAGGGCAGAGAATGGGAACAAAGAATCATAAGGCACAGAAGTTCAATATTATCTGCTTCACAGTGTCATAGAAATATCTGAGGATATTCATCTAACCTTTTCCTGGTATATGAATCTGCTTAAGAATATCCCCATGAAATGTTCATCCAATTGCTACTTGAAAACATCTAGTGATAGGAAGGGCTTTAATTATTAAAGCTCACTCTATTATAAGGCAGTTCTAAAATCTAGTAAGTTCTATGCTATAGAAATCCCAAATTTTCCTCCTTGCATCTTCCATACTACTACTGTGTGTTCTTCATAGACTGCCTCCTGTGAAGGCTCTCTGGATAGGTACAGGCAACTTTACTGATTCCCATGCAATTTGTGTATGTTAGTTACTCAGTTGCGTTCGATTCTTTGTGACTCCGTGGACTGTAGCCCTCCAGGCTTCTCTGTCCATGGAATTCTCCAGGCAAGAATACTGGAGTGGGTAACCATTCCCTTCTCCAGGGGATCTTCCTGACCTAAGGACTGAACCCAGGTCTCCTGCATTGCAGGCAGATTCTCTACCATCTGAGCCAACAGGGAAGTCCCACTGATTTCCTACCCCTAGGTAATAAATGAAGCTTCTCCCACGTCTTACCACATTTATCAAAGGACATAAAGGTAGGATGATAGTGACCAGCCAATAGGGGAAAGGTCTAATGGCTCAATGTTCTTTAGGAGCTTCTCTAAAACCCCATACAAATAAAATGTATAAGACTGACAATGGCAAATGTTGGCAAGGGTGTATGGCTGGAATACTTGTATACTGTTGATAAGAATACAAAACAGTATAGTCACTTTGGGAAATAGTTTTCAGTACCTTATGAAGTCAAACATTCTTACCACATGACCTACACCTCGGTATTTAACCCAAGATAAATGAAAATATATGTATGCACCCAGACTTATACACAAATGGTCATAACAGCTTTACTTTTAATGACCCCAAACTGGAAACAACCTAAATATCCATCAGTAAGGCAAAAGAAGATGTGTTACATCCATACCACAAAATATATTTGGCAATAAAAAGGAATGAGGTCCTGATATATGCCACAACATTATATAACATATAATACCTCAAAAACATGCCAAGTGAAGGAAGTCAATCACAAAAGATCACATACTATATGATTACATTTATATGAAATGTCCAGAAAGGGCAAATCTATGCAACTAGAAAGATTCATGATTACCTGGGGTCAAGGATGGGGAAACTGACTGCAAAGGAATGTGATAGAATTTTGAAGTAATGGAAATATTTTACATTTCAAATGTGGTGGTTTATAAACACACACACACACACATTTGTCAAAACTGAATAACTCTACATACTAAAATGATGAATTTTATTATGTTTAAATTATATCCTCAATACATTTTCAGATTTTTTAAGGTCAGGCGGAGCCCACCTTTCTGCAGAATCATGTTACTGATGGTCCCTTTGCATCCACAGTTATTCTCTGGGAACTCTATTTGCCAGTGTCAGTACAGACACTGCCAATCCTCAATACAGAGGTCACCAAGAACACAGGTACACAAGTAGGTGGAAAGAGCTAAGTCTTATTGGAAATATGATTCAATGAGAAAAGTTGGAGAAGTAGATGTGACCTTACTGAAATCTGGAGCTCAAGACAGAAGGGCTTTGCAAAGAGGGGATTTTGAGTTTATTATGAGCAAAGGCCATAAATCCAATGACAGCATTTTCTCATCTGTGATGGATGTGAAGAAGGAAGCTGTCTACTTGTCATTTATGAATTAGTTCCCTGCCATAATATCTGTACTTAGAGTGCCATCAGAGTTGTTGGCCCCTCTAACAATAGTTCTTCCATTTACCTTTCTTTTTGCTCCAGACAAATTTCAAGAAGTTCAAGAGCTACTTTCCTCAAAAGGCCTTTTATTTTCGGTCCAACTAGACCTGTGTCAGTACTGAATCATTACCTCTTAGAGGGAGAAGACTTGCAGGGAGTTTCATATTACTCTTATATGATCTTCCCGAGCTTATAAAACAGTTAAGATCATTTTTAATTACTTTACAGGCTAGGAAATTGAGGTATGTAACATTAAAAGAAATCTTGCCCAAGTTCTCCTGACTAATATGAGGAGCTCATATTCTGATAGAACTGGAACCCTGGTGTGACTCCAGAGCCTGGACTCTTAACCATCATATTCTTATATTTCAGGCTGTTAAAATAATAACTATTAACAGTTGTTATGAACCTGGTTCTGAGACAAGCAGTTTGCATAACATTACTTCAATAATTTTAGAATGCCTGTGCTCCATGAGGACTCACTACTGCTTTCCAATTCCCAACGCAGCACCTAAAATATTACAGATACTCAAGCAAGATTTATTATGTAAATAAACAAACAGCCCTCTGTGGTAGATACTAGTGGTCACATTTTTGTTAAAAAAAAATGAACTTCAAGGATATGAACTTGCTGAGTTTACAGAGCTCTGAGCTGGCAGAGCCCCAAGTTCTACCACCTTGTACCTGGTATCTGTCCCAATCAGTGTCAGGGCATTGGGGAAAGTCAGTCAGTGAAAATGGAGCACTCTCGCAGTCAGACCACAGAACTATAGGTTGCTGCTGTTACTTGAGATGCTAAAGATTCCCACTACTTCCTATTTGGCCTTTTTCCATACTCCAGAATCTGCTCCAATGCTGAAGCTTGTGACCTGCCTATGCTTGGGGCACAAAATGGGAAAGGTAAATAATTGTGTCTTTACTTAAGGGTGGTTGAAAATACGATGTTAAATAATTCTTGCCTGGATTATTTTGTATTCATTTTCTTTCCAAATCTGATGGATAATTTTTTTGACCTAAGGTCCTAGGCATAGAGTAGCCACAAACTAAATGACCCATTTGCCCAAGTGTAGTGCATTCTCAGGACTTCCCTGGTGGCTCAGATGGTAAAGAATCCACCTGCGATGTGGGAGACCTGGGTTCAGTCCCTGGGCTGGGAAGACGCCCTGGAGGAGGACATAGCAACCCACTCCAGTATTCTTGCCTGGAGAATCCCATGGCTAGAGGAGCCTGATGGGCTATATTCTCAAGGGTCTTTAAGGCTTCTCACTGCCCTGGCTAAGGTCACCATAAGTCCAGGGCTGGGACATCTTCCTCCTGAGCATTAGTCTTACTACCACAAGTATTTCTTTGTCTATATTTCTGTCTAGTTAACTCAGGTTATCTGTAATACAAAAGCATGATGATACACACTGCAGCAGGGCTAGCTTGTTCAGTCACTTCAGGGACAAATAATAGAAGTTATATCAGGAATGGGAAACAGTAAGACCAATTAGCTACTATCTGGTTTTAACTAGGTCTGCCATGGGCAGATATTATAAATTCAACAAAGAATTACTGAATACCTTTATTTGTAAGGAAGTAGGCTAGGACCCAGGGATACAGAGGGAAACTGTATGACTCCTATCTTGATTAACCCATAGTCCAGTAGGAAAAACAAGCATGTAATAATTAATTACAAGTATTACAATTGCTATGACTGCTACAAAGGAGAAAAACTGGGAGATTTTTATGCTAAGTGACTTAGTTTAAGCCACTTGCTTGACACCAAGAATCACCTTCCTCCCAGATGGTGAGGACAATGGAGCTGGTGACAGGGATGTTTGAAAGGTAACCTTCCAATGTCTGCAGAAAACATGCCGTCAGGGGTATCTATCATTGCTGTCTGCTGAAAGCCAAGAGTTTTATACACATTATCTCAACTCATCACAGCTACTTTGCACTACAGATTTTACAGATGTTGATACTAAGGTTCAGAGAGGCAACTTGCCCAAGGTCTCAAAGCTTTGGCTTTGAATTCAGATTGGGATTTTAATCTAAATTCTAACTCCCAAGCCCATGATTTTTCACTGTTTCAAACTACTTTTAGGATGCAGTATTGTTAGGAGCAAGAGTTGAGGATTCTAGTCCAAGACCTAATACTAAATAGTTGTTTAAGTGTGTTAGTTACTCAGTCATGTCTAACTCTCTGTGACCCCATAGACAGTAGCCCATTAGGCTCCTCTGTCCATGGAATTCTCCAGGCAAGAATACTGGAGTGGGCAGCTGTTCCCTTCTCAGGGGATCTTCCCAATCCAGGGATCGAACCTGAGTCTCCTGCATTGAAGGCATATTCTTTACCATCTGAACCACCAGGGAAGATAAATAGTTATATATCCTTAGACAATTCTTTTTTATCTGTTGGTGGGAGTGTTGAATACATGACTTGCTTACTTCGTAGTTTAGAAAGATGATAAATGAGACAGTAGAAGAAGACTTAGAGCAAACAAAATGCTCTGCATCTGTGTGGGATGTTACCAGTTATTGAATACTTTAAAAGGTTTCCTCTATCATACTCTCATAATCCTTGCATTGTGTGTTCATTCATAGTCAAGCCTGGGAGAGGAAAGAAAGGCTAACTGGAAAGGTTTGGGATTGGAACCTAGCAAAGAGAGTCATAACATGACTTGAATAATTTTCCAATTTCTGATCCTTAAATTCCTCATCTCTAAAGTTGCTTTTTATAATTGAAAAACATGATATGTACTAAGTTGCTTATGTTAATTTTTCTCCACCTTGAGCAGGGCTGCAGGTTGCCTGCATACCACATGGACCTGACAAAGAAAAAAAAGTTTAAATCTAAGTAGGCTTGGCTCTGTCAGCTCATCAGTTGCAAGTGGTGGTCAGCACTAAGTGAATTGCACTTAATGAATTAAAGACGAAAGAGTCAGCAGGGAGCATGAATGCAGGAGAAGATCTTTCACTTCAAATTTAAAGAGCTCATTTTATGACTATTTGAGATCTGCAGATCAGAATGTTTCCATTCTTCCTCTAATTGTTTACTTGAAACAGTATATGCTCTTTAAAATGATGGAGGCATGGGGAATGGACAGAGGAACCAAGCTAAGTCCTCAAATTGGTAAACAAAACATGCTGTATCTTAGTGACTGAGTCTCCTATAGGAACAGAAGCTGTGAGGTAGGTGGACAAGATGCGTACGGTTCAGGTTGGCTGTAGATCTGAGGATCAGATTCTAGATCTCATACAATTATGGCCTGTCTTTTAGCTGTGTGCTCAAGCAAATTATAGAATCTATAGCTTTGAAATGATTACAGCATCTTCATGGTGCCTCCCTTTTATCTGATTCATGGAGTCTCCATTCTAATAACTCTCTGAGTAGTAATCCTAACTCTGTTTACATTTTTCCAATGTATGAAACTCATAAATTACTTCATGCAGGCAATCATCCAGTTTCCACCCCCACCCTCCCAAATATATCTTCAGGTAGCTCCTTCCTTTGTCTCTGAGAATAAGTATTCCATACAAGAGCCCTTCAGAGACAGTTACACATGTATCAATCTTCCCCTTAGACCCTTGACTTTGCTTAACATCTCAGTACCTTAGTTTTCTGACCTGGAAAATGATAAAACTGGAGTCAAAATTGAGTGTGATAATGAATAGTAAAGTGATTTTTAAGATACTTAAATCTCTGTACACACAGAGAGTGAAGCTCCGTGAGGATGAGAACCTAATCATTCCTTTTGGGTTGTTCTTTTAATATTATCATGTATTGCTTAGATAGGTGGTGATAGCTCCACCCAGATTTACGGAGATGGTCCCAATTTAAAAATGTTATCTCGTTGTTCTTATAAAACACGACAAGGTACACATTCAGTTATGCAAAGCACTCTCCCAGACTGCTTTCTTGAACCTAGAAGTAGTAAAGAAGTCTTCGTCAGACATCATCATTTGTTTTGCCTTGCCAAAAAATAAAAATCACTGAATTTATGGGATTTAAGGAAGTAGGGAAGAATAGTGGATGGAAAGCCCAAAACTGGTGATACTAATGCCTGCTGGTCCTTTCTTCAAGCTCAGATCACTTCTACAGAGTTGCTATTCCCTGCTCTCACTCAGCTTCCTAACATTTTGACAAGATTTTCATGGCTGGCTGGATCCCAGGTCTGATTTTTCTTATCACAATTTTAACCTCGTGTTAAGTCGCTTCAGACATGTCTAACTCTTTGCAACTCCATTAGGCTCCTCTGTCCATGGGATTCTTCAGGCAAGAATACTGGAGTGGGTTGCCATTTCCTTTTCCAGGGGATCTTCCTCACCCAGGGATCAAACCCATGTCTCTTCCATCCCCTGTATTGAAGGCACTACCTGGGAAGTGCAAGGTATTGAGGGAGCTTAAAGGAAAGAACATACAATCATGTGTCCTTCAGGGACTGAATAAGTTGTAAGGGTGTGAGTAGTCAGAAAGACTGTATTGAGGAGGGTGAACTTAAGGTGAGTATAGGAAGAAGAGAGCTTTTGAATGAGGGGAGAAACAGAAAAAAAGCAGGAGTGGGCATGACTACATGTTCTTAAGTGGAGATAGGGCCTTGGTTTCCTTACATGTAGAATGCATATATAATCATACCTACATTGAAGACCACTGTGAGGATTATAAGGTCTAGGAGAGAGGCAACAAGTGTTCAGCATGGTGCAGTTATTGCTCCAGAGCCCATGGCAGACATGACAGTCCTTCACAACATTCTACCAGTGAGGCCAGTCACAGGCCCAGAATCCTCTTACACACAGCACCAGGCAGCCAGTACCAATCAGAGTATGTAGTTGGCATAAATTAGGTACTCAAGAAGTCATAAGTTTTATTACCCCCCCCCCAAGACCCACAAAATGTTGGGTACAGCTGAAGGAATGCCGAATTTGTCCTCCCTAATCTTACCAAATGCAAGTAAAAATCCCTGCATTTACAGTGTGTCAGAGGCCTGCCATGTCTTCAGCACTTGAAGGTCTGGCATGAGACTCAGAGACAACTTTTATGAGCTGTAAGTAGCAGCATACTTGATCTTTAGGAGCTGAAAAACCTCCAGAACATGGCTACTTTCCCTAATGTCTTAATTTACCACTTATGTAATGTTGGTACCCTCAGGGCCTGAACCAAGTTGGAAAGTATAGCCAAGAAGCAATACAATCTGTTTTGGGGGTTTTTTCCTTGACTCTATCTAATGCTTTATGTTCAGCCCTAGTGATAGGAGGTCTGCATGCGTGCTAAGTTGCTTCAGTCATGTCTGATTCTTGCGACCCTATGGACTGTAGCCTGCCAGGCTCCTCTGTATGTGAGATTCTCCAGGCAAGAATACTGGAATGGGTTGCCATGCTCTTCTCCAAGGGATCTTCCAGACCCAGGGACTGATCCCGTGACTCTTATATCTCCTGCATTGGCAAGCGAGGTTTTGTTGTTGTTGTTGTTGTTGTTGTTATTGTTTTACCACTAGAAATCACCTAGGAATCTGATATGATGTCTACATATTGGCAGATCATCTTGCCTTCCATCCAGCATCCAGATCCTTACCTTCCCAGAAAAACTGTCCCAATGCTTGTAGACCTTCTTCTTTGTTGAAATGAGAGAAAAAATCAGTGTAAATGGGCCATGTATTGCAGGGAAGATGTTATTCTGGTGGTGACTGAGCAGAATCATGCAAACATGTGATCTGGCTGCCAGCAGATATTAGGCAAAGGAGAGAAGGTGGATGAAGGAGGAGACTGGGAAACATGACCTTAAGAGGAATGTTAAATAGCTACATGGAACAGGGAGGCTGATGAGTCTCCTTAATAGTGCTGTGCACATTTTGAAGGAAAACTGGGAAACTGACAGGGAATATTGGAGAGACATGCTGAACTTCACAAGCAGTTGAACTTAGAAAGCAGCTACACCATGGGTCAACTGAGCCAGAGAAGAGTTGAAGCTTAAAGGAAACTATGAGGCCTGAGTTATAGCAATGGGTAAATTGATCCTAGCTGTACTGCTCTGTCTCTGATATGGGGATATGAGGACAGTTTTTCTACATCATTTACAGAGCAGAGTAAAATAGAGTATAACTCTCAGCAGGAACTACAAAGTCCTGAGAGAAGGGTCCACTCAATTGTTACTCTCTCTTTCCTCTGAGGTGTTACATGTCCCAAGCCTGAGCCAGGTCTGTTCTAGGCCACTGTTTAGAGGTGACCATGCAGCCCCAAGCAGAGTCTAGGAATAAGCAAGCCACATCTCACACACTTCAGAGGCCACTTTTGGAGTCAAATGTTTTCTACCTTCAAAAATGTAGATAGTGCCGAAGCAGAAAGGGCATTTTGAGACTACTCAACTTAAAGTTTTTTTGAATGTTGCTGGAGAGTTTCACAATAGTATTATCCATGGAGCTTGATTGGAATTCAAATTATCTGGTTTCATCCCAGACCCACTGAACCATACTATCTAGGGGTGAGTCCCAAAAATCTGTATGTTAAAATTTCAGGGGATTCTGATGTATGTTGATATTTGAAAATCTCTGATAAATATAGGAGTTTTGTGTGGGCACTCACACAATATTCCCAAGGTAAATCTGAAGACTTCTTAACAGAGGATAATTTGGGGTGCCTATACAAATTTGGATTCCTAGGTCTCCTGCTAACCTTCTGAATCATAATTTCTTATCTTAATAAACCTTAGGAAACCCAATCCTTTCATTATACAGATACAGAAAATGACCCAGAAAGAGGAAGTGACTTGCCAAAAGTTACCATCTATAGGACCTATACATTGTGGCAGAGTTGGAGTCAGAAGCAACTCTTCAGAGAAGTCCAAACAGTATGCCCCTGTGGTCACCTTATGAGTGTTACTTGTGTATCAGTTTAGCTCCTGCGGGCTTCCCTAGTAGTCTAGATTGTAAAACATCTGCCTAGAAGGCAGGAGACCCAGGTTGATCCCTGGGTCAGGAAGACCCCCTAAAGAAGGGAATGGTTACCCACTCTAGTATTCTTCCTTAGAGAACTCCAAGGACAGAAGAGTCTGACAGACTACAGTTCATCAGGTCGCA
The DNA here is from genome assembly GCF_023699985.2 of Odocoileus virginianus. Classification (NCBI taxonomy): domain Eukaryota; kingdom Metazoa; phylum Chordata; class Mammalia; order Artiodactyla; family Cervidae; genus Odocoileus; species Odocoileus virginianus. The sequence continues at coordinate 5,600,590 of NW_027224263.1, forward strand.
AAGACTCTGAAAAGAGTGAGCAACTAACACATACACATTTAGCTCTTATATTAGCATCCCATAGAAGATCAGGAGACCAAGAGTAAGAATGAAACTACTCTGGGTAGTTGTATAACCCTAGTTCAAAGTGTCTCCTCCAATGGGTTATGTAGAACAGCTTGAAAATAAAGCAGGGTGAGGTCTTAAAACTCTCTTAGAAGCAGCAGGGTACAACAGGTCTTTCTCCAAATGGAGTCTCAGGGAACTCCAAAGTGGAGTAATTTTATATCTGGGGAAACTCTTAACTGTGGTTTGAATCAAACTGAACACAAATATCAAAGTGACCTGCAATAATTTATTAAGCCCTATTTGTGTGCTGTTGCTTTCATAGTTGAAACTCATACTGATTAAGGGAAAATTTAAGCATATGCGTTTCCATCAGACCTAGTCCAGGCTCACAAGTTGAACCCCTCGAGATTGTTCATTTGCGTTACAAGCTCTGTTTCTACTTCATCTCCAAAAGATTGTGGTCTGGAACTCCTCCAGACTGTCAGTTCAGCCCCAGAATCTGCTGGGACAATCCAAAGGAAGGCCATTGACTTCTAAAAAGGAGAGTGATTTCCAAAACGATATGTCAAGGTAACTTTTCATTGAGGGATTAAGCAATTGCCATTGACAACAGAGCCATTGCATGATTTGAATTTGGACTAAGGCCTGTAACTTGAGCAAGGGTTTCACCAGTGCTACACTAACTAGAAAAAATTAAATGATCTGCCACTTTCAATACATAATTCTGTGAAGAGACAGGAGACCTTAACAGATATCCTGGAACTTCTGAGAGTAGAGGGAAAGGGCAGAAAGAAGGGACAGAGAAGGAAAAGTGAATGCAGAGTTCCAGAGAATAGCAAAGAAAGATAAAGAAGCCTTCATAAGTGAACAATGCAAAGAAATGAAGGAAAACAAGAGAAAGGGAAAGACTAGAGATGTCTTCAGGAAAATTAGGGATACCAAGAGAACATTTCATGTGAAGATGGGCACAATAATAAACAGAAACAGTCTGGGCCTAAATAAGCAGAAGAGAGTAAGAAGAGGTGGCACCAATATACAGGAGAACTGTACAAAGATGATCTTAATGACCCAGATAACCATGATGGTGTAATCTTCACCTAGAGCCAACATCTTGGAGTGTAAAGACAAATGGCTTTAGGAAGCATCACAATGAACAAAGGTAGTGGAAGTGATGGAATTCCGGCTGAGCTATTTCAAATACTAAAAGACGATGCTATTAAAGTGCTGCACTCAATGTGTCAGTGAATTTGTAAAACTCAGCAGTGGCCATAGGACTGGACTCAGCTTTCATTCCAACACCAAGAAAGGGCACTGCCAAAGAAAGTTCAAACAACTGCACAATTGCATTCACTTCACGTCCTAGCAAGGTTATGCTCAAAATCCTCCAAGATAGGCTTCAACAGAATGTGAACCAAGAACTTATGGATGTACAAGTTGGATTTAGAAAAGGCAGAGGACCCAGAGATCAAATTGCAAACATCTGTTGGATCATAGAAAAAGCAATAGAATTCCAGAAAAATGTCTAGTTCTGCTTCATTGGCCACATTAAAACCTTTGATTGTATGGATCACAATAAAAGTGGAAAACACTTAAAGAGATGGGACTACCAGACCACCTTACCTGCCTTCCTGAGAAACCTGTATGCAGGTCAAGAAGCAAAAGTTAGAATCAGACATGGAACAACAGACTGGTCCCAAATTGGGAAAGGAGAATGTCAAGGCTATATGTTGTCACCCTGCTTATTTAATTTACATGCAGAGTACATCACGTGAAATGCTGGGCTGGATGAATAGAATCAAGACTGCTGGGAGAAATATCAACAACTGCAGATATGCAGGTGACACCACCCTTATGGCAGAAAGCAAAGAACTAAAGATCTTGTTGATAAAGGTGAAAGAGGAGAGTGAAAAAGCTGGCCTAAATCACAACATTCAGAAAACTAAGATCATGGCATCTGGTCCCATCACGTCATGGCAAATGGATGGGAAAACAGTGGAAACAGTGGCAGGCTTTATTTTCCTGGGCTCCAAAATCACTGCAGATGGTGACTTACATCCATGAAGTCAAAAGATGCTTCCTCCTTGGAAGTAAAGCTATGACAAACGTAGACAACTCATTTAAAAGCAGAGACTTTACTTTGCCAACAAAGGTCCATATAGTCAAAGCTATGGTTTTTCCAGTAGTCATGTATGGATGTGAGAGTTGAACCATAAAGAAGGCTGAGTGCTGAAAAATTGATGCTTTTGAACTGTGGTGTTGGAGAAGACTCTTGAGAGTCCCTTGGACTGCAAGGAGATCAAACCAGTCAATCCTAAAGGAAATCAATCCTGAATATTCATTAGAAGGACTGATGCTGAAGCTGAAGTTCCAATACTTTGGCCACTTGATGAGAAGAACCGACTCATTAGAAAAGACCTTGATGGTGGGAAAGATAGAAGACAGGAGAAAAAGGGGGTGAAAAAGGACACAGTTAGATGTCTTGAGCTTGAGAAAGTGCCAGAAGATGGTAAAGGACAGGGGAAGCCTGGCATGCTGCAGTCTATGGGGTCACACAGTCAGACAAGACTGAATGGCTGAACCCCCAAAAGAGTTTGATAGATTTTCACAAATCTTATTTTCAATTCTGAAATCAAAAAGCTCTGTACAACATAAGATTTTTTTTTATTAATTTGGTGCCAAAACTCATTTTGCAGAAAAACCTGACCCAAACTCACATGAACATAGTCTCATAGTCTTTGAATATTCAGACATCTTTTCCTGCAGGAATGTTAATGGCTTAATTATGGGATGTTTTCCCAGACACTACTGAGAGTGTTGTCTAATAAACAGTACATATTCTGTGTTGCCTTTCTAAAATTTGAACATAATTTAAATTCTAAAACACAGACTGTGGACCTAGAATAATGATAACTAACATTTATGGAGCATTCACCATCTATATGAAGCTGTACTAATCTCTTTTTATCTCATTTACCCTCATGACACCATGAGGCAGGTATTAAAATCATCTCCATTTTAAAAGCTGATTCTCACAGAGTTTAAATAACTCATCCAGAGTCACACAGCTTTTGTCCAAGCCAAGGTTTGGACCCAGATCAGTGTGATTCTAGAAACTTCATGCTGAACTCTTGCTCTCTACTACTTGAGAGACACGAACAGTTGTTAAGGACACTGTGGACTATTTGTGGGCTTTATTATGGAGAGAGAAGAGCTTACTACCTATTCTGTTTCATTTCAAGGTCAACTTCCTATGCCCAAATGTCACCCCCCCCATTCCTACTTCTCAGAGATACAACTAATATGGGTTTATTCCATGGTGTTTGTGTGTCTGGCTTTTCTCACAAGGACCACCAGCAAAAGGAATCTGCTAGCCAACTGGTACAGGTTCCTGGTATCCATCCAGACTTACAGAATCAATATTTCTAGAGACTGTGACCAAGCAGATTCTTATACACGTTGAGGGGAAAAAAAATGAATGCCCTGGGAAAGGCCAATTATTAACCTTCAATAATTAATTAACATCTTATATCAGTTGACACCTAGTTGTGTTGGCAGAAATAAACTTATGGATGGGCCCTGGAGGGTGAAAGATGTCTGAAAGGTGAATAGGAAAATAGGTAGGTGAGATATGGAAAACAAGAAAGGATGTATGACAGTAACTTCCTACTTTGGTATCATGTGATGAGGGTAGATTCTCATCATTGGAATTGTCAGCTGCATTGGAACAATCTTGGAAGCAAATCATTCATTTTGTGTTGATACTCAGAGCACCTATCTATTGTATTATTGTTACAACAGCCTTTTAAAGAAGACAAGATAGTCATCCTCATTACATAAAAGAGAAAATTGACAAGCAAACAAGTTCTTCAAATAATATGGCTGACAGTGTTTGGGTTAGTTTACAGCCCCCAACCTTATGCTGTTTCACTCTTCCATAGGTCTAGAGAGGAGGTACCATCATATAAAACCTAGGGAATCAAATCTTACATTCAGTGACATACATTTCTTTTGTCCAGTGAGGGCAAATTTAAATGCTGTACTGTACAAAGAAAGAACAATAAGAGCAATTCAATATGTAATAGAATAGTTCAAACAATATAAAATATGGGTTTGTTTTAAAATTTTCCTGGATTATTTATTCTTGTTATCTTTGCAGGGAAGACTGAACATTTTGAATTTTATACTTTAAGAATATTCTGTTCTTGTCTCTGAGGATCTCAGTCTCACCTCTTCATCTTGCCTGTGATATTTTAATCATCTCCATGGCAAACAAAGTGACCTCAGACATAGGCTAGGAAGCCAGAAAAAATACGTTAACCACCACCACAGATATAAAATCCCCATAGCACTGCAGGCTATGCTTGGAGCACTGAGGATCAAGTTTAACCAGTAACTATTCCAATTCTGTCAAAGTATTCTCTAGAACAGCACTTCTCAAACCTTAGTAAACATTCAAATCACCTGGCGAATCTTGTTAAAATGGAGTACTGATCCAGTAGTTCTGGGATTGGACCTTCAGTCCAGTTCAGTCGCTCAGTCGTGTCCAACTCCTTGCGACCCCATGAATCACAGCACGCCAGGCCTCCCTGTCCATCACCAACTCCCAGAGTTACTCAAACTCATGTCCATCGAGTCAGTGATGCCATCCTGCCATCTCATCCTTTGTTGTCCCCTCCTCCTCCTGCCCCCAATCCCTCCCAGCATCAAAGTGTTTTCCAATGAGTCAATTCTTCCCATGAGGTGGCCAAAGTACTGGAGTTTCAGCTTCAGCATCAGTCCTTCCAAAGAACACTCAGGACTGATCTCTTTTAGGATGGACTGGTTGGATCTCCTTGCAGTCCAAGGGACTCCCAAGAGTCTTCTCCAATACCACAGTTCAAAAGCATCAGTTTTTCGGCACCCAGCTTTCTTCACAGTCCAACTCTCACATCCATACATGACTATTGGAAAAGCCATAGATTTGACTAGACGGACATTTGTTGGCAAAGTAATGTCTCTGCTTTTTAATATGTTGTCTAGGTTGGTCATAACTTTCCTTCCAAGGAGTAAGCATCTTTTAATTTCATGGCTGCAATCACCATCTGCAGTGATTTTGGAGCCCAAAAAAAATAAAGTCTGACACTGTTTCCACTGTTTCCCCATCTATTTCCCATGAGATGATGGGACCAGATGCCATGATCTTAGTTTTCTGAATGTTAAGCTTTAAGCCAACTTTTTCACTCTCCTCTTTCACTTTCATCAAGAGGCTCTTTGGTTCCTCTTCACTCTCTGCCATAAGGGTGGTGTCATCTGCATATCTGAGGTTATTGATATTTCTCCTGGCAATCTTGATTCCAGCTTGTGCTTCTTCCAGCCCAGCATTTCTCATGATGTACTCTGCATAGAAGTTAAATAAGCAGGGTGACAATATATAGCCTTGACATACTCCTTTTCCTATTTGGAACCAGTCTGTTGTTCCCTGTCCAGTTCTAACTGTTGCTTCCTGACCTACATACAGGTTTCTCAAGAGGCAGGTCAGGTGGTCTGGTATTCCCATCTCTTTCAGAATTGTCCACAGTTTATTCTGATCCACACGGTCGAAGACTGTGGTGTAGTCAATAAAGCAGAAATAGATGTTTTTCTGGAACTCTCTTGCTTTTTTGATGATCCAGCAGATATTGGCAATTTGATCTCTGGTTCCTCTGCCTTTTCTAAAACCAGCTTGAACATCTGGAAGTTCTCGGTTCATGTATTGCTGAAGCCTTGCTTGGAGAATTTTGAGCATTACTTTACTAGCGTGAGAGATTAGGGTAATTGTGCAGTAGTTTGAGCATTCTTTGGGATTACCTTTCTTAGGGATTGGAATGAAAACTGACCTTTTCCAGTCCTTGTGGCCACTGCTGAGTTCTCCAAATTTGCTGGCATATTGAGTGCAGCACTTTCACAGCATCATCTTTCAGGATTTGAAGTAGCTCAACTGGAATTCCATCACATCCACTAGCTTTGTTCATAGTGATGCTTTCTAAGGCCCACTTGACTTCACATTCCAGGATGTCTGGCTCTAGGTCAGTGATCACACCATTGTGATTATCTGGGTCATGAAGATCTTTTTTGTACAGTTCTTCTGTGTATTCTTGCCACCTCTTAATATCTTCTGCTTCTGTTAGGTCCATACCATTTCTGTCCTTTATCAAACCCATCTTTGCCTGAAATGTTCCCTTGATATCTCTAATTTTCTTGAAGAGATCTCTAGTCTTTCCCATTCTGTTGTTTTCCTCTATTTCTTTGCATTGATCACTGAGGAAGGCTTTCTTATCTCTCCTGGCTATTCTTTGGAACTCTGCATTCAAATGGGAACATCTTTCCTTTTCTCCTTTGCTTTTTGCTTCTCTTCTTTTCACAGCTATTTGTAAGGCCTCCTCAGACAACCCTTTTGCCTTTTTGCATTTCTTTTCCATGGGGATGGTCTTGATCCCTGTCTCCTGTACAATGTCAAGAACCTCCGTCCACAGTTCATCAGGCTCTCTGTCTATCAGATCTAGTCCCTTAAATCTGTTTCTCACTTCCACTGTATAGTCATAAAGGATTTGATTTAGGTCATACCTGAATGGTCTAGTGGTTTTCCCTACTTTCTTCAGTTTAAGTCTGAATTTGGCAATAAGGAGTTCATAATCTGAGCCACAGTCAGCTCCTGGTCTTGTTTTTGCTGACTGTATAGAGCTTCTCCATCTTTGGCTGCAAAGAATATAATCAATCTGATTTCGGTGTTGGCCATCTGGTGATGTCCATGTGCAGAGTCTTCTCTTGTGTTCTTGGAAGAGGGTGTTTGCTATGACCAGTGCGTTCTCTTGGCAAAACTCTGTTAGCCTTTGTCCTGCTTCATTCCATACTCCAATGCCAAATTTGCCTGTTACTCCAGATGTTTCTTGACTTCCTACTTTAGCATTCCAGTCCCCTATAATGAAAAGGACACCTTTTTTGGGTGTTAGTTCTAAAAGGTCTTGTAGGTCTTCATAGAACCATTCAACTTCAGCTTCTTCAGCGTTACTGGTTGGGGCATAGGCTTGGATTACCGTGATATTGAATGGTTTGCCTTGGAAATGAACAGAGATCATTCTGCCATTTTTGAGATTGCATCCAAGAACTGCATTTCGGACTCTTTTGTTGACCATGATGGCTACTCCATTTCTTCTAAGGGATTCCTGCCCACAGTAGTATATTTAATGGTCATCTGAGTTAAATTCACCCATTCCAGACCATTTTAGTTTGCTGATTCCTAGAATGTCAACATTCACTCTTACCATCTCCTGTTTGACCACTTCCAATTTGCCTTGATTCATGGACCTAACATTCCAAGTTCCTATGCAATATTGCTCTTTACAGCATCGGACCTTGCTTCTATCACCAGTCACATCCATAACTGGGTATTGTTTTTGCCTTGGCTCCATCCCTTCATTCTTTCTGGAGTTATTTCTCCATTGATCTCCATTAGCATATTGGGCACCTACCGACCTGGGGAGTTCCTCTTTCAGTATCCTATCATTTTGCCTTCTCATACTGTTCATGGGGTTCTCAATGCAAGAATACTGAAGTGGTTTGCCATTCCCTTCAGAGACTATATTTCCAACAACCTCCCTGGCGATGCCAAAGCTGCAGGTTCCCTAATAGGTATTGGTGTAGCAAGGGCAAAGAACTGTCATTATGCCAAAGTAGTGTAAGCACATTTGTAGTCCTGGAGAAAGAGCTATTTTGGACAGCAGTCCTGCTGAACATGCCACCTCTGATATTAACTAGTCGTGTGACCTTGGGTAAACATTTTTCATCTCTGGGTCTCTGTTTTTCTCCTCTGTGAAATTTCAAATTTGGCCTGGATAATTTGTAAGATCACTTTGGATTTTGATCTTTAGATCACTAAAATTGTTTCAGTCTCTGATTCTCTGATAAAGAAACTAGAACCAAAGATTAACATAAGGCAAAATGCACATATATTACCAAGAAAGGGAGTGGAGAAACAATCTACTTTATCTTTTGTTTTTATATACTTAATTCCAAAACTTCTATGTGTCTTAAGGTAATTTATTTCTTTTGAATGTGCAGAATATTGGCATTCTCCATGAAGAAGATTCAACATTGAATGGTGGACAACAATTTTGAGCATTTCTCAACTGTCAGCATACATTTGTGACTTCATAGCTAACAGCTTTGTCTACTTTCTCATGATGCCATTGCTCTAATCACAGAGTAAATCCACTGCCTTCCCACTATCCAGTACTGGTACTCAATTCTGTCTAGTCCCACTTGATTGAAGAAGATACAATAGACAATTACATGGAATCACCAACTATCACCATTGTTGAAGCAGAATGAAAACTTTCTTTCCAAGGTCCAGCAGTCATTTGGTGAGCCCACAAAACAGGAAATGAACCGCCTGGTAAATACTAAGGTTGACAAAGAGGACAACTTCTCTCAGCAAAATGCCAGTACATTCCACCTCCTTGCTCAGAATCTGAGATATGATGGATCCAATCAGAGTGATCACTTCCAAGACGAACTATCTAACTCCACTCAGGATGAAGTAAGTGGTCCAGATCTGTTGGACAATCTCCCAGACCTTATTACTCAGTGTATTCAGTTGGACAAGAAACATAGTGACTGGCCAGAGCTTCTAGAGTCAGAGGTCCAGATGCCAGTGTTGGCTCGTTGGATCCACCACCAAGCCTTCTCCAGCCCCACAGGTCCAGCACCCAAGGAAGACCCTATACAGCTGCGAGGAAGCCAGCCACCTCTCACTCCAGCCAAACGAGCCCGCCAGCAAGAAGTTCAGGCATGCCTCTACTGCAGCCAGGCTGGTCACCTCACATTAGACTGCCTTGCCAAACGTTCTCGAGCCCCAGCAAGGATAAATAACCCAACTCATCAGTAAGAGGAACACAGGCAAGACACATTGTAAACATAGCCCTCTCACCTCCAGACTTACTGATTTATACCGTGCATTAATGTTTAAAATACAGGTGCAGAACCATGATACCACTTTATGGACAGTCATAAACTCATGCTTCTGAGAATTTCAACAAACAGATCTTGTTCATCACCAAACCTGATCCAGCAATGATGAAAACAACTTCCATGCAATTTCTGAAGCTGGAACCAATTTTCCAAGAGGACTGAAAAGCCCAAAGGCAAAACTCTGCCTAGTCTGACCCAATGGAAACCATTTGGTAATGCACTGGAACACTCCATCCACACCAATGGTTAAAAGATACCTGGGCTGAGTTTGTTGGCCCAAGTCTTAGTGTCTATAGTTGGGACCAAGCATTTTACCCTCATGCTCACTGATCTGTAACCTAGTTCCTGTAGATTTAGAACTCTTGGCTGAAGTCCTGGTTGCATTTCCACTAGCAACTAAACAATAATAACTAGTTATCATTGTGTACTCCTTATGTACTTGTGCATTTTACATATAAAACTATCACCTTTTTTTGAAATCAATGTAGAATTTTTTTTTCATTTATTTTTATTAGTTGGAGGCTAATTATTTTACAATATTGTAGTGGTTTTTGTCATACATTGACATGAATCAGCCGTGGATTTACATGTATTCCTCATCCCGATCCCCCCTCCCACCTCCCTCTCCACCTGATCCCTCTGGGTCTTCCCAGTGCACCAGCCCCGAGCACTTGTCTCATGCATCCAGCCTGGGCTGGTGATCTGTTTCACTATAGATAATATACATGTTTCGATGCTGTTCTCTTGAAACATCCCACCCTCGCCTTCTCCCACAGAGTCCAAAATTCTGTTCTGTACATCTGTGTCTCTTTTTCTGTTTTGCATATAGGGTTATTGTTACCATCTTTCTAAATTCCATATATATGCATTAGTATACTGTATTGGTCTTTATCTTTCTGGCTTACTTCACTCTGTATAATGGGCTCCAGTTTCATCCATCTCATTAGAACTGATTCAAATGAATTATTTTTAATGGCTGAGTAATATTCCATGATGTATATGTACCACAGCTTCCTTATCCATTCGTCTGCTGATGGACATCTAGGTTGCTTCCATGTCCTGGCTATTATAAATAGTGCTGCAATGAACATTGGGGTGCACGTGTCTCTTTCAGATCTGGTTTCCTCGGTGTGTATGCCCAGCAGTGGGATTGCTGGGTCATATGGCAGTTCTATTTCCAGTTTTTTAAGAAATCTCCACACTGTTCTCCATAGCGGCTGTACTAGTTTGCATTCCCACCAACAGTGTAAGAGGGTTCTCTTTTCTCCACACCCTCTCCAGCATTTATTGCTTGTAGACTTTTGGATAGCAGCCATCCTGACTGGCGTGTAATGGTACCTCATTGTGGTTTTGATTTGCATTTCTCTGATAATGAGTAAAACTATCACTTTTTTAATGTGGGCTTCCCAGGTGGTGCTAGTAGTAAAGAACCCTGCCTGCCAATGCAGGAGACATAAGAGACGTGGGTTCAATCCTTGGGTTGGGAAGATCCCCTGGAGGAGGAAATGGCAACCCACTGCAGTATTCTTGCCTGGAAGATTCCATGTACAAGGGAGTATGGAGGGCTACAATCCACAGGGTCACAAAGAATCTGAGATGAGCATATAATACACATACACTTTATTTTATTCAGAAGAGTTTCCCTCTGCAGCAACATAACCTCCTTCCCCAGATTTCATTGCCTCTCAGAACAGACAATTAAACCTGGGCTATAAAGTCCAGTTCACCTCAGACTTCTAGAAGCCACTTGTTGAGAAATTCCCAATCAGAGACTTCTTGTTCTCTTTGTGATTCCATCCAACAGCCAGACTGAGTGTATGAATAGGATGCTGGGACAATGCTTTACTGCCTATCAGCTAGCAGTCATTTTGTTTACCACATGAACATGTTGTTATAGTGACACCATCCTCTTCATTTAGAATGAGTTAACTACTTAGCACAAAGAAGAGTTACATGGATGAGTCCTATACCTAAGTCAATTTCTCTGAGAGTGAGACTGAGTAAAATCTACAGAGAACAAATGACATGTACCCTACTCAAAGGTGCAGTCTGAAATTGCAAAGACTTGGGGAACCTCCAGGTCCAATCAAGGTTGTAGTTACAGGGGGGCAAATTTGCTACATGATTGATGCCAGCAAGAAGGAAAGAATATAATCATTTTACAAGTCTGAAGAAGGAATTGTTAACAAATGAATGGTTGGTTTTCATGGGATCTAGAAGTGGGAGGGAACAATTAAAGAGCCATAGGGCATCACTAATTTATCCAAAGTCAGAGCAGATATTGACAAGACAAACTGGCAAGTCCATACACAATGGGATAGAGGCACCGGGTCATCCCAATTTGTGCCATTAGCCCTTAAGATTGTCACCTAACTGACCTTGCTCTGACTCCATGCTCTAAGATATAATCTAATATTGATTACTTTCCCACATACACTTTGTCATGGGGAGAAAATTTGCTAACAAGTTGACATGAAGTGTTCTAGCCTGCTTTGCAGTTAATTCTCATTATAAGTGAATAAATTGGTGTTTTACTTATCCAACAGTTTCTGTGGTTTTAATAGCATCGATCCTCCAGACCTCTTAATCACCTCTGAGCACACTGGACACAAAATAAGATTCTCACCATGCAAAGTCAGCATTCCCAGTGTGAACTACAGTGAATTCACGGAAGACTGACCCCCCCCCCCCCGGGAGCCTTGCCTCAACAGTATCCCTGTTTCTGTCTCTCATATGTCTACAACTCTAATAATATTTCTAACAACCTATGGTTTTCACTTCCTGCACTTACTTCCTACTCAATACCCAGTACCATGGTACCTTGCATAAGTAATTGCTTCTTATAATACCATATAGTTTAATCTGATCATCAGAATATACTACCCTGGATGAAGACACAACACAGGACTGTAGACATGAACCCCTGGCACACGCCTTTAGAGAGAGAAGGGTGTATGATTGACCTAATTCTCACCACCTCCATTCTGTTCAGTTGGCAACACATGAGACCTATGTCATCGCTTTCACCACTATCCATGATGGTTAAAACAAATATCACCTATTTTGGGGACTCTGGAACATATTCACCCAGAACCTTCTTGCCTATGACCATAATAGTCATTGCTGAAACAAAATAAAGAATTTAAGGTATACCAGCATCTTGGCAAAATCTAACACCTAATGCCCTTTTGAGAGCCCTGAAAGCTCATGTTACATCTGTAAACCTTTCTCCAAGGATGACGAGGCTTTCTTACCTCACTATGAATCCTCAATCTTCAGGTCTCACTTTTCCAGAAAATGGAAAAAACATTCAGTGGACTATAGTGTCATGAGTCTTCATTGTCACCTTTGTGCGAGAGTCACTGCCCACACTTTACAAACAAAAGTATTAAAAGTGAGTTATACCTTAAAAGGTATAGAATCAGTACAGATAACTTAGTATCTGGACCATTCTTTACAGTCATTGATTGCCTCTATAACTTTGAGTTTTCATGCACTAAATTATTCATATTACTTCCTGGTATTGGCTTTAATTCTGCAGTCTGTTTGAACCTGCTTCTTGCTCACTGATTTCTAGTATATACCTCACATGGCACTGGTTCTTTTATATCTCCACCTCAGTGATAAGCCAACTGTGATTGCATTCCACCCATCCCATTTATTTTCACATGGAAAACCCTGTAGAATTGCAGTTTTCCCTATGAGTAGAAGACATCCCTTTGGACATAAAGTCTGGCTTTGTGTGCATCTAGAGAAAGGTAATTAATAATTGGTTTATATCAGACATTGTGCTCAGTGCTGTGTTAATGATACTCATTTAATTTCACATTACTAAAAAATAGAATATCCATTTCTGATATCTAATTCTTACTACATTACAGGGCAAGGTGTTATTATTCAATTTAAAGATGATGACATGAAAGTTCAGATCAGTTAACTTATCCACCCTAAATTCACACGTAGCTTGTAAGTGGCAGAGCTAGGATTTGAAACCAGTATCTTGCTAATGGCAGAACTTATCTCTCATAGAGGAGGGCAACTCTCTTAAGTCACACCCTTCATGTCCAGACTAACTGACCCAATTACACATCCCAAAGCCACTCAGTCGAGAAAGCCATTCTAATAATTGGTATTCATATAGTGACTGGTTGAAATGCATGTTCTGGACTACAGTCTATAAAAGAACACAGCAAATCAATGCCTTCCAGAACTTTGAGATTTCATTTGTGTTTCTAATAGTTGCAGAAAATTCCTTGAGATATCTTGACATACACTGTGTCTGTTTTATGTGACAGGATAGGCTCTTGCTTGTTGAGTCAGGATCTAACAAAAGTTTCTGGCTATCACAAAGCCTGTTTTTCTGTAGATTTTAATTCAAAGCTAGTCTTTTTGAGTAATAGTTCAACAATGTTTATAGTGTTTTTACAATGAAAAGAGACAATAAGGACTCTGAAGTTTTCTGATGGTTGTTACCTGCCATTGTCATAGGAATACCAAAATTAAAATAAGAGTTTGATTACTTCTGACAGTAGTTTGCAGAGCATTTAAACCTGAGTTATGCCCCACAATATTGACCTCAAGGAATTCTGAGTTATCTCTCTAAGGAGCATTTCTAGGAATCCAGCCATTTTCTCTTTTATGTTATCCATGATGTTAGCAAGAACTGGAGTGGGTTGCCATTTTCTCCTCCACGGGATGTTCCCAACCCAGAAATCGAACCCCCATCTCCTGAGTCTTCTACTGAGCCTTCCGGGAAAGATCCTGGAGAAGGAAATGGCAACTCACTCTATTATTCTTGTCTGGAAAACTCCATGGAGAGAGGAACCTGGGGGGCTACAGTCTATGGGGTTTCAAAAAAGTCAGACACTAATGCGCACGCACACATTAGCAAAAACTGTCAAACATCATGTTCCCTTACTAACCCATGATAAGTCTATCATGTATATATCCTTTATTAAATATGTTTTCATTCTTTAATACTTCATGGGGGCAATGGATACCATTAGCTTACAGTCTGCTATTAATTTCAACATTCCCCTTATTCCATTAGCTTTATCTAGGTATCATTTAAAGGCATTCCCCTCGCCATTCAATTGTTCCAGGATATGGAAGAGTCTGTCTTGATGCTGATCATTTCACACATGATTTTAGAGGTTTCAAAATTGACACTGAGTGCTCACTATGTGCTGAACAAAAGATTTGGGGGCATAATCCTTACAATAGTACTGTCAGTATTTGCATTTTAACAGGTGAAAACAAGTAAACTCATAAGGTTTAAGTAATTTGTCCAAAGATTGAAGCTAATACGTCATGGAGCCAAGATTCATCTCCAGATCTATCTAACAGAAAAGGACATCTACTTGAACACTATGCTACCTGTCCCTCCCACACTGACATCCCAGGCTGAAAAGTCTTAGTCTTCTATGCAGGCAAGTAATCTCTTCAGCACACACTTTCCAAACCTTCTCTATCCCTACTCTGTCTTCAGTGAAAAATTACCCACACTTACCCAGAATTCCTTGTGTGGACACACAAAAATCTGAACAGCATTTTCTTTTTTGTTACTAAAGCTTTTAAAAATAATATTCAATCCATGGCTAATTCATTTCAATGTATGACAAAAACCACTGCAATGATGTAAAGTAATTAGCCTCCAACTAATAAAAATAAATGGAAAAATAATTTAAAAAATAATATCCAGTTGTTTTTTGGCCTTTTGGAGATTAATCAGTATCTTGAGGAAAGAGTCATTGTAGACCTTTCCCTGAAGGGTGCTATTCTCTTTCCTGAGATGTAATTTGTGACACAAATCCCCACTACCCTAAAAATGTAGTTTGAATGTTTAGTAAATAGGTATCCTTAACATTGGGCTTCCCAGGTGATCCTAGAGATAAAGAGCACACACAACACAGAAGCTCATCTTTCTTCCCTCTCATGAGATTTTCTTATAGTTTTTTTCTCCATTGACTTTACAATACTACCAGGGGTCAATACTGACCGCTTAGTACATACCAGGAATTGTGCTTTAGGTGCATTTTTCTCTTAATTCTTACACCAGTGCTCATAGACATCTGTTATTTATATCCTTACTAAGCAGATGAGGAAATTGAGATTTAAAATAGTAAAGAAAATTATGCACAGAACTAGTAAGTAAAAGACAAGACTCAAATCTAGATATTTCTAATAGCAGAGACCAGTCTCCAACACGGTACATTACTATGGATCTAGAGCTAGAGTCAACCAATTGCCAGCTGTGGGCCAAATCCAGCCTACTGCCTGTTTTTAAAAATACAATTTTATTGGAACTCAATCCACCCATTCATTTACATGTTGTCTTCGGGTGCTTTCAAGCTGGGACATGCATGGCCCACACAGCCAAAAGCATTAACTATCTGTTCCTTTACAGAAAAAGCTTTAACCCCTGATCTAAACATATTAAAATATTAAATTAGACCAGCTCATGGGACATCTCATTTTTTATATTTCTCATTTCAAATGGCCCATTTATCCCTATTATTTGTTTCTTGCCTCTAAATTAGTTTCATCTACATGATGAAATAATAGGAGTTTTGTAGAGGATGAACATAGGATGTTTTTGGTATTCTGATTAAATTTCCTTGGTGGTCCATTATCAAATGTATACTTTCTGCATCTGAAGTGAAAATCACTCAGTTGTGTCTGACTCTTTGCGACCCCATGGACTATACAGTCCATGGAATTCTCTAGGCCAGAACACTGGAGTGGGTAGCCTTTCTCTTCTCCAGGAGATCTTCCCAACCCAGGGATCAAACCCAGGTCTCCCACATTGCAGGCAGATTCTTTACCAGCTGAACCACAAGGGAAGCCCACTTTCTGCATGAGACAACTCTAATAGATTGTCCAGGTGTGGCTGAAGTGCACATTTACTATTGCCCCCCAACCCACCAAGCATTATTGAAGACAGTGGCAGAGGACCATACGGTGAAATAAAATCAACAACTCAATGGACATGAATCTGAGCAAACTCTGGGAAATAGTGAAGGACAGAGGAGCCTGGCATGTTGTAGTCCATGGGATTACAAACAATCATACACAATTTAGCGACCTGACAGCAACAGTAAGCATTGTACTTTTGGCAATAGTCCCTAATTTTCATATAGAGATTCAACTTCTTTCCCAGGGCAGTCTACGTTTCTGGGTGGCAGTCCACCTCAAAGTCTGAGACGTAGGCCTAAACTAATGACCTGATGGCAAATACCTGGCCGTTGTGACTGTTCCAGGTATGGCTTTGTGTCTTAAATGTATCTAGAAAGAGTGAGTTTTATGGCCTTCCTTGGAAATATTAGAAAATTACTCTTATTTTTCACCCCACCAGAATCAGATATAGAAGGATAGAGCCCTGATGATTGCTGTCAACACTTTTGACAAAGACAGGAGAGCCCATTTAAGAGTGGAGCCTTCCCACTATGGAAAACAGTGTGGAGATTTCTTAAAAAGCTGGAAATAGAACTGCCATATGACCCAGCAATCCCACTCCTGGGCATACACACCAAGGAAACCAGATCTGAAAGAGACACGTGCACCCCAATGTTCATCGCAGCACTGTTTATAATAGCCAGGACATGGAAGCAACCTAGATGCCCATCAGCAGACGAATGGATGAGGAAGCTGTGGTACATATACACCATGGAATATTACTCAGCCATTAAAAAGAATTCATTTGAATCAGTTCTAATGAGATGGATGAAACTGGAGTCCATTATACAGAGCGAAGTAAGCCAGAAAGATAAAGACCATTACAGTATACTAACACATATATATGGAATTTAGAAAGATGGTAACGATAACCCTATATGCAAAACAGAAAAAGAGACTCAGATGTTTAGAACAGACTTGTAAACTCTGGGAGAAGGCAAGGGTGGGATGTTTCAAGAGAACAGCATCGAAACATGTATATTATCTAGGGTGAAACAGATCACCAGCCCAGGTTGGGTGCATGAGACAAGTGCTCGGGCCTGGTGCACTGGGAAGACCCAGAGGGATAGGGTGGAGAGGGAGGTGGGAGGGGGAACCGGGAAGGGGAATACATGTAAATCCATGGCTAATTCATTTCAATGTATGACAAAAACCACTGCAATGATGTAAAGTAATTAGCCTCCAACTAATAAAAATAAATGAAAAAAAAAAAAGAGTGGAGGCTTCCTGGGAAAGTAGAATTTAGGGGCAGAGAGGAAGAACTCAAGTTCTGATGATTATTTTTAGGTATAAATTTTTTATTGAAATATAGTTGATTTACAATATTAGTTTTAAGTATATAACATAGTGATTCAATATTTTTATAGATTATACTCCATTTAAAGTTATTACAAAATAAGTTATTGGGTTGGCCAAAGGGTTCATTTGGGGTTTGATATTACAGAAAAACCCAAATGGACCTTTTGGCCAACCCAATGTATTTACCTGTGCTGTACAATATATCCTTGTAGTTTATTTATTTTATACATAGTAGTTGGCACTTCGTAATCCTATACTCCTGTCTCACTCCTCCACCTTTCGTACTCCCCACTGGTAACTGGTAGTTTGTTCTCTATATACCTGAGTATGTTTCTGTTTTGTTATATTAGTTTATTTATTTTTTAGATTCTACATATAAGTGATAACATATACTGTTTGTTTTTGTCTGACTTCTTTAACTAAGCATAATACCGTCCAGGTCCATCCATGTTGTTACAAATGGAAAAACATTTCATTTTATGGCTGAGTAGTATTCCATTATATATTATACCACATCTTTATCCATTCATCTGTTGATGGACACTTGGGTTGTTTCTATATCTTGGCTATTGTAAATAGTGCTGCTATGAACATTGGGGTGCATGTACATGATGATAGCATTTGAATCACTAAATCCACTTGTCATTGAAGATATTTAGCCTAAAATCCTTTTACAGAGGCAGAAAGAATTCTGATACAATGATTTTCCCTGATATAACTATACTATTTTTAGCTAAATTGCTTATATTATTTTGAGGAGACAATGCATAGTAACAGAAAAAAAAGTTTCTACCTTGCAGTGCTGGTATTGGACAAAGAACAGACTTATGTACTCTGACCCAGGTTTGACCCTCTAATATAGAAAGTCCCAGCATTTCTGCTAGCAGAAGCTTTATAAAATCATCCAGATTCATGAATTTTGTTTGGGCTACTGGGTAGAAACAGACTAATCCTGTGAAAACCCATCACTTTCCAAAAGAAATTCAAACTTCTACCCCAAAATTTAGCCATTATTTAAATGTAAGATGGTTCATTAACATTTGGGGGACAGGTCTTGGCTTAGGACTTCTTTTCCCATCATTAATACCTGCATCTTTGCCAAGTATAAAGCAAGACAGGAAAGTATAGTGGGTTAAGAATGAGGAACTCTGCCTGGGTACAAATACTGGACTGTTCCTCTCACTAACTAGATGAACTTTCTCAGTTTCCTTAACCTCTCTGTGCCTCAATTTTCTACTTTGTATAGATTATGAGGGTTTCGTGGTGATTCAGACAGTAAAGAATCTGCCTTCAATGCAGGAGACCCAGGTTCAATCCCTGGGTCAGGAAGATCCACTGGAGAAGGGAATAGCAACCCACTCGAGCATTCTTGCCTGGAGAATCCCATGGACAGAGGAACCTGGCAGGTTACTGTCAATAGCATCACAACAAGTAGGGCACAACTAGGCAACTAACAGACACATAGGATTATGAATCTAAATTAATATTTATAAAAAACATAAAAAATAATATTCCATTATAGATTATACCACATCTTCATCCATTCATCTGTTGATGGACACTTGGGTTGTTTCTATATCTTGGCTATTGTAAATAGTGCTGCTATGAACATTGTGAGCACCTGGCACACAATAACCACAATGGAAGTATTTGTTACGATAATGAATGAATAGCATACAAGCGCTACTAACATTTGACATATATACAGAGGATCTATCAAAAAATACATGGTCCCAAACCAATAGGATACATGATGGAAAAACAACACAGATATCTCTATCCTAACATAGGTTAGGATATTCTATCCTATTCTACTCGCAATCCCATATCATGAATTCTCATTGGGACAATTTCAGATGTAGTGTTGGTTAAAAGCTATATATGCAAAGAAGTCAATATGAACTCAAGATATAGTCTTTGCCTTTCTGAACTAGGAAAGAATTTATACATCTCTCCCCTTACTTCATCCTCAAAATGATACAAGTCAATTTCAGAGCTGTGCTTTTGTTTCATTTTAGTAACCTAGGAAAGACTAGGTTCAGATTCTCAAATTTTTTCTGCTATCTCCCACATTCCCTAAACTCCCTCTGTGTGCTCAGTCATGTCTGACTCTTTGCAACCCCATGGACTGTAGCCCACCAGGTCCCTCTGTCCATGGGATTCTCCAGGCAAGAATACTAGAGTGGGTTGCCATTTCCTCATCCAGGGGATCTTCCAGACCCAGGGATCCAGCCTGGGTCTCCTGTGTCTCTTGCACTGGAGGGGAATTTTTAACCATTGAGTCACTGGGAAAGACCCTGTGTAGTTAGAGGAGACTGTTTGAGGAGGCTCAATTTAAACTGAACATGGTAAGAGGGCATTTAGGTGAGGGGAAAGAGAGGTTAAAAGCAGGACTGGGAATGACTCTACTTTGTAAGAAAACCGTGAGGATTATAAGGTCTAGGAGAGAGGTAACAAATACATGTTCAGCCTGGGGCAGTTATGCCTCCAGTGCCCATGGTAGACATTGACAGTCCTTTACAACATTCTACAAGCAAAGCCAGTCACAGGCCCAGAATTCTTTTACATACAGCTCCAGGCAGCCAGTACAATCACAGTACGTAGTTGGCATAAATTAGGTGCTCAAGAAATCATAACTACTATTACCCCCAGGGACCCACAAAATGTTGGGTACAATCGAAGAAATGCAAAATTTGTCTTTATTATTCTTACCAAATAGAATGAAAGTTCGTGCATTTTCAGTATGTCAGAGGCATGCCATGTCTTTAGCACTTGAAGGTCTGACATGACACTGAGACCCAATCCTGCTACAAAGATTATCTGCCATATGTTGTAACATCTTTTATGAGCTATAAGTAGCAGCTTGATCTTTAGGAGTTGAGAAACCTCCAGAACCCCTAATGTTTTCATTTACTACACAAAGAAATGTTGGAATCCCACAGGGCCTGAATCAAATTGGCAAGTACATTCAAGAAGCAATACAGTCTGTCTTTGGGGTTTCTTCTTGACTCCATGTAATGCTCTATGTTCAACCCTAATGATATGATGTCTACCTAATGGCAGATCACCTTGCCTTCTATCCAGCATCCAGATCCTAGCCTTCCTAGAAAAATTTTCCCATTGCT
Source organism: Odocoileus virginianus (assembly GCF_023699985.2). Classification (NCBI taxonomy): domain Eukaryota; kingdom Metazoa; phylum Chordata; class Mammalia; order Artiodactyla; family Cervidae; genus Odocoileus; species Odocoileus virginianus. The sequence goes on from NW_027224263.1 coordinate 5,621,001, forward strand.
TCTAGGATTTCTTCTTTGTTGGACTGAGAGAAAAGAACAGTGCACGTGAGTCATGTATTGAGGGAACCATGTTATTGGATGTGTATTGCAGGAACAAGATGTTTGAACATTAAGATGTCTTAAAGTTAAGTAGGACAATACGTAGTCGAGATATGGAAAAGAAGAAAGGTATGACAGTAACTTCCTACTTTGGTATTATGTGATGAGGGTGGAGTCTCACCACTGGAATTGGTCAGTGGCATTGGAACAGTCTGGAGGCAAATCACTCATTTTATGTTGCTACTCAGAGCAGCTATCTATTTTTTCATTGATATTCACAACACTGCTTTGATGAAGACAACACAGTCATCCTCAGTAGATATAAGAGGAAACTGAGAAGCAAACAAGTTCTTCTATCAAATCATCCAGCTGATGTTATAGGTAAGTTTCTAGCCCTCCATCTTACACTACTTCATTCTTCCAATAACATCTTCCATAGGTCTAGATAGGAGGTGCCATCAAATAAAACCTAAGGAATCAAAATTTGCATTCAGTGACACACACTTTTTTGCCCACTGACGGCTAATTTAAATGCTATACTGCAAAAAGAAAGGACAATAAGAGGAATTAAATATACAACAGAATAGTTGAACCAATATACAATATGTTTGCTGTTTCTTTAAAACCATTTCTAGTTTCTTAATTCTTGTTACTGATGCAGGGAAGACTGAATATTTTGATCATCGTATTAAGAACATTCTGTTCTTGTTTCCTAGGTTCTCAATCTCACCTCTTCATCTTGCCTTTGATATCTTAATCATTTCCATGGCAACTGATGTGACCTCAGACACAGACTAGAAACTCAGAAAAAATACATTAACCACAACAATCAGATCCCCACAGCACTGCAGGCTATGGTTGGAGAACTGAGGATCAGTTTCAACCAGTAAGTATTCCAACCTGGCTAAATATTCTCTAGAGCATCACTTCTCAAACTTCAGTGGACACTCAAATCACCTAGAGAATCTTGTTGAAATGGAATACTCAACCAGTAGGACTGGGATGGAATCTTAGAGTCCATGTTTTCAACTACCTACCTGGTGACGCCAAAGCTGCTGGTTCCCTGAGAGCTTTTGGAGTAGCAAGGGCCAAGAACCATCATTATGCTAAAGTAGTATAAGTACATTTGTAGTCCTGGAAGAAGTGCTGTTTTGGACAGCAGTCTTGATGAATACGCCACCTCTGATATTATCTATTTTTGTGAACTTGGGTAAACATTTTTTCTTTTCTGGGTCTGTTTTTCTCCTCTGTGAAATTATGAATGTGGCCTTGATAATTACTAAGATCACTTTGGACTGTCAAAGTGTTTGATTCCCTGATAAAGAAAAAAAAAAAAAACATTAGAACCAAAGTCTTAGTCTGAGGGCAAAATGCCCCTATATTACAAAGAAGGGGAGTGGGGAAAGCAATCTACTATAACTTTTGTATCTGTCTTCTTAACTCCAAAGCTTCTGTGAGTCCTAAGGCAATTTATTTCTTCTGAATGTGCAGAACATTGGCATTCTTCATGAAGAAGAGGCAACATTGAATGGTGGCAACAGTTTTAAGCATTTCTCAGCTCTCAGCATATACTTGTGGCCTCATAGCTAACAGATTTGGCTATTTGCTCATGACACTGTCCCTCTGATCAAAAGCAAAACCAATCTCTGCCCACTGATATCCATTACTGGTATTCAATTCTGCCTAGTACCACTTGATTGCAGAAGATAGAACAGAGAATTACGCAGAATTACCACCTACTTGGATGCATTCTCAAAAATGACAGAATGATCTCTGTTCATTTCCAAGGCAAACCATTCAATATCACGGTAATCCAAGTCTATGCCCTGACCAGTAATGCTGAAGAAGCTGAAGTTGAATGTTTCTATGAAGACCTACAAGGTCTTCTAGAACTAACACCCAAAAAAGATGTCCTTTTCATTATAGGGGACTTGAATGCAAAAGTAGGAAGTCAAGAAACACCTAGAGTAACAGGCAAATTTGGCCTTGGAGTACAGAATGAAGCAGGGCAAAGGCTAATAGAGTTTTGCCAAGAGAACACACCAGTCATAGCAAACACCCTCTTCCAACAACACAAGAGAAGACTCTACACATGGACATCACCAGAAATCAGATTGATTATATTATTTGCAGCCAAAGATGGAGAAGCTCTATACAGTCAGCAAAAACAAGACCAGGATCTGACTGTGGCTCAGATCATGAACTCCTTATTGCCAAATTCAGACTTAAATTGAAGAAAGTAGGGAAAACCACTAGACCATTCAGGTATGACCTAAATCAAATCCTTTATGATTATACAGTGGAAGTGAGAAATAGATTTAAGGGACTGGATCTGAGAGACAGAGTGCCTGATGAACTATGGACAGAGGTTCATGACATTGTACAGGAAACAGGGATCAAGACCATCCCCAAGAAAAAGAAATGCAAAAAAGCAAAATGGCTGTCTGAGGAGGCCTTACAAATAGTTGTGAAAAGAAGAGAAGCAAAAAGTAAAGGAAACAAGGAAAGATATATTCACTTGAATGCTGAGTTCCAAAGAATAGCAAGGAGAGATAAGAAAGCCTTCCTCAGTAATCAGTGCAAAGAAATAGAGGAAAATAATAGAATGGGAAAGACTAGAGATATCTTCAAGGTGATTAGAGATACCAAGGGAACATTTCATGCAAATATGGGGACAAAAAAAGGACAGAAATGGTATGGACTTGACAGAAGCAGAAAATATTAAGAAGAGGTGGCAAGAATATACAGAAGAACTTACAAAAAAGATCTTCATGACCCAAATAATCACGATGGTGTGATCACTCACCTAGAGCCAGACATCCTGGAATGTGAAGTCGAGTGGGCCTTAGGAAGCATCACTAAGAACAAAGTTAGTGGAGGTGATGGAATTCCAGCTGAGCTATTTCAAATCCTAAAAGATGATGCTATGAAAGTGCTGCACTCAATATGCAAACAAATTTGGAAAACTCAGCAGTGACCACAGGACTGGAAAAGGTCAGTTTTCATTCCAATCCCAAAGAAAGGAAATGCCAAAGAATGCTTGAACTACTGCACAATTGCCCTCATCTCACACGCTAGTAAAGTAATGCTCAAAATTCTCCAAGCCAGGCTTCAACAATACGAGAACCAAGAACTTCCAGATGTTCAAGTTGGTTTTTACAAAAGGCAAAGGAACCAGAAATCAAATTGCCAACATCTGCTGGATTATTGAAAAAGCAAGAGAATTCCAGAAAAACATCTATTTCTGCTTTATTGACTATACCAAAGCCTTTGACTCTGTGGATCACAATAAACTGTGGAAAATTCTGAAAGAGATGGGAATACCAGACCACCTGACCTGCCTCTTGAGAAGTCTGTATGCAGGTCAGGAAGGAACAGTTAGAACTGAAGATGGAACAACAGACTGGTTCCAAATAGGAAAAGGAGTACGTCAAGGCTGTATATTGTCACCCTGCTTATTTAACTTATATGCAGAGAACATCATGAGAAACGCTGGGCTGGAAGAAGCACAAGCTGGAATCAAGATTGCTGGGAGAAATATGAATAACCTCAGATATGCAGATGACACCACCTTCATGGCAGAAATTGAAGAAGAACTAAAGAGCCTCATGATGAAAGTGAAAGAGGAGAGTGAAAAAATTGGCCTGAAGCTCAGCATTCAGAAAACTAAGATCATGGCATCTGGTCCCATCACTTCATGGCAAATAGATGGAGAAAGAGTGGAAATGGTGTCAGACTTTTTTGGGGTGCTTCGAAGTCACTGCAGATGGTGACTGCAGCCATGAAATTAAAAGACACTTCTTGGAAGAAAAGTTATGACCAACCTAGACAGCATATTAAAAAGCAGAGACATTACTTTGCCAACAAAGGTCCATCTAGTCAAGGCTGTGGTTTTTCCAGTAGTCATGTATGGATGTGAGAGTTGGACTGTAAAGAAAGCTGAGCACCAAAGAATTGATGCTTTTGAACTGTGTGGTGTTGGAGAAGACTCTTGAGAGTTCCTTGGACTGCAAGGAGATCCAACCAGTCCATCCTAAAGGAAATCAATCCTTAATATTCATTGGAAGGACTGATGCTGACTCCAGCTTTGGCCACCTGATGCTAAGAGCTGACTCGTTTGAATAGACCATGATGCTGGGAAAGTTTGAGGGCAGAAGGAGAAGGGCCAACAGACGATGAGATGGTTGGATGGTATCACTGACTCAGTGTGCTTAAGTTTGAGTAATCTCTGGGAGTTTGTGACGGACAGGAAGGCCTAGCATGCTGCAGTCCATGGGGTAACAAAGAGTCAAACATGACTGAGCGAATGAACTGAACTGAACCACCTACCAGAATGCTCTGTTGAAGCAATATAAATTTCTTATTGAATTCCAGCAGTCGTTTGGTGTGCCCATTCAACAGGAAATAAACCTGCTGGTGAATACTAAGGTTGAAAAAGAGGACAACTTGTTTCAGCTGGATTCAACTACTTTCCAGCTCCTTGCTCAGAATCTGAGATATGATGAATCCAGTCAGAGTGAACATTTCCAAGAAGAACTAGCAGACTCCACTGAGGATGAAGTTAGTGGCCCAGATCTGATGGACAATTTCCCAGACCTTATCACTCAGTGTATTTTGCTGGACAAGAAACTTAAGTGACTGGCCAGAGCTTCTATAGTCAGAGATCGAGATCCCAGAGTTGGCTCTTCAGATCCACCACCAAGCCTTATCAAACCCCAAGGTCCAGCATGCAAGGAAGGCCCTATACAACTGCTAGGAAGTCAGCCACCTCTAACTCCAGCCAAAATATCTGGCCAGTAAAATAATTCAGCCATGCCTCTACTGCAGCCAAACTGGTCAGTTCACAGTAGATTGCCTTCCCTAAGGTCCTCATAACCCAGCAAGGATGAATAACCTAACTCATCAGTAAGAGGAGCCCAGACAAATCACATTGTTAACATACCTCTCTCATCTCCAGACTTACTGATATATACCATGCATTAATGTTTAAAATACAGATGGGGAATTGTGATACCACTTTACAAACAGTCATATATTCATGCTTCTGAGAATTTCAACAACCAGATTTTGTTCATTTGGTGACCCATCACCAAACCTGATTCAGCAATAATGAAAACAACTTCCAGGCACTTTCTGCAGCTGGGACTAATTTTCCAAGAGTACTGAAAGCCCACAGGCAAAACTCTGCCCAGTCTGACCCAATGGAAACCACCCTGGCAATGCCTTGGAAAACTCCATCCTCACCAATGGGTAATAGATACCTAAGTCGAGAGTTGTGGCCCAAGTCTTTGTGCATACAGTTGGGCTCAAACCTTTCACCTTCACTCTCACTGGTCTGTATGCTAGTTCCCTGTGGGTTTAGGACTCCTAACTGAAGTCCCAGTTGCATTTCCATATCCTACCAACATTTTCTACTAGAAGCTGATTCATGTTCCAAGTGCTGACTAAAGTTTATCTTAAAACAACTTTCATGGAACCACAGCACTGCCACTGTTTCATGATTATTTATTTTATTACTATTTAAATGCTTCTACTTGCCCAACCATCTGAATCTTTTGCTATTGACAAACTAGATTGTATGGACGTCCAAGCTCTCTGCTTCGACCTTTGTGTCCATTTCTTTGAGAATTAGCCCTTCAAGGAGATACATATTTTTAGCCAGGCCCTAGCCTCCTCCCTTTTCCTCCAAACCTACTTCAGGTTCCAGCATGTCTTATGGACAAGTCAAAATGCTCTAGGGTAATGATCTCTGATAACTATTTAGTGAGATTTGGGGGGATCATAATGACTATGTCTGAAACATGTCCTTGCTGCCTTAAATAGGGACCTGGTTGACTAAACCTCCACTGAAGAGTGAGAATTAGGCCCTTCAGTAGCTTCAGACTCTACAGTCCTCAGCATGGTCACCATCTAGGAACTCTGCCCATTGATGCTAAGCTCTACCCCTATAGATCACCTCTGGTGACCCTTACCTAGTTGAGCATCTTAAAGAGCAATTAATGGTAGACAATTTTCTGAACCATCTCATGTTTAAAATCATGGGGTATATACATCAACACCATATGTACAGAAAATCATGAAATGGGGGTATGCTTGCTTGTGCTATGCTTTTGGCACAGCTCCACTCTGTATAGATGCCTAATGCTTCTGAACAAAAGTAGGGCTATGCTGAAAAGGAAAAAATCCCTAAAATGTTAAGACTATGAAGGGATAATTGGTGTTTCCTGGTAACAATCTGTCTTAGTTCCCTGCTTCTTGATGCTGAAGTATGTCCCCATAATGGATTCCCTGAAGTAAAATCAGTAAATCAGTATTTCCAAGCAGCCGCCAAGGCTACTCAGAACCTGAAGCACCACTGTAGTTTGCCCTAGAAAATTATGCTTTGACAATACCTAAGCCCAGCTAGGACCTTATTAGTCTTAGCCTATACACTAACAAACAGATCTTTTCACCCATCAGTGCCTCACTAACCACTCTGCCAATTCTTATTTGTATTTACAAGGAGTCTCTCTTATCAATAGCTCACTGTATATACACCTTACTGCTTATGCTCTCACAACAAAGAGACCTGAATGCACATGTTTCCATTGTGCTGAGAAATTCCCACTAGTCTACTAGGATTGTATGAGAGTCTCTAACAGGTAGCTCTATTTGAAATTTAAGTGACTATGGCATTACCTGCAGGTATCCTGATCTAGCACCACCAATTCTGTCCTAAAGGACTAACCCAATGGCCTCCAGTCACTTTTCTTACTGACTCCAGTGTGGTCCTGGTATGTTGATAGGAGCATTCAATTGACTTAACCACCAATCTTTCTTTATCTTAGTGCCACAATTTTCACGGGCTTCTCAGGTGGCTCAGTGGTAAAGACTCTTCCTACCAAGCAGGAGACATGGGTTCAATCCCTGGGTCAGGAAGATCCCCTGGAGAAGGAAATGGCAACCCACTCCAATGTTCTTGCCTGGGAAATCCCATGGACAGAGGAACCTAGTGGGCTAAAGTCCAGGGGGTTAAAAAACATTGGACAAAACTTAGCAACAATGACAACAACAACTTATCATTGTGTCCTCTTTATGTACATGTACTTTTTACATATAAAAAAGTCACTTTATTTTATACAGACTTCCCAGGTGGCACTAGTGGAAAATGAACCCACCTGTCAATGCAGGAGATGTGAGATGCGAGTTTGATCCTTGGGTCAGGAAGATTCCCTGGAGTAGGAAATGGCTACCCACTGCAGTATTCTTGCATGGAAGATTAGATGGACAGAGGAGCCTGGCGGGATATAGTCTATGGGGTCACAGAGTCAGAGACAACTGAAGTGACTTAGCACACAGACTTTATTTTATGCAGAACACTTTCCCTCTGCAGCAAAATTACCCTCTTCCCCAGATTTCATTGCCTCTCAGAACTGATAATTAAACCTGGGCTATGAAGTTCAGTTCACCTCCTACTTCTAGAAACCACTTGTTGAGAAATTCCCAATCAGGGACCTCTTGTAGTCTATATGACAGAATTCACCAGCCAGCCTGAGCATATGAATAGGATGCTGGGTCTATTCTTTACTGCCTACTAGCTAGTGACCATTTTGTTTAGCACTTCAGCATGTTGTTATAGTGACACCATCCTCTTAAATTAGAATGAGTTAATTACTTAGCATAAAGACAGTTACATGGATGAGTCCTATACCTAAGTGAATTTCTCTGAGAGTGAAACTAATTAAAATCTACAGAGAACAAATGGCATGTATACTACTCAAAGATGAAGACTGTAGTTTTTAAGATTTCAATGTTTGAAGAAGGACTTGTTAACAAGAAAATGGTTTTCATGGGCTCTAGAATATGGGGGTAGCAATTAAAGACACACAGGACATCAGTAAACTCTCCAGAGTCCAAGAGGCGATGCTGACCAGCAGACAATTTGGCAGGGCCATCTACAATGTGATAGAGGCAATAGGTCATTCCAATTTGTGCCATTAGCCATTAAAATTGTCACCAATTCCCTATGCTCTAACTCCATGCTCTAAGATATAATCTGATTTTAATTACTTTCCCATATAAACTTTGTTACAGGGAGGAACTTTGCTAACAACTGATGTGAAGTGTTCTACCCTGCTTGACAGTTAATTCTCATCAAAAGTGAATAAATTGGTATTTGGCTTATACATCAATTTCTTTGGTTTTAATAGCATCAATCCTACAGATCCTAATCAACTCTGAGCACACTGGAATAAAATAAGATTCTCACCATGCAAAGTCAGAGTTCACAGTGTGAACTGTAGTGAATTCCCTGAAGATTTTCCTCTGTGGGAGTCTTGCTTCAACAGTATCTCTATTTTTCTCTCATTTGTCTAAAACTCTAATACCATTGCTAAATACCTATGGTTTTCATTTACTAAACTTACTTTCATTCATACCTTGTACCATGGTACCTGGCATAAGTAATTGCTTCTTATAATACTACATAGTTCAGTCTAACCATCAGATTATACTGCCCTGGATGAAGATACAACACATAACTGTAGACATGAGCCCCTGACACACACCTTTTAGAGAGAGAGAAGAGTATATGATTGACCTAAATCTCATCACCTCCATTCTGTTCCCTGGCAACATATGAGACCTATGTCGCTGCCTTCACCTCTATCCATGACAGTTAAAACAAATATCACCCATTTTTGGGACTCTGGAATATCTTCACCCAGCACCATCTTGCCTTTGACCACAATAGTCATCACTGAACAAAATATAAAATTTAAGATTCACAAACATCTTGGCAAAATATAGCACCTTATGCCCTTTAGAGAGCTCTGGAAGCTCGTGTTACATCTGTAAAGCCTCCTAAATTGATGGCCATACCTTCTTACCTCACTATGAATCTTCAGGTCTCACTTGGCCAGGAAAATAGAACAAACATTAAATGGATTATAGTGTCAAGAATATTCAGTGTTACCTTTGTGCAAGAGCCACTGCTCATACTTTACAAACAAGTCCTGAAAGTGAGTAGAATTTAGCAGAATCAGTAGCACTACCTTAGGATGAGGACCACACTTTCAAGTCATTGATTGCCTCTATAACTTTGAGTGCAGTACAGTTCAGTCACACAGTTGTGTCCGACTCTTTGTGACCCCATGGACCACAGGATGCCAGGCCTCCCTGTCCATCACCAGCTCCTGGAGTTTACCCAAGCTCATGTCCATCAATTCAGTGATGCCATCCAACCATCTCATCCTCTGTCGTCCCCTTCTCCTCTCACCTTCAATCTTTCCCAGCATCAGAGTTTTTCCAAATGAGTCAGCTTTTTGCATCAGGTGGCCAAAGTATTGGAGTTTCAATTCAACATCAGTCCTTCCAATGAACATTCAGGACTGATCTCCTTTAGGATGGACTGGTTGGACCTCCTTGCAGTCCAAGGGACTCTCCAACTCTCCAACAAGAGACTCTCCTTTTCAAGTCCAAGAGTCTTCTCCAACACCATAGTTTGAAAGCATCAATTCTTTGGCACTCAGCTTTCTTTATAGTCCAACTTGCACATTCATACATGACTATTGGAAAAACCATAGCCTTGACTAGATGGACCTTTGTTGGCAAAGTAATGTCTCTGCTTTTTAATATGCTGTTTAGGTTGGTCATAACTTTCCTTCCAAGGAGTAAGCGTCTTTTAATTTCATGGCTGCAATCACCATCTGCAGTGATTTTGGAGCCCCAAAAATAAAGTCAGCCACTGTTTCCACTGTTTCCCCATCTATTTGCCATGAAGTGATGGGACCAGATGCCATGATCTTAGTTTTCTGAATGTTGAGCTTTAAGCCAACTTTTTCACTCTCCTCTTTCACTTTCATCAAGAGGCTCTTTAGTTCTTCACTTTCTGCCATAAAGGTGGTGTCATCTGCATATCTGAGGTTATTGATATTTCTCCTGGCAATCTTGATTCCAGCTTGTGCTTCTTCCAGCCCAGCGTTTCTCATGATGTACTCTCCATATAAGTTAAATAAGCAGGGTGACAATATATGGCCTTGATGTACTCCTTTCCCAATTTGGAACCAGTCTGTTGATCCGTGTCCAGTTCTAAGTGCTGCTTCCTGACCTGCATACAGGTTTCTCAAAAAGCAGGTCAGGTGGTCTAGTATTCCCATCTCTTTCAGAATTTTCCACAGTTTATTCTGATCCACACTGTCAAAGCCTTTAGCATAGTCAATAAAGCAGAAATAGATGTTTTCCTGGAACTCTCTTGTTGTTTTGATGATCCAGCGGATACTGGCAATTTGATCTCTGGTTCCTCTGCCTTTTCTAAAACCAGCTTGAACATCTGGAAGTTCCCGGTTCTCATATTGTTGAAGCCTGGCTTGGAGTATTTTGAGTGTTACTTTACTAGCGTGTGAGATGAGTGCAATTGTGCAGTAGTTCAAGCATTCTTTGGCATTGCCTTTCTTTGGGATTGAAATGAAAACTGACCTTTTCCAGTCCTGTGGCCACTGCTGAGTTTTCCAAATTTGCTGGCATATTGAGTGCAGCACTTTCACAGCATTATCTTTTAGGATTTGAAATAGCTCAGCTGGAATTCCATCACCTCCACTAGCTTTGTTTGTAGTGATGCTTCCTAAGGCCCACTTGACTTCACATTCCAGGATGTCTGGCTCTAGGTGAGTGATCACACCATCATGATTATCTGGGTCATGAAGATCTTTTTTGTACAGTTCTTCTGTGTATTCTTGCTACCTCTTCTTAATATTTTCTGCTTCTGTTAAGTCCATACCATTTCTGTCCATTGTGCCCATATTTGCATGAAATGTTCCCTTGGTATCTCTAATCATCTTAAAGAGATCTCTAGTCTTTCCCATTCTATTATTTTCCTCTACTTCTTTGCACTGATCACTGAGGAAGGCTTTCTTATCTCTCCTTGCTATTCTTTGGAACTCTGCACTCAAATGGGTATATCTTTCTTTTTCTCCTTCTCTTTTTTGCTTCTCTTCTTTTCACAGCTATTTGTAAGGCCTCCTCAGACAGTTGTTTTGCTTGTTTGCATTTCTTTTTCTTAGGGATGGCTTTGATCCCTGTTTCCTGTACAATGTCACAAACCTCCATCCATAGTTCATCAGGCACTCTGTCTATCAGATCCAGTCCCTTAAATCTATTTCTCACTTCTACTGTATAATCATAAGTTGTCATGACCAGCAGCAGGGTTTCTGAAAGTGCGATACGGTGGGAGAATGAGAAATGAGACACAAGAATTCAGAGAAAAGCGAGGATCAGGGGACCAACACCGCTCCAAGGTGAAGGTGCCGAAACTGAATCCAAGCCAGCTTTATTATACTTTCAGCCGTGAATGAAAGAATATGCGGGGAGTTAAACTATAACTCATGTGGCCTTCAGGGCCAAAGAACAAAATGATCATTAACCATTGAGTAATTAGGAAACAGTAATCAATAACAAATCAGTAACTAAGACTAATATTCTTATCTATAGATTTTCCACCAGATATGTAAAACATGTGACTCTGAGATGCCAGTTGAGAAACAGTCTGGGGTCGGTTTTCCGACCCCAGGATCATATCTTGTTTTCAAGATTATGAACTGTTCCCTCTGGACTTGTTCCAAGAGCCTTATAGCATCCAGTTTATCAATAATTATAATTTCTTTTGTGGCCCTTGCTGGGGCCTGCTTTTCTTTTATTCTTCCTGTCTCCTACAATAAGGGATTTATCTGAATGGTTATCTGAATAGGTCATATCTGAATGGTCTAGTGGTTTTCCCCACTTTCTTCAATTTAAGTCTGAATTTGGCAATAAGGAGTTCATGATTTAAGCCACAGTCAGTTCCCAGTCTTGTTTTTGCTGACTGTATAGAGCTTCTCCATCTTTGGCTGCAAAGAATATAATCAATCTGATTTCAGTGTTGGCCATCTGGTCATGTCCATGTGTAGAGTATTCTCTTGTGTTGTTGGAAGAGGGTTTTAACTATGAGCAGTATGCTCTCTTGGCAAAACTGTATTAGGCTTTGCCCTGCTTCATTCTGTACTCCAAGGCCAAATTTGCCTGTTACTCCAGGTGTTTCTTGACTTCCTACTTTTAACTTTGAGTAGTTGTGCACTAAGTTGTTGGTATTACTTCCTGGTATTAGCTTTGATTCTGCAGTCTATTTGAACCTGCTTATTGCCCACTGATTTAGTACATATATTACATTGCACTGGTTCTCTTATACCTCTACCTCAGTGATAAGCCAACTGTGATTGCCTTCCACCCACCCCATTTACTTTAACAGGAAAAATCCTATAGAATTTCATTTTTCCCTATGGGTAAAAGACTCGTAACTTTGGGCATAAAATCTGGTTTGGTGTGCATCTTAAGAAAGGGAATTAATAATTGGCTTATGCCAGACACTGTGCTCAGTACTGCGATAATGAACTCATTTAATTTCACATTACTAAAAAATAGGATATCCATTTTTGGGATTTAATGCTTGCTACATTATGGGGCAGGTGTTATTATTCAATTTAAAGATGATGGCATGGAAGTTCAGATTGGTTATCTTATCCACCCTGAATTCACACACAGCTAGTAATTTGTAGGGTTAGGATCTTGTAGCAGTATCTTGCTAATGGCAGAGCTGATCTCTGATACAGGAGAAAGACTCTCTTTTAGTCACAAACTTCATGACCAGCCTAACTGATCTGATTATACCTCCCAAAGCCACTCAGTAGAGAAAGGCCATTCTAGTAACTGGTATTCATATAGTGACTGGTTGAAATGGATGTTCTGGACAAAAGTCTATAGAAGAAGCACAGGCAAATCAATGCCTTTCAGGACTTTGAGATTTCATTTGTGTTTCTAACAGTTGTAGAAAATTCCTTGAGAAATCTGGACATACACTGCGTCTGTTTTATGTGATGGAATAGGGTCTTGCTTGTTGAGTCAGGATTCTAAAAAAAGTTTCAGCTATCACAACACATCTGTATTTCTACAGATTTTCATTCAAAGCTATAGAGTCTTTTTGAATAATATTTCAATGATGTTTATAGTGTTTTTACAATGCCAAGAGACAACAAGCACTTTGAAGTTTTCTGATAGTTGTTACCTTCCATTGTTCTAGGAATATCAAAATTAAAACAAGAGTTTGATTACTTCTGACAGTAGTCATTTGGCCATTTAATTTTCAGTTCTGCCCCCACTATATCAACCTTAGGGAACTTTGAGTTAAACAGTCTCTCTCTAAGGAGTATTTGCGGGAAGATAACCATGTTCTCTTTTTGAATAACCATGAGGTTAGCAGGAACTGGAGAAATTCTATGGACAGAGAATCCTGGCAGCACAGTCCTTGGGGTTGCAAAGAGTCAGGTACTAATGAATACACACAGTGGCAAGAACTATCAAACATCACGTTCCCTTAGTAACTCATGATAAGTCTATCATGTATGTATCATTTATTAAATATGTTTTCAGTCTGGGTCTCTAATGCCTTATGGTGAGATGGATACCACTGGCTTACTATCTGTCATTTATGTCAGAATTCTGCTTACTTCCATTAAATTCATCTAGGTATAATATAAAGGCATTCCCCTCCTCATTCAATTGTTACAGGATATAAAAGAGTCTGTCTTGATGCTGATCACATCACACATGATTTTAAAGGCTTCAAATAATCATAAGTCACTGAGTGCTTACTATGTGCCAAGTATAGGATTGGCGTAAACCTTACAGTAGCCAATACTATATAAATTTGTCAGCAAATTTGGAAAACTCAGCAGTGGCCACAGGACTGGAAAAGGTCAGTTTTCATTCCAATCCCTAAGAAAGGAAATGCTAAAGAATGCTCAAACTACCGCACAATTGCACTCATCTCACATGCTAGTAAAGTAATGCTCAAAATTCTCCAAGCCAGGCTTCAGCAATACATAAACCAGGAAATTCCAGATGTTCAAGCTGGTTTTAGAAAAGGCAGAGGAACCAGAGATCAAATTGTCAACATCCGCTGGATCATTGAAAAAGCAAGAGAGTTCCAGAAAAACATCTATTTCTGTTTTATTGACTATGCCAAAGCCTTTGACTGTGTGGATCACAATAAACTGTGGAAAATTCTGAAAGAGATGAGAATACCAGACCACCTGACCTGCCTCTTGAGAAGTCTGTATGCAGGTCAGGAAGCAACAGTTAGAACTGGACAGGGAATAACAGACTGGTTCCAAATAGGAAAAGGAGTACGTCAAGGCCATATATTGTCACACTGCTTATTTAACTTATATGCAGAGTACATCATGAGAAACGCTGGGCTGGAAGAAGCACAAGCTGGAATCAAGATTGCCAGGAGAAATATCAATAACCTCAGATATGCAGATAACACCACCTTCATGGCAGAAAGTGAAGAAGAACTAAAGAGCCTCTTGATGAAAGTGAAAGAGGAGAGTGAAAAAGTTGGCTTAAAGCTCAACATTCAGAAAACTAAGATCATGGTATCTGATCCCATCACTTCATGGAAGAAATAGATGGGGAAACAGTGGAAACAGTGGCTGACTTTATTTTTGGGGCTCCAAAATCACTGCAGATGGTGATTGCAGTCATGAAATTAAAAGACGCTTACTTCTTAGATGGAACGTTATGACCAACCTAAACAGCATATTAAAGAGCAGAGATAATATTTTTCCAACAAAGGTCTGTCTAGTCAAAGCTATGGTTTTTCCAGTAGTCGTGTATGGATGTGAGAGTTGGACTATAAAGAAAGCTGAGCACTGAAGAATTGATGCTTTCGAACTGTGGTGTTGGAGAAGACTCTTGAGAGTCCCTTGGACTGCAAGGAGATCCAACCAGTCCATCCTAAAGGAGATCAGTCCTGGGTGTTCATTGGAAGGACTGATGTTGAATTTGAAACTCCAATACTTTGGCCACCTGATGCAAAGAGTTGACTCATTTGAAAAGACCTTGATGCTGGAAAGATTGAGGGCAGGAGGAGAAGGGGACAACAGAGGATGAGATGGTTGGATGGCATCACTGACTCAATGGACATGAGTTTGGGTAGGCTCTGGGAGTTGGTGATGGACAGGGAGCCTGGCGTGCTGCAGTTCATGGGGTCACAAAGAGTCAGACATGACTGAGCAACTGAACTGAACTGAACTGTGCCAATACTATCAGTATTCGCATTTACAAGTGAAAACAAGTAAATTCATAAGGAGTAAGTAATTTGTCCTAAGACTGAAGCACAGGTCTATCTAATAGAAAAGGACATCTACTTGACCACAATGCTACCTGTCCCTCCCACACTGACGTCCCAGGCTGAAAAGTAAGTCTTTATGCAGGCCTGTAATCTCTTCAGCACACCTTTTATAAACCTTTATAAACCTACCCCCATACTGTCTTCAGTGAAAAATAACTATTCCTCACTTACCCAGAATTCCTTGTGAGGACACAAAATCAATCTGAACAAGCATTTTCTTTTTTGTTACTAAAGCTGTTGAAAATATCATCCAGTAAATTTTTGGCCTTTTGTAGTTTTATCCATATCTTTTTATTTTCATTTTATTTTTTTATTTTATTTTTTCCCATTTATTTTTATTAGTTGGAGGCTAATTACTTTACAATATTTTAGTGGTTTTTGTCATACATTGACATGAATCAGCCATGGATTTACATGTATTCCCCATCCCGATGCCCCCTCCCGCCTCCCTCTCTACCCGATTCCGCTGGGTCTTCCCAGTGCACCAGGCCCAAGCACTTGTCTCATGCATCCACCCTGGGCTGGTGATCTGTTTCACCCTAGATAATATACATGTTTTGATGCTGTTCTCTCAAACATCCCACCTTCACCTTCTCCCACAGAGTCCAAAATTCTGTTCTGTACATCTGTGTCTATTTTTCTGTTTTGCATATAGGGTTATTGTTACCATGTTTCTAAATTCCATATATATGCATTAGTATACTGTATTGATCTTTATCTTTCTGGCTTACTTCACTCTGTATAATGGGCTCCAGTTTCATCCATCTCATATTAGAACTGATTCAAATGAATTCTTTTTAATGGCTGAGTAATATTCCACGGTGTATACATACCATACCACAGCTTCCTTATCCATTCGTCTGCTGATGGGCATCTAGGCTGCTTCCATGTCCTGGCTATTATAAACAGTGCTGCGATGAACATTGGGGTGCACGTGTCTCTTTCAGATCTGGTTTCCTCAGTATGTATGCCAAGGAGTGGAATTTCTGGGTCATAAGGCAGTTCTATTTCCAGTTTTTTAAGGCATCTCCACACTGTTCTCCGTAGTGGCTGTACTAGTTTGCATTCCCACCAACAGTGTAGGAGGGTTCCCTTTTCTCCACACCCTCTCCAGCATTTATTGCTTGTAGACTTTTGGATAGCAGCCATCCTGACTGGCATGTAATGGTACCTCATTGTGGTTTTGATTTGCATTTCTCTGATAATGAGTGATGTTGAGCATCTTTTCATGTGTTTGTTAGCCATCTGTATGTCTTCTTTGGGGAAATGTCTGTTTAGTTCTTTGGCCCATTTTTTGATTGGGTCATTTATTTTTCAGGAATTGAGCTGCAGGAGTTGCTTGTGTATTTTTGAGATTTCCTTTGTCTGTTGCTTCATTTGCTATTATTTTCTCCCAACCTGAGGGCTGTCTTTTCACCTTGCTTATAGTTTCCTTTGTTGTGCAAAAGCTTTTAAGTTTCATTAGGCCCCATTTGTTTATTTTTGCTTTTATTTCCAATATTCTGGGAGGTGGGTCATAGATGATCCTGCTGTGATTTATGTCAGAGAGGGTTTTGCCTATGTTCTCCTCTAGGAGTTTTATAGTTTCTGGTCTTACATTTAGATCTTTAATCCATTTTGAGTTTATTTTTGTGTATGGTGTTAGAAAGTGTTCTAGTTTCAAGCAAATCAATCAGTGTAATACACCACATTAACAAATTGAAAGATAAAAACCATATGATTATCTCAATAGATGCAGAAAAAGCCTTTGACAAAATTCAACATCCTTTTATGATTAAAACTCTCCAGAAAGCAGGAATAGAAGGAACATACCTCAACATATAAAAGCTATATATGACAAACCCACAGCAAGCATTACCCTCAATGGTGAAAAATTGAAAGCATTTCCCCTGAAATCAGGAACAAGACAAGGGTGCCCACTCTCACCACTACTATTCAACATAGTTTTGGAAGTTTTGGCCACAGCAATCAGAGCAGAAAAAGAAGTAAAAGGAATCCAGATAGGAAAAGAAGAAGTGAAACTCTCACTGTTTGCAGATGACATGATCCTCTACATAGAAAACCCTAAAGACTCTACCAGAAAATTACTAGAGCTAATCAACGAATATAGTAAAGTTTCAGGATATAAAATTAACACACAGAAATCCCTTGCATTCCCATACACTAACAATGAAAAAACAGAAAGAGAAATTAAGGAAACAATAACATTCACCATTGCAACAAAAAGAATAAAATATTTAGGAATATATCTACCTAAAAAAAACAAAAGACCCATACATAGAAAACTATAGACACTGATGAAAGAAATCAAAGAAGACACAAACAGATGGAGAAATATACCATGTTTCATGGATTGGAAGAATCAATATTGTCAAAATGACTATACTACCCAAAGTTTTATCCATATCTTGAGGAAAGAGTCAGAGTAAACCCTTTCCTGAAGTTTTCTATTCTCTTTCCTGAGATGTAATTGATGACACAAATCCCACTACCCTAAAAATAGAGTTGGAACTTTTTAATAAAGGGGTATGCTTAACACTGGACTTCCCATGTAGCACTAGCAGTAAAGAGTATGCACAGCGCTGAAGCTCATCTTCTCCCTTTCATACATTTTTGTTATTTTTTTTCCTTCGTTGACTTTAATTATAATACTACCAGGTATCAAGACTAACCACTTAGTACATGCCAGGCATTGTGTTTTAGGTCCATTATCTCTTTTAATTCTTATAACCATGGTCTTAGACATCTGCTATTATTATCCTTATTATGCATATGAGGAAATTGAGGCTTAGAATGGTGAAGGAAATTATGCAAGAACTAGTAAGTAAAATGTGAAAAAACAAAGTGTAAGTGAAAGTCGCTCAGTTGTGTCCAAGTTTTTGCAACCCCACGGACCATACATTCCATAGAATTCTCCAGGAGTGGGTAGCCTTTCCCTTCTCCAGGGGATCTTCCCAACCCAAGGATCGAACCCAGGTCTCCCCACAGTGCAGGCGGATTCTTTACCAGCTGAGCCACCAGGGAAACCCAAGAATACTGGAGTGGATAGCCTATCCCTTCTCCAGCAGATCTTCCTGCACCAAGTATTGAACCAGGGTCTCCTGCTTTGTAGGTGGATCCTTCACCAACTGAGTTACCAGGGAAGCCCAGTAAGCAAAAGCAAGACTCAAATCTAGATACTTCTAACAGAAGATTCCAGGCTCCTACACAGTACATTACTATCGATCTACAACCAGAGTCAACCAATAGGCAGCTGTGGGCCAAACCCAGCCTACTCCCTGTTTTCAAAAGTAAAATTTTATTGGAACTCAGTCATACCCATCATTTACATGTTGTCTGTGGGTGCTTTCATGCTGGGACTTGCAGGCCCACAAAGCTAAAGACATTAACTATCTGTTCTTTTTCAGAAAAAGCTTTGACCCCTGATCTAAACATCAGTTCAGTTCAGTTCAGCCACTCAGTCGTGTCCGACTCTTTGTGACCCCATGAATCGCAGCACGCCAGGCCTCCCTGTCCATCACCAACTCCCAGAGTTTACTCAAACTCATGTCCATCAAGTCAGTGATGCCATCCAGCCATCTCATCTTCTGTCATCCCCTTCTCTTCCTGCCCCCAATCCCTCCCAGCATCAGGGTCTTTTCCAATGAGTCAACTCTTCGCATGAGGTGGCCAAAGTACTGAAGTTTCAGCTTCAGCATCAGTCCTTCCAAAGAACACCCAGGACTGATCTCCTTTAGGCTGGACTGGTTGGATCTACATACAATGGAATATTATTCACCCTTAAAAGAAAAGGAAATACTGCCATTTGTAATGTCATGGATGAACCTGGAGGGCATTATGCTAAGTGATATAAATCAGACACAGAAGGACAAACACTACATGATATCATTTATATGAAGACTCTAAAATAATCAAATATACTGAAGCAGGGAGTAGAATGGTGGTTGCCAGCAGTTATGTACATTACATTCTTGTTGCTTATTTATTTTATACATAGTACATAGATATACCCCTATCTTACCCCTCCCTCTTTCCCTCTCCCCACTGAGAACCACTAGATTGTTCTCTATGAGTCTGTTTCTGTTTTGTTATATTCATTTGTTTTATTTTTTAGATTCTACATATAAGTGATAATATATAGTGTTTATATTTGACTTCTTTCACTAAGCATAATACCATGCAGGTCCATCCATGTAGTTACAAATGGCAAAATATTTCATTCTGTTTTATGGCTGACTAATATTCCATTATAGATTATGCCACATCTTTATCCATTCATCTGTTGATAGACACTTAGGTTGCTTCCATATCTTGACTATTGTAAATAGTGCTACTATGAACATTGGGGTGCATGTAAGTAATCATATCTTTGAATCACTACATCCACTTATGCTTGAAGGTGTTTAGCCTTGAAGCTAATTATATTCTTTTACAAAAGCACAAACAGTTCTGATACAATGATTTTCCCCACAAAAACTATACTATTTTAGCTCAATTTCTTATATCAGTTTGAGGAGTTAATACCTATTAACAGCAAAAAAAAAAAATTATATTGCTGTGGTGGTATTGGGCAAAGAACAGACTTATGTACTCTGACCCAAGTTTAACCTTCTAATACAGAGAATCCCAGCATTTCTGCTCCCCCCACCCCCCAAAAAACTTTGTAGAGTGTTCTGGATTCATGAGTTTTGTTTGGCTTACTGGGAAGATACAGACTAATCCTGCATAAAAGCATCAACTTCCAAAAGGAGTACAAATTTCTGCCCCGAAGTCCTGCCATTACTTAAACAAATGTGAGATGGCCGCTTAAGATTCTGGGGACAGGTTGTGGCATAGGACTTCTTTTCCCATTATCAACACCTGCACTATGCCAAGTACAAAGCAACACAGCAAAGTATAGTGGATTAAGAGTGAGGAACTCTGACAGAGTTCAAATGCTATACTCTACCTCCCACTAACTAGATGAACATTCTCAGCTTCCTTAACTACTCTGTGCCTCAATTCCCTACTTTGTATAGGATTATGAGGGTTTCCATGGTCTTTCAGACAGTAAAGAATCTGCCTGCAATGCAGAAGACCCAGGTTCAATCCCTGGGTCAGGAAGATTTCCCTGGAGAAGGGAACGGCAACCCACTCCAGTATTGTTGCCTGGAGAATTCCATGGACAGAGGAGCCTGGTGGGCTAGAGTCAATGCGATCGCAGAGAGTCAGGCATGACTGAGCAACAAACACACATAGGATTATGAAGTGTAAATTAATATTTTTTAAAAAAACTTAAAATAGTACCTGGTACACAATAGCCACTAATAGAAGTGTTTGTGGAAAAAAAATGAATAAATAGCATACAAGTACTACAACCATTTGAGATAGCTGTAGAGGATCTGTCAAAAAAAAAAAAAAACCATGGGCCCCCCAAAAATATAATATATGATGGAAAAACAACATAAATATCTCTGGATGAGAAAGGACCTTTAAATCTGATACATAAGATAGGTCATTCTATCCTATCCAGTCACAGTCCTATATCAGGAATTCTTCTTTTATCCATCATGACAATTGCAGATGTAGTCTTGGTTGAAAGCTATATGTGGATAGAAGTCAATAGTGAACTCACCATATAGTCTTTACCTTCTTCCACTAAGGAAGACTTTATGCTTCTCTCCCTTTACCTAATCCCCAAGTGACAGAATTTCAGACTTTTGTTTCATTTTACTAACCTAGGAAAGACTTAGGATCAAAGATTCTCAAATTTCTTCTGTCTCCCACATTCCCTAAACACCCTCTGTGTGTTCAGGCATGTCTGACTCTTTGCAACCCCATGGACTATAAGCCACCAGGATCTTCTGTCCATGGGATTCTCCATGCAAGAATGTTGAACTGGGTTGCCATTTCCTCCTCCAGGGGATCTTCCAGACCCAGGGATAGAGCCAAGGTCTCCTGTTTCTCTTGCACTGCAGGGGGATTTTTAACCACTGAGCCACCGCAGAAGCCCCTGGGGAGTCAGATGAGACTGTATTGAAGAGGTTGAACTTAAACTGAACATGGGAAGAAGAGGGCTTTTAGGTGAAGGGAGAGAGAGATTAAAAGCTGGAGTGGGCATGACTACATGGTCTTAAGTGGAGGTAGGGGCTTGGTTTCCATACATGTAGAATGCAAATAATCATACCTACTTTGTAAGACCACTGTGAAGATTATATGGTCTAGGAGAGAGGTAACAAATACATGTTCAGCATAGTACAGTTATTGCTTCAGAGCCCATAGCAGACATTAACAGTCCTTCACAACATTCTACCAGAGAGGCAAGGCACAGACTCAGAATTCTCTTACACACAGCTCCAGACAGTCAGTACTAATCAGAGTATGTAGATGGTATAAATTAAATACTCAAGAAATCATAAGTGTTATCACCCCCCCCAGAGACCCACAAAATGTTGGGTACAACTAAAAGAATGCAGAACTTGTCCTTCCTAATCTTACCAAATACAAGTGAAACTCTGCATTTACAGTGTGTCAGAGGCCTGCCATGTCTTTAGCACTTGAAGGTCTGACAAGAGACTGAGACCCAATCCTGCTACAAAGGTTATCTGCCATATGTTGTAACATCTCTTATGAGCTATAAGTAGCAGCACACTTGATCTTTAGGAGTTGCAAACCCTCCAGAACATGGCTACTTTCCCTAATGTCTTCATTTACCTCCCATAGGAATGTGGGAATCCCTCAGGGCCTGAATCAAATTGGCAAGTATAACCAAGAAGCAATAGAGTTTGTCTTCGCAATTTCTTCTTGACTCCATGTAATGCTCTGCATTCAACCCTAGTGATATGATGTCTGCCTAATGGCAGATCACCTTGCCATCCATCCATCATCCAGATCCTTGCCTTAGTGAAAAAAAAAAAAACTCTCCCAGTGTTTCGAGGCCTCCTTCTGTGTTGGACTGATAGAAAAGAGCAGTGTGGAAACGGGTCATGTATTGTGGGGCCCATGTTATTGGACATGTATTGCAAAGACAATGTTATTCTGGATGGTGACTGAGCAGAATCATTTAGACATGTGATGTGGCTGCCACCAAAGAGTAGGCAAAGGAGACAAGGTAGGTGATGGAGGAGACTGGGAAACATGACATTAAGAGGAATGTTAAACAGGTCCATTGAGCAGGAAAGCTGCTAAGGCTCCTTAATACTGCTGTGCACATTAGGAAGGAAAACTGGGAAGCTGAAAGGGAATATTAGAGAGAGTGTTCATGATGTGTTGAACTTTATAAGCAACTAGGCCATGGGTCCAACTGAGCCAGAGGAATGTTAAAGCTTAAAGGAAGCTGTGAGGTCTGATCTGAGTCATAGCATGGGCAAATTTATCTCAGCTGGACTGTTCTATATCTGATATGAAGATATCAGGATGGTTTTTCTACCTTATTCACTTACAGAGCAGAGTAAAATAGTGCATAACTCCAAGTAGGAACTACCGAGTCCTGATAGCAGGGTTAACTCAACTCCTATCCTCTCTCTTGCCTGAGTCAGCTACATGTCCCAAGCCTGAGCCAGGTCTGTTCTAGCCCACTGTTTAGAAGTGACCATGCAGCCTCAAACAGACACTAGGAAGGAAGAAATCCACATCTCACACATTTCAGGGGCCACTTTTGGAGTCAAATACATTCTACATTCAAAAATCAAAAGAGTGCCGAAGCTGAAAGGGTCTTTTCAGAATTCTCAGCCTAGAGATTTTTGGAAAGTGCTGATGGGGAAACTTCCACATCAACATTATCTATGGAATCTGATTGGAATGCAAATTATCTGGTCTCATCCTAGATCCATTAAATCACACTGCCTAGAGTTGAGACCCAAATATCTGAATGTTAAAATTCCCAGGGATTCTGATGTATCCTGAAATTTGAGAAACTCTGATAAATATAGGAGTTTTCTGTGGGCAGTTCAGTTTAGTTCAGGCTCTCAGAAGTGTCCAACTCTTTGCAACCCCATGGACTCAAATTCACGTCCATCAAGTTGGTGATGCTCTATAGCCATCTCATCTTCTGCCATGCATGTCTCCTCCTGCCTTCAATCTTTCCCAGCATCAGGGTCTTTTCCAATGAGTCACTTCTTCCCATCAGGTGGCCAAAGTATTGGAGTTTCAGCTCAGAATCAGTCCTTCCTATGAATATTCAGGATTGATTTCAAACATTTGGCCACCTGATGCAAAGAACTGACTCATTGGAAAAGACTTGATGTTGGGAAGATTGAAGGCCGGAGGAGAAGGGGACGATAGAGGATGAGATGGTTGGATGGCATCACTGACTCAATGGACATGAGCTTGAGTAAACTCCAGGAGTTGGTGATGGAGAGGAGAGCCTGGCATGCTGCAGCCTATGGGGTCGCAAAGAGTTGTACACGACTGAGTGACTTAACTAAACTGATTTCCTTTAGGATTGACTGGTTTGATCTCCTTGCAGTCCAAGGGATTCTCAAGTCTTCTCCAACACCACAGTTCAAAAGCATAAATTCTTTGGTGCTCAGATTTCTTTATGTTACAACTCTCATATCCATACATGACTAAGGAAAAACCATAGATTGAATAGATGGACCTTTGTTGGCAAAGTAATGTCTCTGCTTTTTAACATGCTGTCTAGGTTTATCATAGCTTTTCTTCCAAGGAGCAAGCATCTTTTAATTTCATGGCTACAGTCACCATCTGCAGTGATTTTGGAGAACATAAAAATAAAGTTTTTCACTGTTTCCATTCTCTCTCCATCTGTTTGCCATGAAGTAATGGGACCAGATGCCATGATCTTAGTTTTTTGAATATTGAGTTTTAAGCCAGCTTTTTCACTCTCCTCTTTCACTTTCATCAAGAGGCTCTTTAGTTCCTCTTTGCTTTCTGCCATAAGGGTGGTGTCATCTGCATATCTGAGGTTATTGATATTTCTCTTGGCAATCTTGATTCCAGCTTGTGCTTCATCCAGCCTGGCATTTCACATGATATACTCTGCATATAAGTTAAATAAGCAGGGTGACAATATACAGCCTTGCAGTACCCATTTCCCAATTTGGAATCAGTCTGTTATTCAATGTCCAGTTCTAACTGTTGTTTCTTGACCTACATAAAGATTTCTCAGGAGGCAGGTAAGGTGGTCTGGTATTATCATCTCTTGAAGAATTTTCCACAATTTGTTGTGATCCACACAGTCAAAGGCTTTGGTGTAGTCAGTAAAGCAGAAGTAGATTTTTTTTGGAACTCTGTTGCTTTTCTATGATCCAACAGATGTTGGCAATTTGATCTCTGGTTCCTCTGCCTTTTCTAAATCCAACTTGAATATCTGGAAGTTCTTGGTTCATGTACTATTGAAGCCTCGCTTAGAGAATTTTGAGCATTACTTTACCAGCATGTGAGATGAATGCAAATGTGTGGTAGTTTGAACAATCTTTGGTGTTGTGTTTCTTTGGGATTGGAATGAAAACTGACCTTTTCCAGTCCTTTGGCCAATGCTGAGTTTTCCAAATTTGCTGGCAGATTGAATGCAGCACTTTCACAGCATCATCTTGTAGGACTTGAAATAGTTCCGCTAGAATTCCTTCACCTCCACTAGCGTTGTTCATAGTGTTGCTTCCTAAGGCCCACTTGACTTCAAATTCCAGGATGTCTGGCTTTAGGTGAGTGGTCACTCCATTGCTGTTGTCTGGTCATTATGAGCTTTATTGTATAGTTCTTCTGTGTATTCTTGCCACCTCTTCTTAGTATCTTCTGCTTCTGTTAGGTTCATACTGTCTGCTTTTTTTTTGTGTACATGTTTGCATGAAATGTTCCCTTTGTATCTATTTTTCTTGAAGAGACCTCTAGTCTCTCCCATTCTATTTTTTTCCTTTATTTCTTTGCATTGATCACTAAGGAAGGCTTTCTTAGCTATGCTTGCTATTCTTTGGAACTCTGCATTCAGATGGGTGTATCTTTCCTTTCTCCTTTGTCTTTTGCTTCTCTTCTTTTCTCAGCTATTTGTAAGGCCTCCTCAGACAACCATTTTGCCTTTTTGCATTTCTTCTTTTGGTGGATGTCCTGATCACCACCTTCCATGAAATGACATGAACCTCTATCCATAGTTCTTCAGCCACTCTGTCAGATCTAATCCCTTGAATCTATTTGTCACTTCTACTCTATAACTGTAAGGAATTTGATTAGGTCCTATTTGAATGGTCAAGTGGTTTTCCCTACTTTTTTCAATTTAAGTCTGAATTTTGCAATAAGCAGTTACCCAATATTCCCAAGGTAAAATCTGAAGACCTCTTATCACAGAATAATTTGGGAATATACAAACATAAACATGGAAAAGGTCAGTTTTCATTCCAATCCCAAAGAAAGGCAATGCCAAAGAATGCTCAAACTACCACACAATTGCACTCATCTCACACACTAGTAAAGTAATGCTCAAAATTCTCCAAGCCAGGCTTCAACAGTATGTGAACCATGAACTTCCAGATGTTCAAGCTGGTTTTAGAAAAGGCAGAGGAACCAGAGATCAAATTGCCAACATCCATTGGATCATTGAAAAATCAAGAGAGTTCCAGAAAAACATCTATTTCTGCTTTTTGATTATTCCAAAGCCTTTGACTGTGTGGATCACCACAAACTATGGAAAATTCTTAAAGATATGGGAATAGTAGACCACCTGACCTGCTTTTTAAGAAATTTGTATGCAGGTCAGGAAGTAACAGTTAGAACTGAAGATGGAAAAACAGACTGGTTCCTAATAGGAAAAGGAGTACGTCAAGGCTGTATATTGTCACCCTGCTTATTTAACTTATATGCAGAGTACATCATGAGAAACACTGGGCTGGATGAAGCACAAGTTAGAATCAAGATTGCCAGGAGAAATATCAATAAGCCTCAGATATGCAAATGACACCACCCTTATGACAGAAAGTGAAGAAGAACTAAAAAGCCTCTTGATGAAAGTGAAAGAGGAGAGTGAAAAAGTTGGCTTAAAGCTCAACATTCAGGAAACTAAGATCATGGCATCTGGTCCCATCACGTCATGGCACAGATGGAGAAAGAGTGGAAACAGTGGCAGATTATTTTTATGGTCTCCAAAATCACTGCAGATCATGACTGCAGCCATGAAATTCAAAGATGCTTACTCTTTGGAAGAAAAGTTATGACCAACCTAGGTAGCATATTAAAAAGCAGATACAATATATATGGAATTTAGAAAGATGATAGTGATAACCCTATATGTGAGACAGCAAAAGAGACACAGACGTACAGAATGGTCTTTTGGAATCTGTGGGAGAAGGTGAGGGTGGGATGATTTGAGAGAATAGCACTGAAACATGTATATTACCATACATGAAACAGATCGCCAGTCCAAGTTCGATGCATGAGACAGGGTACTCAGGGCTGGTGCACTGGGATGACCCAGAGGGATGGGATGGGGAAGGAGGTGGGAGGGGAGTTCAGGATGAGGAACACATGTACACCCATGGCTGATTCATGTCAATGTATGGCAAAAACCACTACAATATTGTAAAGTAATTAGCCTCCAATTAAAATAAATAAATTAAAAAAAATAAAAAGCCGAGACATTTCTTTGCAAATAAAGGTCTGTCTAGTCAAGGCTATGGTTTTTCCAGTAGTCATGTATGGATTTGAGAGTTGAACTATAAAGAAAGCTGAGCACCGAAGAATTGATGCTTTTGAACTGTGGTGTTGGAGAAGACTCTTGAGAGTCCCTTGGACTGCAAGGAGATCCAACCAGTCCATCCTAAAGGAAATCAATCCTGAATGTTCATTGGAAGGACTGATGTTGAAGCTGAAACTCCAGTACTTTGGCCACCTGATGCGAAGAACTGACTCATTTGAAAAGATCCTGATGCTGGGAAAGATTGAAGGTGGGAGGAGAGGGGACAACAGAGGGTGAAATGGTTGGATGGCATCACTGACTCAATGGACATGAGTTTGAGTAAACTCTGGGAGTTGGTGATGGACAGGGAGGCCTGGCATGATGCAGTCCATGGGGTCACAAAGAAATGGACAGAACTGAGCAACTTAACTGAACAGAAACCTAAAAATACAGATTCCTAGGCCTCTTGATAGCCCTTCTGAATCATGATATCTTATCTTGATAAACCTTGAGAAACCTGTCCTTTCATTATACAGATTCAGAAACTGACCCAAAGAGACGAAATAACTTGCCCAAGTTTGTCAGTATAGATGGTGGCAGAGCTGGGGTCACAGCCAAGTCTTCAGATAAGTCCAAACAGTATGCCCCTGTGGTTACCTTATAAGGGTTATTTGTGTATCAGTTTAGCTCCTATGGGCTTCCCTGGTAGCCCAGATGGTAAAGCATCTGCCTAGAAGGCAGGAGACCCAGGTTTGATCCTGGGTCAGGAAGATCTCCTGGAGAAGGGAATGGTTACCCACTCTAGTATTCTTGCCTGGAGAATTCCATGGACAGAGGAGTCTAGCAGGCTACAGACCATGACACTGCAAAAAGTTGGACACAACTGAATGAATAAAACATTCACATTTAGTTCCTATACTGGCACCCCTTAGAATATCTGGAGACCAAGAGTAAGAGTGCAACCCTAGTTCAAAGCATCTCCTCCAATGGGTTATGTAGAACAGCTTGAAAATATAGCAGGGTAAGTTCTCAAATATTTCTTAAAAGCAGCAGGGGAACTGCCATATGACCCAGCAATCCCACTGCTGGGCATACACACCGAGGAAACCAGATCTGAAAGAGACACGTGCACCCCAATATTCATCACAGCACTGTTTATAATAGCACAGGACATGGAAGCAACCTAGATGCCCATCAGCAGATGAATGGATAAGGAAGCTGTGGTACATATACACCATGGAATATTACTCAGCCATTAAAAAGAATTCACTTGAATCAGTTCTAATGAGATGGATGAAACTGGAGCCCATTATACAGAGTGAAGTAAGCCAGAAAGATAAAGACGATTACAGTATACTAACACATATATATGGAATTTAGAAACATGGTAACAATATCCCTATATGCAAAACATAAAAAGAGACACAGATGTATAGAACAGACCTTTGGACTCTGTGGGAGAAGATGAGGGTGGGTTGTTTCAAGAGAACAGCATCGAAACATGTATATTATCTAGGGTGAAACAGATCACCAGCCCAGGTTGGATGCTTGAGACAAGTGCTCAGGGCTGGTGCACTGGGAAAACCCAGAGGGATTGGGTAGAGAGGGAGGTGGGAGTGGGGGATCGGGATGGGAAATACATATAAATCCATGGCTGATTCATGTCAATGTATGACAAAACCCACTACAATATTGTAAAGTAATCAGCCTCCAACTAATAAAAATAAATGAAAAAAAAGTTGCTATAGACTGGGATCAAGAAGATTCTTATACACATTAAATTTGAGAGAAAAAGTGGAATGCCTTGTTGTTAAATAGCTGATATGTGAAAGGATTTGTATAACGAGATAGAGAATTTGGTCAGGGAAGTTGAAAATGTAAAGGAGAACCGAATGGAAAGTAGCAATAAAAAATATAATAACAGAAATAATCCCAATGAGTAAGTTTAATAGCAGATTAGACACAGTTGAAGAGAGAAATAATAAGGCAGAAGATAACTCAGAAGAAAATAAATGAAGGACACAAACACAGTGGGCAGAAATTACAGAAAACCCCATAAAAGATATACAGAATATTTTTAAAATATATAACTGGAGCTCCAAGAGATAGTTTTTCTCTTGATGCATCACAAAGGTGGCACCCCAGAGCAATGAAAAATGGACTCTCTTTTCAGTGAATAATCTTCAGTCAGCTGGATATTTATACAGAACAAAAATGAACTTTAACTTGTACTCTACACCATATTCACATAGCAACTCCAAGCATTTTATAAAGCTAAGTTTAAAAATAAGAAAGGTTTTAGAAGATAACTTAGAAAAAAAATTTTCATAATCTTGAGGTAGGCAAAGACTTCTTAAAGAAAATACAGAAGAACCGAATCAACTGTTAAAGGAAAGGCTGATTAAATGAGTTATACTAAAATTTTAAAACTCTGCTCATCAAAAAACATCTTTAAGGAAATGAAAACCCTACAGTGGAAGAAGATATCTTCATTTCATATAACTCATAAGGGAATTGTATCTAGAATTGATAAGGTTTACACAAGAGTCAGACATGTCTTAGGAACTAAGCAACAACAACCGAGTTCAAAAAGAAAGAGACACAAATCAATCAACAGAATATTAGACATGAGGCTTGAATAGACATTCCAAAAAATAGCCAATAACATGAAAAAAGTCTTAACTTCACTAATAATCAGATAAATGTAAAGGAAAACCACAATGAGCTACCACTGTACCCTCACCAGAATAAAATTGCACACACACACACAAAATGGAATGCCTTGATAAAAGTCAATCATTAACCTTCGATAATTAATTAACATCTTTTATTCGTTGATACCTAGCTGGGTAGGCAGTAATAAACTCATGGATGGCCCTGGAAAGTGAAAGATCTCTCAAAGGTAAATAAGAAAATAGGTAGGTGAGATATGGAAAAGAAGAAAGGATGTATGACAGTTTCTTCCTACTTCAGTATTATGCAATGAGGGAAGATCCTCACCATCGTCATTGTACACATACATTGGAACAAACTTGGAAGCAAATCACTCATTTTTTGTTGCTACTCAGAGCACCTATCTATTGTTTCATTAACAACACCATTGTTGTTTCATTAACAACAACAGTCATTGTTTCATCGTAACACCCCTTTTAGGTAGACAAAATAGTCATTCTTAATACATGAAAGAGAAAATTGAGTGGCAAACAAGTCTTCAATCAAATCATCCAACTGATGATTTGGGTAAGTTTCCAGCCCAAGTTTCTGCCAGGATTGTTTAACTAATTAATTCTTCCAATAATATCTTCCACAGGTCTAGAGACAAGGTGCCATCACATAAAACCTAGGGAATCAAATCTTGCATTCAGTGATACACATTTTTTGCCCACAAAGGGACAATTTAAATGCTACATGGCACAAGGAAAGGACAATAAAGGGAATTCAATATGTATCAGAAAAGTTCAACAAATATACAAATGATTGGGGTGTGTTTTGAGTGCCTCCTGGTTTCTTAACTCTTGTTATCAATGCAGGGAAGACTAAGCATTGTGAACTTTATACTTTAAGAATATTTTGTTCTTGTTGCCTAGGTTCTCAATCTCACCTCTTCACCTTGCCTGTGATGTCTTAATCATCTCCATGGCAACCATGTGACCTCAGAGACAGACTAGAAAGCCAGAAAAAATTAACAACCAGTACAGCAACCAGATCCCCTCAGAACTGCAGACTATGGTTGGAGCACTGAGGATCAAGTTCAACCAGTAAGTATTCCATTTCTGACTGAGTGTTCTCTAGAGCAGCACTTCTCAAACTGCAGTGAATACTCAAATCACCTAGAGAATCTTGTTAAAATGGAATACTCATCCAGTAGGTCTGGGATGGGGTCTTAGGGTCTATATTTCCAACAACCTCCCTAGAGATGCCAAAGCTACTGGTTCCCTGGGAGTTTATGGCATGACCAGGGCCAAGAACTGTCATTATGCCAAAGTAATGTAAGCACGACTTCATTTGGAGTCCCAGAGGAAGTGCTGTTTTGGACAGCAGTCCTGATGAACATGACATCTCTGATATTAGCTGGTTGTGTGTCCTTGGATAAATATTTTTACCTCTCTGAGTCTGTTTTTCTTCTCTGTGAAATTGTGAATGTAGTCTGGATGATTTCTAAGATCAGTTTGGGTTGTAAACTTGTTTGATTCTCTTATAAAGAAGGAAAATTTAGAACCAAAGGCTTAGTCTGAGGGCAAAATGCCCCTATATTATCAAAGGAACGATGAAAGTAATCTACTATATCTGTTTCCTTTATCTTCTTAATTCCAAATCTTCTGTGTTTCTTCAGGTAATTTATTTCTTCTAAATGGGGATAATATTGGCATTTTCCTAAAGAAGAGGCAACATTGAACAGTGGATAACAGTTTTGAGCATTTCTGAACTCTCAACATACCTTTGTGACCTAATAGCTAACAGCTTTGGCTACTTGCTCATGACGCTGTCCCTCTGATCACAGAGCAAAACCACTGTCTGCCACTGGTATCCAGTTCTGGTACTCAATTCTGCCTAGTCCCATTTTATTCCAGAAGATGCAATAGAGAGTTACTCAGAATCACCTCCTACCCTATTGCTGTTGAAGTAGTATGAGAACTTTCTTCTTGAGTTCCAGCAGTCATTTGGTGAGCCCACAGAAGAGAAAATGAACCCCCTGGTGAATACTAAGGTTGACAAAGAAGACAACGTTTCTCAGCAGGATGACACAACTTTTCAGCTCCTTCCTGAGAATCTAAGATATGATGAATCCAGTCAGAGTGATCATTTCCAAGAAGAACTAGCTGACTCCATTCAGGATGAAGTTAGTGACCCAGATCTGATGGGCAATCTCCCAAAACATGTCATGACTCAGTGTATTCAGTTCGGCAAGAAATGTAGTGACCAGCCAGATCTTCTACCAAGCTTCTCCAACCACACACAGCCAGCATCCAACGAAGACCCTACACAGCTGCAAGGAAGCGAGACACCTGTCATTCCAATCAAAAGAGCCCGCCTGCAAAAAGTTCAGCCATGCCTCCACTGCAGCCACAGTGGCCAGTTCACAACTGACTGCCTTGCCGAAAGTTCTCAAGCCCCAGCAAAGATAAGCAACCCAACTCATCAGTAAGAGGAACCCAGGCAAGTCACATTGTTAACATACTCTCTCACCTCCAGCCTTACTGTTTGATAGCCTGCATTAACGTTTACAATACAGGTGGGGAACTGATACCACTTTACAGACAGTCGGTAATTTCATGCTTCTGAGAATATCAACAACCAGATCTTTTTCATTTGCTGACCCATCACCAGACCTGATCCAACAATGATGAAAACAACTTCCATGCACTTTCTGCACCTGGGACTAACTTTCCAAGAATACTGAAAGCCTGAAGGAAAAAGTCTGCTCATTTGGACCCAATGGAAACCACCCTGGCAATGCATTGGAAAACTTCATCCTCACCAATGGGTAATAGACACCAGGGTTGAGTTTTGTGGCCCTAGTCTTTATGCCTACACTTGGTCCCAAGCCTCTCACCCTCACTCTCATGGGTCTGTATGCTAGTTCCCTGGTTTTTTTTTTTTAGGACTCTTGGCTGAAGTCCCAGTTGTATTTCCATATCCTACCAACATTTTCTACTAGAAGCTGAATCCTGATCCACCTGTTGACTAGGTTATACCTTAAAATAAACCAACTGTCATGGAAACACAGTTCTGCCACCATTTCATATGATAATTTATTTTATTACTATTTAAATGCTTCTGCTTGCCCAACCACCTGAAACTTTTGCTATTGACAGACTTGATGGTATTGACCTCCAAGTTCTCTGCTTGGAACTTTGGGTACACTTCTTTGAGAATTAGCCCTTCAGGTTGGTGCATGTTTTTAGCCAAGCCCTAGCTGCCTCCCTTTTGCTTCAAACCCACTTCAGGTTCAGCATGCCTTATGTCCAAGTCAAAATGCTCTAGGATGATGACCTCTCATAACTATTTAGTGAGAGTTGGAGAATGTGTTACATCATAATGACTATGTCTGAAGCATGTCCTTGCTTCCGGATATAGGGGACCTGGCTGACTAAATCTCACTGAAGACTGAGGATCAGGCGCTTCAGTAGTTTCTGACTCTAGAGGCCTCAGCATGATCTAGGACCTCTGCCCCTTGATGCTAAGCTCTACCCCTATAGATAACCTCTGGGGACCCCTTAACTAGTTGAGGATCTTAAAGATTAGTTAATGGCAGACAATTTTCTGAACCATCTCATGTTTAAGATCCTGGGGTATATACATCAATGGGCTTCCCTGTTGGCTCAGACAGTAAAGAATCTTCTTGCAATGTGGGAGATCTTGGTTCAATCCCTGGGTTGGGAAGTTCCCCTGGAGCGGGGCATGGCAATCCACTCCAGCATTCGTCCCTGGAGAATTTCCATAAATGGAGGAGCCTGGGGGCTACAGACCATGGGGTCACAAAGAGTTGGACACAACTAAGCATACAGCACACATACATCAACACCATCTGTCCATAAAACCCATGAAATGAGGGTGCGATTGTTTGTACTGTGTTTTTGGCATAGCTCCACTCTGTGTATGGATTCCTAATGCTACTGAACAAAAGCAGGGCTAGGCTGAAAAGGAAAAATCCCTGAAGATGTTAAGGTTATGCAGTGATAATTGGTGTATTCTGGTAATGATCTGCTCTTTGTTCCCTGATTCTTCATGCTAGAGTGTGTTCCCATAATGGATTCCTTGATGTAATACTAGTTAATCAGTATTTCCTAGCATCCAGCAAGGCCACTCAGAACTTGAAGCATCGCTGTAGCTTGTCCTAGAAAATTGTGGTTTAACAGTACCTAGACCCAACTAGGACCTTATTACCCTTAGCTTAAAGCACTAGCAAACAGATATTTTCACTTATCAGCGCCTCACTAACCACTGTGGCAATTCTTATTTGTATTTGCAAGGAGTCTGCTTTACCAATAGCTTGCTATATATCCACCTTACTGCATATGTTCTCACAACAAGGAGACCTGAATGCACACAGTTCCCCTGTGCTGAGAAATTCCCACAAGTGTTGGGATTATTTGAGAGACTCTAACAGGTAGCTCTATTTGAAATTTAAGTGATTCTGGCATTACCTGCAGGTATCCTGATCTAGCACCACCAATTCTGTCATAAAGGACTAACCCAATGGCCTCCAGTCACTTTCCTTACTGACTCCAGTGTGGTCCTGGTATGTTGATAGGAGCATTCAATTGACTTAACCACCAATATTTCTTTATCTTAGTGCCACAATTTATCACAGACTTCCCAGGTATCTCCGTGGTAAAGAATCTGCCTACCAAGTAGGAGACATGGGTTCAATCCCTGGGTCAGGAAGATCCACTGAGAAAGAAATGACATCCCATTTCAGTATTCTTGCCCTCGAAATCCCAAGGATATAGGAACCTGGTGGGCTACAGTCCATGGGGTCACAAAGAGCTGGACATGATTTAGCAACTAAACATTGACAGCCACAATTTATCATTAATTTTTATGTACATGTACTTTTGACATATAAAATGTCCCTTTATGTTATGCAGACTTTCCAGGTGGCACTAGTGGTAAAGATCCTGCCTGCCAATGCAGGAGCCAATAGATGTGAGTTTGATCCTTGGGTCAGGAAGATCCCCTGGAGAGGAAAAGGCAACATACTCCAGTACTCTTGCCTGGAAGGTTCCACGGACACAGGAACCTGGTGGGCTAGAGTACACTGGGTCACAAGCATTCAGAGACGACTGAAGCGACTTAGCACACACACACTTTATTTTATGCAGAAGACTTTCCTTCTGCAGCAACATTACCTTCTTCCCCAGATTTCATAGCCTCTAAGAGCAGACAGTTACCTGTGGGCTATGAAGTTCAGTTCACCTCCTACTCCTAGAAGCCACTTGTTGAGAATTTCCCAATCAGGGACTTCTTGTACTCTGTGTGAGGTAATCCAACAGCCAGACTGAGCATATGAAGAGGATGCTAGGTCAATGCTTTCCTGCCCACTAGCTAGTGACCATTTTGTTTGCCACTTAAACAAACTGTGGTAGTGATACCATCCTCTTCAATTAGAATGAGTTAGCATAAAGTTACATGGATGATTCCTATACCTAAGTGAATTTATCTCAGAGTGAAACTAATTAAAATCTACAGAGAGCAAATGACATGTGCCCTACTCAAAGATTCAGTCTGCAATTGCAAAGGCTTGGGGAACCCCGAGGTCCAATCAAGGTTGTAGTTTCAGAGGGGGGCAAATGTGCTACATGGTTGATGCAAGCAAGCAAGAAATAATCTAATCATTTTACAAGTATGAAGAAGGAATTGTTAACAAGAGAATGTATTTGCATGGGATGTAGAAGTAGGAGGGAGTAATTAAAGAGCCATAGGATATAAGTAATCTCTCTAGTGTCAGAGAGGGAACACTAACCCACAGACAATTTGGCAGGTCCATATACAATGGGATAGAGGCACCGGTCATCCCAATTTGTGCCTAATGGCATTAGGTTGCTAAGCCATTAAGATTGTCAACTAACACCCCATGACTCCATATTAAAAAGCAGAGACCTTTCTTTGCCAACAAAGGTCCATCTAGTCAA
This sequence comes from Odocoileus virginianus, assembly GCF_023699985.2. Lineage (NCBI taxonomy): Eukaryota > Metazoa > Chordata > Mammalia > Artiodactyla > Cervidae > Odocoileus > Odocoileus virginianus. Next base: position 5,656,483 of record NW_027224263.1, read on the forward strand.
GGCTATGGCTTTTTCAGTAACCATGTATGGATGTGAGAGTTGGATGGTGAAGAAAGCTGAGTGCCAAAGAATTGATGCTTTTGAACTGTGGTGTTGGAGAAGACTCTTGAGAGTCCCTTGGACTGCAAGGAGATCCAACCAGTCCATTCTAAAGGAGATCAGTCCTGAATGTTCATTGGAAGGACTGATGCTGAAGCTGAAACTCCAATACTTTGGCCACCTGATGCGAAGAGCTGACTCATTTGAAAAGACCCTGACACTGGGAAAGATTGAAGGTGAGAGGAGAAGGGGACGACAGAGGATGAGATGATTGGATGGCATCACTGACTCAGTGGACATGAGTTTGAGTAAACTCCGGGTGTTGGTGATGGACAGGGAGACCTGGTGTGCTGCAGTCCATAGGGTCACAAAGAGTCGGACGTGACTGAGCAACTGAACTGAACCTAACTGACTCCATGCTCTAAGGTTTAACCTGATTATAATTACTTTCCCACATAAACTTAGTTACAGGGAGGAAACTTGCTAACTAGTTGACATGAAGTGTTCTAGCCTCCTTTGCAGTTAATTCTCATTATAAGTGATTAAATAGGTGTTTGGTTTATACCTCAATTTCTGTGGTTTTAATATCATCCACCCTCCAGACCCTAATCACCTCTGAGCACACTGGAAACAAAATAAGACTCTCACCATGCAATGTCAGAAGTCACAGTGTGAACTGCAGTGAATTCACTGAAGATTGTCCTCCCTGGAACCTTGTCTCAAAAGTCTCCCTGTTTCTCTCTCTCTCGTTTGTCCACAACTCTAATAACATTTCTAAAGACCTATGATTTTCATTTCCTGTACTTCCTTCCACTCATACCCAGTACCATGGTACATAGCATAAGTAATAGCTTCTTTTAATACCACATAGTTAATTGTAACCATCAGAGTATACTGCCCTGGATGAAGACACAACACATGACTGTAGGCATGAGACCCTGATGTACACCTTTAGAAAGAGAAGATGGTATGATTGATCTAATTCTCACCCACCTCCATTCTGTTCAGTTTGCAACACATGAGACCTATGTCACTGCCTTCCTCTCTATGCATGATGTTTAAAGCAAATGTCACCCTTTTTGTGGACTCTGGAATGTCTTCACCAGCACCATCTTGTCTATGACCATGACAGTCATCACTGAAATAAAATAGAGAATTTAAGTAAGATATATCAGCATCTTGGCAAAATCTAACACCTCATGCCCTTGGGAGAGCTCTGGAAGCACGTGCTGCATTTGTAAAGGCTTCTCCGTTGTAAAGCCTTCTCATGCTTCCTTACCTCACTGTGAATATTCAGGCTTCATCTGGCCAGGAAAATGGAATAACATTCAATGGATTATAGTGTCATGAATCTTCAGTGTCACCTTTGTACAAAGGTCACTTCCCATACTTTACAAGCAAAAGTCCTGGAAGTGAGTTATACCATTTAGTAGAATCAGCAGAACTAACTTGGTATCTGGACCACACTTTCCAGTCATTGATTGCCTCTATAATTTTGAATAGTCATGCACTAAATTATTGGAATTGCTTCTGATTTTGACTTTATTCTGCAGTCTGTTAGAACCCGCTTCCTGCTCACTGATTTCTGGTACACACCTCACATGGAACTGGTTCTGTTGTATTTCCATCTCAGTGATAAGCCAACTATGACTGCATTCCAGCCACCTCATTTACTTTCACAAGGAAAACCCTGTAGAATTTAAGCTTTCCTATGAGTAGAAGATTCATCCCTTTGGGCATAAAATCTGGCTTTGTGTGCATCTAGAGAAAAGGAATGAATAATCAGCTTATGTCAGACACTGTGCTCAGTGCTGTGTTAATGATACTCATTGAATTTCACATTTCTAAAAAATAGAATATGTGTTTCTGGTATTTAACGATTACTACCTCATGGGACAAGTGTCATTTTTCCATTTAAAGATGATAATATGAAAGTTCAGAGCAGTGAACTCAGTTCAGTTCAGTTCAGTCGCTCAGTCATGTCCGACTCTTTCAGACCCCATGCATCGCAGCACGCCAGGACACCCTGTCCATCACAAACTCCTGGAGTATACTCAAACTCATGCCCATCGAGTCCGTGATGCCATCCAGCCATCTCATCCTCTGTCGTCCCCTTTTCCTCCTGCCCCCAATCCCTCCCAGCATCAGGATCTTTTCCAATGAGTCAACTCTTCGCATCAGGTGGCCACAGTATTGGAGTTTCAGCTTCAGCATCAGTCCTTCCAATGAACACCCAGGACTTACCTCCTTCAGGATGGACTGGTTGGATCTCCTTGCAGTCCAAGGGACTCTCAAGAGTCTTCTCCAACACCACAGTTCAAAAGCATGAATTTTTCGGCGCTCAGCTTTCTTCACAGTCCAACTCTCACTTCTGTACATGACCACTGGAAAAACCATAGCCTTGACTAGATGGACCTTTGTTGGCAAAGTAATGTCTCTGCTTTTTAACATGCTATCTAGGTTGGTCATAACTTTCCTTCCAAGAAGTAAGCGTCTTTTAATTTCATGGCTGCAGTCACCATCTGCAGTGATTTTGGAGCCCCCAAAATAAAGTCTGACACTGTTTCCACTGTTTCCCCATCTATTTCCCATGAGGTGATGGGACCAGATGCCATGATCTTAGTTTTCTGAATGTTGACCTTTAAGCCAACTTTTTCACTCTCCTCTTTCACTTTCATCAAGAGGCATTTTAGTTCCTCTTCACTTTCTGCCATAAGGGTGGTGTCATCTGCATATCTGAGGTTATTGATATTTCTCCCGGCAATCTTAATTCCAGCTTGTGCTTCTTCCAGCCCAGTGTTTCTCATGATGTACTCTGCATATAAGTTAAATAAGCAGGGTGACAATATACAGCCTTGACGTACTCCTTTTCCTATTTGGAACCAGTCTGTTGTTCCATGTCCAGTTCTAACTGTTGCTTCCTGATCTGCATACAGGTTTCTCAAGAGGCAGGTCAGGTGGTCTGGTATTCCCATCTCCTTCAGAGTTTTCCACAGTTAATTGGGATCCACATAGTCGAAGGATTTGGCGTAGTCAATAAAGCAGAAATAGATGTTTTTCTGGAACTCTCTTGCTTTTTCGATGATCCAGCAGATATTGGCAATTTGATCTCTGGTTCCTCTGCCTTTTCTAAAACCAGCTTGAACATCTGGAAGTTCTCAGTTCACGTATTGCTGAAGCCTGGCTTGGAGAATTTTGAGCATTACTTTACTAGCGTGTGAGATGAGTGCAATTGTGTGGTAGTCTGAGCATTCTTTGGCATTGCCTTTCTTAGGGATTGGAATGAAAACTGACCTTTTCCAGTCCTGTGGCCACTGCTGAGTTTTCCAAATTTGCTGGCATATTGAGTGCAGCACTTTCACAGCATCATCTTTCAGGATTTGAAATAGCTCAACTGGAATTCCATCACATCCACTGTCTTTGTTCATGGTGATGCTTTCTAAGGCCCACTTGACTTCACATTCCAGGATGTCTGGCTCTAGGTCAGTGATCACACCATTGTGATTATCTGGGTCATGAAGATCTTTTTTGTACAGTTCTTCTGTATATTCTTGCCACCTCCTCTTAATATCTTCTGCTTCTGTTAGGTCCATACCATTTCTGTCCTTTACTGAGCCCATCTTTGCATGAAATGTTCCCTTGGCATCTTTAATTTTCTCGAAGAGATCTCTACTCTTTCCCATTCTGTTGTTTTCCTCTCTTTCTTTGCATTGATCGCCGAGGAAGGCTTTCTTATCTCTCCTGGCTATTCTTTGGAACTCTGCACTCAAATGGGAACATCTTTCCTTTTCTCCTTTGCTTTTTGCTTCTCTTCTTTTCACAGCTATTTGTAAGGCCTCCTCAGACAACCCTTTTGCCTTTTTGCATTTCTTTTCCATGGGGATGGTCTTGATCCCTGTCTCCTGTACAATGTCATGAACCTCCGTCCATAGTTCATCAGGCTCTCTGTCTATCAGATCTAGTCCCTTAAATCTATGTCTCACTTCCACTGTATAGTCATAAAGGATTTGATTTAGGTCATACCTGAATGGTCTAGTGGTTATCCCTACTCTCTTCAGTTTAACTCTGAATTTGGCAATAAGGAGTTCAAGATCTGAGCCACAGTCAGCTCCCGGTCTTGTTTCTGCTGACTGTTAGAGCTTTTCCATCTTTGGCTGCAAAGAATATAATCAATCTGATTTTGGTGTTGGCCATCTGGTGATGTCCATGTGCAGAGTCTTCCCTTGTGTTGCTGGAAGAGGGTGTTTGCTGTGACCAGTGCGTTCTCTTGGCAGAACTCTATTAGCCTTTGCCCTGCTTCATTCCATACTCCAAGGCCAAATTTGCCTGTTAATCCAGGTGTCTCTTGACTTCCTACTTTAGCATTCCAGTCCCCTATAATGAAAATGACATGTTTTTTGGGTGTTAGTTCTAAAAGGTCTTGTAGGTCTTCATAGAACTGTTCAACTTCAGCTTCTTCAGCGTTACTGGTTGGGGCATAGACTTGGATTACCGTGATATTGAATGGTTTGCCTTGGAAACGAACAGAGATCATTCTGTCATTTTTGAGATTGCATCCAAGTACTGCATTTCGGACTCTTTTGTTGACCATGATGGCTACTCCATTTCTTCTAAGGGATTCCTGCCCACAGTAGTAGATATAATGGTCATCTGAGTTAAATTCACCCATTCCAGTCCATTTTAGTTCGCTGATTCCTAGAATGTCGACATTCACTCTTGCCATCTCCTGTTTGACCACTTCCAATTTGTCTTGATTCATGGACCTAACATTCCAGTTTCCTATGCAATATTAGAGCAGCGAACTAGTCTGCCCTAAATTCACACATAGCTAGTAAATGGCAGGGCTAGTCTTGAAAGCAGTATTTTGCTACTGGCAGAACTGATCTCTTAGAGAGGAGAGAAACTCTCTTAAGTCACACCCTTCATGACCAGCCTAACTGATGATATTACCCCTCCCAAGTCCACTCAGTAGAGATAGGCCTCCAGTAACTGGTATTCACACAGTGACTGGTTGAAATGCATCTTCTGGACAACAGTCTGTAAAAGAAGCACATAAGAAGTCAATGCCTTCCAGAACTTGGAGATTTCATTTGTGTTTCTAATAGTTGTAGAAAATTCCTCAAGAAACCTGGACATACACTGTGTCTGCTTTATCAGACTGGATAAGCTCTTGCTTTTTCAGTCAGAATTTTATCAAAAGTTTCTGGCTAAGCAATCCCACTTCTAGGCATACACACCGAGGAAACCAGATCTGAAGGAGACACGTGCACCCCAATGTTTCTCACAGCACTGTTTATAATAGCCAGGACATGGAAGCAACCTAGATGCCCATTAGGAGACGAATGGATAAGGAAGCAGTGGTACATATACACCATGGAATATTACTCAGCCATTAAAAAGAATTCATTTGAATCAGTTCCAATGAGATGGATGAAACTGGAGCGCATTATACAGAGCGAAGTAAGCCAAAACGAGAAATACCATTACAGTATACTAACACATGTATATGGAATTTCAAAAGATGGTAATGATAACCCTATATGCAAAACAGAAAAAGAGACACAGATGTACAGAACAGAATTTTTGATTCTGTGGGAGATGGCGAGGTTGGGATGTTTCGAGAGAATAGCATCGAAACATGTATATTATCAAGGGTGAAACAGATCACCCGCCCAGGTTGGAAGCATGAGACAAGTGCTCGGGGCTGGTGCACTGGGAAGACCCAGAGGGATCAGGTAGTGAGGGATGTGGGAGGGGGGATCGGGATGGGAAATACATGTAAATCCGTGGCTGATTCATGTCAATGTATGACAAAAACCACTATAATATTGTAAAGTAATTAGCCTCCAACTAATAAAATTTAAGAAAAAAAAAAGATGACACACAGTAAATAAAGTTTTTAAGTTAGGGAATACTGAACTCCTAACTTAGGCCTCAAGTTTTAAAGCCATTAAAGCTACTAATGGCCTCTGTTGGCAGTTGTGGCTTCACTGCTGGAAAAAATAAAAGGAGTTTGTAAATTAAAAAAAAAGTTTCTGGCTGTCACAACATCATTCAAAACTATACTGTCATTTCACAACATCATTCAAAACTATACAGCCATTTTGAATAATAGTTCAATGATATTTACAGGGTTTCTACAATGCCAAGAGAGAACAAGGTCTTTGAAATTTTCTGATAGTTATTACCTGCCATTGTCATAGGGATATTAAAATTAAAACAAGAGTTTGGTTACTTCTGACACTAGTTAGTTGGCCATTTAATTTTGAGTTCTGCCCCCACTGTATGAACCTCAGGGAATGTCCAGTTAAGGAATATTTCTCTAAGGAGAATTTGTGGGAAGATATCCATGTTCTCTTTTACATTAACCATGAGGTTATCAAGAACTGGTGCGGGTTGCCATGTCCTCCTTCAGGGAATCTTCTCAACTCAGGGATTGACTCACATCTCCTGTGTCTTCTGCATTGCAGGCAAATTCTTTACCACTGAGCCATCAGAGGAAGATCTCCTAAAGTAGGAAATGGCAATGCACTCTGGTATTCTTGCCTGGAGAACTCTATGGAGAGAGGAGCCTGGCAGGCACATTCCATGGGGTTGCAAAGAGTCAAACACTACTGAGCATGCACATACTAGCAAAAACTATCAAACATCATGTTCCCTTAGTAACCCATGACAAGTCTATCATGTATGTATCCTTTTTCACATGTTTTCAGCCTGTCTCTCTAATCCTTCATGGGGGCAACAGATACCACTGGCTTACTATCTGTAATTTATGTCAGAATTTCCCTTACTTCCATTAGCTTCATCTAGGTATAATTAAAGTCATTCCCCTTCCCATCCAATTGTTTTAGGATATGAAAGAGTCTGTCTTGATGCTGATCACTTCACACATGATTTTAGAGGCTTCAGATAATAATAGTCACTGTGTGCTTGTTATCACTGAGTACATTATTTATTGGTGTAATCCCTATAGCAATACTTGCAGTATTTGCATTTTACAGGTGATTGATAACAAGTAAACTCATGATGTTTAAGTAATTTGTCCAAAGACTGAAGCTAATAAGTCATGGAGCCAGGATTCATCTCTAGGTCTAACTAACAGAAAAGAACATCTTTTCAACCACTATGCTACCTGTCACTCCAACATTTACATTCCAGGCTCTAAAGTCTTAGTCTTTTATGCAGGCCAGTAATCTCTTCAGTACACCACTTCCAAATCTTCTCTACCCTCACTGCTTCAGAGAAAAATTATTATTCCACACTTATGCAGAAATTCTTGTATGGACACCAAATAAACCTGAACAGCATTTTGGTTTTTGTTACTAAAGCCTTTTAAAATAATATCCAGTAATCTTTTGGTCTTTTGGACTTTCATCAGTATCTTAAGACATAGACATTTCCTTTATTGCTGCTGTTTTCTTTCCTGAGATATAACTGATGACATAAATCCCATTACCCTAAAAATGTAGTTGGAATGTTTTAATAAATATGTGTCTCTTAATTAAAAAAAGTCCTTTTCATCAGAGGGGACTGGAATGCAAAAGTAGGAAGTCAAGAGGTACCTGGAGTAACAGGCAAGTTTGGGCATAGAGGACAAAATAAACCAGGGCAAAGGCCTATAGAGTTTTGCCAAGAGAACACACTGGTCATAGCAAACAACTCTTCCAACAGCAAAAGAGACGACTTTACACATGAACATCACCAGATGGTCAATAGCCAAATCAGATTCATTATATTCATTGCAGCTGAAGATGTAGAAGCACTGTACAGTCAGCAAAAACAAGACCTGGAGCTGACTGTGGCTCAGATTTCATGAACTCCTTGTCAAAAATACATGAACTCATTGTCAAAATTTAAATTGAAGAAAGTAGGGAAAACCACTAGACCATTCAGGTATGACCTGAAATGAATCCTTTATGATTATACACTGGAAGCAACAAATAGACACACAGGGTTAGATCTGATAGAGAGAGTGCCTGGAGAAGTATGGATGGAGTTTTGTGACACTATATAGGAGGCAGTGATCAAGATCATCCCCAAGAAAAAGAAATGCAAAAAGGCAAAATGGTTGTCTGAGGAGGCCTTACAAATAGCTGAGAAAAGAAGAAAAGTGAAAAGCAAAAGAGAAAAGGAAAGATATACCCATCTGAATGCAGAGTTCCAAAGAAGACCAAGGAGTGATAAGAAAACCTCCCTCGGAGATTGATGCAAAGAAATAGAGGATAACAATAGAATAGGAAAGACTAGAGGTATCTTCAAGCAAGTTAGAGATACCAAGGTAAATTTTCATGCAAATATGGGCACAGAAAGGACAGAAACAGTAAGGACCTAACAGAAGCAGAAGATATTAAGAAGAGGTGGCAAGAATACATAGAAAAACTATACAAAAAAGATCTTAATGACCCAGATAACCAGGATGGTGTGATCACTCACCTAGAACCAAACATCCTGGAATGCGAAGTCAAGTGGGCCTTAGGAAGCATCACTATGAACAAAGCTAATGGAGGTAATGGAATTCCAGTTGAGCTATTTCAAATCCTAAAAGATAATGCTGTGAAAGTGCTGCACTCAATATGCCAGCAAATTTGGAAAACTCAGCAGTGTCCACAGGACTGGGAAAGGTCAGTTTTCAATCCAACCTCAAAGAAGCACAATGCCAAAGAATGTTCAAACTACTGCAAGATTGCACTCATCTCATACACTAGCAAAGTAATGCTCAAACTTCTTCAAGCGAGGCTTCAACAGTACATGAACTTTGAAATTCCAGATGTTCAAGCTGGATTTAGAAGAGGTTTAGGAACCAGAGACCAAATAGCCAACATCTGTTGGATCATAGAAAAAGCAAGAGAGTTCCAGAAAAAATGTTTACTTGTGCTTCATTGACTACATTAAAGCCTTTGACTCTGGATCATAACAAAAGTGGAAAATTCTTAAAGAGATAGGAATATCAGACCACCTTGCCTCCTGAGAAACCTGTATGCAGGTCAAGAACGCAACAGCTAGAACCAGACATGGAACAACAGACTGGTTCCAAATTGGGAAAGGAGTACGTCAAGGCTGTATATTGTCACCCTGCTTATTTAACTTATATGCAGAGTACATCATGTGAAATGCTGGGCTAGATGAAGCACAAGCTAGAATCAAGATTTCTGGGAGAAAAGTCAACAGCCACAGATATGCAGATGACACCACCCTTAAGGCAGAAAGCGAAGAGGAACTAAGGAGCCACTGATGAAGGTGAAACAGGAGAGTGAAAAAGCTGGCCTAAATCACAACATCCAAAAAACTAAGATCATGGCATCTGGTCCCATCACTTCACAGCAAATGGATGGGTAAGCAGTGAAAACAGTTTCAGACTTTATTTTCCTGGGCTCCAAATCACTGTGGATGGTGACTGCAATCATGAAATTAAAAGACATTTGCTACTTGGAAGAAAGGCTATGACAAACATAGACAGCATATTTAAAAGTAGAGACTTTACCTGTTGACAAATGTCCAGGTAGTCAAAGATATGGTTATTCCATTAGTCATGCATGGGTGTGAGGGCTGGACCATAAAGCAGGCTGAGAGTGAAAAAAACTGATGCTTTCGAAATCTGGTTTTGCAGAAGACTCTTGAGAGTCCCTTGTACATCAAGGAGATCAAATCAATCAATCCTAAATGAAATCATTCCTGAATATTCATTAGAACAACTGACACTAAAGCTGAAATGCCAATACTTTGGCCACCTGATGCAAAGAGCTGACTCATTGGAAAAGACCCTGATGCTGGGAAAGATTGAAAGTGGGAGGAGAAGGGGATGACAGAGGATGAGATGGTTGGATGACATCACCAACTCAAAGGACATGAGTTTGAGCAAACTCTAGGAGATGGTGAAGGATAGGGAAGCCTGGCGTGCTGCAGTCCATGGAGTCACAGATTCAGATGTGACTGAGCGACTGGACAACCCCCAAAAGAGTTTGGTAGAGGTTCACAAACCCTTATCTTCATTTCTGAAATCAAAAATCTCTGTACAACATAACAATTTTTTAATTAATTTGATGCCAAAACTCATTTTGCATAAAAACCTGGCCCAAACTGACATGAACCTAATCTCTGAATATTCAGACATTTTTTTTACTGCAGAAATGTTAATGGCTTAATTATGTGATATCTTGCCAGACGCTACTGTGAATGTTATGTAATAAACAGTACATACTCTGTGTTGCTTTTCTAAAATTTGAAAATAATGTAAATTCTAAAACACAGACTGTGAACCTAGAATAACGATAGCTAACATTTGGTGCATTGGCCATCTACAACAGTTCAGTCACTCAGTCGTGTCCCACTCTTTGCGACCCCATGGACTGTAACACGCCAGGCTTCCCTGTCCATCAGCAACTCCCAGAGCTTTTCCAATGAGTCAGTTCTCAAATCAGGTGGCCAAAGTATGAAGCTGAGTTTCAGCTTCAGCACCAGTCTTTCCAATGAATATTCAGGTACATAAAGCTGTGCTAATCTCTTTTTCTCTCATTTACCCTCACGATACCACGAGGCAGGTATTAAAATCATCTCCAGTTTAAAGTTTGTAACTGATTCTCACAAAGCTTAAATAACTTGTCCAGAGTCACACAGCTTTTTGCCGAGCCAGGGTTTGGACCCGGATCAGTATGATTCTAGAACCTCCATGCTGAACTCTTGCTCTCTACTACCTGGCAGACATGAATAGTTGCTAAGGACAGTGTGGGCTATTTGTGGGCTCTATTATGGAGATAGAAGAACTTTCCACCTATTCTGTGTCATTTCAGGGTCAAACTCCTACCTCCAAATGTCACCTCCCCATCCCTATTTCTCAGAGATGCAACTAATATATGTTTATTCCATAATGTTTGTGTGTCTGGCTTTTCGCACAAGGACCACCAGCAAAATAAATCTGCTAGTCAACTGGTATCCACTCCAGACTTACTGAATCAAAATTTCTAGAGACCGGGACCAAGCAGATTCTTATAAACATTAACTTTTGAGGGAAAAAATTGCATGTCTTTGCAAAGGCCAAAAATTAGCCTTCAGTAATTATTTAACATCTTATATCAGTTGACACCTAGCTGTGTTTGTAGAAATAAACTTAGGGATGGGCCCTGGATAGTGAAAGATGCCTGAAAGGTGAATAGAAAAATAGGTAGGTGAGATATGGAAAAGAAGAAAGGGTGTATGACAATATCTTCCTACTTTGGTAGTATGCAATGAGGGTAGAGTCTCATCATTGGAATTGTTCAGCTGCATTGGAACAATCTTGGAAACAAATCACTCATTTTTTGTTGATACTCTGAGCACCTATTTATTGATTCATTGATACTCACAACAGCCTTTTGAGAGAGACAAGATAGTCATCCTTATTACATAAAAGAGAAAATTGAGAAGCAAACGAGTTCTTCATATAATCCAGCTGACAGTGTTTGGGTTAATTTCTAGCCCCCAATCTTACCCTATTTCACTCTTCCAATAATATCTTCCATAGGTCTAGAGAGGAGGTACCATCATATAAAACCTAGGGAATCAAATCTTACATTCAGTGATATACACTTCTTTTGCCCAGTGAGGGTCAATTTAAATGCTTTACTGCACAAAGAAGGGCTTCCCTGATGGCTCAGAGGTTAAAGCATCTGCCTGCAATGCGGGAGACTTGGGTTCGATCCCTGGGTCAGGAAGATCCTGCAACGCGGGAGACCCGGGTTCAATCCCTGGGTCGGGAAGATCCCCTGGAGAAGGAAATGGCAACCCACTCCATTATTCTTGCCTGGAGAATCCCATGGATGGAGGAGCCTGGTAGGCTACAGTCCACAGGATCGCAAAGAGTCAGACATGACTGAGCGACTTCACCTCACTCACTGCACAAAGGACAATAAGAAGAATTAAATGTGTAACATAATAGTTCAACCAATATACAATATATTTGAGGTTCGTTTTAAACTTTTCCTAGATTCTTTATTCTTGTTACTTTTGCAGGGAAGACTGAACATTATGAACTTTATACTTTAAAAATATTCTGTTCTTGTCTCTGAGGTTCTCAATATCACCTCTTCATCTTGCCTGTGATATTTTAATTATCTCCATGGCAAACAATGTGACCTCAGACACAGAAAAAATACATTAACCACCACCACAGCAATAAGATCCCCATAGCACTGCAGGCTATGATTGGAGCACTGAGGATCAAGTTCAACCAGTAAGTATTTCAATTCTGTCAAAGTATTCTCTAGAACAGCACTTCTCAAACTTCAGTGAACATTCAAATCACCTGGAAAACCTTGTTAAAACGGAGTACTGATCCAATAGTTCTGGGATTGTGCTTTAGAGACTATATTTCCAACAACCCCCCTGGCGATGCCAAAACTGCCTGTTCCCTAATAGGTTTTGGTGTAGCAAGGGCAAAGAACCGTCATTATGTCAAAGTAGTGTAAGCACATTTGTAGTCCTGGAGGAAGTGCTATTTTGGACAGCAGTCCTGCTGAACATGCCACCTCTGATATTAACTAGTCGTGTGACCTTGGGTAAACATTTTTCGTCTCTGGGTCTCTGTTTTTCTCCTCTGTGAAACTACAAATTTGGCCTGGATAATTTGTAAGATCACTTTGATTGTGATATTTAGATCACTAAAATTGTTTGAGGGTCTCACTCTCTGATAAAGAAACTAGAATCAAAGATTAACATAGGGCAAAATGCACATATATTACCAAGAAAGGGAGTGGAGAAAGCGATCTACTATAACTTTGTATTTATATTCTTCTTAAAATTAATTTATTTATTATAATTGGAGGCTAATTACTTTACAATATTGTAGTGGTTTTTGCCATACATTGACATGAATCAACCACAGGTGTACATGTGTCTCCCTATCCCAACCCCCGCTCCTACCTCACTCCCCATCCCATCCCTCTGGGTTGTCCCAGTGCACTGGCTTTAAGTGCCCTGTTTCATGCATGGAACTTGGACTGGTCATCTTTCACATATGAGTAATATACATGTTTCAATGCTATTCTCTCAAATCATCCCACCCTCGCCTTCTCCCACAGAGTCCAAAAGTCTGTTCTTTACATCTGTGTCTCTTTTGCTGTCTCGCATATAGGGTCATTGTTACCATCTTTCTAAATTCCATATATATGCATTAATATACTGTATTGGTGTTTTTCTTTCTTACATCAGTCTGAATAATAGGTTCCAGTTTCATCCACCTCATCAAACTGACTCAGATGTGTCATTTTCATTAGCTGAGTAATATTCCATTGTGTATATGTACCACAACTTTCTTATCCATTTGTCTGCCAGTGGACATCTAGGTTGCTTCCATGTCCTAGCTATTGTAAACAGTGCTGTGATGAACTTTGGGGTACACATGTCTCTTTCAATTCTGGTTTCCTGGGTGTGTGTGCCCAGCAGTGAGATTGCTGGGTTGTATCACAGTTCTATTTCCAGTTTTTTAAGGAATCTCCACACTGTTCTCCATAGTGGTTGTATCTAGTTTGCATTCCCACCAACAGCGTAAGAGTGTTCCCTTTTCTCCACACCCTCTCCAGCATTTATTGCTTGTAGGCTCCTTGATAGCAGCCATTCTGACCAGCAATTGGGTCATTTATTTTTCTGGTATTGAGCTACATGAGCTGCTTGTATATTTTTGAGATTAATTCTTTGTCAGTTGCTTTGTTTGCTATTATTTTCTCCCATTCTGAAGGCTGTCTTTTCACCTTGCTTATAGTTTCCTTCATTGTGCAAAAGCTTTTAAGTTTAATTAGGTCCCATTTGTTTATTTTTGCTTTTATTTCCATTACTCTGGGAGGTGGGTCATAGAGGATCTTGTTGTGATTTACATCAGTGTTTTGCCTATGTTTTCCCCTAGGAGTTGTATAGTTTCTGGTCTTACATTTAGATCTTTAATCCATTTTGAGTTTATTTTTGTGTATAGTTTTAGAAAATGTTCTAGTTTCATTCTTTTACAGGTGGTTGACCAGTTTTCCCAGCACCACTTGTTAAAGAGATTGTCTTTTCTCCATTGTATATTTTTGCCTTCTCTGTCAAAGATAAGGTGTCCATAGGCATGTAGATTTATCTCTGGGCTTTCTATTTTGTTCCATTGATCTATATTTCTGTCTTTGTGCCAGTACCATACTATCTTGATGACTGTAGCTTTGTAGTATAGTCTGAAATCAGGCAGGTTGATTCCTCCAGTTCCATTCTTCTTAAGATTTCTTTGGCTATTTGAGGTTTTTGTGTTAAACAATCCCATTCACCATTGTGATGAAAAGCATAAAATACTTAGGAATAAATTTGTCTAAAGAAACAACAGAGTTATATATGGAAAACTATAAAACACTGATGAAAGAAATCAAAGATGACACAAATAGATGAAGAAATATACCATGTTCATTGATCAGAAGAATCAATATAGTGAAAATGATTATATTACCCTAATGAATATATTACCCAAAAACAATCTATAGAGTCAATGCAATCCTTACCAAGATACCAACAGTATTTTCACAGACCTAGAACAAATAATTTCAAAATTTGTATTTATATTCTTAATTCCAAATCTTCTATGTGTCCCTAAGGTAACTTATTCCTTTCGAATGTGCAGAATATTGGCATTCTCCATGAAGAAGTTGCAGCATTGAATGGTGGTAACAGTTTTAAGCATTTCTCAGATCTCAGCATACTTTAGTGACCTCATAACTAACAGATTTGCTACTTGCTCATGAAGCCATCACTTTGCTCATGGAGTAAAACCACTGTCTGCCCACTGGTATCCAGTACTGGTACTCACTTCTGCCTAGTCCCACTTGATTGTGGAAGATACAGTAGACAATTATGCAGAAACACCACCTACCAGAGTACTCTGTTGAAGTAGTATGAGAGCTTCCTTCTTGTGTTCCAGCAGTCATTTGGTGAGCCCACAAACCAGAAAGGGAACCCTCTGGTGAATACTAAGGTTGGACAATAAATAGGACAACTTCTCTCAGCATAATGCCACTATGTTCCACCTCCTTGCTCAGAATCTGAGATATGATGAATCCAATCAGAGTCATCACGTCCAAGAAGAACTACCTGACAACATTCAGGATGAAGTAAGTGGTCCTGACGTTGGACAATCTCCCAGACTTTATCACTCAGTGTATTCAGTTGGACAAGAAACGTAGTGACCAGCCAAAGCTCCTACATTCAGAGGTCCAGATCCCAAGCTTATCTCTGTGAATCCACCACCAAGCCTTCTTCAACCCCACAGGTCCATCACCAAAGGAAGACCCTATACAGCTGTGAGGAAGCCAGCCAACTCTTATTCCAGCCAAACAAGCTCACCAGCAAGAAATTCAGGCATGCCTCTACTGCAGGTAGACTGGTCACTTCACAATAGATTGACTTGCCAAATCTTCTTGAGCCCCAGCAAGAATAAATAACCCAACTCATCAGTAAGAGGAGCCCAGGCAAGTCACACTGTCAGTTTACCCCTTTCACCTCCAGCCTTACTGATTTATATCATGCATTAATGTTTCAAATAGAGGTGGGGAACTGTGATGCCACTTTACAGAAAGCCATAAATTCATGCTTCTGAGAATTTCAACTACCATCAGTAAACCTGATCCAGCAATGATGAAAACAATTTCCAGGAATTTTCTGCAGCTGGTACTAATTTTCCAACAGAACTGAAAAACCACAGTCAAAACTCTGCCTAGTCTAAGCCAATGGAAACCACCCTGGCAATGCATTGGAAAATCCTATTAGCACCAATAGGTAATAGAATCTTGGCTTGAGTTTGTTGGTCCAAGTCTTTGTATCTACAGTTGGGCTGAAGCCTTTCACCCTCATGCTCACTGTTTTGTATCCTATTTCCTGGAGGTTTAGGACTCTTGGCTGAAGTCCTGGTTGCATTCCATAAGCAACTAAAAGATAGAAACATTTTATCATTTTTGTACTCCTCATCAATGCAAAGAAATAGAGGAAAACAACAGAATGGGAAAGACTAGAGATCTCTTCAAGAAAGTTAGAGATACCACGGGAACATTTCATGCGAAGATGAGTGAAGGGGTGGCAAGAATACACAGAAGAACTATACAAAAAAGGTCTTCATGACCTAGGTAACCATGATGGTGTGATCACTTACCTAGAGCCAGACGTCC
Organism: Odocoileus virginianus; assembly: GCF_023699985.2. Taxonomy (NCBI): domain Eukaryota; kingdom Metazoa; phylum Chordata; class Mammalia; order Artiodactyla; family Cervidae; genus Odocoileus; species Odocoileus virginianus. The sequence goes on from NW_027224263.1 coordinate 5,672,670, forward strand.
TGGAATGTAAAGTCAAGTTTGCTTTAGGAAGCATCTCTGCAAACAAAGCTAGTGGCAGTGATGGAATTCCAGTTGAGCTATTTCAAACCCTAAAAGATGATGCTGTGAAAGTACTGCACTCAATATGCCAGAAAATCTGGAAAATTCAGCAGTGGCCACAGGACTGGAAAAGGTCAGTTTTCATTCCAATCCCAAAGAAAGGCAATGCCAAAGAATGCTCAAACTACTGCACAGTTGCACTCATCTCACATGCTAGCAAAGTAATGTTCAAAATCTCCAAGCCAGGCTTCAACAGTACATGAACCGAGAACTTCCAGATGTTCAAGCTGGTTTAGAAAAGGCAGAGGAACCAGAAATCAAATCGCCAACATCTGTTGGATCATTAAAAAAGTAAGAGATTTTTAGAAAAATATCTACTTTTTCTTTATTGACTACACCAAAGCCTTTGTCTGTGTGGATTGCAACAAACTGTGAAAAATTCTTAAAGAGATGGGAATACCAGACCATCTGACCTGCCTCCTGAGAAATCTGTATGCAGGTCAAGAAGCAACAGTTAGAATGGGACATGGAACAACAGACTGGTTCCAAATTGGGAAGGAGTACATCAAGGTTGTATATTGTCACCCTGCTTATTTAATTTATATGCAGAGTACATCATGTGAAATGCTGGAGCTGGATGAAGCACAAACTGGAATCAAGATTGCCAGGAGAAATATCAATAACCTCAGATATGCAGATGACACCACCCTTATGGCAGAAAGTGAAGAAGAACTAAAGAGCCTCTTGATAAAAGTGAAAGAGGAGAGTGAAAAAGTTGGCTTAAAGCTCAACATTCAGGAAACTAAGATCATGGCATCTGGTTCCATCACTTCATGGAAAATAAATGGGGAAACAATGGAAACAGTGACAGACTTTATTTTGGGGGCTCAAAAATCACTGCAGATGGTGACTGAAGCTATGAAATTAAAAGAAAATTTAATTTTCTCCTTGGAAGAAAAGCTATGACTGACCTAGACACCATATTAAAAAGCAGAGACATTACTTTTCTGACAAAGGTCTGTCCTATCAAAGTTACAGTTTTTCTAGCGGTCATGTATGGATGTGAGAGTTGGACTATAAAGAAAGCTGAGCACCAAAGGATTGATGCTGTGTGGATTTTGAACTGTGTGTTGGAGAAGACTCTGGAAACTCTCTTGGACTGCAAGGATATCCAACCAGTCAATTCTACAGGAAATCAGTCCTGAATATTCATTGGAAGGACTGATGCTGAAGCTGAAACTCCAATACTTTGGCCACCTAATGTGAAGAACTGACTCATTGGAAAAGACCCTGATGCTGGGAAAGATTTGAAGGCAGAAGAAGGGGACAACAGAGGATGAAATGGTTGGATGGCATCACCAATCAATGGACATGAGTTTGAGTAAGCTCCAGGAGTTGGCGATGGACAGGGAAGCCTGGTGTGCTGCAGTCCATGGGATCACAAAGAGTCAGACATGACTGAGCTACTAAACTGAAGTGACTCTTTATGTACTTGTACTCTTAACATATGAAAATGTCGCTTTATTTTATATGGGCTTCTCAGGTGGTGCTAGTGGAATATAACCCAACTGTCAGTGCAGGAGACACAAGAGGCATGGGTTTGATCCCTGGGTTGGGATGATCACCTAGAGTAGAAAAAGGCAACCCACTCCAGTACTCTGGCCTGGAAGAGTCCATGTACAAGGGAGCATGGTGGGCTACAGTCCGTGGGGTTGCATGGTGTTGGAGAGGAGTGAAATGACTAACACACATACACTTTATTTTATTCAGAAGAGTTTCCCTCTGCAGCAACATTACCTTCTTCCCTAGATTTCATCACCTCTTAGAACAGACAATTAAACATGGGCTATGAAGTTCAGTTCACCTCAGACTTCTAGGAGCCACTTGTTGAGAAATTCCCAAACAAGGACTTCTTGTTCTCTATGTGATGCTATCCAACAGCCAGACTGAGTGTATCAATATGATGCTTGGACAATGCTTTATTGCCTACTAGCTAGAAGCCATTTTGTTTGCCACTTCAACATGTTGTTATACTGACAGCAGTCTCTTCTATTAGAATGAATTAATTACTTAGCATAAAGAGAGTTACATGGATGAGTCCTATACCTAAATGAATTTCTCAGTGAAGCTAAGTAAAATCTACGGAGAACAAATGACATGTACCTTACTCAAAGATGCAGTCTGAAGTTGCAAAGGCTTGGGGAATCCTCCGGTTAAATCAAGGTTGTAGTTTTAGGGGACTAGATCTGTTACATGATTGATGCCAGCAAGAAGGATAGGATAGATTTTGCAAGACTGAAGAAGAAATTGTTAACAAGAGAATGGCTTTCTTGGGATTTAGAAGTGAGAGGGAGCAATTAAAGAGTCATAGGGCATCACTATCACCAAAATTCTCCAAGCCAGGCTTCAGCAATACATGAACTGAGAACTTCCAGATGTTCAAGCTGGTTTTAGAAAAGGCAGAGAAACAAGAGATCAAATTGCCAACATCTGCTGGATCATCGAAAAAGCAAGAGAGTTCCAGAAAAACATCTATTTCTGCTTTATTGACTACACCAAAGCCTTCGATTTCGGGGATCACAATAAACTGTGGAAAATTCTGAAGTAGATGGGAATACCAGACCACCTGACCTGCCTCTTGAGAAACCTGTATGCAGGTCAGGAAGCAACAGTTAGAACTGGACATGGAACAACAGACTGGTTCCAAATAGGAAAAGGAGCACGTCAAGGCTGTATATTGTCACCCTGCTTATTTAACTTATAGGCAGAGTACATCATGAGAAATGCTGGGCTGGAAGAAGCACAAGCTGGAATCAAGATTGCCGGGAGAAATATCAATAATCTCAGATATGCAGATGACACCACCCTTATGGAAGAAAGTGAAGAGGAACTAAAAAGCCTCTTGATGAAAGTGAAAGAGGAGAGTGAAAAAGTTGGCTTAAAGTTTGACATTCAGAAAACGAAGATCATGGCATCTGGTCCCATCATCTCATGGGAAATAGATGGAGAGACAGTGGAAACAGGGTCAGACTATTTTTTTGGGCTCCAAAATCAATACAGATGGTGATTGCAGCCATGAAATAGAAAGATGCTTTCTCCTTGGAAAGAAAGTTATGACCAACCTATATAGCATATTAAAAAGCAGAGACATTACTTTTCCAACAAAGGTCTGTCTGGTCAAGGCTATGGTTTTTCCAGTGGTCATGTATGGAAGTGAGAGTTGGACTGTGAAGAAAGCTGAGTGCCGAAGAATTGATGCTTTTGACCTGAGGTGTTCGAGAAGACTCTTGAGAGTCCCTTGGACTGCAAGGAGATCCAACCAGTCCATCCTGAAGGAGATAAGTCCTGGGTGTTCATTGGAAGGACTGATGCTGAAGCTGAAACTCCAATACTTTGGCCACCTCATGCGAAGAGTTGACTCGTTGGAAAAGACCCTGATGCTGGGAGGGATTGGGGGCAGGAGGAGAAGGGGACGACAGAGGATGAGATGGCTGGATGGCATCACCAACTCGATGGGCATGAGTTTGAGTAAACTCCGGGAGTTTGTGATGGACAGGGAGGCCTGGCATGCTGCGATTCATGGAGTCACAAAGAGTTGGACACGACTGAGCGACTGAACTGAACTGAACTGAAGGCATCACTAATTTGTCCAGAGTCAGAGAGGGTATGTTGATAAGATGATTTGGCAGGTCCATTTACAAGGGGTAGAGTCACCAGGTCATTGAAATTTGTGCCATTAGCCATTAAGATTGTCACCTAACTCACCTTGCTCTGACTCCATGGTCTGAAATATATTCTAATATTAATTACTTTCCCCCATATATTTTGCTATGGGGAGATAATTTGCTAACAAGTTGACATGAAGTGTTATAGATTGCTTTGCAGTTATTTCTCACTATAAGTGAGAAAGTGGGGTTTGACTTATACATCAATTTCTGTGGGTTTTTTTTTCATTTATTTTTATTAGTTGGAGTCTAATTACTTTACAATATTGTAGTGCTTTTTGTCATACATTGACATGAATCAGCCATGGATTTACATGTATTCCCCATCCCGATTCCCCCTCCCACATCCCTCACTACCCAATCCCTCTGAGTCTTCACAGTACACCAGGCCCGAGCACTTGTCTCATGCATCCAACCTGGGCTTGTGATCTGTTTCACCCTAGAAAATATACGTGTTTTGATGCTGTTCTCCCAAAACATCCCACCTTCGCCTTCTCCCACAGAGTCCAAAAGTCTATTCTGTACACCTGTGTCTCTTTTTCTGTTTTGCATATAGGGTTATCATTAGCATCTTTCTAAATTCCATATATATGCATTAGTATACTGTATTGGTCTTTATCTTTCTGGCTTACTTCACTCTGTATAACAGGCTCAAGTTTCATCCATCTCATTAGAACTGATTCAAATGAATTCTTTTTAATGGCTGAGTAATATTCCATTGTGTATATGTACCACAGCCTCCTTATCTATTCGTCTGCTGATGGGCATTTAGGTTGCTTCCATATCTTGGCTATTATAAACAGTGCTGTGATGAACATTGGGGTGCACGTGTCTCTTTCAGATCTGGTTTCCTCAGTGTGTATGCCCAGGAGTGGTATTGCTGGGTCATATGGCAGTTCTATTTCCAGTTTTTTAAGAAATCTCCACACTGTTCTCCATAGTGGCTGTACTAGTTTGCATTCCCACCAACAGTGTAGGAGGGTTCCCTTTTCTCCACACCCTCTCCAGCATTTATTGCTTGTAGACTTTTGGATAGCAGCCATCCTGACTGGCGTGTAATGGTACCTCATTGTGGTTTTGATTTGCATTTCTCTGATGATGAGTGATGTTGAGCATCTTTTCATGTGTTTGTTAGCCATCTGTATGTCTTCCTTGGAGAAATGTCTGTTTAATTCTTTGGCCCATTTTTTGATTGGGTCATTTATTTTTCTGGAATTGAGCTGCAGGAGTTGCTTGTATATTTTTGAGATTAATCCTTTGTCTGTTGCTTTGTTTGCTATTATTTTCTCCCAATCTGAGGGCTGTCTTTTCACCTTGCTTATAGTTTCCTTTGTTGTGCAAAAGCTTTTAAGTTTCATTAGGTCCCATTTGCTTATTTTTGCTTTTATTTCCAATATTCTGGGAAGTGGGTCATAGAGGATCCTGTTGTGATTATATGTCAGAGAGTGTTTTGCCTATGCTCTCCTCTAGGAGTTTTATAGTTTCTGGTCTTACATTTAGATCTTTAATCCATTTTGAGTTTATTTTTGTGTATGGTGTTAGAAAGTGTTCTAGTTTCATTCTTTTACAGGTGGTTGACCAGTTTTCCCAGCACCACTTGTTAAAGAGGTTGTCTTTTTTCCATTGTATATGCTTGCCTCCTTTGTCGAAGATAAGATGTCCATAGGTTCGTGGATTTATCTCTGGGCTTTCTATTCTGTTCCATTGATCTACATTTCTGTCTTTGTGCCAGTACCATACTGTCTTGATGACTGTGGCTTTGTAGTAGAGCCTGAAGTCAGGCAGGTTGATTTCTCCAGTTCCATTCTTCTTTCTCAAGATTGCTTTGGCTATTCGAGGTTTTTTGTATTTCCATACAAATTGAGAGATTATTTTTTCTAGTTCTGTGAAAAATACCATTGGTAGCTTGATAGGGATTGCATTAAATCTATAGATTGCTTTGGGTAGAATAGCCATTTTGACAATATTGATTCTTCCAATCCATGAACACAGTATTTTTCTCCATCTGTTTGTGTCCTCTTTGATTTCTTCCATCAGTGTTTTATAGTTTTCTATGTGTAGGTCTTTTGTTTCTTTAGGTAGATATACTCCTAAGTATTTTATTCTTTTTGTTGCAATGGTGAATGGTATTGTTTCCTTAATTTCTCTTTCTGTTTTCTCATTGTTAGTGTATAGGAATGCAAGGGATTTCTGTGTGTTAATTTTATATCCTGCAACTTTATTATATTCGTTGATTAGCTCTAGTAATTTTCTGGTAGAGTCTTTAGGGTTTTCTATGTAGAGGATCATGTCATCTGCAAACAGTGAGAGTTTCACTTCTTCTTTTCCTATCTGGATTCCTTTTACTTCTTTTTCTGCTCTGATTGCTGTGGCCAACACTTCCAAAACTATGTTGAATAGTAGTGGTGAGAGTGGGAACCCTTGTCTTGTTCCTGATTTTAGGGGAAATGCTTTCAGTTTTTCACCATTGAGGGTAATGCTTGCTGTGGGTTTGTCATATATAGCTTTTATTATGTTGAGGTATGTTCCTTCTATTCCTTTCTGGAGAGTTTTAATCATAAATGAGTGTTGAATTTTGTCAAAGGCTTTCTCTGCATCTATTGAGATAATCATATGGTTTTTATCTTTCAATTCATTAATGTGGTGTATTACATTGATTGATTTGCAGATATTAAAGAATCCTTGCATTCCTGGGGTAAAGCCCACTTGGTCATGATGTATGATTTTTTTTAATATGTTGTTGAATTCTGTTTGCTAGAACTTTGTTAAGGATTTTTGCATCTATGTTCATCAGTGATATTGACCTGTAGTTTTCTTTTTTTGTGGCATCTTTGTCTGGTTTTGGAATTAGGGTGATGGTGGCCTCATAGAATGAGTTTGGAAGTTTACCTTCTTCTGCAATTTTCTGGAAGAGTTTGAGTAAGATAGGTGTTAGCTCTTCTCTAAATGTTTTGTAGAATTCAGCTGTGAAGCCATCTGGTCCTGGGCTTTTGTTTGCTGGAAGATTTCTGATGACAGTTTCGATTTCCTGGCTTCTGATGGGTTTGTTAAGATCTTCTATTTCTTTCAGGTTCAGTTTTGGAAAGTTATACTTTTCTAAGAATTTGTCCATTTCTTCCAAGTTGTCCATTTTTTCCAAGTTGTCCATTTTATTGGCATAGAGCTGCTGGTAGTAGTCTCTTATGATCCTTTGTATTTCAGTGTTGTCTGTTGTGATCTCTCATTTTCATTTCTAATCTTGTTAATTTGATTCTTCTCCCTTTGTTTCTTTATGAGTCTTGCTAATGGTTTGTCAATTTTGTTTATATTTTCTAAAAACCAGCTTTTAGCTTTGTTGATTTTTGCTATGGTCTCTTTAGTTTCTTTGGCATTTATTTCTGCCCTAATTTTTAAGATTTCTTTCCTTCTACTAACCCTGGGGTTCTTCATTTCTTCCTTCTCTAGTTGCTTTTAGTGTAGAGTTAGGTTATTTATTTGACTTTTTCTTGTTTCTTGAGGTAAGCCTGTAATGCTATGAACCTTCCCCTTAGCACTGCTTTTGCAGTGTCCCATAGGTTTTGGGCTGTTGTGTTTTAATTTTCATTCATTTCTATGCATATTTTGATTTCTTTTTTGATTTCTTCTATGATTTGTTGGTTATTCAGAAGAGTGTTGTTTAGCCTCCATATGTTTGAATTTTTAATAATTTTTTTCCTGTAATTGAGATCTAACCTTAGTGCACTATGGTCAGAAAAGATGACTGGGATGATTTCAGTTTTTTTGAATTTACCAAGACTAGATTTATGGCCCAGGATGTGATCTATTCTAGAGAAGGTTCCGTGTGCACTTGAGAAAAAGGTGAAGTTGATTGTTTTGGGGTGAAACGTCCTATAGATGTCAATTAGGTCTAGCTGGTCCATTGTGTCCTTTAAAGTTTGTGTTTCCTTGTTCATTTTCTGTTTAGTTGATCTATCCATAGTTGTGAGTGGAGTATTAAAGTCTCCCACTATTATTGTGTTACTATTAATTTCCTCTTTCATACTTGTTAGCATTTGCCTTACATATTGCAGTGCTCCTATGTTGGGTGCACATATATTTATAATTGTTATATCTTCTTCTTGGATTGATCCTTTGATCATTATGTAGTGTCCTTCTTTGTCTCTTTTCACAGCCTTTATTTGAAAGTCTATTTTATCTGATATGAGTATTGCGACTCCTGCTTTCTTTTGTTCTCCATTTGCGTGAAATATTTTTTTCCAGCCCTTCACTTTTAGTCTGTATGTGTCTCTTGTTTTGAGATGGGTCTCTTGTAGACAGCATATATAGGGGTCTTGTTTTTGTATCCATTCAGCCAGTCTTTGTCTTTTGGTTGGGGCATTCAGCCCATTTACATTTAAGGTAATTATTGATAGGTATGGTCCCGTTGCCATTTACTTTGTTGTTTTGGGTTCACGTTTATACAACCTTTCTGTGTTTCCTGTCTAGAGAAGATCCTTTAGCATTTGTTGAAGAGCTGGTTTGGTGGTGCTGAATTCTCTCAGCTTTTGCTTGTCTGTAAATCTTTTGAGTTCTCCTTCATATCTGAATGAGATCCTTGCTGGGTACAGTAATCTAGGTTGTAGGTTATTCTCTTTCATTACTTTAAGTATGTCCTGCCATTCCCTTCTGGCCTGGAGGGTTTCTATTGATAGATCAGCTGTTATCCTTATGGGAATCCCTTTGTGTGTTATTTGTTGTTTCTCCCTTGCTGCTTTTAATATTTGTTCTTTGCGTTTGATCTTTGTTAATTTGATTAATATGTGTCTTGGGGTGTTTTGCCTTGGGTTTATCCTGTTTGGGACTCTCTGGGTTTCTTGGACTTGGGTGGCTATTTCCTTCCCCGTTTTAGGGAAGTTTTCAGCTATTATCTCCTCGAGTATTTTCTCATGGCCTTTCTTTCTGTCTTCTTCTTCTGGGACTCCTATGATTCGAATGTTGGGGCGTTTCACATTGTCCCAGAGGTCCCTGAGGTTGTCCTCATTTCTTTTGATTCTTTTTTCTTTTTTCCTCTCTGCTTCATTTATTTCCATCATTTTATCTTCTACTTCACTTATCCTATCTTCTGTCTCTGTTATTCCAATCTCGGTTCCCTCCAGAGTGTTTTTGATCTCATTTATTGCATTATTCATTTCTAATTGACTCTTCTTTAATTTTTCTAGGTCTTTATTAAACATTTCTTGCATCTTCTCAATCCTTGTCTCCAGGCTATTTATCTGTAACTCCATTTTGTTTTCAAGATTTTGGATCATTTTTATTATCATTATTCTAAATTCTTTTTCAGGTAGATTCCCTATCTCCTCCTCTTTTGTTTGGCTTGGTGGGCATTTTTCATGTTCCTTTACCTGTTGGGTATTTCTCTGCCTTTTCATCTTGTTTAGATTGCTGTGTCTGGAGTGGGCTTTCTGTATTCTGGAGGTCTGTGGTTCCTTTTTATTGTGGAGGTTTCACCCAGTGGGTGGGGTTGGACGATTGGCTTGTCAAGGTTTCCTGGTTAGGGAAGGTCTCGTCGGTGTTCTGGTGCGTGGAACTGGATTTCTTCTCTCTGAAGTGCAACGGAGTGCCCAGTAATGAGTTTTGAGATGAGTCTATGTGTTAGGTGTGACTATGGCAGCCTGCAAGTTGACACTCAGGGCTATGTTACTGCGTTGCTGGAGAATTTTTGTGGTATGTCTTGCTCTGGAACTTATTGGCTTTTGGGTGGTGGTTGGTTTCAGTGTAGGTATGGAGGCTTTTGAATGGTCTCTTATTACTTAATGTTCCGTGTAGTCAGGAGTTTTCTGGTGTTCTCAGGTTTTGGGCTTAAGTCTCCTGCCTCTGGATTTCAGTTTTATTCTTCCAGTAGTCTCAAGACTTCTCCAACTATACAGCACTCCTTTCGAAGACAATGGGCTGCTTTTCTGGGTGCCTGATGTCCTCAGCTAGCGATCAGAAGTTGTTTTGTGAAGTTTGCTCTGCGTTGAATTGTTCTTTTGATGAATTTGTAGGGGAGAAAGTGGTCTCGCCGTCCTATTCCTCTACCATCTTGGCTCCTCCCCAGTTTCTGTGGTTTTAATAGCATCGATTCTCCAGACCCTAATCACCTCTGAGCACACTGGAAACCAAATAAGACTCTTACCATGCAAGGTCAGCATTACCAGTGTGAAGTGTAGTGAATGCATGATGGATTGACCCCCCTGGGGGGTCATCAGTCTCCCTGTTTCTCTCTCTCATATGTCTACGGTTCTAATAACATTTTTAATAACCTATGGTTTTCACTTCCTGTACTTACTTCCACTCATACCCAGTACCATGCTGCTGCTGCTGCTGCTAAGTCACTTCAGTCATGTCCAACTCTGTGCGACCCCATAGATGGAAGCCCACCAGGCTCCCCCATCCTTGGGGTTCTCTAGGCAAGAGCACTGGAGTGGGTTGCCATTTCCTTCTCCAATGGATGAAAGTGAAAAGTGAAAGTGAAGTCACTCAGTCGTGTCCAACTCTTAGTGACCCCTTGGACTACAGCCTACCAGGCTCCTCCGTCCATGGGATTGTCCAAGCAAGAGTACTGGATTGGGGTGCCATTGCCTTCTCTGAGACCCAGTACCATAGTATCTTGCATAAGTAGTTGTTTCTTATAATACCATATAGTCTAATTTAATCATCAGAATATACTGCCCTGGATGAAGACACAGCATATGACTATAGACATGAGCCCCTGGCACACACCTTTAGAGAGAGAAGAGTGCATGATGGGCCTAATCCTCACCACCTCCATTCTGTCCAGTTGGCAACACATGAGATTTATGTCACTGCCTTCAGCTCTATCCATGATAGTTAAAACAAACATTACTCTTTTTTTTGGAGACTCTGGAACATTTTCACCAGCACCATCTCACCTTTGACCATAATATTCATTGCTGAAATAAAATTGAGAACTTAAGATATACCGGAATTGGCAAACTCTAACACTTAATGCCCTTGGGAGAGCTCTGGAAGCTCATGTTACATCTGTAAATGCTTCTACATTGATGGTCATGCTTTCTTAGTTAACTATGAATCTTTAGGTCTCACTTTTCCAGGAAAATGTAAAAACATTCAATGGACTAGGCTGTCACGAATCTTAGTGTCATCTTTGTGCTAGAGTCACTGTCCACACTTTACAAACAAAAGTCCTGGAAGTGAGTTACATCATTTAGTAGAATCAGTAGAACTATCTTGGTATCTGCACACTTTCCAGTCATTGATTGCCTCTATAACTTTGAGTTTCCATGCACTAAATTATTGGTATTACTTCCCGGTATTGGCTTTGATTCTGCAGTCTGTTTGAACCTGCTTCTTTCTCACTGATTTCTAATATATACCTTACATGGCACTAGTTCTCTGATGTCTCCAGTTCAGTGACAAAGCATCTGTGTCTGCATTCTACCCGGCCCATTTACTTTCACATGGAAAACCTTGCAGAATTTCAGTTTTCTCTATGAGAGGAAGACTCATTCCTTTGGGCATAAAATCTGGTTTTGTGTGCATCTAGGGAAAGGGAATTAATAAGTGGCTTATGCCAGACACTGTGCTTAGTGCTGTGTTAATGATACTCATTTAATTTCACATCGCTAAAAAAATAGAATATTCATTTCTGGCATTTAATGCTCACTACATTATGGGGCAGGTGTTATTATTCAATTTAAAGATGATGACATGAAATTTCAGATCAGTTAACTTATCCACCCTGAATTCACAGGTAGCTAGTAAGTGACAGGGCTAGGATTTGAAACCAGTATCTTGCTAATGACAGAGCTGATCTCTGATGCAGGTGGTGGGGTGGGAAACTCTTTAAGTCACACCCTTCATGACCAGCCTAACTGATCTGATTACACCTCCCAAAGCCACTCAGTAGAGAAAGGCCATTCTAATAACTGGTATTCACATAGCGACTGGTGCATGTTCTAGACAAAATATAAAAGAGACACATAGCAAATAAATGCCTTCCAGAACGCTGAGATTTCATTTGTGTTTCTAATAGTTGTAGAAAATTCCTTGAGAAATCTGGAGATACACTGTCTGTTTTATGTGACGGGATAGGCTCTCGCTTGTTGACTCAGGATTCTAACAAAAGTTTCTGGCTATTACAAAGCCTCTGTTTTTCTGTAGATTTTCATCCAAAGCTATAGTATTTTTGAATAATAGTTCAATGATGTTTATGGTGTTTTTACAATGCCAAGAGACAACAAGGACTTTGAAGTTTTCTGATAGTTGATACCTGCCATTGTCATAGGAATACCAAAATTAAAACAAGAGTTTGATTACTTCTGACAGTAATTTGTATGCCACTTAAACTTGAATTCTTCCCCTACTATGTTAACCTCTGGGAATTTCGAGTTAAACAATCTCTCTCTAAGGAACATTTCTTGGAAGATAGTGATGTTCTCTTTTACGTTAACCATGAGGTTAGCAAGAACTGGAATGGGTATCTATTTCCTCCTCTAGGGGATCTCCCCAACACAGGGATCGAGCTCCCATTTCCTGAGACTTCTGCCTAGCCATCAGGGAAAGATCCTGGAGAAGGAAATGGCAACTCATTCCAGTATTTTTGCCTGGAAAACTCCATTGACAGAAGAGCCTGATGGGGTACAGTCTATGGGGTCCCAATGAATCGGACACTAATGAGCACACACTCACTAGCAAGAACTATAAAACATCATGTTCCCTTACTAACCCATGGTAAGTCTATCGTGTATACAGAATTCCCTTACTTTCATTAGCTTTATCTAGGTACAATTTAAAGGAATTCCCCTCCCCATTGAATAGTTCCAGGATATAAAAGAGTCTGTCTTGATGCTGATCACTTCACACGTGATTTTAGAGGCTTCAAATGATAAGTCACTGAGTGCTCACTATGTGCTGAACAAAAGATTTATTGGCATAATCCTTACAGTAGCACTAACAGTATTTGTATTTTATAGATGAAAACAAGTAAAGGCATAAGGTTTAAGTAATTTCTCCAAAGACTGAAGCTAATAAGTCATGGATCCAGGATTCACCTCCAGATCTAACAGAAAATGACACATAATTGATCACTATGCTTCCTGTCCTTCCCACACTGACATCCCAAGCTGAAAAGTCTTAGTCTTTTATGCAGGCCAGTAATCTCTTCAGCACAGCCTTTCCAAACCTTCTGTATCCCCACTCTGTCTTCAGTGAAAAATGATTATTCCACACTTATTCCAGAATTTCTTGTAAGGACACACAAAAAATCTGAACAACATCAAAGGGAACCCTCTTATGTTGGTGGGAATGCAAACTAGCACAGCCACTATGGAGAACAGTGTGGAGATTTCTTAAGAAACTGGAAATAGAACTGCCATATGACCCAACAATCCCACTCCTGGGCATACACACCGAGGAAACCAGATCTGAAAGAGACATATGTACCCCAATGTTCATCACAGCACTGTTTATAATAGCCAGGACATGGAAGCAACCTAGATGCCCATCAGCAGATGAATGGATGAGGAAGCTGTGGTACATATACACCATGGAATATTACTCAGCCATTAAAAAGAATTCATTTGAATCAGTTCTAATGAGATGGATGAAACTTGAGCCTATTATACAGAGTGAAGTAAGCCAGAAAGATAAACACCAATACAGTATACTAACTCATATATATGGAATTTAGAAAGATGGTAACAATAACCCGATATGCAAAACAGAAAAAGAGACACAGATGTACAGAACAGACTTTTAGACTGTGGGAGAAGGCGAGGGTGGGATGTTCTGAGAGAACAGCATTGAAATAAGTATACTATCAAGGGTGAAACAGACCACCAGCCCAGGTTGAATGCATGAGACAAGTGCTCAGGGCTGGTGCACTGGGAAGACCCAGAGGGATGGGATGGAGAGGGAGGTGGGAGGGGGGATCGGGATGGGGAACACATGAAAATCCATGGCTGATTCATGTCAATGTATGGCAAAAACCACTACAATATTGTAAAGTAATTAGTCTCCAACTAATAAAACCAAAAAAAAAAAAAAAAAAAAAAAAACCAACAAAATAAATAAATAAATAAAAATAAAAATAATGTCCAGTAATTTTTTGTTTTTTTTGGAGTTTCATCAGTGTCTTGAGGATATAGTCATTTATAGACCTTTCCCTGAAGGCTGCTATTCTCTTTCCTGAGATGTAGTTCATGACACAAATCCCACTACCCTAAAAACATAGTTGGAACATTTTAATAAAGAGGTATCCTTAACACTGGGCTTCCCAGGTGGCACTAGAGATAAAGAGCACTTGCAACACTGAAGCTCTTCACAAAACTGAAACTCATCTTTCTTCACTATCATAAGTTTTTAATAGTTTTTTCTCCATTGACTTTACAATACTACCACATATAAATACTAACCACTTACTACATGCCAGTCTTCATGCTTTAGGTGCATTTTCTCTTTTAATTCTTATACCAATGCTCATAGACACCTGTTATTTCTATCCCTACTAAACAGATGAGAAAATTGAGGCTTAGAGTAGTAAAGGAAATTATGCATAGAACTAGTAAGCAAAAGGCAAGACTCAAATCTATATACTTCTAATAGCAGAGTCCAGACTCCTACACAGTACATTACTATCCATCTAGAGTCAGAGTCAACCAATTGCCACCTGTGGGCCAAATCCAGCCTACTGCCTGTTTCTAAAAATAAAATTTTATTGGAACTCAGTGATACCCATTCATTTACATGTTGCCTTTGGGTGCTTTCATGCGGGGACATGCAAGGCCCACAAAGTCAAAAGCATTAACTATCTGTTCCTTTTCAGAAGAAACTTTGACCCCTGATCTAAACATATTAAAGTATTAAATCAGACCAGCTCATGGAACATTTCATTGCTTATATTTTTTGTATCAAATGCCCCATTTATCCTTATTATTTGTTTCTTGCCTCTAAACTAGCTAGTCTCATCTACATGATGAAACAATGGGATTTTTGTAGAGGCTTAACATAGAATGTTTTCCATATTCTAATTAAATTTCATCAGTTGTCCATGTCAAATGCCTACTTTCTGCATGAGACAACTCTAATAGATTGTCCAGATATGGTTGAAGGGCATGTTTAAGGTTTGCCCCACTTCCCACCAAGCAATGTTGAAGGTGGTGGCAGAGGATGATACAGTGAGATAGAATCAACAACTCAAGGGACATGCATCTGAGTAAGCTCCAGGAGATAGTGAAGGACAAAGGAGCCTGGCATGTTGAAGTCCATGGGATTACAAAGAGTCAGACACAATTTAGCGACCTAACAGCAACAATAAGCATTATACTTTTGGCAATGGTCCCTAATTTTCATATAGAGATCCAAATTCTTTCCCAGGGCAGTGTACCTTCCTGGTTGGCATTCCACTTACAAGCATGAGACCTAGGACTAAACCAATAACCTAACGGCATCAACCTGGCCACTGTGACTGTTCCAGGTGTAGGTTTGTGCCTTAAATGTATCTAAAAAGAGTGAATGTTATGGCCTTTCTAGGAAATGTTAGAAAAATACTCCTATTTTTTCTCCCACTGGAATCAGATGTAGAAGGATACAGCCCTGACGATTGCTGATAGCCCTTATGACAAACAGGAGAGGCCATTTAAGAGTGGAGGGTTCCTGGGGAAGTAGAATTTAAGGGCAGAGAGGAAAAAATCAGGTCCTACTGATTATTAGGTATAAATTATTTATTGAAATATAGTTGATTTATAATATTAGTTTTAGTGATGATATAGTAATTCAACATTTTTATAGATTGTACTTCACTTAGAGTTATTACAAAATAAGTTATTAGGTTGACCAAAGGGTTCATTTGGGTTTTGATATTGCAGAAAAACCCAAACTGACCTTTTGGCTAACCCAATATATTTACCTGTGCAGTACATGATGTCCTTGTAGTTTATTTATTTTATACATAGTAGTTGGCACTTCTTGTTGTTACTGCTGCTGCTAAGTCACTTCAGTCGTGTCCAACTCTGTGCAACCCCATAGATGGCAGCCCACCAGGCTCCCCCGTCCCTGGGATTCTCCAGGCAAGAACACTGGAATGGGTTGCCATTTCCTTCTCTGCATGAAAGTGAAAAATGAAAGTGAGGTCGCTCAGTCATGTCTGACTCTTAGCGACCCCATGGACTGCAGCCTACCAGGCTCCTCCATCCATGGGATTTTTCAGGCAAGAGTACTGGAATGGGTTGCCATTGCCTTCTCTGTGGCACCTCTTAATCCTATACTTTTGTCTCACTGCTTTACCTTTCCTGCTCCCCAAAGGTAACCTCTAGTTTGTTCTCTACATGTCAGTATGATTCTGTTTTCTTTTATTCATTTAATTGTTTTATATTTTAGATTCTACATATAAGTGATAACATATACTCTTTGTCTTTGTCTGACTTTTTTCACTCAGCATAATGCCATCCAGTTCTGTCCATGTTGTTACAAATTTCAAAACATTTCATTCTGTTTTATGGCTGACAAATATTCCATTATAGATTATACCACATCTTTATCCACACATCTGTTGATGCACACATGGTTTGCTTCTATATCTTGGCTATTGTAAAGAGTGATGCTATGAACATTGGGGTGCACATATGAGATGAAAACTTTTGAATCACTAAATCCCCTTATCATTGAAGTTGTTTAGCCTTGAAACTAATAAAATCCTTTTACAGAAGCACAAAGAATTCTGATACAATGATTTTCCCTATTTCAGTTCAGTTCGGTCGCTCAGTTGTGTCCAACTCTTTGTGACCCCTTGGACTGCAGCATGTCAGGCCTCCTTGTCCATCACCAACTCCCAGAGTTTACTCAAACTCATGTCCATTGAGTCAGTGATGCCATCCAACCATCTCATCCTCTGTCGTCCCCTTCCCCTCCTGCCCTCAATCTTTCCCAGCATCAGGGTCTTTTCAAATGAGTCAGCTCTTCGCATCAGGTGGCCAAAGTATTGGAGTTTCAGCTTCAACATCAGTCCTTCCAATGAACACTCAGGACTGATTTCCTTTAGGATCAACTGGTTGGATCTCCTTGCAGTCCAAGGGACTCTCAAGAGTCTTCTCCAACACCACAGTTCCAAAGTATCAATTCTTCAGCGCTCAGCTTTCTTTATAGTCCAAATCTCACATCCATACGTGACTACTGGAAAAACCATAGCCTTGACTAGACAGACCTTTGTTGACAAAGTAATGTCTCTGCTTTTTAATATGCTGTATAGGTTGGTCATAACTTTTCTTCCAAGGAGTAAGCATCTTTTAATTTCATGACTGCAGTCACCATCTGCAGTGATTTTGGAGCCCCCCAAAAATAAAGTCTGCCACTGTTTCCCCATCTATTTGCCATGAAGTGATGGGACCAGATGCCATGATCTTTGTTTTCTGAATGTTGAGCTTTAAGCCAATTTTTTCACTCTCCTCTACAACTACACTATTTTTAGCTCAATCTCGTATATCAGTTTGGGGAGTTAATGCTTGGTAACAGAAAAAAAAAAAAAAAGAAAGGTTTCTACATTGCAGTGGTGGTATTGGAAAAAGAACAGACTTATGTACCCTGACCCAAGTTTAACACTCTAATACAGAAAGTACCAGCCTTTCTGGTAGCAGCTTTGTAGAGTCTTCAGGATTCATGAATTTTGTTTGGCCTACTGGGCACATACAGACTAATCCTGTGTAAACCCATCACCTTCCAAAAGGAATACAAACTTCTACCCCAAAGTTCAGCCATTACTTAAACAAATATAATATGGCTTCTTAACATTTGAGGGAAAGGTTGTAGCTTAGGACTTTTTTCCCATCATTAACACCTGCATCTTTGCCAAGTACAAAGAAAGACAGGAAAGTATAGTGGGTTAAGAATGAGGAACTCTGCCTGGGTACAAATACTGGACTCTTCCTCTCACTAACTAGGTGAACTTTCTCAGTTTCATTAATCTCTCTGTGCCTCAATTTCCTACTTTGTATAGATTATGAGGGTTTCCCTGGTGATTCACACAGTAAAGAATCTGCCTGCAATGCAGGAGACATAGGTTCGATCCCTGGGTCAGGAAGATCCCCTGGAAAAGGGAATGGCAATCCACTCCAGTATTCTTGCCTGGAGAATTTTATGGACAGAGAAGTCTGTTGGGTTACAGTCAATGGGATTGCAATGAGTCAGACTCAACTGAGCAACTAACACACATAGGATTATGAGTCTAAACTAATATTTATAAAAAACTTAAAATAGTACCTGGACACAATAACCAAAACAGAAGTATTTGTTACAAATACAACAAAAAAGTACAACAAATAAGCAATAGAGTCTGTCTTTGGGGTTTCTTCTTGAGTCCATATAATGCTCTATGTTCAACACTAGTGGTATGATGTCTGCGTGATGGCAGATCACCTTGCCTTCCATCCAGCATCCAGTTCCTTGTCTACCTGCAAAAATTCTCCCATTGTTTCTAGGACTCTTCTTTGTTGGACTGAGAGTAAAGAACAGTGTAAATGGGTCATGCATTGAGGGAACCATGTTATTGGACGTGTATTGCAGGGAGAAGATGTCTGAAAGATATAGATGTCTGAATGTTAAATTGGAAAATAGGTGGGTGAAATATGGAAAAGAAGAAAGGAGGCATGACAGTATCTTCCCACTTTGGTATTATGTGATGAAGAAAGTCTTGCCGTTGGAATAGTTCAGCTGCATCAGAATACACTTGGAAGAAAATCACTCATTTTTTGCTGCTATTCAGAGCATCTATCTATTGTTTCATTAATACTCACAACACCCTTTTGAGGAAGACAAGAAAGTCATCCTCATTACATAAAAGAAGAAATCGAGAAGCAAATATTTTCTTCCAACAAATAATCCAACTGATGATTTGTATAAACTTCTAGCCCAAATTTCCAGCCCTCCGTCTTGCACTATTTCATTCTTCTAATAATATCTTCTATAGGTCTAGACAGGAGGTGCCATCAAATAAAACCTAGGGAATCAAAACATGCATTCAGTGATATATATTTTTTGCCCACTGGGGGCTAATTTAAATGCTATATTGCACAAAGAAAGGACAATAAGAGGAATTAAATATGTAACAGAATAGTTGAACCAATATACAATATGTTTGGGGTTTCTTTCAAACTGTTCCTGGTTTCTTAATTCTTGTTATCAATGCAAGGAAGACTGAACATTTTGATTTTTATATTTTTAAGAATATTCTGTTCTTCTTTCCTAGTTTCTCAATCTAATCTCTTCATCTTGCCTGTGATGGCTTAATCATCTCCATGGCAACCGATGTGACCTCAGACACAGACTAGAAAGCCAGAAAAATACATAAAACACCATAACAGCAATCAGATCCCCACAGCACTGCAGGCTGTTGGAGAACTGAGGATCAAATTCAGCCAGTAAGTATTCCAATTCTGGCTAAGTATTCTCTAGAGCAGCACTTCTCAAACTGCAGTGAATACTCAAATCACCTAGAGAATCTTGTTAAAGTGGAATAATCATCCAGTAGGTCTGGGATGGGACCTTAGAGTCCATATATCCAACAACCTCCCTGGTGATGCCAAAGCTGATTGTTCCCTGAGAGCTTTTGGAGTAGCAAGGGCCAAGAACTGTCATTATGTCCAAATAGTGTAAACACATTTGTAGTCCTGGAGGCAGTGCTATTTTAGACAGCAGTTCTGCTGAACATGCCACCTCTGATATTAACTAGTTGTGTGACCTTGGGTGAATATTTTTACCACTCTGGGTCTGTTTTTCTCCTCTGTGAAATTATGAATGTGGCTTTGATGATTTCTAAGATCACTTTGGATTGTAAAAGTGTTTGATTCTCTGATAAAGAAGGAAAGGTTAGAACCAAAGCCTTAGTTTGTGGGCACATTGCCCCTATATTACAAAGAATGGGAGTAGGGAAAGCAATATACTAAAACTTCTGTATTTATCTTCTTAATTCCAAAGCTTCTATGTGTCCTAAGGTAATTTATTCTGAATGTGCAGTACATTAGCATTCTTTCTGAAGAAGAGGCAAAACTGAATGTAGGACAGTAAGCATTTCTCAGCTCTCAGTATACCTTTGTGACCTCATAACTAACAGTGTTGGCTACTTGCTCATGACACTCTCCCTCTAATCACAGAGCAAAAACCACTGTCTGCCCACTGTTATCTAGTACTGGTATTCAATTCTGCCCAGGCCCACTATATTCCAGAAGATAAAATTGAGAATTAGGCAAAATCACCTACCAGAGTTATCTGTTAGAGCAGTATGAAAACTTTCTTCTTGAATTCCAGTGGTCATTTGGTAAGTCCACGAAACAGGAAATGAACCCCCTCGTAAATACTAAGGTTGACCAAGAGGACAACTTCTCTAAGAAGGATGTCACTACTTTCCAGCTCCTTGCTCAGAATCTGTGATGTGATGAATACAATCAGAGTGATCATTTCCAAGAAGAATTAGCAGACTCCATTCAGGATGAAATGAGTGGCCCGTATCTGATGGACAAACTCCCTGACCTTATCACTTAGTATATTCAGTTGGACAAGAAACATAGTAACTGGCCAGATTTTCTAGTCAGAGGTCCAGATCCCATGGTTGGCTCCCTGGATCCACCACCAAACCTTCTCCAACTCCACAGGTCCAGCACCCAAGGAAGACCATATACAGCTGCGAGGAAGCCAGCCATCTCTCACTCCAGCCAAACAAGCCTGCCAGCAAAAAATTCAGGCATGCCTTCACTGCAGCCACGCCAGTCAGTTCACAATATTTTGCCTTGCCAAACGTTCTCAAGACCCAGCAAGGATGAAAAAAACCCAACTCATCAGTAAGAGGAGTCCAGGCAATCACATTGTAAATATACCCCTCTCACCTGAAGTGTTACTGATTTATAATCTGCATTAACATTTAAAATACAGGTGGGGAACTGATACTACTTTACAGACAGTCAGAAATTCATGCTTCTGAGAATTTCAACAACCAGATCTTGTTCATTAGGTGACAAAACACCAAACCTGATCCAGCAATGATGAAAACAACTTCCATGTACTTTCTGCAGCTGGGACTAATTTTCCAAGATTACTGAAAGCCCACAGGCAAAACTCTGCTCAGTCTGACCCAATGGAAACCACCCTGGCAATGCCTCAGAAAGCTCATCCATACCAATAGGTAAGAGACACCTGGGTTGAGTTTTGTGGCCCAAATCTTTGTGTCTACGGTTGGACCCAAGTCTTTCACCCTCACTCTCAGAGGTCAGCATGCTAGTTCCCTGTGGGTTTAGGACTCTTGGCTGACATCCCAGTTGTATTTCCACATCCTACCAACATTTTCCTACTAGAAGCTGAATCCTGTTCCACCTATTGACCAGAGTCAAGCTTAAAATAAGCCAATGTCCATGGGAACAAACCTCTGCCACCGTTTCCTATGGTGATTGATTGTATTAATATTTAAAGACTTCTGCTTGCCCAATCAACTGGATCTCTTGGCTATTGACAAACTAGATGGCATGGACCCAAAGCTCTCTGCTTGGAAGTCTGGGTCCACCTCTTGTTGAATTAGTCCTTCAGGCAAGTACATATTTTTAGCCAAGCCCTAACTTCCTTCCTTTTACTCCAAAACCTAGTTAAATTTCCAGCATGTCTTATGGTCAAGTCAAAATGCTCTAGGATAATAACCTCTGATAACTATTTAGTGACAGTTGGTGAATATGTTACATCATAATGCCTATATCTGAAGCATGTCCTTGCTGCCTTAGATAAGGGACTTGTCTGACTAAATCTCCACTGAATACTGAGAATCAGGCCCTTCAGTAGTTTCTGACTCTAGAGGTCTCAGCATGGTCACCATCTAGGATCTCTTCCCATTGATGTTAAGCTGTACCCTTATAGATCACCTCTGGTGACACTTACCTACTTGAGGATCTTAAAGAGCCATTAATGGCAGACAATCTTCTGAACCATCTTGTTTAAAATTCTGGGGTATATACATCAAAACCATCTGTACATAAAACTCACAAAATGAGGGTATGATTGCTTGTGCTATGCTTTTGGTATTCCTCCACTCTTTGTATGGATTCCTAATGCTTCTGAACAAAAGTAGGGCTATGCTGAAAAGGTAAAAATCCCTAAAATGTTAAGGATATGCAGTGATAATTGGTGTTTTCTAGTAATAATCTGCTCTTTATTCCCTGCTTCTTGGTGCTGAAATATGTTCCCATAATGTATTCCCTGAAGTAAAATCAGTAAATCAGTATTTCCTAGCAGCCATCAAGGCCACTCAGAACATGAAGCACCACTGTAGTTTCTCCCAGAGAATAATGCTTTGACAATAACTAAAATCACCTTGGACCTTATTAGTCTCAGTTTGTAGTACAAACAAACAGATCTTTTCACCCATCAGTGCCTCAATAACCACTGTGCCAATTCTTATTTGTATTTGCAAGTAGTCTCCTTTATCAATTGCATCTTATATCCACCTTACTCCACATGCCCTTGCAACAAGGAGACCCGAATACACATGTTTCCATCATGCTGAAAACTTCTCACTAGTGTACTCAGATTGTATGAGAGCCTCTAACAGGTAGCTCTACTTGAAATTTAAATGACTCTGGCATTACCTGCAGGTATCCTGATCTAGCACCACCAATTCTGTCATAAAGGACTAACCCAATGGCCTCCAGTCACTCTCCTTACTGACTCCAGTGTGGTCCTGGTATGCAGATTAGAGTATTTAATTGATTTAACCATCAGGCTTTCTTCATCTGAGGGCTGCAATTTATCATGCGCTTCCTAGGTGGCTCAGTTGTAAAGAATCTGCCTGCCAAGCAAGAAACATGGGCTCAATCCCTTGTACAGGAAGATCCCCTGGACAAGGAAATGCCAACACACTCCAGTATTTTTGCCTGGGAAAACCCATGGACAGAGGACTACAGTCCAAGGGGCCACAAAAAGTCGGACACAACTTAGGAACTAAACAATGACAACAATTTATCACTGTGTACTCTTTATGTACATGTACTTTTTACACATAAAAGTGTCACTTTATTTTATGTAGACTTCCCAGATGGCACTAGTGGTAAAGAACCCACCTGCCAATGCAGAAGACATGAGACACAGGTTTGATCCCTTGGTCAGGAAGATACCCGAGTAGGAAAGGGCAGCACACTCCAGTATTCCTCCTTGGATGATTTGATGGACAGAGGAGCCTGGTGGGCTACAGTTCATGGGGTTGCAAAAAGTCAGAGACAACTGAAGCTACTTAGCAGGAACCCACTCTATTTTATGCAGAAGACTCCCTCCACAGTAACAGTACCTTCTTGCTCAGATTATTAAACAGGTATAATTAAACCTGTGCTATGAAGTTCAGTTAACCTCCTACTTCTAGAAGCCACTTGTTGAGAAATTCCCAGTCAGAGTCCTCTTAAACTCTATGTGATGCAATCCAACAACCAGACTGAGTGTATGAATATGGACAATGCTGAACTGCCTACTAACTAGCAACCATTTGTTTACCACTGCCACATGTTATTATATTGATACCATCTTATTCAATTAGAATGAGTTAACTACTTAGCATAAAGACAGTTACATAATGAGCTCTATACTTAAGTGAATTTCTCTGAGAGTGAAACTAAGTAAAATCTACAGAGAACAAATGACATGCACCCTACTCAAAGATGCAGACTGCAATCTTTGAGATCTTCAAAGTCTGAAAAGGATTTGTTAACTAGAGAATGGTTTGCATGGGATCTAGAAGTGTGGGGGAGCAATTAAAGAGCCATAGAGCATCAGTAATCTCTCCAGAGTCAGAGAAGATATGTTAACCAGCAGTTAATTTGGCAGCTCCATTTACAGTAAGATAGAGGCAACAATAGAGGTCATCCCAATTTGTGCCATTAGCCATTAAGATTGTCACCTACTCCCCATGTTCTGACTCCATGCTGTAAGATACAATCTGATTTTAATTACTTTCCCACATAAACTGTGTTATGGGGAAAAATTTTGCTAACAACTTGACATAAAGCATTCTAGCCTTCTTGGCAGTTAATTCTCATTATAAGTGAATAAATTAGTGTTTCACTTATACATCAATTTCTGTGGTTTTAAGAGCATCAATCCACCTGACCCTAATCACTGCTGAGCACACTGGGAACAAAATAAGATTTTCACCATGAAAGTCAGAATTCACATTGTGAGCTATAGTGAATTCACTGAAGATTGTCCACCCTGGGAGCCTTGCCTCAACAATCTCCCTGTTTCTCTCTCATTTCTCATATTAGAGCCTACAACTCTAATAAAATTTCTAATAACCTATGGATTTCATTTCCTGCACTTACTTCCACTCATATCTAACACTATGGTACCTGGCATAAGTAATTGCTTCATATAATACCGTGTAGTTCAGTATAATCAGTGTATACTGCCCTGGATGAAGACATAACACATGACTGTAGACATGAGCCCCTGACATACATCTTTAAAGAGAGAAGAGTGTATGACTGGTCTAATTCTCACCACCTCTGTTCTGTTCGGTTGGCAACACATGAGTTCTCTGTCACTGCCTTCACCTCTATCCATGATGGTTAAAACAAATATCACCCTTTCTTGGGACACTGGAACATCTTCACCCAGCATCACCTTGCCTATGACCATAAAAGTCATCGCTGAAACAGAATAAAGAATTTAAGATATACTAGTGTCTTGCCAAAATCCAACACTTCATGCCCTTGGGAGAGCTCTGGAAGCTCATGTTACATCTGTAAAGCCTTCTACATTGATTATCATACTTTCTTACCTCATTATGAATCTTCAGGTGTCACTTGGCCAGGAAAATGGAGAAACATTCATAGGCTATAGTGTCATGAATCTTCAGTGTCACTTTTGTGCAAGAGTCACTACCCACACTTTACAGACAAAAGTTTGGTAAGTGAGTTACACCATTTAGTAGAATCAGTAGAACTACAGGACCACACGTTCCAGTCATTGATTGCCTCTATAACTTTGAGTAGTCATGCACTAAATTATTGTTTTTACTTCCTGGTATCGGCTCTGATTCTGTAGTCTATTTCAACCTGCTCTTTCCTGAGAGAGTTCTACTACATACCTTTCATGGCACTGGTTCTCTTATATCTCCATCTCAGTGATAAGCCAACTGTGACTGGATTCCACCCATCCCATTTATTTTCCCATCGAAAACACCATAGAATTTCAGTTTTCCCTATGAGTAGAAGACTCATCCCTTTGGACAAATAATCTGGCTTTGTGCTCATCTTGATAAAGGGAATTAATCATTGGTTTATGCCAGACACTTACTCAGTGCTTTGTTAATGATACTCATTTAATTTCACATTATTTAAATGTAAGATATCCATTATTGGTATTTAATGCTTACTATGGATTTCTTTGGTGGCTCAGAAGGTAAAGCATCTGCCTACAATGTGGAAGACCTGGGTTTGATCCTTGGGTGGGGAAGATCCTCTGGAGAAGAAAATGGCAACCCTCTCTAGTACTCTTGCCTGGAAAAATCCCATGGGAGAAGCCTGGTAGGCTACAGTCCATGGGGTTGCAAAGAGTCAGACACGACTGAGGGACTTTACTTACTTACTTAATGCTTGCTACATTATGGGGTAGGTGTTATTATTCAATTTAAAGATGATGACATGAAATTTCAGATCAGTTAACTTATCTGCCCTAAATTCACACATAGCTAGTAAGTAGCAGGGTTAGGATTGAAACTAGTAACTTGCTAATACCAGGGCTGATCTCTGATAGAGGAGAGAAACTCTGTTAAGTCATACCCTTCATGACCAGCCTAACTGACCCTATTACACCTCCCAAAGGCACTCAGTAGAGAAAGGCAATTCTACTAACTGGTATTCACATTGCAACAGGTTGAAATACATCTTCTGGACTAGAGTCTACAAAAGAAGCACATAGCAAATCAATGCCTTTCAGAACTTGGTGATTTCATTTGTGTTTTGAGGAATCCTGAATATACACTGTGCTGCTTCATTTGATGGGATAGGCTCTTGCTTCTTGAATCAGGTTTCTAACAAAAGTTTCTGGCTATCACAACACCTTTGTATTTCTATAGATTTTCATTCAAAGCTATAGAGTCTTTTTGAATAATAGTTCAATGATGTTTATAGTGTTTTTACAATGCCAAGAGACAATAAGGACTTTGAAGTTTTCTGATAACTGCTATCTGTTACTGTCATCATAACGTCAAAATTAAAACAAGAGTTTGATTACTTTTGACAGTAGTTAGTTGGCCATTTAATTTTGAGTTCTGCTCCCAAAATATCAACCACAGGGAATTTCAAGTTAAACAATCTCTCTCTAAGTAGCATTTGTGGGAATAACCATGTTATCTTTTATATTAACCTTGAAGTTAGCAAGAACTGGAGTGGGTTGCTAGCTCCTCTTTCAGGGAATCTTTTTAACCCAGGAATCAAACCCACATCTTCTGCATTACAGGCAGATTCTTTACCACTGAGCCACCAGGGGAAGATCTCTTGGAGTAAGAAATGGCAGCCCACTCTGGTATTCTTGCGTGGAAAATCCCATGGACAGAGGAGCCTGGCACACACAGTCCATGGGGTTTGAAAGTGTCAAACACCACTGAACAAACACACAGTAGTAAGAATTATCAAACATTGTTCCCTTAGTTTCTCATAATAAGTCTATCATGTATGTCAGTTCAGTTCAGTTTCTCAGTCATGTCTGACCCCATGCAACCCCATGGACTACAGCATGCCATGCTTCCCTGTCCATCACCAACTCCCAGAGCTTGCTCAAATTCATGTCCATCGAGTCAGTGATGCCATCCAACCATCTCATCCTTTTGTCATCCCCTTCTCCTCCTGCCTTCAATCTTTCCCACCATCAGTGTCTTTTCCAATGAGTTAGTTCTTCCCATCAGGTGGCCAAAGTATTGGAGTGAAGCTCAGCATCAGTCCTTCCAGTGAATATTCAAGACATATCTTCAGGATTGACTGGTTTGATCTTGAAGTCCAAGGGACTCTCAAGAGTCTTCAACAGCACAGTTCAAAAGCATCAATTCTTCATCACTCAGCTTCCTTTATGGTCCAATTCTCACATCTATACACGACTACTGGAAAAAACATCCCTTGACTAGATGGACCTTTTTTGACAAAGTAATGCCTCTGCTTTTTAATATGCTGTCTAGTTTGGTCATAGCTTCTCTTCTAAGGAGCAAGCATCTTTTCACTTCATGGCTGCAGTCACCATCTGCAGAGATTTTGGGGCCCCCAAAATAAAGTCAGCCACTGTTTCCACTGTTTCCCCATCTATTTGCCATGAAGTGATGGGACTGGATGCCATGATCTTAGTTTTTTGAATGTTGAGTTTTAAGCCAGCTTTTTCACTCTCCTCTTTCACTTTCATCAAGAGGCTCTTCAGTTCCTCTTCACTTCCTGCCATAAGGGTGGTGTCATATATGTATCCTTTATTAAATATGTTCCCAGTCCTTGTCTCTAATGCTTCATGGGGCAATAGATACCATTGGCTTACTACCTTTCATTTATGTCAGAATTCCCGTTACTTGCATTAGCTTCATCTAGGTATAATTTAAAGACATTCCCTTAAATATTAAATTGTTTAAGGATATGAAAGAGTCTGTCTTGATGCTGATCACTTCACACATGATTTTAGAGGCTTCAAATAATAGTCAGTCACTGAATGCTTACTATGTGCTGAGTACAAGATTTATTGATATAATCCTTACAGTAGCACTATCAGTATTTGCATTTTACAGGTGAAAACATGTAGACTCATAAGGTTTAAGAAATTTGTCCCAAGATGAGTCTAATAAGTCATGGAGCCAGGATTCATCTCCAGGTCTATGAAACAGAAGAGGACATCTACTTGACCACTATGCTACATGTTCCTCTCACATTGACATCGCAGCCTGGCAAGTCTTCATCTTTTACACAGGCCAGTAATCTCTTGGGCACACCCAATCCAAATAATCTCTATCCCTACTCTCCAGTAAAAAATAATAATTCCACACTTACCCAGAATCCATTGGGTGGACACAAAATAAATCTGAACAGCATTTTCTTTTTTATTACTAAATCTTAAAAATCATATCCAGTAACTTTTTACCTTTTGGAGTTTCATCAGTATCTTGAGGAGAGAGTCATTGTAGACCTTTCTCTAAAAGCTTCTATTCTCTTTCCTGAGAAGTAATTGATGACACAACTTCAGTTCAATTCAGTTCAGTTCAGTCACTCAGTCATGTTGGACTCTTTGTGACCCCATGGACTGCAGCACGCCAGGCTTCCCTGCCCATCACCAACTCCTGGAGCTTACTCAAACTCAAGTCCATTGAGTTGGTGATGCCATCCAACCATCTCATCCTCTGTCGTTCCCTTCTCCTCCCACCTTCAATCTTTCCCAGCATCAGGGTCTTTTCCAATGAGTCAGCTGTTCACATCAGGTGACCAAAGTATTGGAGCTTCAGCTTCAGCATCAGTCCTTCCAATGAGTATTCAGGACTGATTTCCTTTAGATTGACTGGTTTGATCTCCTTGCAGTTCAAGGGACTCTCAAGAGTCTTCTCCAACACCATAGTTCAAAACCATCAATTTTTCACTGCTCAGCTTTCTTCATAGTTCAACTCTCACATCTATACATGACTACTGGAAAAAACATAGCTCTGACTATGGTAAAGTAATGTTTTTACCATAGGTAAAGTAGTGTCTCTTCTTTTTAATATGCTGTCTAGGTTACTCATTGGAGAAGGAAATGGCAACCCACTCCAGTGTTCTTGCCTGGAGAATCCCAGGGATGGGGAACCTGGTGGGCTGCCGTCTATGGGGTCGCACAGAGTCGGACACGACTGAGGCGACTTAGCAGCAGCAGCAGCAGCAGGTTGGTCATAGCTTTTCTTCCAAGGAGCAAGCGTCTTTTAATTTCATGGCTGCAGTCACCATCTGCAGTGATTTTGGAGTCCCCCAAAATAAAGTCTGTCACTGTTTCCATTGTTTCCCCATCTATTTTCCATGAAGTGATGGGACCGGATGCCATGATCTTCGTCTTTTGCATGTTTAATTTTAAGCCAACTTTTTCACTCTGCTCTTTCACTTTCATCAAGAGGATCTTTAGTTCTTCTTTGCTTTCTGCATAAGGACCATGTCATCTGCATATCTGAGGTTATTGATATTTCTCCTGGCAAATTTGATTCCAGCTTGTGCTTCATCCAGCCCGGCATTTTGCATGATGTACTCTGCACATGAGTTAAATAAGCAGGGTGACAATATACAGCCTTGAGGTACTCCTTTCCCAATTTGGAACCAGTCTTTTGTTCCATGTCCATTCTAACTGTTGCTTCTTGATCTGCATACAGATTTCTCAGGAGGCAGGTAAGGTGGTCTGGTATTCCCATCTCTTTAAGAATTTTCTACAGTTTGTTGTGATCTACACAGTCAAAGACTTTGGTGTAGTCAATAAAGCAGAAGTAGATGTTTTTCTGGAACTCTTTTGCTTTTTCTATGATCCAATGGATGTTGGCAACTTGATCTCTGGTTCCTCTGCCTTTTCTAAATCCAGCTTGAACATCTGGAAGTTCACAGTTCATGTACTATTGAAGCCTCACTTGGAGAATTTTGAGCATTACTTTGCTAGAGTGTGAGATGAGTCCAATTGTGCAGTAGTTTGAACATTCTTTAGCATTGCCTTTCTCTGGGATTAGAATGAAAGCTGATCAATTCCAGTCCTGTGGCCACTGCTGAGTTTTTCAAATTAGCTGGCAGATTGAGTTCAACACTTTAACAGCATAATCTTTTAGGATTTGAAATAGCTCAACTGGAATCACATCATCTCCAACAGCTTTGTTCATAATTGGGAAAGGAGTATATCAAGGCTGTATATTGTCACTTTGCTTATTTAACTTATATGCAGAGTACATCATGCAAAATGCTGGGCTGGATGAAGCACAAGCTGGAATCAAGATTACTGGGAGAAATATCAATAACCTCAGATACACAGATGATACCACCCTTATGGCAGAAAGCAAAGATGAAATAAAATCCTCCTGATGAAAGTGAAAAAGGAGAGTGAAAAAGCTGCTTTAAAACCCAACATTCAAAAGATGAAGATCACGGCATCTGGTCCCATCCCTTCATGTAGAAACAGATGGGGAAACAATGGAAACAGTGAGAGGTTTTATTTTGGGGGACTCCAAAATCACTGCAGATGGTGACTGCAGCCATGAAATTAAAAGACGCTTGCTCCTTGGAAGAAAAGCTATGAGCAACCTAGACAGCATATTAAAAAGCAGAGACATTACTTTACCGACAAAGGTCCATCTAGTCAAACCTATGCTTTTTCCAGTGGTCATGTATGGATATGAGAGTTCGACTATAAAGAAAGTTCGACTATAAAGAAAGAGCACCGAAAAATTGATGCTTTTGAACTGTGATGTTGGAGAAGACTCTTGAGAGTCCCTTGGACTGCAAGGAAATCAAACCAGTCCATCCTAAAGGAAATCAGTCCTGAATATTCATTGGAAGGACTGATGTTGAAGCTGAAACTCCAATACTTTGGCCACTTGATACGAAGAACTGACTCACTGGAAAAGACCCTGATGGTGGAAAAGATTGAAGGCAGGAGGAGAAGGGAACGACACAGATGAGATGGTTGGATGGCATCACTGACTTGATGGATATGAGTTTGAGCAAGCTCCAGGAGTTGGTTATGGACAGGGAAGCCTGGCATGCTGCAGTCCATGGGGTCACAAAGACATGACTGAGTGACTGAACTGAACATATGATGTTTTTAGTAGCCTACGTAAATTTCACTGGTGATCCATTATCAAATGTTTACTTTAGGCATCAAACAACTCTAATAGGCTGTCCATGTGTGATTATATGGGACATTTACTGTTTGCCTCTGGCCCTTCCCAGCCACATGCCCTGCCTGCAGCCATTTTACTTTTGGCAATGGTCTCTTATTTTCATGTATAGATACAACTCCTTCCCACTTCAGAGTACCTTCCTGGGTGGCATTCCACCTCGGAGCATTAGTCCCATGCCTAAACCAATAATCCCATGGCATTTACCTGGCTACTCTATCTGTTTCAGGTGTGTGCTTTTATCTTAAATGTATCTAAAAAGAGTGAATTTTATGACTTTCTTAGAAATGTTAGAAAAGTATTCTATTTCTCTCCCCACAGGAATCAGATGTAAACGGATAGAGACCTGATGATTGCTGACAGCCCTTCTGACAAACAGAGGAGAGATCATTTAAGAGTGGAGGCTTCCTGGGAAATAGACTTTATAGGCAGAGAGGAAGAAACAAATTCCTTATGATTTTTAAGTATGAATTTTTATTGAAATGTAGTTCATTTATGATATTAGTTTTAAGTGATAACATAGTTATTCCATATATTTACAGATTATACTCCACTTAAAGTTATTACAAAATAAGTTATTGGGTTGACCAATAATTTTATTTGGGTTTTAAAATGTTACAGAAAAACCTAAATGGACCTTTTGACCAACTCAATTTATTTCCTTGTATTTTATATTACATAATTGTAGTTTGGTTTTTTTTTTTTATTTTATATGTAATACTTGGTACCTCTAATCCTATACCCCTATTTAACCCCCCAATTTCCCCTCTCCCCGCTGTTAACCACTAATTTATTCTCTATATATGTGCATGTGTTTCTGTTTTGTTATATTCATTTAGTTTATTATTTAGATTCTACATGTAAGTGATGACATATAGTGTTTGTCTTTGTCTGACTTCTTTCACTAAGCATAATATTGCCCAGGTCCATCCATATTGCTACAAATGGCAAAGCATTTCATTCTGTTCTATGGGTGATGGATATTCCATTATATATTATACCTTATCTTTATCCATTCATCTCTTGATGGACACTTAGGTTGCTTCTGTATCTTGGCTATTGTAAATAATGCTGCTATGAACACTTGGGTGCCTGCATGTGATAATAGCTTTTGATTCACTAAATCCACTTAAGCTTGAAGGTGTTTAGCCTTGAAGCTAATAAAATCATTTTACAGAAGCACAAAGAGTTCTGATACAATGATTTTCCCAACAAAACTATGCTATTTTTAGCTCAGTCTCTTATATCATTTTGAGGAGTCAATGCCTAGTAACATAAAAAAAAAAGTTTCTATATTGCAGTGGTGGTACTGGGAAAAGAACAGACTTATATACTCTGTCCCAAGTTTAACCCCTTAATATACAAAGTCCCAGCCTTTCTGATAGCAGAAGCTTTGTAGAGCTTTCCAGATTCATGAGTTTCATTTGGCCTACTGGACAGATACAGACTAATCCTGTGTAAACCTATCACCTTCCAAAAAGAATACAAAATTCAGCCCCAAAGTTCTGCCATTACTTAAACACACATGAAATGGTTGCTTAAGATTTAGGGAACAGATTGTGGTCTAGATTCCTTTTTCCATCATAAACACCTGCACCTTTGCCAAGTAGAAAGTAAGACAGCAAAGTTTAGTGGGTTAAGAGTGGGGAACTCGGGACAGTCCTAAGATGGTGGAGCAATAGGTCAGGGAGACCACTTTCTCCCTGACAAATTCATCAAAAGATCATTTAAATTCTGAGCAACTTCCACAAAACATTTTCTGAACACTGGCAGAGGACACCAGGCACCCAGAAAGGCAGCCCATTCTCTTCAAAAGGAGGTAGGACAAAATATGAAAGACAAAAAGAGAGACAAAAGAGTTAGGGATGGAGACCCATCCTGGGGAGGGAGGCCGTGAAGGAGAAGTTTCCAAACTCCAGCAAACCTTCTCACCAGTAGGTCTGTGGGGAGTTTTGGAATCTCAGTGGGCAACATAACTGGGAGGAAAAAAAAAAAATCCCACAGAATATGCTCCTAACCACAACTCCCAGCAGAGAAGTAGCCCAGACGCTTGCATCTGCCACCAGCGAGTGGTGGCTGAACAGAAAGGTGTGGGTTGCATGTTTAGGGTGAGGACTGGGCCTGAATGTCTTGAGGACAATCTAAGGGAGCTATGAAATAGCAACACAAACTGTGGGATAGCCAGAGAGAGAGAAAAAGAAGAGAGAGAGAGAGGGAGTGAGAACTGTGAGGGAGCTGAGAAAAGCTCTAACCTAAGGTGCAGCCTGGCCTGCTCACAGAACAAAGGATTGAGCAAATACCAAAGGAGAGCTAGCTAGCTGCAGACCAGCCCATCGCCCTGCCAGAGGCAGAGAGGCAGGAGGACGACAGCCAGAGCCAGAAGGCAAGGGGCAATCTTGGCCCCAGAGATGGCATCCTCCACCAAACTGTGAGCAGGCTCCCAGTTGCTAACCAAGTCTTCCTGGGATCCTGGACAGTTGACATCTGCCAGGAGGGTCGCAGCCAGAGATCAGCTCCCCAGAGGAGACACACGGCACACCTGAGATGGCACTCTTGCGGTGCACCCAGGAAACCAAGCGGCTGGGACCAGGGAGGTGATTAAGACGCACAGCCCACCTGGGACAGTGCACTTGCCAAGCACCTGGTCGCCTGAGCTGCTTGGACCTGGGAAGGGCACAAAACGCATGCCCAACCAAGTCTGTGCCTTTGTGGAGTACCCGAGAAACCTGAACCTGAGCAGCTTAGACCTGGGAAGTGCAAGCAACACAGGGCCTGCTTTGGACAGTTTCCCTGCAAAGCAACCTGGAGCCTGAACAGTGTAGACTGGGAAAGCACATGTGCTGTGAGCTGGGGTGTCAGGAAGCATTTAACAAGAGGCTTCCTGTGTGCTGTTTTGGATCTGTCAGGAACCCTCTGGCCCTTATTGATTCCTGAATATTCAGGAATTAAGAGGAGAGGCACGCCTTTCCCGGGGCTGAGGAATCCAGGCATTTCTCATTACAGTGATAAGTACCCTCTTCCTTTTTATGAGCCATACGGTAAAAGGTGATTGTTTGCAACTCTCTCTCTTTGATAGGGATCGTCTTATGTTTTGTAAGTCTGGAATTTTAATCTTTATCTTTGCTGAGAATAACCACCTTGTAAGACAGTATATATGCCCACACCATGTTGATTAAAACACCTTTGCTCCATCAGAGCTTTGGTCCCCGTGTCTCTTTCTTTCTTTCTTTCTATTCCTTCTCTCTTTCTCTCTCTCTCTATTTCTGGCTAATTCCTTGGAGCGCGGAGGCCCGCTGAGCTCACTTTCTTGCCTGGGCTTCTAAGACCCTCTCGAGAAGGTGCACTGCGCCTTCACCCACTCGAGAGGGCGCCCGGTGCCTCCGTGCAGCAGCGCGAGCCCTAAGAACAGGACTCTATTGGCTTTCTGCGTAAACCAGGGGGTATCAGCCTCTTTCTCTCTCTTACTCTCGGAACCACCAGGTTCCGGTCCATTAAAGGACCAACAAGCGCTATCAGCCTCTTTCTCTCTCTTACTTTCTTATCATCGACTCCAGACCACCAGGTTCTGGTCCATTAAAGGACCAACACTGGGGCAAACCCAGTGTGGTCCATACACTGTGAGCACTCCCCACACACGCCAGTGATATTTCTTTGCAGTGTTCCTCCCTCCCCACAACACAACTGAACAAGTGAGCCTAAATAAGTGACCACCTTTGCCCCCTTGTGTCAGGGTGGAAATTAGACACTGAAGAGACTTGCAGACGCAGGAAGCCAAATTAAACAAAGAACTGCTCTGGAAGTGATAGGTGCAACAGATTAAAACCCTGTAGTTAGCATTGACTAAGCATTGGAAGGGGCCTATAGACCTTGAGAAGAAGTATAAGCTGGAACAGGAACTATCTGAAACTGAACTGACCCACACTGCCCTCAACAGCTCCAGAGAAATTTCTAGATATATTTTTACTATTATCATTTTTTAAATTTTTAAAAAGTTCTTTATTACTCCTTTAATTTTCATTTTTATAACCTACTATTATTACCTTGCAAAAAAGACCCTATTTTTAAAGCAAATTTCATATATATATTTTTTATAATTTTTGTGATTGATTTTGTTTTGTATTTTTAATATTGTATTTTTGAGAGTCTAACCTCTACGGAGGAACCTGTTAGGCTGCAGTCCATGGGGTCACGAGAGTCAGACATGACTGAACGACTTCACTTTCACTTTTCACTTTTATGCATTGGAGAAGGAAATGGCAACCCACTCCAGTGTTCTTGCCTGGAGAATCCCAGGAATGGGGTCGCACAGAGTCGGACACGACTGAAGTGACTTAGCAGTAGCAGCAGTAACCTCTACTCTAGATTTTTAATTTTTGATTTTGGTATTTGTTATCAATTTTGTACCTTTAAGAATCTAATCTTCAGTATCCATTTTCACTTAGGGGTGTGATTACTGGCTTGATTGCTCTCTCCCCTTTTGACTCTCCCTTTTCTCCCCCAGGTCACCTCTATCTCCTCCCTCCCCCTTCTCTTCTCTACTTAACTCTGTGAATCTCTCTGGGTGTTCTGGGCTGTGGAGAACACTTAGGGAACTGATTACTGGCTAGATTGGTCTCTCCCCTTTTGACTCCCCCTCTTCTCCTCCTGGTCACCTCTATCTCCTTCCTCCCTCTTCTCTTCTCTATGTAACTCTGTGAACCTCTCTGGGTGTCCCTCACTGTGGAGAATCTTTTCACCATTAACCTAGATGTTTTATCATTGGTGCTGTATGGATGGAGAAGTCTTGAGGCTACTGTAAGAATAAGACTGAAAGCAGAGGCAGGAGGATTAAATCCAAAATGTGAGAACACCAGAAAACTCCTGACTCCAGGGAGCATTAATCAACAAGAGCTCGTCCAAAAACCTCCATACCTACACTGAAACCAAGCTCCACCCAAGAGCCAACAAGTTCAGAGCAAGACATACCATGCTAATTCTCCAGCAACACAGGAACATAGCCCTGAGCATTAAAATACAGGCTGCCCAAAGTCACACCAAACCCACAGACACCTCAAAACTCACTACTGGACACTTCATTGCATTCCAGACAGAAGAGATCCAGCTATGCTCACCAGAACACTGATGCAAGCTTCCCTAACCAGGAAACCTTGACAAGCCACTAGTCCAACCCCACCCACAGGGAGGAACCTCCACAATAAAGAGGAACCACAAACTTCCAGCCTACAGTAAAGGCCACCCCAAACACAGCAATCTAAACAAGATGAAAAGGCAGAGAAATATTCAGCAGGTAAAGGAACATGATAAATGCCCACCAAACCAAACAAAAGAGGAGGAGATAGGGAGTCTACCTGAAAATGAATTCAGAATAATGATAGGAAAGATTACCCAAAATCTTGAAAAAAAAAATGGAGTCACAGATAAGTACATTAGAGACAAGGATTGAGAAGATGCAAGAAATATTTAACAAGGACCTGGAAAAATTTTTTAAAGTCAATTAATAATGAATAATGCAATAACTGAGATCGAAAGCACTCTAGAGGGA
The DNA here is from genome assembly GCF_023699985.2 of Odocoileus virginianus. NCBI lineage: Eukaryota > Metazoa > Chordata > Mammalia > Artiodactyla > Cervidae > Odocoileus > Odocoileus virginianus. The sequence continues at coordinate 5,708,827 of NW_027224263.1, forward strand.
ACCAACAGTAGAATAACTGAGGCAGAAGATAGAATAAGTAAGGTGGAAGATAGAATTGTAGAAATAAATGAAGCAGAGAGGAAAAGATAAAAGAATTAAGAGAAATGAGGACAACGTCAGAGACCTCTGGGTCAATGTTCATTGCCCCAACATTCGAATCATAGGAGTCCCAGAAGAAGAAGACAAAAAGAAAGGGCATGAGAAAATACTTGAGGAGATAATAGTTGAAAAATTCCCTAAAATGGGGAAGAAAATAGCCACCCAATTTCAAGAAACCCAGAGAGTCCAAAACGGGATAAACCCAAGGCGAAACACCCCAAGACACATACTAATAAAATTAACAAAAATCAAACACAAAGAGCAAATACTAAAAGCAGTAAGGGAAAAGCAACAAATAACATACAAGGATATCCCATAAGGATAACAGCTGATCTTTCAATAGAAATTCTTCAGGCAGGAAGGGAATGGCAGGACATACTTAAAGTGATGGAAGAGAAAAACCTACAACTCAGATTACTGTACCCAGCAAGGATCTCATTCAAATATGAAGGAGAAATCAAAAGCTTTACAGACAAACAAAAGCTCAGAGAATTCAGTACCACCAAACCAGCTCTTCAACAAATGCTAAAGGATCTTCTCTAGATGGGAAACACAGAAAAGTTTTATTCACTCAAACCAAAAAAAAAAAAAAAAAGTAAATGGCAATGGGATCATATTTATCAATAATTATCTTAAATGTAAATGGATTGAATGCCCCAGCCAAAAGATAAAGACTGGCTGAATGGATACAAAAACAAGACCCCTATATATGCTGTCAACCAAGCGACCCACCTCAAAACAAGGGACACATACAGACTGAAAATGAAGGGCTGGAAAAAGATATTTCACACAAATGGAGACGAAAAGAAAGCAGGAGTAGCAATACTCATATGAGATAAAAAAGTCCATGAAAAGAGACAAAGAAGGACAATACATAATGATCAAAGGATCAATCCAAGAAGAAGATATAACAATTAAAAATATATATGCACCCGAGATAGGAGCACCACAATATGTAAGGAAAATGCTAACAGGTATGAAAGGGGAAATTAACACTAACATATCTATTTCTGCTTTATCAACTATGCCAAAGCCTTTGGCTGTGTGGATTGCAAAAGACTGTGGAAAATTCTGAAAGAAATGGGAATACCAGACCACCTGGCCTGCCTCTTGAGAAACCTGTATGCAGGTCAGGAAGCAACAGTTAGACCTGGACATGGAACAACAGACTGGTTCCAAATTGGGAAAGGACTGTGTTGAGACAGTATATTGTCACCCTCCTTATTTAACTTATATGCAGAGTACATCATGAGAAACGCTGGATGGATGAAGCACAAGCTGGAATCAAGATTGTTGGGAGAAATATCAATAACCTCAGATATTCAGATGACACCACCCTTATGGCAGAAAGTGAAGAAGAGCTAAAAAGCCTCTTGATGAAAGTGAAAGAGGAGATTGAAAAAGTTGGTTTAAACATCAAGATTCAGAAAACTAAGATCATGACACCCAGTCCCATAATTTCACAGCAAATAGATGGGGAAACAGTGGACACAGTGGCTGAATTTATTGTGGGGGGCTCCAAAATCACTGCAGATGGTGATTGCAGCCATGAAATTAAAAGACGCTTTCTCCTTGGAAGGAAAGTTATGACTAACCTAGATAGCATATTAAAAAGCCCATACATTACTTTGCCAACAAAGGTCTGTCTAGTCAAGGCTATGGTTTTTCCAGTAGTCATGTATAGATGTGAGAGTTGGACTATAAAGAAAGCTCAGCACTGAAGAAGTGATGCTTTTGAACTGTGGTGTTGGAGAAGACTCTTGAGAGTCCCTTGGACTGCAAGGAGATCCAACCAGTCCATCCTAAAGGAGATCAGTCCTGGGTGTTCATTGGAAGGACTGATGTTGAAGCTGAAACTCCAATACTTTGGCCACCTGATGTGAAGAGCTGACTTATTTGAAAAGACCCTGATGCTGGGAAAGATTGAGGGCAGGAGGAGAAGGGGACAATAGAGGATGAGATGGTTGGATGGCATCACCGACTCAATGGACATGAGTTTGGGTAGACTCTGGGAGTTGGTGATGGACAGGGAGGCCTGGTGTGCTGCAGTTCATGGGGTCACAAAGAGTCAGACATGACTGAGCAACTGAACTGAACTGAATAATAGTAGGAGACTTTAATACCCCACTCACACCTATGGATAGATCAACTAAACAGAAAATTAGCAAGGAAATACAAACTTTAAATGATACAATGGACCAGTTAGACCTAATTGATATCTATAGGACATTTCACCCCAAAACAATGAATTTCACCTTTTTCTCAAGTGCACATGGAACATTCTCCAGGATAGATCACATCCTGGGCCATAAATCTAGCCTTGGTAAATTAAAAAAAAATTGAAATCATTCCAAGCATCCTTTCTGATCCACAATGCAGTAAGATAGATGTCAACTACGGGAAAAAAAAAAAAAAAAACTATTAGAAATACAAACAGAGGCGATCCTATGATGACAGAGGAATAGGATGGGGAGACCACTTTCTCCCCCACAAATTCATTGAAAGAACATTTGAATGGAAGCAAATTCCACAGAACAACCTCTGAATGGTGGCAGAGGACATCAGACACCCAGAAAGGCAGCCCATTGTCTTTGAAAGGAGGTAGGACAAAATATAAAAGATAAAAAGAGAGACAAAAGAGGTAGGACAGAGATCCATCCCAGGAAGGGAGTCTTAAAAAAGAGAGAAGTTTCCAAACACCAGGAAACACTCTCTCCGGCAGGTCTGTGGCGAGCCTTGGAATCTCAGAGGGCAAAATAACCAGGAGGAAAAATAAATAAATAATTAAAACTCACAGATTACGTGCCTAACAGCAACTCCCAGAGGAGCAGCAGCCCAGACGCTCGCATCCCCCACTAGCAAGTGGGGGAGGGAGGAGGGAGGAGCAGGCTGCACTGCTTAGGGTAAGGACTGGGCCTGAATGCCCTGAGGGCAATCTGAGGGAACTAGCTTGAGATAGCAACCCAGACTGTGGGATAGCTATCCAATGAAAAGCCCTAACCTAAGACACCGCCAGGCACGCTCACAGAACAAAGGACTGAGCAGAGCTAGCTGGCTGCAGACTGGCCCATCCCCCACCGGAGACAGGCAGGCGAGGGCAGCCAGAGCCGGAAGGGGGCAATCGCGGCCCCAGAGAGGCATCCGATACCAAACTGCAAGCAGACTTCGTTGCTAACCAAGACTTCTTGGGATTCTGGATGGTTGACATCCTCCGGGAGGTCGCAGCCAGAGATCAGCTTCCCAGAAGAAACACACATGCCCATTGTACACCCAGAAAACCTAGCGGCTGAGACAGGGGAGTGGATAAGCCACAGCCTTCAACTGGGGGTGACTGCGCGCGCCAAGCACCTAGTCACCTGAGCTGCTCAGACCTGGGAAAGGTGCAAAACGCAGGCCCAACCAAGTCTGCACCTTTGTGGAGTACCCGAGAACCTGAACCTGAGTGGCTTAGACCTGGGAAGTGCATGCAAACCAGGGCCTGCATCAGACAGTTCCCAGCAGAGCAACCTAGAGTCTGAGCAGTGTAGACTGGGAAAGCACACACGCCGTGAGCGGGGGCAAACCCAGTGTGGCTGAATCACTGTGAGCACACGCCAGTGATATTTGTTCGCAGTGTTCCTCCCTCCCCAAAGCACGACTGAACAAGTGAGCCTAAAAAAAAAGTGACCATCATTGCGCCCCTTGTGTCAGAGCGGAATTAGACACTGAAGAGACCAGCACAGAAGAAGCTAAAATCAACAGAGGGAACAGCTTTGGAAGTGACAGGTGCGATAGATTAAAACCCTGTAGTTAGCACCAACTACATAGGAAGGGGCCTATAGACCTTGAGAAGTACAAGCTGGACCAAGGAACTATCTGAAAATGAACTGAGCCCACACTGTCCACAACAGCTCCAGAGAAAGTCTTAGATATATTTTTTCTATTATCATTTTTAAATTAAAAATTTTTTTAATTTAATTTAATTTTTTAAAATTTTTAAGTCCCCATTACTTCTTTAATTTTCATTTTTATAACCTACTATTACTTTGCAAAAAAAGACCCTATTTTTATTTATTTATTTTATTATTATTTTTTTAATTTTTAAATTTGTTTTTATTTTTTCATTTATTTTGATTAGTTGGAGGCTAATTACTTTACAATATTGTAGTGGTTTTTGCCATACATGGACATGAATCAGCCATGGATTTACATGTATTCCCCATCCCTATCCCCCCTCCCACCTCCCTCTCCACCCGATCCCTCTGGGTCTTCCCAGTGCACCAGCCCTGAGCACTTGTCTCATGCATCCAACCTGGGCTGATGATCTGTTTCACCCTAGATAATATACATGTTTCGATGCTGTTCTCTCGAAACATCCCACCCTCACCTTCTCCCACAGAGTCCAAAAGTCTGTTCTGTACATCTGTGTCTCTTTTTCTGTTTTGCATATAGGGTTATCGTTACCATCTTTCTAAATTCCATATATATGCATTAGTATACTGTATTGGTCTTTATCTTTCTGGCTTACTTCACTCTGTATAATGGGCTCCAGTTTCATCCATCTCATTAGAACTGATTCAAATGAATTCTTTTTAATGGCTGAAGTAATATTCCATGGTGTATATGTACCACAGCTTCCTCATCCATTCATCTGCTGATGGGCATCTAGGTTGCTTCCATGTCTTGGCTAATATAAACAGTGCTGTGATGAATATTGGGGTGCACGTGTCTTTCAGATCTGGTTTCCTCGGTGTGTATGCCCAGCAGTGGGATTGCTGGGTCATATGGCAGTTCTGTTTCCAGTTTCTTAAGAAATCTCCACACTGTTCTCCATAGCGGCTGTACTAATTTACATTCCCACCAATAGTGTAAGAGGGTTCCCTTTTCTCCACACACTCTCCAGCATTTATTGCTTGTAGACATTTGGATAGCAGCTGTCCTGACTGGCGTGTAATGGTACCTCATTGTGGTTTTGATTTGCATTTCTCTGATAATGAGTGATGTTGAGCATCTTTTCATGTGTTTGTTAGCCATCTGTATGTCTTCTTTGGAGAAATGTCTGTTTAGTTCTTTGGCCCATTTTTTGATTGGGTCATTTATTTTTCTCAGGAATTGAGCTGCAGGGGTTGCTTGTATGTTTTTGAGATTAATCCTTTGTCTATTGCTTCATTTGCTATTATTTTCTCCCAATCTGAGGGCTGTCTTTTCACCGTGCTTATAGTTTCCTTTGTTGTGCAAAAGCTTTTAAGTTTCATTAGGTCCCATTTGTTTATTTTTGCTTTTATTTCCAATATTCTGGGAGGTGGGTCATAGAGGATCCTGCTGTGATTTATGTTGGAGAGTGTTTTGCCTATGTTCTCCTCTAGGAGTTTTATAGTTTCTGGTCTTGCATTTAGATATTTAATCCATTTTGAGTTTATTTTTGTGGATGGTGTTAGAAAGTGTTCTAGTTTCTTTCTTTTACAAGTGGTTGACCCAGCACCACTTGTTAAAGAGGTTGTCTTTTTTCCATTGTATATTGTTGCTCCTTTGTCGAAGATAAGGTATCCATAGGTGCATGGATTTATCTCTGGGCTTTCTATTCTGTTCCATTGATCTATATTTCTGTCTTTGTGCCAGTATCATACTGTCTTGATGACTGTGGCTTTGTAGTGTAGTCTGAAGTCAGGCAGGTTGATTCCTCCAGTTCATTCTTCTTTCTCAAGATTACTTTGGCTATTTGAGGTTTTTTGTATTTCCATACAAATTGTGAAATTATTTGTTCTAGTTCTGTGAAAAATACCATTGGTAGCTTGATAGGGATTGCATTGAATCTGTAGATTGCTTTGGGTAGTATAGTCATTTTGACAATATTGATTCTTCCAATCCATGAACATGGTATATTTCTCCATCTGTTTGTGTCCTTTTTGATTTAAAAGACCCTATTTTTAAGGCAAACTTCATATATATATATATATATTATAATTTTTGTGACTTTGTTTTTTTTTTGTTGTTGTTTGTTTTTTTTGTTGTTGTTGTTGTTTTTAATATTGTATTTTTGAGAATCTAACCTCTACTCTAGATTTTTAATCTTTGCTTTTTGGTATTTGTTATCAACTTTGTACCTTTAAGAACCCAATCTTCAGTACCCATTTTTACTTGGGAGTGAGATCACTGGCCTGATTGCTCTCTTCCCCTTTTGACTCTCCTTTTTCTCCACCAGGTTGCCTCTATCTCCCCCTCCCCCATTTCTTCTCTGCTAAACTCGGTGAATCTCTTTGTGTGTTCTGGGCTGTGGAGAACACTTAGGGAACTGATTACTGGCTGGATCTGTCTCTCTCCTTTTGATTCCCCCTTTTATCCTCCTGGCCACCTCTGTCTCCTTCCTCCCTCTTCTCTTCTCTGTGTAACTCCATGAACATCTCTGAGGGATCCAGACTGTGGAAAGTACACAGGGAAGTGATTACTGGCTAGCTTGCTCTCTCCCCTTTTGATTCCCCCTCTTCTCCTCCTGGTCATCTCTATCTCCTTCCTCCCTCTTCCCTTCTCCATGTAACTCTGTACCTCTCCGGGTGTCCCTCATTGTGGAGAAACTTTCCATCATTAACTTAGATGTTTTATCATTGGTGCTGTATAGATGAAGAAATCTTGAGGCTACTATAAGATTGAAAACCACAGGCAGGAGGCTTAAGTCTAAATCCTGAGAACACCAGAGAACTCCTGAATCCAGGGAACATTAATCAATAGGAGCTCATCAAATGCCTCCATACCTACACTGAAACCAAGTACCACCCAAGGGCCAACAAGCTCCAGAGCAAGACATACCACACAAATTCTCCAGCAACACAGGAACATAACCCTGAGCCTCAATATACAGGCTGACTAAAGTCAACCAAACCCATTTACCTCTCAAACAACAATATTAAAAGCAGCAAGGGAGAAACAACAAATAACACACAAGGGGATTCCCATAAGGATAACAGCTGATCTTTCCATAGACACTCTTCAGGCCAGAAGGGAATGGCGGAACATACTCAAAGTGATCAAAGAAAATAACCTACAGCCCAGATGACTGTACCCAGGAGGATCTCTTTCAAATATGAAGTAGAAATCAAAACATTTACAGACAAGCAAAAGCTGAGAAAATGCAGCACCACCAAACCAGCTCTCCAACAATACTAAAGGATCTGCTCTATACAGGAAACACAGAAAGGGTGCATTAACGTGAACCTAAAACAACAAAGTAAATGGCAACAGGATCATACTTATCAATAATTACCTTAAATGTAAATAGGTTGAATGCCCCAACCAAAAGACAAAGACTGGCTGAATGGATACAAAACAAGACCCCTATATATGTTGTCTACAAGAGACCCACCTCGAAACAAGGGACACATACAGACTGAAAGTGAAGGGCTGGAAAAAGATATTCCATGCAAATAGAGACCAAAAGAAAACAGGAGTAGCAATACTCATATCAGATAAAACAGACTTTAAAACAAAGGCTGTGAAAAGTGACAAAGATAGACACTACATAATGATCAAAGGATCAATCCAAGAAGAAGATATAACAATTGTAAATGTATATGTCCCCAACATAGGAGCACCTCAATAAGTAAGACAAATTCTAACAAGTATGAAAGGGGAAATTGACAATAACACAATAATTGTGGGAGACTTTAATACCCCACTCACACCTATGGATAGAGCAACTAAACAGAAAATTAACAAGGTAACACAAACTTTAAATGATACAATAGACCAGTTAGACTTAATTGATATGTACAGGACATTTCACCTCAAAACAATGAATTTCACCTTTTTCTCAAGCTCACATGGAACCTTCTCCAGGATAGATCACATCCTGGGCCATAAATCTAGCCTTGGTAAATTAAAAAAAAAAAAATGAAATCATTCCCAGCATCTTTTCTGACCACAATGCAGTAAAATTAGATCTCAATTACAGGAGGATAGCTATTAAAAAATTCAAACATATGGAGGCTGAACAACACGCTACTGAATAACCATCAAATCACAGAAGAAATAAAAAAAGAAATCAAAATATGCATAGAAACGAATGAAAATGAAAACACGACAACCCCAAACCTATGGGATTCAGTGAAAGCAGTGCTAAGGGGAAGGTTCATAGCAATACAAGCTTACCTCAAGAAACAAGAAAAAAAGCAAATAAATAACCTAATTCTACACATAAAGCAACTTGGAAAGGAAGAAATTATGAACCCCAGGGTTAGCAGAAGAAAAGAAATCTTAAAAATTAGGGCAGAAATAAATGCAAAAGAAACAAAAGAGACCATAGCAAAAATCAACAAAACCAAAAGCTGGTTCTTTGAGAAGATAAATAAAATTGACAAGCCATTAGCCAGACTCATCAAGAAACAAAGGGAGAAAAATCAAATCAACAAAGTTAGAAATGAAAATGGAGAAATCACAACAGACAACACATAAATACAAAGGATCATAAGAGACTATTATCAGCAACTATATGCAAATAAAATGAATAACTTGGAAGAAATGGACAAATTCTTAGAAAAGTATAACTTTCCAAAACTGAACCAGGAAGAAATAGAAGATCTTAACAGACCCATTACAAGCACAGAAATTGAAACTGTCATCAGGAATCTTCAAGCAAACAAAAGCCCAGGACCAGATGGCTTCACAGCTGAATTCTACCAAAAGTTTAGAGAAGAGCTAATACCTATCCTACTCAAATTCTTCCAGAAAATTGCAGAGGAGGGTAAACTTCCAAACTCATTTTATGAGGCCACCATCACCCTAATACCAAAACCAGACAAAGATGCCACAAAAAGGAAAACTACAGGCCAATATCACTGATGAACATAGATGCAAAAATCCTTAACAAAATTCTAGCAAACAGAATCCAACAACATATTAAAAAGATCATACATCATGACCAAGTGGGCTTTATCCCAGGGATGCAAGGATTCTTCAATATCTGCAAATCAATCAATGTAATACACCACATTAACAAATTGAAAAATAAAAGCCATATGATTATCTCAATAGATGCAGAGAAAGCCTTTGACAAAATTCAACATCCATTTATGATAAAAACCCTCCAGAAAGCAGGAATAGAAGGAACATACCTCAACATAATAAAAGCTATATATGACAAACCCTCAGCAAACATTATCCTCAATGGTGAAAAACTGAAAGCATTTCCCCTAAAGTCAGGAACAAGACAAGGGTGCCCACTCTCACCACTACTATTCAACATAGTTTTGGAATTTTTGGCCATGGCAATCAGAGAAGAAAAGGACATAAAATGAATCCAGATTAGAAAAGAAGAAGTAAAACTTTCACTGTTTGCAGATGACATGATCCTCTATATAGAAAACCTTAAAGACTCCACCAGAAAATTACTAGAGCTAATCAATGAATATAGCAAAGTTGCAGGATATAAAATTAACACACAGAAATCCCTTGCATTCCTATACACTAACAATGAGAAAACAGAAAGAGAATTAAGGAAACAATTCCATTCACCATTGCAAAGAAAAAAATAAAATACTTAGGAATATATCTACCTAAAGAAACAAAAGATTTATATATAGAAAACTATAAAATACTGGTGAAAGAAATCAAAGAGGACACAAATAGATGGAGAAATATACCATGTTCATGGATCAGAAGAATCAATATAGTGAAAATGAGTATACTACCCAAAGTGATCTATAGATTCAATGCAATCCCTATCAAGCTACCAACGGTATTTTTCAGAGAACTAGAACAAATAATTTCACAATTTGTATGGAAATACAAAAAACCTCGAATAGCCAAAACAATCTTGTGAAAGATGAGTGGAACTGGAGGAATCAACCTGCAAGGTGAAAAGACAGCCTTCAGAATGGGAGAAAATAATAGCAAATGAAGCAACTGACAAGAATTGATCTCAAAAGTATACAAGCAACTCCTGCAGCTCAATTCCAGAAAAATAAGCGACCCAATCAAAAAATGGGCCAAAGGACTAAAGAGACATTACTCCAAAGAAGACATACAGATGGCAACAAGCACACGAACAGATGCTGAACATCACTGATTATCACAAAAATGCAAATCAAAACTACAATAAGTTACCATCTCATACCGGTCGGAATGGCTGCTATCAAAATGTCTACAAACAATAATTGCTGGAGAGGGTGTGGAGAAAAAGGAACCCCTTACACTCTTGGTGGGTTTGCAAACTAGTAGAGCCACTATGGAGAACAGTGTGGAGATTCCTTAAAAAACTGGAAATAGAACTGCCATATGACCCAGCAATCCCACTACTGGGCATACATACCGAGGAAACCAGAATTGAAAGAGACACGTGTACCCCAATGTTCATCACAGCACTGTTTATAATAGCCAGGACATGGAAGCAACCTAGATGTCCACTGGCAGATGAATGGATAAGAAAGCTGTGGTACATATACACAATGGAATATTACTCAGCTATTAAAAAGAATGCATTTGAATCAGTTCTAATGAGGTGGATGAAACTGGAGCCTATTATACAGAGCAAAGTAAGTCAGAAAGAAAAACACCAATACAGTATATTAATGCATATATATGGAATTTAGAAAGATGGTAACGATGACCCTATATGCAAGACAGCAAAAGAGACACAGATATAAAGAACAGACTTTTGGACTCTGTGGGAGAAGGCAAGGGTGGGATGATTTGAGAGAATAGCATTGAAACATGTATATTACCATATGTGAAATAGATCGCCAGTCCAGGTTTGATGCATGAGACAGGGCACTCAGGGCTGGTGCACTGGGATGACCCTGAGGGATGGGATGGGGAGTGAGGTGGGAAGGGGAGTTCAGGATGGGGGACACATGTACACCCATGGCTGATTCATGTCAATGTATGGCAAAAACCACTACAATATTGTAAAGTAATTAGCCTCCAATTAAAATAAATAAATTAATTTTAAAAAGTGAGGTTCAAATACTGGACTGTATCTCTCACTAATTAGATGAAATTTCTCAGTTTCCTTAACCTCTCTGTGCCTCAGTATGCTACTTTGTATAGGATTATGAGGACTAAATTAATATTTTTTAAAAACAAATATAGCACCTGATACACAATAACCACTATAGAAATATTTGTTATAACAAAAAAAAAATGAATAAATAGCATACAAGTACTACAAACATTTGAAAGAGGATCTGTCAAAAGAGATCCAAAAGAAGATCTGTCAAAAAATATATGGTTCCAAACCAATATAATACATGATGGAAAGAATAACATAAATATCTTTGGATGAGAACAGATATGTAAATCTTATTTATAGAATCCATTATTCTATCATATCCTACTCATAATCTCCTATCATGAATTCTTTGTTAATCCATTGTGACAATTGTAGCTGTGGTCTTGTTTAAAAGTTATATATGGACAGATGTTAATAGGGAACTCAACACAGTCTTACCCTTTTTCACCTAGGGAAGCATTTGTATTTTTCTCCCTTTAACTCATCTCCAAAGCAACACAAGTTTATGCCAGAGATGTGTTTTTGTTTCAGTTTAGTAACCTAAGAAAGACTAGGTTCAAGATTCTCAAATTTCTCTGCAGTCTCCCACATTCTCTAAATTCCCTTGCATGGTCAGTCATGTCTGACTCTTTGTGACCACATGAACTATAGCTCACCAGGCTCCTCTGTTCATGGTATTTCCCAGGCAAGAATACTGGAGTGGGTTGCCATTTTTTTTTTCTCCAGGCCATCTTCTTGAACCAGGAAGTGAACCTGTGTCTCCTCGATTTCAGGCAGATTCTTTACCACTGAGTCATTGGTAAAGCCCCAAACTCCCTTTAAAAGTGTTAGTTGCTCAGTCATGCCCAACTCTTTGCAACCCCATGGACTGCTATGATCTGCTATGAACCAGGCTCCTCTGTCCATGGGATTCTCCAAGCAACAATAACTGGAGTTGATTGTTATTTCCTTCTGCAAGGAAACTTCTTTTAGCCTACCACAAATCCCAATTCAAATAATCATTGAAGACCTAACTAACTCTGATCTAACACAATGCCATGAGGTGTAACTGATTTGAAAAAGCAGAAAGCAAGGTCTTGGCACTTAAAATCTTAAAATGTTGTTGAGGAGATAAATAAGAAACAAAGCAAACAATGCAAAGGATTGCTGATTTGGTTCTAATCTTTCAAGGCTGTCAAAGTCCCTTCTCAGGCCTTGCTCAGTTCCCAGGCACTGCAGCCCTTGGCCCTCCTCCTGTTGGGTTCCCTTGCCCTCATAAATTCAGGCTGGCACTAGTGAACTGACCACCATGAGAGGAACGGTTTAAGAAAATCTATTTTAACCCCAGAATTTATTCAACAGCAGGACTAGCTATGGAATTTGTGGCAAACAGTGCAAAACAAAGATGTGAAGCCTCTGGTTTAAAACGCAGAAAACTGTCATGAAAGGTACTAAAATATCACACTTTCTGTTTCTTGTACAGTCTCTTTTGATCTATAAATACGGTATTTTAATTTTTTTTTTTTGAAAAATTTTAAACCTACAGAAAACCTGAAAGAAAGCATGGTGCAAAACTGGACACCCTTGTATTAATTTTCTGGGGCTGCTGCAACTGATGATCAAAAACTGGGTGGCTTAAAACAGTAGAAGTTTATTCTCTCACAATTCAGAGGTTAAAAACCTGAAATCAATGTGGTGGCCAGACCAAGCATCCTCTGCAGAAGAATCTTTGCTTGCCTTTTCAGCCTTCTGGTGGTTCCTGAGGACCCTTAACTTGAAGTAACTCCAATCTCTGCCTCCATCTTTACAGGACAGGCTTTCCTCATTGCTCAGTTGGTAAAGAATATACCCACAATTCTGAAGACCCAGGTTTGATCCCTGGGTTGGAAAGATCCCCTGGAGAAGGAAATGGCAACCCACTCCAGTATTCTTGCCTGGAGAATCTCATGGACAGAGGAGCCTGGCAGACTTACAGTCCATGGGGTCACAAAGAGTCAGACATGACTGAGTGACTAACACTTTCACTCTAGTAGTATTAGTGTTAGTGGCTCAGTCGTATCTGACTCTTTGAGACCACATGGACTGTAGCCCACCAGTTTCCTCTGTCCATGGAATTTCTGAGGAAAAAATACTGCAGTGGGTTGCCATTTCCTCCTCCAAGGGATTTTCCAGACCCAGGGATTGAGCCTGGGTCTACTGTGTCTTGCACTGCATGGGGATTTTTAACCACTGAGCAATTTGGGAAGCCCCTGTGTAGTCAGAGGAGACTGCATTGAGGAAGCTTAACTTAAACTGAGCATAGGAAGAAGAGGGCTTTTAGATGAGGGAAGAGAGAGATTAAAAGCAGGAATGGGCATGACTACATGGTCTGAAGTGGAGGTAAGGGCTTGGTTTAGATACATGTAGAATGAAAATAATCATACCTACTTTGTAACACTCCTGTGAGGATTATAAGGTCTAGGAGAGAGGTAACAATACATATTCAGTATGGTGCAGTTTTTCCTCCAGAGCCCATGACAGATATTGGAAATCCTTCATAACATTCTACCAGCAAGGCTAGTCACAGGCCCAGAACTCTGTTACAAACAGCACCGGGCAGCCAGTACCAATCATAGTATGTCGTTGTCATAAATTAGGTACTCAAAAAGTCATAAGTGTTATTTCCTGCAAAGACCCACAAAATGCTGGGTACAACTGAAGGACCACAGAACTTGTCTTTCCTCTTCTTATCAAACACAAGTGAAAGTCTCAGCATTTACAGTGTGTCAGAAAGTGAAGTGAAAGTGTTAGTTGCTCACTCATATGTGACTCTTTGCGACCTCATGGACTACAGCCTACCAGGCTCTGCTGTCCATGGGATATTCAAGGCAAGAATACTGGAGTGGGTTTCTATTTCCTTCTCCAGGGGATCTTCCCAACCAAAGGACTGAACCCGGGTCTTCTGCATTGCAAGCAGATTATTTACCATCTTAGCCAGACAAGGAAGTCCAGTGTGTCAGAAGCCTGTCATGTCTTCAACACCTGAAGGTCTGACATGAGACTCAGACCTAATTCTGCTTCAAAGGTTATCTGCCATATGTTGTAACATCTCTTATGACCTGTAAGTAGCAGCAGACTTGACCTTAGGAGCTGAAAACCCTCCAGAATATTGCTACTTTCCCTAATGTTTTCATTTACCTCTCACAGAAATGGGGGAATCTCTCAGGGCCTGGATCAAATTGGCAAGTACAACCAAGAAGAAATAGAGTCTGTCTTTGGGGTTTCTTCTTGAGTCCATGTAATGCTCTATGTTCAACCCTAGTAATATGATGTCTGCCTAATGGCAGACCATCTTGCTTTCCATCCAGCATCCAGATCCTTGTCTACCTAGAAAACTCTCATATTGTTTCTAGGCCTTCTTCTGTGTTGGACTGAGAGTAAAGAACAGGGCAAATGGGTCATGTACTGAGGGGCCTGTGTTATTGGATGTGTATACCAGGGACAATGTTATTCTGGATGGTCACTGAGCAGAATCATTCAGACATGTGGTATGGCTTCCAGCATAGATTAGGCAAAGGAGAGTAGGTAGGTGATGGAGGAGACTGGGAAATATGACCTTAAGAGGAATATTAAAGAGAATCATGGAGCAGGAAGTCTGATGAGACTCCTTAATAGTCCTGTATACAATAGGAAGTAAAACTGACAGGGAATATTGGAGAGAGTATTCATGACATATTGAACTCCATAAGCAGCTAGCCATGGGTCCAACTGAGCCAGAGGAAGGTTGAAGCTTAAAGGAAGTTGTGAGGTCTTATCTGAGTCATAACAATGGGTAAATTGATCCCAGTTGGGCTGCTCTGTCTTGGATATGGGGATATGAGGACAGTATTTCTACCTCATTTTCTGACAGAGCAGAGTGAATTACTGTATTACTCCCAGCAGGAACTACAAAGTCCTGAGAGAAGGGTCAACTCAACTGCTATCCTCTCTCCTGCCTCCAAGCCAGCTGAATGTCCCATGACTGAGCCAGGTATGTTCTAGCCCTCTGTTTAGAGTTGACTAAGCAGCCCCAAGCAGGGTCTAGGAAGGAAGCAATCGACATCGAACACACTTCAGGGTTCACTTTTGGAGTAAAATATTTTCTATGTTCAAAAATGTAGACAGTGCTGAAGCAGAAAGTGCCTCAGACTATTCAGCCTAGAGTTTTTTGGAAAGTGTTGATGGGGAAACTTCCACATCAACATTATCCATGGATCTCGAAAAGAATGTGATCTCATCCCAGACCCACTGAATCACACTGTATAGGCATGAGGCTCAAACATTTGAATGCTAAAATTCCATAGGATTCTGATGTATCATGAAATTTGAAAAATTCTGATAAATAGAAGAGTTTTGTGTGGGCAGTAACCCAATATTCCCAAGGTAAAATCTGAAGACCTCTTAACACAGAATAATAGGGGGTTCAGTTCAGTTCAGTTGCTCAGTGGTGTCTGACTCTTTGTGACCCCATGAATCACAGCACGCCAGGCCTCCCTGTCCATCACCAACTCCCGGAGTCTACCCAAACTCATGTCCATTGAGTTGGTGATGCCATCCAGCCATCTCATCCTCTGTCGTCCCCTTCTCCTCCTGCCCCCAATCCCTCCCAGCATCAGGGTCTTTTCCAATGAGTCAACTCTTCGCATGAAGTATTGGAGTTTCAAATTCAGCATCAGTCCTTCCAATGAACACCCAGGACTTACCTCCTTCAGGATGGACTGGTTGGATCTCCTTGCAGTCCAAGGGACTCTCAAGAGTCTTCAACACCACAGTTCAAAAGCATCAATTTTTCGGCACTCAGCTTTCTTCACAGTCCAACTCTCACATCCATACATGACCACTGGAAAAACCATAGCTTTGACTAGACGGACCTTTGTTGGCAATGTAATATCTCTGCTTTTTAATATGCTGTCTAGGTTGGTCATAACTTTCCTTCCAAGGAGTAAGTGTCTTTTAATTTCATGGCTGCAATCACCATCTGCAGTGATTTTGGAGCCCCCCCCCCCAAAAAAGTCTGACACTGTTTCCACTGTTTCCCCATCTATTTGCCATGAAGTGATGGGACCAGATGCCATGATCTTAGTTTTCTGAATGTTGAGCTTTAAGCCAACTTTTTCACTCTCCTCTTTCATTTTCATCAAGAGGTTCTTTAGTTCTTCTTCACTTTCTGCCATAAGGGTGGTGTCATCTGCATATCTGAGGTTATTGATATTTCTCCTGGAAATCTTGATTCCAGCTTGTGTTTCTTCCAGCCCAGGGTTTCTCATTATGTACTCTGCATATAAGTTAAACAATAGGGGGTACTCGCACACAAAAATTCAGATTCCCAGGCCTCCTGCTAACCTGTCTGAATAATAATTTCTTATCTTAATAAGCCTTAAGAAACTCAATCCTTTCATTATACAGATTCAGAAAGTGGCCCAGAGAGAGGAAGTGACATGCCCAAGGTTGTCAGTATAGATGGTGGTAGAGCTGGAGTCACAGCCAAATCCTCAGATAAGTCCTAGCAGTATGCCCTGTGGTCACCTTATGAGGGTTATCTGTGTATCTGTTTAGTTGCTACTGGCTTCCCTAGAGGCCCAGATGGTAACGAATCTGCCTGCAATGTAGGAGACTTGCATTTGATCACTAGATCTGGAAGATCCCCTACAATAAGGAATGGTTATCCACTCCATTATTCTTGCTTGGAGACCTCCATGGACAGAGAAGCTTGGAAGACTACACCCCATGGGATTGCAGAATCAGACAGGACTCAGCGACTAACATTTACACATTTAGCTCCTATATTAGCATCCCTTAGAAAATCTGCTGTATTCAGTATGCCAGCAAATTTGGAAAACTCAGCAGTGGCCACAGGACTGAAAAAGCTCAGTTTTCATTCCAATCCCAAAGAAAGGCAATGGCAAAGAATGTGCAAGCTACTGCACTATTGGACTCATCTCACATGCTAGCAACATAATGCTTAAAATTTTCCAAGTGGGGCTTCAGTAGTATGTGAACCATGAACTTCCAGATGTTCAAACTGGATTTAGAAAAGGAAGAGGAACCAGAGATCAAACTGCCAACATCTGCTGGATCATAGAAAAAAAAGAGAGTTCCAGAAAAACATCTACTTCTGCTTTATTGACTACACCAAAGCCTTTGACTGTGTGGATCACAACAAACTGTGGAAAATTCTTTAAGAGATGAGAATACCAGACCATCTTACCTGTCTGCTCAGAAATATGTATGCATGTCAAGAAGCAGCAATTAGAATTGGATATGGAACAACAGACTGGTTCCAAATAGGGAAAGGAGTACATCAAGGCTGTATATTGTCACCCTGCTTTTTTAACTTATATGCAGAGTACATCATGTGAAATGCTGGGCTGGATGAAGAACAAGCTGGAATCAAGATTGCCAGGAGAAATAACAATAACCTCAGATATATAGATGACACCACCTTATGGAGAGAAAGTGAAGAACTAAAGAGCCTCTTGATGAAAGTGAAAGAGGAAAGTGAAAAAGCTGGCTTAAAATTCAACATTCAAAAAATGAAGATCATGGAATCTGGTCCCATCACTTCATGGCAAACAGATGGGAAACAATGGAAACAGTGAGAAACTTTATTTTGGGGGGCTCCAAAATCACTGAAGATGGTAACTGCAGCCATGAAATTAAAAGATGCTTACTCCTTGGAAGAAAAGCTATGACAAACCTAGACGGTGTATTAAAAAGCAGAGACATTACTTTGCCAACAAAGGTCCGTCTAGTCAAAGCTATAGTTTTTCCAGTGGTCATGTACGGATGTGAGAGTTGGACTATAAAGAAAGCTGAGCACCAAAGAATTGATGCTTTTGAACTGTGGTGCTGGAGAAGACTCTTGAGAGTCCCTTGGACTGCAAGGAGATCCAACCATTCAATTCTAAAGGAAATCAGTCCTGGATATTCATTGGAAGGACTGATGCTGAAGCTGAAACTTCAATACTTTG
The DNA here is from genome assembly GCF_023699985.2 of Odocoileus virginianus. NCBI lineage: Eukaryota > Metazoa > Chordata > Mammalia > Artiodactyla > Cervidae > Odocoileus > Odocoileus virginianus. The sequence continues at coordinate 5,726,872 of NW_027224263.1, forward strand.
GCTACCTGATTAGAAGAACTGACTCATTGGAAAAGACCCTGATGCTGGGAAAGATTGAAGGCAGGAGGAGAAGGGGCTGACAGAGGATGAGATGGTTGGATGGCATCACTGACTCAATGGATATGAATTTGAACAAGCTCTGGGAGTTGGTGATGGACAGGGAAGCCTGGCATGCTGCAGTCCATGGGTCACAAAGAGTTGGATATGAACGAGCGACTGAACTTACTGACTTACTAGAAGATCTGGAGACCAAGAGTGAGAATGCAACTACGCTAGGGAGTTGCATAACCCTAGTTTAAAGCATTTCCTCCAATAGGTTATATAGAGCAGCTTGAAAATAAGGCAGGGTAAGGTATCAAAGCTCTCTTACAAGCAGCAGGGTATGACGGGCACTTCTCCAAATGGAGTCTCAGGAAACCCAGAGGGGAGTAATTATATATCTGGTGAAACTTAACTATGGCTTTGAGTCAAACTGAACACAGATATCAAAGTGACCTGCAATAGCTTACTAAATCTAATTTTTTGCTGCTGTTTTCGCAGTTGAAACTCAAACTGATTAAGGAAAAGTTTAAGCATATGCCGTTTTCCATCAGACCTGATCCAGGCTCATAAGTTGTATCCCTCAAACCTGTGCATTTGAGTTATGAGCTCTGTTTCTAATTCATTTCCAAAAGATTGTATTCTGGAATTCCTTCAGACTGTCAGCATGGCCCCCAGGAACTGCTGGGACAATCCAATAGAAGGCCACTGACTTCTAAAAGGAGAGAAATTTCCAAAATGATATGGCAAGTAGATTTTCTTTAAGGGATTAAGCAACTACCATTGAAAGAGTGCCATTGTATGATTTGCATTTTGGCTAAGGCCTATAATTTTAGCAACTGTTTCACCAGTGCTACATTAATTAGAAAAAATTAAATGATCTGCCACTTTGAATGCATAATTCTGTAAAGAAACAGGAGACCTTAACAGATATCTGGAACTTCTGAGCATAGAGGGAAATGGCAGAAAGCAAGGACAAAGAAGGAAAACTTATAATCGCACATATCCCTCCAAAGACTTTGTTAGAGGTGCACCATCCCTTATATTCAATACTGAAATGAAAATGCTGTATACAACAGAAGTTGTTTTTTTTCTTTTAATTAATTTGGTGCCAAAATTCATTTGGCACAAAAACCTGACCTGAACTGACATGAACTTAGTCTTTAAAATTCACACATTTTTTCCTGCAGAAATGTTAGTAGCTAAATTATGGGATATTTTCCCAGACACTATTGGGACTGTTATTTAATAAACAGTACATACTCTGGATTACATTTCTAAAATCTGAAAATAATATAAATTCTAAAATATAGATTATAGACCTAGAATAATCATAGCTAACATTTATGGAGCAATTGCTGCCTGCATGCATGCGTGCATGCTCAGTCACTTCAGTCGTGTCCAACTCTCTGTGACCCCATGGACCATGGCCCTCCAGGTTCTTCTGTCCATGAGATTCTCCAGGCAAGAGTACTGGAGTGGGTGCCATTTCCTTCTCCAGTGATAAAGTAGTGAAGTGAGTGAAGTGAAGTCGCTCAGTCATGTCTGACTCTTTGCGACCCCATGGACTGTAGCCTACCAGGCTCCTCTGTCCATGGGATTTTCCAGGCAAGAGTACTGGAGTGGGTTGCCATTTCCTTCTCCAGCCATCTGCATGGAGTTGTGCTAATCTCTTTTCATCTCATTTAATCCTAATGATACCATGAGGGAGATATTAAATCATCTCCATTTAAAGTTTGGAACTAATTCTCATAGAGCTTAAATAGCTTGTCCAGAGTCACATAGCTTTTGCCCAAGACAGGGTTTAGACCCAGGTCAGTATGACTCTAGAACATCCACGCTGAACTCTTGGTCTCTACTACCAGGGAGAGATAAACAGTTCTTCCCTCCACCCACCCTTCTATTTTTTTTTAATTTATTTTAATTGGAGGCTAATTACTTTACAATATTGTGGTGGTTTTTGCCATACATTCACATGAATCAGCCATGGGTGTACATGTGTTCCCCATCCTGAACCCCCTCCCACCTCCCTCCCCATCCCATCCCTCAGGGTCATCCCAGTGCACTGGCCCTGAGCACCCTGTCTCATGCATCGAACCTGGACTGGCTAATCTATTTCACATATGATAATATACATGTTTCAATGCTATTCTCTCAAATCATCCCACCCTTGCCTTCTCCCACAGAGTCCAAAAGACTGTTCTTTACATCTGTGTCTCTTTTGCTGTCTCACATATAGGGTCATCATTACCATCTTTCTAAATTCCATATATATGCGTTAATATACTGTATTGGTGTTTTTCTTTCTGACTTACTTCACTCTGTATAATAGGCTCCAGTTTCATCCACCTCATTAGAACTGATTCAAATGCATTCAATAGCTGAGCAATATTCCATTGTGTATATGTACCACAGTTTTCTTTTTTTTTTTTTTTTTTTGTATTTTTTTTTATTTTTTTTTTTTATATTTTTATTAGTTGGAGGCTAATTACTTTACATCATTACAGTAGTTTTTGTTATACATTGATACGAATTAGCCATGGATTTACATGTATTCCCCATCCCAGTCCCCCCTCCCACCTCCCTCTCCACCCCATCCCTCTGGGTCTTCCCAGTGCACCAGGCCCGAGCACTTGTCTCATGTACCCAACCTGGGCTGGTTATCTGTTTCACCCTAGATAATATACATGTTTCAATGCTGTTCTCCTGAAACATCCCACCCTCTCCTTCTCCCAGAGTCCACAAGTCTGTTCCATACATCTGAGTCTCTTTTTCTGTTTTGCATATAGGGTTATCGTTACCATCTTTCTAAAGTCCATATATATGTGTTAGTATACTGTAATGGTCTTTATCTTTCTGGCTTACTTCGCTCTGTATAATGGGCTCCAGTTTCATCCATCTCATTAGAACTGATTCAAATGAATTCTTTTTAATGGCTGAGTAATATTCCATGGTGTATATGTACCACAGCTTCCTCATCCATTCATCTGCTGATGGGCATCTGGGTTGCTTCCATGTCCTGGCTATTATAAACAGTGCTGCGATGAACATTGGGGTGCATGTGGCTCTTTCAGATCTGGTTTCCTTGGTGTGTATGCCCAGCAGTGGGATTGCTGGGTCATATGGCAGTTCTATTTCCAGCTTTTTAAGAAATCTCCACACTGTTTTCCATAGTGGCTGTACTAGTTTGCATTCCCACCAACAGTGTAAGAGGGTTCCCTTTTCTCCACACCCTCTCCAGCATTTATTGCTTGTAGACTTTTCGATAGCAGCCATCCTGACTGGCGTGTAATGGTACCTCATTGTGGTTTTGATTTGCATTTCTCTGATAATGAGTGATGTTGAGCATCTTTTCATGTGTTTGTTAGCCATCTGTATGTTTTCTTTGGAGAAATGTCTGTTTAGTTCTTTGGCCCATTTTTTGATTGGGTCGCTTATTTTTCTGGAATTGAGCTGCAGGAGTTGCTTGTATATTTTTGAGATTAATTCTTTGTCAGTTGCTTCATTTGCTATTATTTTCTCCCATTCTGAAGGCTGTCTTTTCACCTTGTTTATAGTTTCCTTCATTGTGCAAAAGCTTTTAAGTTTAATTAGGTCCCATTTGTTTATTTTTGCTTTTATTTCCATTACTCTGGGAGGTGGTCATGGAGGATCCTGCTATGATTTATATCAGAAAGTGTTTTGCTTATGTTTTCCTCTAGGAGTTTTCTAGTCTTACATTTAGATCTTTAATCCATTTTGAGTTTTTTTATGTGTGGATGGTGTGAAAAAGTGTTGTAGTTTCATTCTTTTACAGGTGGTTAACCAGTTTTCCCAGCACCACTTGTTAAAGAGATCGTCTTTTTCCCTTTGTATATTCTTGCCTCCTTTGTCAAAGATAAGGTGTCCGTATGTGTGTGGATTTATCTCTGGGCTTTCTATTTTGTTCCATTGATTTATATTTCTGTCTTTGTGCCAGTACCATACTGTCTTGATAACTGTTGCTTTTTAGTATAGCCTGAAGTCAGACAGGTTGATTGCTCCAGTGTCATTCTTATTTCTCAAGATTGCTTTGCTATTTGAAGTTTTTTGTATCTCCATACAAATTGTGAAATTATTTGTTCTAGTTCTCTGAAAAATACCGTTGGTAGCTTGATAGGGATTGCATTGAATCTATAGATTGCTTTGGGTAGTATACTCATTTTCACTATATTGATTCTTCTGATCCATGAACATGGTATATTTCTCCATCTATTTGTGTCATCTTTGATTTCTTTCATCAGTGTTTTATAGTTTTCTATATATAGATCTTTTGTTTTGTTAGGTAAATTTATTCCAAAAATTTTATTCTTTTCATTGCGATGGTGAATGTAATTGTTTCCTTAATTTCTATTTCTGTTTTGCATTGTTAGTGTATAAGAATGCAAGGGATTTCTGTGTGTTAATTTTATATCCTGCAACTTCTCTATATCCATTGATTAGCTCTAGTAATTTTCTGGTGGTGTCTTTAGGGTTTTCTATGTAGAGGATCATGTCATCTGCAAACAGAGAGAGTTTCACTTCTTCTTTTCCTAACTGGATTCCTTTTACTTCTTTTTCTTCCCTGATTGCTGCGGTTAAAACTTCCAAAACTATGTTGAATAGTCGTGGTGAGAGTGGGCATCCTTGTCTTGTTCCTGACTTTAGGGGAAATGCTTTCAATTTTTCACCATTGAGGATACTGTTTGCTGTGGGTTTATCATATATGGCTTTTAATGTTGAGTTATGTTCCTTCTATGGAGAAGGCAATGGCACCCCACTCCAGTACTCTTGCCTGGAAAATCCCATGGATGGAGGAACCTGGTAGGCTGCAGTCCATGGGGTCGCTAAGAGTCGGACACGACTGAGCGACTTCACTTTCATTTTTCACTTTCATGCATTGGAGAAGGAAATGGCAACCCACTCCAGTATTCTTGCCTGGAGAATCCCAAGGACGGGGGAGCCTGGTGGGCTGCCATCTATGGGGTCGCACAGAGTTGGACACGACTGAAGTGACTTAGCAGCAGCAGCATGTTCTTTCTATGCCTGCTTTCGGGAGGGTTTTTGTCACAAATGGATGTTGAAGTTTGTCAAAGGATTTCTCTGCATCTATTGAGATAATCATATGGTTTTTATCTTTCAATTTGTTATGTGGTGTATCACATTGATTTGCAAATATTGAAGAATCCTTGCATCCCTGGGATAAAGCCCACTTGGTCATGATGTATGATTTTTTTAATATGTTGTTGGATTCTTTTTGCCAGAATTTTATTAAGGATTTTTGCATCTATGTTCATCAGCAATATTGGCCTGTCATTTTCTGTTTTGGGGGCATCTTTGTCTGCTTTTGGTATTAGGGTGATGGTGGCCTCGTAGAATGAGTTTGGAAGTTTACCTTCCTCTGCAATTTTCTGGAAGAGTTTGAGTAGGATAGGTGTTAGCTCTTCTCTAAACTTTTGGTAGAATTCAGCTGTGAAGCCATCTGGTCCTGGCTTTTGTTTGTTGGAAGATTTCTGATTACAGTTTCAATTTCTGTGCTTGTGATGGGTCTGTTAAGATTTTCTATTTCTTCCTGGTTCAGTTTTGGAAAGTTATACTTTTCTAAGAATTTGTCCATTTTCTTCCAAGTTGTTCATTTTATTGGCATATAGTTGCTGATAGTAGTCTCTTATGATCCTTTGTATTTCTGTGTTGTCTGTTGTGATTTCTCCATTTTCATTTCTAATTTTGTTGATTTGATTCTTCTCCCTTTTTTTCTTGATGAGTCTGGCTAATGGTTTGTCTATTTTATTTATCTTCTCAAAGAACAAGCTTTTAGCTTTGTTGATTTTGGCTATGGTCTCCTTTGTTTCTTTTGCATTTATTTCTGCCCTAATTTTTACGATTTCTTCCCTTCTACTAACTCTGGGGTACTTCATTTCTTCTTTTCCTAGTTGCCTAGGTGTAGAGTTAGGTTATATGTTTGATTTCTCTCCTGTTTCTTGAGTTAGACTTATATTGCTATGAACCTTCCTCTTAGCACTGCTTTCACTGAATTCCATTGGTTTTAGGTTGTTGTGCTTTCATTTTCACTCGTTTCTATGCATATTTTGATTTCTTTTTTATTTCTTCTGTGATCTTGTTGGTTATTCAGAAGTGTGTTGAAACTCATCCATACCAGTGGGTAATAGATACCTGGGCTGACTTTGTTGGACCAAGTCTTTGTACATACAATTAGGCCCAAGTCTTTCACCCTCACTGTCAGTGGTCTGTATGCTAGTTCTCTGTGGTTGTAAGACTCTTGGTTGAAGTCCTGATTGTATTTCCATATCCTACCAACTTTTCCTACTAAAAGCTGAATCCTCTTCCACCTAAAGACCAATAAAATAAACCTATGTTCATGAAAACACAGCTCTGCCACCGTTTGTTATGATTATTTCTTTTATTACTATTTAAAGGCTTCTTCCTGCCCAATCAACTGGATCTTTTGGCTATTGACAAACTAGATTGTATGGATTTCCAAGCTCTCTGCTTGGAAATTTGGGTACACTTCTTTGAGAATTAGCCCTTCAGGCAAGTTCATGTTTTTAGCCAAATCCTAGCACCCTCCATTTTGCTCCAAACCTACTTCAAGTTCAAGCATGTCTTATGGCCAAGTCCAAATGCTCTAGGATAATGATCTTTGATAAATATTTAGTGAGAGTTGGGGAATGTGTTACATCATATTGACCATGTCTGAATCTTGTACTTGCTGCCTTAGATAGAGGAGTTGGCTGACTAAATCTCCACTGAAGACTGAGGATTGTGCCTTCAGTTGTTTCTGACTCTAGAGGCCTAAGCACGGTCACCATCTAGGATCTTTTCCCATCGATGCTAAGTTCTACCCCTATAGATCACCTCTGGGGACCCCTTACCTAGTTGAGGATCTTAAAGAGCAATTAATGGCAGACAATTTTCTGAACCATCTCATGTTTAAAATCCTGGGGCATATACACGATCATCGTATGTGCATAAGACTCATGAAGTGGCAGTATGCTTGCTTGTGCTAGCTTTTGGCATTCCTCCACTCTGTGTGTGGCTTCCTAATGCTTCTGAACAAAATAGGGCTTTGCTGAAAAGGTAAAATTCCCTAATATATTAAGACTATACAGTGATAACCAGTATTTTCTGGTAATTATCTGCTCTTTGTTCTCTGCTTCTTAGTGCTGATATGTCTCCAGAATGGTTTCCTGAAGTAAACTCAGTAAATCAGTATGTCCATAGCAGCCACCAAGGCCTCTCAGAACATGAAGCACAGTTGTAGTCTGTCCTGAAAATTATGCTTTGACAATACCCAAACCCAGATAAGACCATATTATCTTATCCTATAGCACTAACAAACAGATCTTTCACCCATCAGTGTCTCGTTAACCCCTGTGCCAGTTCTTATTTGTATTTGCAAGGAGTCTCCTTTATCAATAACTTGCTATATATTCACCTTACTCCACACACTCTCACAACAAGAAGACCTGAATGCACATATTTCCATTGTGGTGAGAAATTACCACTAGTGTGAGAAATTACCACTAGATTGTATGAGAGCCTTAAACAGATAGCTCTACTTGAAATTTAAGTGACTCTGGCATTAATTGCAGGTATCTTGATTAGCACCACCATTCTGTCATAAAGGACTAACCCAATGGGCTCCAATCACTTTCCTTACTGACTTCAGTTGGTCCTGGTATGTTGATAGGAGCATTCAATTGACTTAACCACCAATTTCCTCATCTTAGGGCCACAATTTGTCATGGGCTTCCCAGGTAGCTCAGTGGTAAACAATCTGCCTGCCAAGCATGAAACATGGGTTCAACCCCTAGATCAGGAAGATCCCCTGGAGAAGGAAATGGCAACTCAATCCAGTATTCTTTTCTGGGAAATCCCAAGGACAGAAGAACTTGGTGGGCTATAGTCCATGGAGTTGCAAATATTTGGACAAGACTTAGCAAATAAAAAATTCCAACAACAGTTTATCATTGTGTATTCTTTATGTAATTTTTACATATAAAAATGTCATTTTATTTTATGCAGACTTCCAGGTGACACTAGTGGTTAACAGCCTGCCTACCAATGCAGGAGATGTGAGATGCAGATTTCATCCCTGGGTCAAGAAGATCCCTGGAATAGGAAAAGGCTACCCACTCTGATATTCTTGCATGGAAGATAGATGGACAGAGGAGCCTGTCGGGCTACAGTCTTTGGGATCACAAAGAATTGGAGATGACTGAAGCAACTTAGTACATACATTATTTTATGCAGAAGACTCCCTCTGCAGCAAAATTACCTTCTTCCCCAGATTTCATTGCCTCTCAGAAGTGATAATTAAATGTGGGCTGTGAAGTTCAGTTCACCTTCTACTTCTAGAAGCCCCTTGTTGAGAAATCCCCAATCAGGGACCTCTTGTACTCTATGTAGCGCAATCCAACAGCCAGACTGAGCATATGAATAGGATGCTAGGTCAGTGCTTTACTGCCTTCTTGCTAGTAACCATTTTGTTTACCACTTGAACACGTTGTTATAGTGACACCATCTTCTTCAATTAGATTGAGTTAATTACTTAGCATAAAGAGAGTTACATAGATGAGTCTTATACCTCAGTGAATTTCTCAGAGAGTGAACCTAATTAAAATCTGTAGAAAACAAATGATATGTACTCTACTCAGAGATGGACAATGGATTTTTTTTGAGATCTTCAAATTTTATAGAATTTGTTAACAAGACAATGGTTTGAATCAGATATAGAATTGGGAGTGGGAGCAATTAAAGAGCCATAGGGCATCAGTAATCTCTCCACAGAGAGGATGCTGACCAGCAGACAATTTGGCAGGAGCATCTACAGTAAGATAGAGGCAATGGGTCATCCCAATGTTTGCCATTAGCCATTATGATTGTCACCTAAATCCCCATCCTCTGACTCCATGATCTAAGATATAATCTGATTTTAATTACTTTCCCATATAAACTTTGTTATGGGGAGAAATTTTGTTAACAACTTAATGTGAAGTGTTCTAGCCTGCTTGGCGGTTAATTCTAAGTGAATAAATTAGTGTTTGGCTTATACATCAATTTCTGTGGCTTTAATAGCATCAATCCTCTAGACCCTAATCACCTCTGAGCACGCTGGAAACAAAATAAGATTCTTACCATGCAACGTCAGCATTCACAGTGTGAACTATAGTTAATTCACTGAAGATTGTTCTGCTTGGGAGCTTTGCCTCAACATTTCTATTTATTCCCTTGCCTCCCTATTTCTACCTCATTTGTTTACAACTCTTATAACATTTCTAAACACCTATGGTTTTCACTTTCTATACTTACTTCCACTTATACCTAGTACCATGGGACCTGGCATAAGAAATTGCTTCTTATAATACCACATAGTTCAATCTAACCATCAGAATATACTGCTCTGGATGAAGACACAACACGTAACTGTAGACATGAGCCCCTGACACACACCTTTAGAGAGAGAAGAGTATATGATTGACCCAATTCTCACCACCTCCATTCTGTTCAGCTGGTAACACATGAGACTTATATCACTGTCTTCACCTCCATCCATGATGGCTAAGACAAATATCACCCTATTTTTGGGACTCTGGAACATATTCTCCCAGCACCATCTTGCACGTGACCATAATAGTCATCACTGAAACCAAACAGAGAATTTAAGACACACCAGCATCTAGGTAAAAATCTAACACCTCATGCTTTGGGGATAGCTCTGAGAGGTGGCAAGAATACACAGAACTATACAAAAAAGATCTTAATGACCCAGATAACCATGATGGTGTGATCACTCACCTAGAACCAGACATCTTGGAGTGTGAAGTCAAGTAGGCCTTAGGAAGCATCACTACAAACAAAGCTAATGGAGGTGATGGAATTCCAGCAGACTATTTCAAATCCTAAAAGATGACGCTGTTAAAGTGCTGCCCTCAATATGCCAGCAAATTTGGAAAACTCAGCAGTTGTAAAGCTCAGTTTTCATTCCAATCTCAAAGAAGGGTAATGCCAAAGAATGTTCAAAATACCACACAATTGCACTCATTTCACATGCTAGTAAAGTAATGCTCAAAATTCTCCAGCTAGGCTTCACCAGTACCTGAACCAGGAACTTCCAGATGTATAAGCTGGATTTAGACAAGGCAGAAGAACAAATTGAAAAGGCAACAGATCAAATTGCCAGCGTCCGTTGGATCATAGAAAAAGCAAGAGAATTACAGAGAAACATCTACTTCTACTTCATTGACTACAATAAAACTTTGACTATGTGAATCACTATAAACTGTGTAAAATTCTTAAGAGATGGGAATACCAGACTGTCTTATCTGCCTCTCGTGAAACCTGCATACGGGTAGGACACAACACTCAGAAAAGGACATGGAACAATGGACTGGTTCCATATTGGGAAAAGAGTATGTCAAGGCTGTATATTGCCACTCTGCTATTTAAATTACATGAAGGATACCTCATAAGAAATACCAAGCTGGATGAAGCACAAGCTGGAATCAAGATTGCCAGGAGAAATATCAACAACCTCAGATATGCAGATGATACCATTCTAATGGCAGAAAGTGAAGAGGAACTAAAGAGCCTCTTGATGAAGGTGAAAGAGGAGAGTGAAAAGCTGGCTTAAAACTCAACATTCAAAAAACTAAGATCATGGCATCTGGTCTCATCACTTCATGACAAATAGATGGGGAAACAATGGAAACAGTGACAGACTATTTTCTTGGGCCTGAAAATCACTGCAGATTGTGACTGCAGCCATGAAATGAAAAGACACTTGCTCCTTGGAAGAAAAGCTATGACAAATCTCAGTCAGTTCAGTTCAGTCGCTCAGTCATGTCCAACTCTTTGCAACCCCATGAATCGCAGCACGCCAGGCCTCCCTGTCCATCACAAACTCCCGGAGTTTACTCAAACTCATGTCCATCGAGTCGGTGATGCCATCCAGCCATCTCATCCTCTGTCATCCCCTTCTCCTCCTGCCCCCAATCCCTCCCAGCATCAGGGTCTTTTCCAATGAGTCAACTCTTCGCATCAGGTGGCCAAAGTATTGGAGTTTCAGCTTCAGCATCAGTCCTTCCAATGAACACCCAGGACTGATCTCCTTTAGGATGGACTGGTTGGATCTCCTTGCAGTCCAAGGGACTCTCAAGAGTCTTCTCCAACACCGCAGTTCAAAAGTATCAATTCTTCGGCACTCAGCTTTCTTCACAGTCCAACTCTCACATCCATACATGACCACAGGAAAAACATAGCCTTGACCAGATGGACCTTTGTTGGCAATGTAATGTCTCTGCTTTTTAATATGCTGCCTAGGTTGGTCATAACTTTCCTTCCAAGGAGTAAGTGTCTTTTAATTTCATGGCTGCAGTCACCATCTACAGTGATTTTGGAGCCCAAAAAAATGAAGTCTGACACTGTTTCCACTGTCTCCCCATCTATTTCCCATGAAGTGATGGGACCAGATGCCATGATCTTATTTTTCTGAATGTTGAGCTTTAAGCCAACTTTTTCACTCTTCTCTTTCACTCTTTCTCATCAAGAGGCTTTTTAGTTCATCTTCACCTTCTGCCATAAGGGTGGTGTCACCTGCATATCTGAGGTTATTGATATTTCTCCCGGCAATCTTGATTGCAGCTTGTGCTTCTTCCACCCCAGCATTTCTCATGATGTACTCTATATATAAGTTAGACAGCATATTAAAAAGCAGAGACGTTAGATTACTGACAAAGGTCATCTAGTCAAAGCTATGGTTTCTCCAGTAGTCATGTATGGATGTGAGTGTTGGACCATAAAGAAGGCTGAGCACCAAAGAATTGATGATTTTAACTGTGGTGTTGGAGAAGACTCATGAGAGTCCCTTTGACTGAAAGGAGATAAAACTAGTCAATCATAAAGAAAATCAATCCTTAAAGTTCACTTGAAAGACTGATGCTGAAGCTGAAGCTCCAATAATTTGGCCACCTTTTGTGAAGAGCAAACTCTTTAGAAAAGACCTTAATGCTGAGAAAGATTGAAGGCAGGAGGAGAAGGGGACAACAGAGGACGAGATGATTGGATGACATCACCAACTCAATGGACATGAGTTTAAAGCAAGCTTCGGGAGATGGTGAAGGATTCATGAGTTTTGCCTGGCCTACAGGGCACATGCAGACTCATTCTGTGTAAACCCATCATCTTCCCAAGTACAAACTGCTGTTCCAAGGTTCAGTCATTACTTAAATTTGAGATGGTTGCTTAACATTTGGGGGACAGGTTGTGGCCTAGGACTTCTTATCCCATCATCAACACCTGCACCTTTGCCGTGTACAAAGCAAGACAGTAAAGTACTGTGGGTTAAGAGGGAGGATCTCTGCTTGTGTTCAAATGCTAGACTCTATCTCTCACTAACCAGATGAACTTTTGCAATTTCTGTAACCTCTCTGTGCCTCAATTTCCTACTTTGTATAGGATTATGAGGGTTTCCATAGTGATTCAGACAGTAAAGAATCTGCCTACAATGCAGCAGATCCAGGTCAGGAAGATCCCCTGGACAAGGGAATGGCAATCCACTCCAGTATTCTTGCCTGGAGAAGTCCATGGACAGAGGTAAAACTGGCAGGCTACAGTCAAAAAGAAAGTCACAACTGAGCAACTAACAAACTCATAGGATTATAAATCTAAATTAATATTTATAAAAAATTTAAAATAGTACCTTGTGTGCAATAACTGGGCTTCCCTGGTGGCTCAGATGTTAAAGAATCCGCCTGCAATGCAGGAGACCTGGGTTCAGTCCCTGGGTCGGGAAGATCCCCTGGAGAAGGGAATGGCAACCCACTCCAGTGTTCTTGCCTGGAAAATCCCATGAACAGAAAAGCCTGGTGGGATACAGTCCATGGGGTTGCAAAGAGTCAGACACAAGTGAGCAACTAACACACACAAAATAACCACTATAGAAGTATTGCTACAAAAATGAATAAACAGTATATAAGTTCTAAAAACATTTGAGATATCTTCAGATGATCTGTCAAATAATACATGGTCCCAAACCAATATGATACATGATGGAAACACAACACAGATATCACTGGATGAGAAAAGGTCTTTAAATCTGATACATAGGATAGGTTATTGTATCCTATGCTACTCACAATCCCATATCTTGAATTCTTTTTTTTTTTCCCATTGGGACAATTGCAGATATGTCTTGGTTGAAAGCTATATATGGACAGAAGTCAATAGTGAGCTCAACATATATAGTCTTTCCCTTTCCCAACTAGTGAAGCCTTTATGCTTCTCTCCCATTACCTAATCCCCAAAATGACACAAGTCAATTTCAGAGGTGTACTTCTGCTTCATTTTGGTAACCTAGGAAAAACCAGGTTCAAGATATTCAAATTTCTTCTGCTCTCTCCCACATTCCCTAAACTCGCTCTGCACGCTTTGTCATGTCTGACTTTTTGTGACCCCATGGACTGTAGGCCGCCAGGGTCCTCTCTGCCTGGGATTCTCCAGGCAAGAATGTTGGAATGGGTTGCCACTTCTTCATCTAGGGGATCTTCCAGATCTAGGGATTGAGGCCAGGTCACCTGTGTTGCTTGCATTGCAAGGTATTTTTAACAACTGAGCCACTGGGGAAGCCCATGTGTAGTCAGAGGAGACTATTGAGGAGGCTTAAAGTGAACATGGGAAGAAAAGGGCTTTTAGTTGAGGGGAGAGAGAGATTAAAAGCAGGAGTGGGCATGACTACATGTTCTGAAGTTGGGGCTTGGTTCTGAGGTAGGGGCTTGGTTTCTTTAAATGTAGAATGCAAATAATCATACCTACTTTGTAAGACCACTGTGAGGATTATAAGGTCTAAGAGAGAGGTAACAAATACATATTCAGCATGGTATCATTATTCCTCCAGAGCCCGTGGCAGACACTGACAGTCCTTTACAACATTTTACCAGTGAGGCCAGTCACAGGCCCAGAATTCTCTTCTATACAGCTCCAGGCAGCCAGTACCAACTGGAGCATGCGGTTGGCATAAATTAGGTACTCAAGAAGTCATAAGTGTTATAACCCCTGAGGCCCATGAAATGTTGGGTACAACTGAAAGAGTGCAGAAATTGTCCTTCCTATTCTTGCAAATACAAGTGAAAGTCTCTGTATTTACAGTGTGTCAGAGGCCTGCCTCGTCTTCAGCCCTTGAAGATCTGCCATAAGACTGAGACCCAATCCTGCTACAAAGGTTATCTGTCATATGTTGTAGCATCTCTTATGAGCTGTAAGTAGAAGCACCCTTGATCTTTAGGAGGGGAAAAACCTCAAGAACATGGCTACTTTCCCTAATGTTTTCATTTACCACCCATAGAAATGTTGGAATCCTTCAGGGCCTGAATCAAATAGGCAAAGACAACCAAGAAGCAATAGAGTCTGTCTTAGGGTTTCTTCTTGACACCATGTAATGCTCTATGTTCAACCCTAGTGATATGATGTCTGCCTAATCTGCCATTAGGCAGATCCTATCTGGATCTAATTAGACATCCAGATCCTTGTCTACCTAGAAAAACTCTCCCATTGCTTCTAGGGCTTCTCTTTGTTGGGCAGAGAGAAAAGAACAGTGCAAGTGGGTCATGTATTGAGAGGACCATGTTATTGGACATGTATTCCAGGGATAATCTTATCCTGGCTGGTGACTGAGTATAATCATTCAGACATGTGATGTGGCTGCCAGCAGAGAGTAGGCAAAGGTGAGAAGCTAAGCGATGGAGGAGACTGAGAAACACGACCTTAAGAGGATTGTTAAATAGGGCCATTGAGCAGGAAAGCTGCTGAGGCTCCATAATAGTGCTGTGCACATTAGAAAGGAAAATTGGGAAACTGACAATGAATACATGTAGAGTGTTCATGATATGTTGAACTTCATATGCAGCTAGGCCATGGGTCCAACTGAGCCAGAGGAAGGTTTAAGCTTAAAGGAGGTTTTGTGGTCTGATTTACTGCTGCTGCTGCTGCTGCTGCTGCTGCTAAGTCACTTCAGTCGTATCCAACTCTGCGACCCCATAGACAGCAGCCCACCAGGCTCCCCCATCCCTGGGATTCTCCAGGCAAGAACACTGGAGTGGGTTGCCATTTCCTTCTCCAATGCATGAAAGTGAAAAGTGAAAGTGAAGTCACTCAGTCATGTCTGACTCTTAGCGACCCCATGGACTGCAGCCTACCAGGCTCCTCCATCCATGGGATTTTCCAGACAAGAGTACTGGAGTGGGTTGCCATTGCCTTCTCTGTCCTGATCTGAGTCATAGCAATAGGCAAATTGATCCCAGCTGGACTATTCTGTCTCTTACATGGGTATATGTGGATGCTTTTTCTACCTCACTCATTGACAGAGCAGAGTAAGATACTGCATAACACCCAGTAGAAATTGGAGGGTCCTGAGAACAGAATTAACTCAATTGCTATCCTCTCTTGCCTCTGAGTCAGCTACATGTCCCAAGCCTGAGCCAGGTCTGTTCTAGCCCACTGTTTAAAGGTGACCATGCAGCCTCAAGCAGAGTCCAGGAACGAAACAATCCACATCTCACACATGTCAGGAGCTACTTTTGGAGCCCAATACTTTCTACAGTCAAAAATGAAAAGAGTGCCAAAGTAGAAAGTGTTTATGGGGAAACTTCCATGGCAACATTATCTATGGACTTTGATTGGAATGCAAATTATCTGCATCCTAGACCCATTAAATCACATTGCCAAGGGATGAGACAAAAAAAAAAAAAAAAAAAAACGTGAATTTAAAAATTCCTGGGGATTCTGATATATCCTGAAATTTGAAAAACTCTAATAAATATAGGAGTTTTTGTGTATGCAGTTCAGTTCAGTCGCTCAGTCATGTCTGACTCTCTGCGACCCTATGGACTGCAGCACACCAGGCTTCCCTGTCCATCACCAACTCCCAGAGCTTGCTCAAACTCATGTTGATCGAGTAGGTGATGCCATCCAACCAACTTATCCCCTGTTGTACCCTTCCCTTAGTGCCTTCAATCTTTCCCAGCATCAGGGTCTTTTCCAGTGAGTCAGTTCTTCGCATCAGGTGGCCAAAGTATTGGAGCTTCAGCTTTAGCATCAGTTCTTCCTCCAATGAATATTCAGGACTGATTTCTTTTAGGACTGACTGGTTTGAACTCCTTGCAGTTCAAGGGACTCTCAAGAGTCTTCTCCAACTATACAGTTCAAAAGTATCAATTCTTTGGTGCTCAGCTTTCTTTATGGTCTAACTCTCATATCCATACATGACTACTGGAAAAACCATAGCTTTGACTAGATGGATCTTTGTTGGCAAAGTAATGTCTCTGCTCTTTAATATGCTGTCTAGGTTTGTCATGGATTTTTTCCCGAAGAGGAAGCATCTTTTAATTTCATGGCTGCAGTCACCATCTTCAGTGAATTTGGAGCCCAAAAAATTGTCTGTCACTGTTTTCTTTGTTTCCCCATCTATTTGCCATGAAGAGATGGGACAGGATGCCATGATCTTCATTTTTTGAATGTTGAATTTTAAGCCAGATTTTTCACTCTCTTCTTTCATTTTCATCAAGAGGCTCTTTAGTTCCTGTTCACATCCTGTCATAAGGGTGGTGTCATCTGCATATCTGAGGTTATTGATATTTCTCCCAACAATTTTGATTCCAGCTTGTGCTTCATCCAGCCTGGCATTTCTCATGTGCTCTCCATATAAGTTAAATAAGCAGGGTGACAATATACAGACTTGACATGTACTCCTTTTCCAGTTTGGAACCAGTCTGTTGTTCCATGTCTGGTTCTAACTTTTGCTTCTTGACCTGCACACAGATTTTCAGGAGGCAAGTAAGGTGGTCTGGTATTCCCAACTCTTTAAGAATTTTGTACAGTTCATTGTGACCCCCAAAATGAAAGGATTTGGATAGTCAATGAGGCAGAAGTTAATGTTCTTCTGGAACTCCCTTGCTTTTTCTATGATCCAACAGATGTTGGCAATTTGATCTATGGTTCCTCTGCCTTTTCTAAATCCAGTTTGAATATCTGGAAGTTCTCAGTTCACGTACTGTTGAAACCTTGCTTGGAGAATTTTGAGCATTACTTTGCTAGCACATGAGATGAATGCAACTTGGCCATAGTTTGAGCATCCTTTGGCATTGTCTTTCTTTGGGATTGGAATGAACACTGACCTTTTCCAGTCCTGTGGCCACCATGAGTTTTCCAAATTTGCTGGCATATTGAGTGCATCACTTTCACAGCATCATCTGTTTGAATTTGAAATAGCTCTGCTGGAATTCCATTACCTCCACTAGCTTAGTTCCTAGTGATGCTTCCTAAGGCCCACTTGCCTTGCATTCCAGGATGTCTGGCTCTAGGTGAGTGGTCACAGCATCATGGTTATCTGGGTCATTAAGATCTTTTTTATATGTTCTTCTGTGTGTTCTTGCCACCTCTTCTTAATATCTTTTGCTTCTGTTAGGTCCATACTGTTTCTGTCCTTTATTGTGCCCATCTTTGCATGAAATGTTCCACTGGTTCTCTAATTTTCTTGAAGAGGCCTTTAATCTTTCCCATTCTATTGTTTTCCTCTATTTCTTTGCATTGTTCACTTAGGAAGGCTTTCTCTTATCTCTCCTTGCTATTCTTTGGAACACTGCATTCAGATGGGTATATCTTTCCTTTCTCACTTGCCTTTTAGCTTCCTTCCTTTCCTAGCTAACTGTAAGGCCTCCTCAGAAAACCCTTTTGCCTTTTTGAATTTGTTTTTCTCGGGGATGAATTTGATCACCACCTCCTGTAAAATGTCACAAACCTCTGTCCATCATTCTTCTTTCACTCTGTGTATCAAATCTAATCCCTTGAATCTATTTGTCACTTCCACTGTATAATTGTAAGGGATTTGATTTCGGTCATACCTGAATGGTCCAGCAGTTTTCCCTACTTTCTTCAATTTAAGTCTGAATTTTGCAGTAATCAGTCACCCAATATTCCAAAGGTAAAATGTGAAGAATTCTTGATACAGAATAATTTTGGGGTAGCCAAACATAAAAGTTCAGATTCTGAGGTCTCTTGCTAACCCTTCTGAATCATGATTTCTTTTCTTGATAAACTTTGAGAAAAACCCTATCCTTTCATTATACAGATTTAGAAACTGACCCAGAGAGAGGAAGTGACTTGCTCAACGTTATAAATATAGATGGTGGCAGAGCTGGGGGTCACAGCCAAGTCTTCAGATAGGTCCTAACGGTATGCCCTGTGCTCACTTTATGAGGGTTATCTGTGTATCAGTTTAGCTCCTATGGACTTCCCTGGTAGCCCAGACCTTAAACAATCTGTCTGCAATTAGGAGACCCAGGTTCAATCCCTGGGTCAGGAAGGTCCTCTGGAGATGTGAATGGGTAAGCACTCCAGCATTCTTGCCTTGAGAACTCCATGGACAGAGGAGGCTGGCAGACTATAGCCCATGGGGTAGCAAAGAGCTGGACATGACTGAACGACTAACACATACACGTTTATCTCCCATTAGTATCATCCCTTATAAGATCTGGAGACCAAGAATAAGAATGCAACTACCAATGGGTTATGTAGAACAGCCTGAAAATAAAGTAGGGTAAGGTATCAAAGCTCTCTTATAAGCAGCAGGGTATGACGGGCTCTTCTCCAAATAAATCACAGGGAACCCCAGAGTGGAGTAATTATATATCTGGGCAAACTCTTAACTATCACTTTGAATTGAACTGAACACAAATATCCAAGTAACCTTTAATAATTCACGGAGCCTATTCTCATGCTGTTGTTTTCACAGTTGAAACTCATCAGTTCAGTTCAGTTTACTCGCTCAGTCGTGTCTGACTCTGCGACCCCATGAATCGCAGCACGCCAGGCCTCCCTGTCCATCACCAACTCCCAGAGTTTACTCAAACTCATGCCCATCAAGTCGGTGATGCCATCCAGCCATCTCATCCTCTGTCGTCCCCTTCTCCTCCTGCCCCCAATCCCTCACAGCATCAGGGTCTTTAAGGAAAAGTTTAAACACATGCAGTTTTCTATCACACCTAGTCTAGGCTCACAAGTTGGATCTCTCAAGCCTGTTCATTTGAGTTATGAGTTCTTTTTCTACTTCATCTCAAAAAGAGTGTTGTCTGGAACTCCTCCAGACTGTCAGCCTGGCCCAAAAGGATCTGCTGGGACAATCAAATAGAAGGCCATTGACATCTAGAGGAAGAGAAATTTCCAAAATAATAAGGTAAGGTAGATTTTCTTTGAGCGATTAAGCAATTGCCATTGACAACAGTGCCACTGTGTGATTTGCACTTGGGCTAAGGCTTATAATTTTAGCAAGCATTTCACCAGTGCCACATTAATTAGAAAAAGTAACTGATCTGCCATTTTGAATACATAATTCTGTAAATAAACAGGAGAACTTAACAGATACTCTGAAACTTCTGATGGTAGAGAGAAAGGGCAGAAAGCAGGGACAGAGAAGGAAAAGTTATAATTGCACATCTCCCCCAAAAGAATTTGATAGAGATGCACAAACTCTTATATTCAATTTTGAAATTAAAATGCTGTATACAACAGAAGCTATTTTTTTTTTATTAATTTGGTGCCAAAATTTATTTGGCACAAAAACCTGGCCTAAACTGACATGAACTTAGTCTTTGAATATTTAGACATTTTTTCCTGCAGAAATGTTAATGAATAAATTATGGGATGTTTTCCCAGACACTTTTGGGGGTGTTATGTAATAAACAGTACATATTCTGTGTTACAGTCTAAAACCTGAAAATAATTTAAATTTTAAAACATAGACTATGGACCTAGAATAATGATAACTAACATTTATGAAGCATTTGCCATCTACATGGAGCTTTACTAATAATCTCTTTTCATCTCATTTAATCCTAATGATACCATGAGGTAGGTATTAAAATCATCTCCATTTTAAAGTTTGGAACTGATTATCACAGAGGTTAAATAACTTGTCCAGAGTCACACGGCATTTGGCAAGCCAAGGTTTGGACCCAGATTAATATGACTCTAGAACATGCTGAACTCTTGCTTTCTACTACCAGAAAGAGATGAACAGTTGTTAAGGACAGTGAGGGCTCTTTGTGGGCTTTATATGAAGGTAGAATAGGCTACCATCTATTGTATGTCATGTGAGGGTCAACCTCCTACCTACAAATTTCACCTCCCCATCCCTAATGTGAGATGTAACTAATATGGCTTTATTCCATGATGTTTGTGTATGGCTTTTCTCACAAGGACCATCATCAAAAGAAATCTCCTAGTTAACTGGTACAGGTTCCTGGTATCCACTCCAGACATACTGAACCAAAATTGCTAGAGACTGGGACCAAGCAGACTCATACACAATAAAGTTTGAGGGAGGAAAAATGAATGCCCTGAGAAAGGCCAATCATTTACCTTCAAAACTTAATTAATATCTTATATCAGTTGACACCGAGCTGAATAGGCAGGAATAAACTCATGGATGGGCCTTGGAAAGTAAAAGATCGCTGAAAGGTAAATAGTAAAATATATAGATGAGATATAGAAAAGAAGAAAGGATTTATGGCAGGATCTTCCTACTTTGGTATTATGCGATAAGGGTAGAGTCTCAACATTGGAATTGTTCAGCTGCATTGGAAAAATATTGGAAGGAAATCACTCATTTTTTGCTGCTACTCAGAGCACCTATCTATTGTTTCATTGATATTCACAACACCCTTTTGTCAGTATACTCATCCTCATTATAAAAGAGGAAATTAAGAAGAAAACAAGTTCTTCAATCAAATCATCCAACTGGTGATTTGGGTAAGTTTCCAGCCCAAGTTTCTGCCTCCAAGCTTAAACAATTTCATTCTTCCAATAATATTTTTCATAGGTCTAGAGAGGAGGTGTCATCAAATAAAACCTAGAGAATCAACTCTTACACTCAGTGATACACATTTTTTTTTTTTTTTGCCCTCAAAGGGCCAATTTACTGCACAAGTAAAGGACAATAAGAGGAATTAAATATGTAACAGAAGAGTTCAACCAATATAAAATGTTTGGATGTCTTTTAAACTTTACCTGGCTTCTTAATTTGTGTTATCAATGCAGGGGAGACTGACGATTTTGATCTTTGTACTTTTAAGTATATATTTTGTTCTTGTTTCCTAGGTTGTCAATCTCACCTCTTCATTTTGTCTGTGATGGCTTAATCATCTCCATGGCAACCATGTGACCTCAAATACAGACTAGAAAGCCAGAAAAAGTACATTAACAACCAGCACAGCAATCAGATCCCCAGAGCACTGCAGGATATGCACTGAGAATCGAGTTCAACCCCTAAGTATTCCAATTCTGGCTAAGTATCCTCTAGAGCAGCACTTCTCAAACTTCAGTGAACACTCAAATAACCTAAAGAATCCTGTTAAAATGGAATACTGTTCCAGTAGGTCTGGGATGGGGCCTTAGAGTCCATATATCTAACAACCTCTCTGTTGATGCCCAAGCTGATGGTTCCCTGAGAGCTTTTGGAGTAGCAAGGGTCAAGAACTGTCATTATGCCCAAGTAGTTTAAGCACATTTGTAGTCCTGGAGGAAGTGCTGTTTTGGACAGCATTCCTGCTGAACATGCCACCTCTGATATTAACTAGTCATGTGACCTTGGGTAAACATGTTTATCTCTCTGGGTCTGTTTTTCTCCTCTGTGAAATTATGAATGTGGCCTGGATGATTTCTAAGATCACTTTGGACTACAAAAGTGATGGATTATCTTATAAAGAAAGAAACTTTATAACCAAAGGCTTAGTCTGAGGGCAAATGCCCCTGTATTATCAAGAAGGGGAGTGGAGAAAGTAATCTACTATAACTTTTCTTTTATCTTAATTCCAAATCTTCTATGTATCCTAAAGTAATTCATTTCCTCTGAATATGCAAAACATTGGCATTTTTCATGAAGAATAGGCAACATTGAATGGTGAACAACAGTTTTGAGCATCTATGAGCTCTTAGCATACCTTTGTGACCTCATAGCTAATAGATTTGGCCTCTTGCTCATGACTCTGTCCTTCTGAAGACAGAGCAAAATCACTGTCTGCCCACTGGTATCCAGTCCTGGTACTCAATTCTGCCTAGTCTTATTTGATTCCAGAAGATACAATAGACAATTATACAGAATCATCACCTGCCAGAGTGCTCTGTTGAAGCAGTATGAGAGATTTCTTCTTGAGGTCCATAGTCATTTGGTGAGCTCACAAAACAGAAAATGAACCCCCTGGTGAATACTAAGTTTGACAGAGAAGCCAACTTCTCTCAGCAGGATGCCACTACTCTTCAGCTCCTTCCTAAGAATCTGAGATATGATGAATCCAATCAGAGTGATCATTTCCAAGAAGAACTAGCTGACTCCATTCAGGATGAAGTTAGTGGCCCAGATCTGATGGACAATCTCCCAGAACTTTTCATAACTCAGTGTATTCAGTTGGGCAAGAAGCATAGTGACCAGCAAGAGCTTCTACCAATCTTCTCCAACTCTACAGAGCCAGCACCCAAAGAAGACCCTATACAGCTGCAAGCAAGTGAGCCACCTCTCACTCCAGTCAAATGAGCGCACCAGCAAAAAATTCAGGCATGCCTCTACTGCAGCCACGCTGGTCAGTTCACAATAGATTGCCTTGCCAAAAGTTCTCAAGCCCAAGCAAGGATAAATAACCCAACTCATCAATAAGAGGAGCCCAGACAAATCACATTGTTAACATACCCCTCTCACCTCCAGCCTTACTGATTTATATCCTGCATTAACATTTAAAACACAGATGGGGAACTGTGATACCATTTTATAGACAGTCATAAATTCATGCTTCTGAGAATTTCAACAACCAGGTCTTGTTCATTAGGTGACTCATCACCAAACCTGATCCAACAATGATGAAAACAACTTCCAGGCACTTTCTGCACCTGGGACTAATTTTCCAAGAGTACTGAAAGCCCGCAGGCAAAACTCTGCCCTTTCAGACCCAATGGAATCCACCCTGGCAATACCTTGGAAAACTCCATCATCACCAATGGGTAAGAGACACCTAGGTTGAGAGTTGTGGCCCAAGTCTCTGTGCCTACATTTGGGCCCAAGCCTTTCATCTTCACTCTCACTGGTCTGTATGCTAGTTCCCTGTGGGTTTAGGACTCTTAACTGAAGTCCCAGTTGCATTTCCATATCCTACCAACATTTTATCCTAGAAGCTGACTCATGTTCCATCTATTGACTAGAGTTTATCTTAAAATAAACCGACTTTCATGGAACTACAGCACTGCCACCGTTTCATGGTTATTTATTTTATTACTATTTAAATGCTTCTACTTGCCCAACTACCTGGATCTTTTGCTATTGACAAACTAGATGGTATGGACGTCCAAGCTCTCTGCTTGCAACTTTGGGTCCACTTCTTTTAAAATTAGCCCTTCAGGCAGGAACATGTTTTTAGCCAAGCCCTAGTCTCCTCCATTTTGCTCCAAACCTACTTCAGGTTCCAGCATGTCTTGGGACAATTCAAAATGCTCTAGGATAATGACCTCTGATAACTATTTAGTGAGATTTGGAGAATATGTTACATTATAATGACTATGTCTGAAGCATGTCATTGCTACCTTAGATGGGGGAGGAGGGGCGGCGGTGGCTGACTAAACCTCCACTGTAGACTGAGAATCAGGTCCTTCAGTAGTTTCTGACTCTAAAGGCCTAAGCATGGTCACCATCTAGGATCTCCGTCCATTGATGCTAAGCTCTACCCCTATAGATCACCTCTGGGGACTCTTACCTAGTTGAGTTTCTTAAAGAGCAGTTAATGATAATTTTCTAAACCATCTCATGTTTAAAATCCTGGGGTATATACATTAACATCATCTTTACAAAAAATCACGAAATGGGGGTATCATTGCTTGTGCTATGCTTTTGGCATGCCTCCACTCTGTGTATGGATTCCTAATGCTACTGAACAAAACTAGGGCTATGTTGAAAGGTAAAAATCCCTAAAACGTTAAGGCTATGCAGGGATAATTGGTGTTTTCTGGTAACTATTTGCTCCTAGTTCCCTGCTTCTTGGGGCTGAAGTATGTCCCTGTAATGAATTCCCTGAAGTAAAATCATTAAATCAGTATTTCCTAGCAGCCACCAAGGCCTCTCAGAACATGAAGCACCACTGTAGTTTGTCCTAGAAAATTATGCTTTGACCCTACCTAGGCCCAGCTAGGACTTAATAAGGACTAATAAGTCTTAGCCTATAGCACTAACAACAGCACTTTTCACCCACCAGCGCCACACTAACCAATGTGCCAGTTCTGATTTGTATTTGCAAGGAGTTTCTTTTATCAATAGCTTGCCATATATCCACCTTATTGCATATGCTCTTACAACAAGGAGACCTGAATGCACAAATTCCCATTGTGCTGAGAAATGCCCACTAGTGTACTGGGATTGTATGAGAGCCTCTAACAGGTAGCTCTACTTGAAATTTAAGTGACTATGGCATTACCTGCAGGTATCCTAATCTAGCACCACCAATTCTGTCATAAAGGACTAACCCAATGGACTCCAGTCACTTTTGTTACTGACTTCAGTGTGGTCCTGGTATGTTGATAGGAGCATTCAATTGACTTAACCATCAATTTTATCTTAGGGCCACAATTTATCATGGGCTTCCCAGGTGGCTCAATAGTAAATAATCCACCTGCCAAGTAGGAGACATGGGTTCCATTCCTGGGTCAGGAAGATGCCCTGGAGAAAGAAATGGCAACCAACTCCAGTATTCTTGCCTGGGAAATCCCATGGAGTAGGAACATAGTGGGCTGTAGTCCATGGGGTTGAAAAGAGTCGGACACAACTTAGCAATTAAACAATGACAACAATTTATCATTATGTACACTTTATGTACATATATCTTTAACATATAAAAATTTCACTATTTTATGCAGACTTCCCAGGTGGTACTAGTAGTAAAGAACCCACCTGCCAATGCAGGAGACGTGAGACTCAGGTTTGATCCCTAGGTGGGGAAGATCCCCTGCAGTAGAATAAGGCATCCTATTCCAGTATTCTTGCCTGGAAGATTCAGTGGACAAAGGAGCCTGGCAGGCTACAGTCCATAGGGTCGCAAAGAGTCAGACATGACTAAAGTGACTTAGCATGCACACACTCTATGTTATGAGGAAAACTTTCTCTCTGCAGCAATATTACCTTCTTCCCCAGACTTTATCACCTCTCAGAGCAGATAATTAAACCTGGACTATGAAATTCTGTTCACCTCCTACTTCTAGAAGTCCCTTGTTGAGAAATTTCCAGTCAGGGATCTCTTGTACTCTGTCTTGCACCATCCAACAGCCAGAATGAGTGTATGAAAAGAATGCTGGGACAATGCTTTACTGCCTACTAGCTAGCAAGCAGTTTGTTTACTACTTCAACATTTTGTTATAGTGACATCATCCTCTTCAATTAGAATCAGTTAATTACTTAGCATAAAGAGAGTTACATGGATGAGTCCTAAACCTAAGTCAATTTCTCTGAGAGTGAAACTAAAATCTCTAGAGAACAAGTGTCATGTATCCTACTCAAAGATGCAGTCTATAGTTGAAAAGGCTTGGGGAATCCTCAGGTCCAACCAAGGTTGTAGTTTAGAGGGGCATATCTGCTACATGGTTGATGCCACCAAGCAAGAAAGAATCTAATCATTTTACAAGTCTGAAGAAGGAATTGTTAACATAAGAATCATTTGATTGGGATCTAGATGTAGTGGGGGGAGCAGTTAAAGAGCCATAGGGCATCAGTAATCTCTCCAGAATCAGACAGAGGATACTGACCAGCAGATGATTTTGCAGGTCCATCTACAGTGGGACAGAGGCCCCGGGTCATCTCAATTTGCACCATTAGCCATTAAGATTGCTACCTAACCCCCTTGTTATGAGTCCATGTTCTCAGATATAATCTGATTTTAATTACTTTCCTATATAAACTTTGTTATGGGGAGAAAATTTGCTAACAAATTGACATAAAATGTTCTGGCCTTCTTGGCAGTTAATTTTCATTAAAAGAGAATAAATTGTAGCTTGGCTTATACATCAACTTCTGTGGTTCTAATAGCATCAACCCTCCAGACCCTAATCAACTCTGAGCACACTGGTGACAAAATAAGATTCTCACCATGCAGATTCACAGTATGAACTACTGTGAATTTACTGAAGATTGTCCTGCCTGGGAGCCTTGCTCAAAAGTCTCCCTGTTTCTCTCTTTCTCATTTGTCTACAACTCTAACAATATTTCTGAATACCTATGGTTTTTTACTTCCTGCACTTACTTCCACTCATATCCAGCACCATGGTACCTGGCATAAATAATTGCTCTTATAATACCAGGTAGAGTATAACCTAACCGTCAGAGTATACTGCCCTGGATGAAGACACAAGACATAACTGTAGACATGAGCCCCTGACACACACCTTTAGAGAGACAAGAGTGTATGATTGACCTAATTCTCACCACCTCCATTCTGTTCATTTGGCAACACATGAGACTTATGTCATTGCCTTCACCGGTATCCATGATGGTTAAAACAAATATCAACCTTTTTGGGGGATTCTGGAACATCTTCATCCAGCACCATGTAGCCTATGACCATATAGTTATTGCTGAAACAAAATATAGAATTTAAGATATATCAGCATCTTGGCAAAATCTAACACCTCATGCTCTTGGGAGAGCTCTGGAAGCTTGATACATCTGTAAAGCCTTCTACATTGATGGCCATGCTTTCTTACCTCACTATGAATCTTTAGGTCTCACTTGGCCAGGAAAATAGAAAAGCATTCAACAGACTATACTGTCATGAATTTTCAGTGTCACCTTTGTGCAAGAGTCACTGCCCACACTTCACAAGCAAAAGTCCTAGAAGTGAGTTACACCATTTAGTAGAATCAATACAGCTGTCTTGGTATCTGGACCACACTTTCCAGTCATTGATTGCCTCTATAACTTTTAGTACTCATGCACTAAATTATTGGTATTACTCCCTGGTATTGGCTTTGATTCTGCAGTCCTCCTTCTTGCTCAGTGATTTTTAGTATATACATTACATGGCACTTGTTTTCTTCTATCTACACCTCACTGATAAGCCAACAGTGACTGCATTCCACCCACCCCATTTACTTTCACATGAAAAGCCCCGTAGAATTTCAGTTTTACCTATGAGTAGAAGACTCATCCTTTTGGACATTTTTAAATGTCCAAAGGGATGCTTTGTGTGCATCTAAAGAAAGGGAATTAATAATTGGTTTATGCCAGACACTGTGCTCAGGTTTTGTTAATGATACTCATTGGATTTCACATTACTAAAAAATAGAATATTCATTTCTGGCATTTAATGCTAACTACATTATGGGGCAGGTGTTATTATTCAGTTTAAAGATGATGACATGAAAGTTTGGATCAGTTAACTTATCTGCCCTAAATTCACACATAGCTAGTAAGTGGCAGGGCTAGGATTTGAAAGCAGTATCTTGCTAATGGCAGAGCTGATCTTTGATAGAGCAGGGAAGCTCTGTTAAGTCACACCCTTCATGACCAGCCTAACTGACCCTATTACACCTCCCAAAGCCACTCAGTAGAGAAAGGCCATTCTAGTAACTGGTATTCACATAGCAACTGATTGAAATACATGTTCTGGACTACAGTCTATAAAAGAAGCACATAGCAAATCAATGCCTTTCCAGAACTTTGAGATTTCATTTGTGTTTCTAATAGTTGTAGAAAATTCCTTGAGAAATCTGACCTACACTGTGTCTGCTTTATATGACTGGATAGATGACACAGTGATTTAATATTTTATAGATTATACTCCACTTAAATTTATTACAAAGTAAGTTATTGGGTTGGCCAATAAGTTTATTTGGGTTATACAACATTACAGAAAAACCCAAATGGTCATTTTGACTAACTCAATATATTTCCCTGTGCTGTACATTACATTCTTATAGTTTATTTAATTTATCCACAGTAGTTGGTACCTCTTAATCCTATACCCCTATCTTAAGCACCCCCCCCACTTTCCCTCTCCCCACTGGTAACCACTAGTTTGTTCTCTGTATCTGTGAGTCTGTTTCTATTTTGTTATATTCATTTGTTTTATTTTTTAGATTCTACATATAAGTGATAACATATAGTATTTGTCTTTGCCTGACTTCTTTCACTAAGCATAATACCATCCAGGTCCAACCATGTTGTTACAAATGGAAAAACATTTCATTCTGTTTTATGGCTAATATTCCATTATAGATTATACCACATCTTTATCCATTCATTTTTATGGACACTTAGCAAAGCCCCAAACTTCCTTTAGGTTACCACAAATCCCAATTCGAGTAATCATTGAAGATCTAACTAACTCTGACCTAAAACAATGCCATGAGGTGTAAGTGATTCAAAGAAGCAGAAGGAGAGGTCTTGGCACTTGAATATCTTAAAGTCTTGTTGAGGTGATAAGTAGGAAATAAAGCAGACAATGCACAGGATTGCTGATTTGGTTCTAATCTTTCAAGGCTGTCACAGTCCCTTGTCAGGCCTTGTTCAGTTCCCAGGCACTGCAGCCCTTGGCCCTCCTCCTATTGGGGTTCCTTGCCCTCGCAAATTCAGCCTGGCATTAGTGAACTGACCACCATGACAGGAATGGTTTAAGAAGATCTATTTTAACCCCAGAGTTTATTCAACAGCAGGACTAGCTATAGAATTTGTGGCAAACTACAGAATGAAGATGTGAAGCCTCTGGTTTAAAACGCAGGAAAGTGTCGTGAAAGGTATTATATATCACACTTTCTCTTTCCTGTGCAGTCTCTCTTGATCTGTCAGGATGGTATTTTAATTTTTTTTTCTTTTGAAAAATTTAAAACCTACAGAAAACCTGAAAGAAAGCATGATGCAAAACTGAACACCCTTGTATTAATTTCCTGGGGCTGCTGAAACAAATGATCACAAACTGGATGGCTTAAAACAGCAGAAGTTTATTCTCTCACAATTCCAGAGGCTAAAAATCTGAAGTCAATGTGGTGCCTGGGCCAAGCACCCTCTCTAGAAGAATCTTTGCCACTTTCAGATTCTGGTGGCTCCTGGGGACTCTTAGCTTGTGGTAACTCTAGTATCTGCCTCCATCTTTACAGGACTGGCTTCCCTGGTAGCTCAGATAATAAAACTCTGCCTGCAATGCAGGAGATGCAGGTTTGATCCCTGGATCAGGAAGATCCCCCAGAGGAGGGCATGGCAACCCACTCCAGTATTCTTGCCTAAAGAATTCCAAGGATAGAGCAGCCTAGAGGGCTATGGTCCTTGAATCACAATAAATCAAACACTACTGTGCTAGTAACACTTCCAGTTTACAGGCATTTATTCTTTGTACCCCTATGTCCTCTCATTTCTCTTACAAAGGCATGAGTCATTGGGTTTAGGGCCCACACTAACCTAGTAAGTTATCACCTTGCAAGTCTTGACCTAAGTATATTTGTGAACACTGTATTTTCCAAATAAGCTCACATTCACATGTATCAGGAATTTGGGCTTGGACATAATTTGTGAGGGTGCACTATTAAATCAACTACAACCCTTTAACCAATTTTAAATATTTCATCAGCTTTTCTTTCTCTGTCATCCTCTTCCTTTCTCCGTCATTCCCTCTCTCCCTTTCCCCCTCCCTCTTTCTATCTAAATTGCAAATAGCATGGCACTTAGCTCTAAATACTTCAGCAGCCATCTCTTGAAATAAAGAAAATAAAACATTATACATGACACTTAGAAATTTTAACATGAATTCAATAGTATCATATAGTATGTAGTCCATATTTAATTCTTCCATTTCTCCTAAAATTGTCTTGCAAAGCTTTATTTATGACTGAGAATTCAAGCAAGGTCCTCTATTATGTTTGGGTTGTAACATCTCTTTAGTTTCTTTTAATATTGAATAGTTTGAATAGTTCCTTGCTATTCTGTTGCTAGTGGTTTCTTCTTCATGACACTGAGAGTTTCAAAGAGTCCAGGTCAGTTCTGTCATATAGAGTTTCCCACATTCTGGAGTTTTCTGATATTCCATCATTATATTCTGATTAAACGTTTTGAAAAAAAAAAAACACCACTTAGATGATGTTGTAGACTTCCCAATGCACAACCTCAGCAGGCATGTTAATTTGTCCCTCTATTGATGATGCTGGGTTTAATCTTATGGTCACCTTAGGGGGCTATCAGCTCTCCACACTGTAAATGTACCTTTTTTCCTTCATAGTTAAAGTTAACTATACAGTGATATCCTGAGTCCTTTTGACTATCAGCTCCCAAAAACTTTTTACCCAATTGTTCTACTCTCCAATAATGATCTATGTTTGCACTTGTTATTACACTGGAGGATGTAAAATGGTGGCTCACTAATTCTACCATTCCTTCTATATTTATTAGTTAGCATTATTCTATAAAGAGTCATTTCCAGGCTTTCCTTCTCTCTCCTCTCCCCATTTCCTTTCACTATAGAATCAAGGATGTTTTTACTGTCGAATGTGATGTCAACTTTCTTCCTTCCAGATGTTCCAAAATTCTTTCTTTTATCATTTCCTTTCTCCTACAAGAACTTCTTTAACTCTCTTCTAAGGTAGTAGACATTCACTGTCTGCTGGCAGTGAGTGTTCTTAGTTTGCCTTCATCTAAGACTGTCTTGTTTGTCATATGACTCAGTGATCCCACTTATTAGGGATATACCCTGAGAAAACTATAATTCAAAAAGATACATGCACCCCATTGCTCATAGCAGCACTATTTACAATATTTACAATAGCCAAGACATGGAAACAACCTAAATGTCCATCAACAGATGAATAGATAAAGAAGATGTGATACATATATACAATGGAATATTACTCAGCCATAAAAAGAATAAAATAATGCCATTTGCAGCAACATGGATGGGCCTAGAGATTATCATACTAAGTGGAGTAAGTCAGAAGAGAAAGACAGGAACTTCCTTCATGGTCCAGTGGTTAAGATTCCTCGCTTACACTGCAGGGAACATGAGTTCGATCCGTGGTCAGGGAACTAATCTGCATGACAAAGGTGCAGATAAAAAAAGAGAGAGAGAGAGAAACACATACCATATGATATTCCTTTTATGTGGAATCTAAAATATGATACAAATGAATTTATCTATAAAACAGAAACAGACTTACAGACATAGAGAACAGACTTGAGGTCACCAAGGGGGAGTGTGGGTAGGGAAGGGAAGGATTGGAAGTTTGGGATTCACAGATGCAAGCTATTATATATAAAATAAACAAGATCCTACTGTATAGCACAGAAAACTATATTCAATATCCTGTAATAAACCATAATGGAAAACAATATGAATATATATATACACATATGAAACACTTCGCTATACACCAGAAACACAACATTGTAAATCAACTATATGTTAATAAAATAAAATTTCAAAAATCACTTAAAAGAATTAAAAACAATAATTAAATAAAATAACCTACCCATGGGGGACAAATGTCTTCATTGCCCCTTAATTCCTTGAAGGATATTTTTGCTGGAGGTGGGATTTATGGTTGACAGTTCTCTTTTTTTTGACACTCTAACAATCTTGTGCCACATCTTTCTGGCCTGCATAGGTTTTGATTTTAAAAATCCACTGTAACTTGAATTATGTTTTCCCACTCTAGGCAAAATATTTCTCTCATCACTTTCATTATTTTTTTTCTGACTTCAGTTTTCAGAAATGTGACTAAGATGTGTCTTGGCATGCCTCTCTTTAGGTTTATTTACTACTAGCATGTTATTCTTTTGAGTTCATTGACCTCTGTACAAATGCAACCCCCCTGGGAAGGGGCCACATTAAAAAATTGCCATTAATATAAGACTGAGTGTAAAGAAATGTACCATCTGCTGTGGAATTGGGGTGGTAGTCAGACAAAGGGCACAGAAAAAGGAGGCAGGGGCTAGGAAAAATGAACTCCCCTATCCCCACCCCATGGGTTTTGCTGTTGGCCCTGAGTACCCAGAGGCTTGACCTTTAATGAAGACCCCAGATCTTGCGCTTTTTGCTGTTGAACTGACAAGTGTTTTGATGCTGCCCCACAGCGATCTCTCACTGGCTGAGGTGTCTGCCCCACTTATCCTCTTGGGGACAGCCTTAAATAAATCAATGGAAATGGCCAAGTTCAGACATGCTGGCCTGGGAGAATCTGTTCAGTGGCATTTTGTTAATACAAACAATTACATTTCCAAAACATAGCGCATTATTCCCAGGCTAACATAGCAGTCCCTGAGCCCAATTTGGTGTTGAGGCAGGAAAAATGGTCTCCAGCTTTAAAACGCTTTTCTACTTTTGTCCTGTCAAAGATGGAGAATCTGGCCCTTTATATGTCCTTGAGTTTTGAATATAAGCACTATCTTAGCAATTTAGACTTGTTGAGACAAGTATTTTGATGACACCATCCCAACAGCAGTTCCTTTCTTAAAGAAAAATTAATGTGCTATAAGCACAGAAGAATTGATGCTTTTGAACTGTGGTGTTGGAGAAGACTCTTGAGAATCTCTTGGACTGCAAGGAGATCCAACCAGTCCATCCTAAAGGAGATCAGTCCTGGGTGTTCATTGGAAGGACTGATGTTGAAGCTGAAACTCCAATACTTTGGCCACCTCATGCAAAGAGCTGACTCATTTGAAAAGACCCTGATGCTGGGAAAGATTGAGAGCAGGAGGAGAAGGGGACGACAGAGGATGAGATGGTTGGATGGCATCACCGACTCAATGGACATGGGTTTGGGTGGACTCCAGGAGTTGGTGATGGACAGGGAGGCCTGGCGTGCTGCGGTTCATGGGTTCGCAGAGTCAGACAGGACTGAGCGACTGTACTGAACTGAACTGAATGTGCTATGTGTTGTTTATAGGTGGGAATTTTAATAAAGTTACTGTTCATTTGGAGAATGTAGACAAATGGATTTTTGATAGCCTCAAGGCTGGTAAAATTACCACATGTATCAGTGCCTATTTTTGATATATGGCCTTGATTAGTACACAGATACCTAGGGATGAAGGCAGTGCAGAGTGTGAGGTAAGGTGGAGTTTGTCATCTGCATCATTGCCACAAGTCTTATTTGGGGTTGACAGTTAGAATACAATTCAAACAACTGATGCGCACTGAGAACCCACTGTGTATGTACCAGGTGTGGCAGAAATACAGAATCAGTTAGGATATGGCCCTTTCCTACAAGGGGGTTTTGTAACATGGCAGGGCCGATGAGACCTCTGTTTGGTGATGACAGCTGTGATGAAAATGGCAATAGCTACCCTTTAACTGAGTGCATAGTGTTTGCCCAATACTATGCTTAGAGTTTTACAGGCATTAACTCATTTACTCCAAGAACCCTATGAGGTATGTACAGCTGTGCCATTTTATACCTGCAGAAAAAGAGGCTCAGAGCCGGTAAGCAGTTAAGACCAGGGTCACAAAGCCAAGACTCACACCCGACTGTGCCTGACTCTAAAGCCCCAACTTTTAACCACTGTGACCTAAACAATTAAACCACAAGACATCCCATAAGACATATTTGGAAGAGATCTCCAAAAGTCAATCAATTCAAGTGTTTCTCAACCTAAAGGGACTTGGGAGAGATGGAAACCAATTAGAGATTCTAGAAATGAAATAGGCTTATGACCAGGAGGCCAGTGCTATGCTAGAATCCATGCAGGGACCAAAGCAAGCTAGCTTTCCTAACTTTCTGTTTCTAGTGCTCTCTCCAGGTCATCTTCTCCCTACCTCAAAGAAGACTGGAATTCACATCCTTCAAATACAGTTGCCCTTTGAACAACAGTGGTTTGAACTGCATGGGTTCAATTATACATGGATTTTCTTCAATAAATACATTCAGTACTACACCATGTGTAGCTCAGTGAATCTGTGGAGGTGGAACCATGGATGTGAGGGCCCACTATGGGACTCGAGGATCCGTGGATTTGGGTATATGCAGGGGCCCCTGAAACCAATCCCCTGTAGATACTGAGGGACAATTGCACAGGCTAATGTCAGTGCTACTAGAAAAATATTGGGTTGGCCAAAAAGTTCATTACAGAAAAACCCAAACAAACTCTTTGGCCAACCCAATAAAACTCAGGCTAGAATTTGGCAGACAGAACCTCCCACCTTATTTCTATCTATTCCTTGGACAATCACTTATTAAGTGACTATGGGCAAAGCACTGTGCTAGGCATATGTAGACAAAGGAGAGATGAATAAGACATGATCCCTATACTCAGTGAGATTATTTTCTAAAGGCAGGGATCAACAAACTTTCTGCAATGATCCAGATAGTACCTGATTTAGGCTTTGAGGACCTCTGTTGTAACTACTCAACTCTCCTACTATAGTGTGAAATTAGCCATAGATAACAGAAGCAAATAGACCAATAAAACTTTATTTACAGAAATAGGCAGTGATCTGGATTTGACCTGTGGGCCAGAGTGTGCCAACTCTTGCCTTAAAGAGTGGAATTTAACCTTGGCTATACATTACAATCACCTGGAGAGCTTTAAAAAATGCTAACATCTGCACCACATCCTCAGAAATCCTTAAACTGGTCTGGCATAGGCCTTAGATCATGACTCTTTAAAAGTTCCCAGATGTTTTTAATGTACTGATAATATTAAGAATGGCTGCTTTAAGGGGAAACAGACTTACTAATAGACCTAGTATAAAACATGGGCCAGAATAAAGGTGTGAATAGGTACTGTTGAAATGTAGAAAAAAATAATTGCTTTCAACAGAGGAAATCAGGTTAGTCTTCCTAGAGGGGGTGGCACATGAGCTAGCAAAGGAGTAAAGAGCATTACTACCATTATTACTACTACTACTACCACCCCCACTACCCATAAGCATATCATATTTCAAGTGCTTCTCTAGGAGTTTTGTATACATTAAGGCACTGAATTTTCACAACAACCCTCCAAGTTAGATATTATTATTGTTGTTGTATGCAAGAGAGAACTGAAACCTAAAGACATTGAGAAACTTGCCTTAGGTCACACAGCTTGGTCACATAATGTGCTCTCTCTCTCTCTCTCTCTCTCTCTATATATATATATATATATATATATATATATAAACACACACACATATACATACATATAAACATAAATACTCTCTATACATATGTATACACACACTCACATATATATATGAAAATGGAAATCATGAAATCATGGAAACAATAAACAGAATACAAGACAGTTATATAGTAATAAGACATAACCCTATAAAACTCCTAGAAGAGAACAACAAATGCAAAATATTCTCAGACATAAATCATAGCAATATTTTCTTTGGTCAGTCTCCCAAGGCAAAAGAGATAAAATGAAAAATAAAGCAAATGGAATCTAATCAAACTTGAAAGCTTTTGCACAGCAAAGGAAACCATCAACAAAACAAAAAGATAATCTACAGAATGGGAGAAAATATTTGCAAAGGATGTGACAGACAAACAGTTAATATCCAAAATATACAAATAGCTCATACAACTCAATGTTAAGAAGAACTAACAACCCAATTAAAAATGGAGACATTTAGAAAATATAAATAGACATTTCTCCAAAGAAGACATACAGATGGCCAAGAGGCACATGAAAAGATGCTCAACATCACTAATTATTAGAGAAATGCAAATCAAAACTACAATGAGGTATCACCTCACACCAGTCAGAATGGCCATCATCAAAAAATCTACAAATAATATATGAAGTCATGTGAGTACCAATGATGGTAATATATCATGAACCAAGGAATATATAAGTAATCCAACTGTACCAAATGTAAAAAAAAAAAAAGAAAAGAAAGAAAAAAGAGGAAGAGGGATAGGGAGGGAGACAGAAAATGTTGAAGAAGTGGGGAGATTTAGGGGTTGTTATTTACCTTACAATGCTCCCCACTCACCCTTGGTCCCCAACAACTCTTCACCAGCCCTACCTGTTCTACACAGTCACCCTGAAAATAGGATTATCAGCAGCTTGGTCAGGCTTTATGTTTTTGGGAGACCCTTGTGCCTTGAGGAGTTGGCATCAACACTGGGAGGCTGCAGGCTTTGGCCAAGGCAGAAGAGGAGTCTCTCAGGCTTTCCAAACCAACACGTTCTTCCTCTTTGCCTCCAGCATCACCAAGAGGAGGTCCAGAAGGGGAGGGTAATATGGCTCCCCGTGGTGTCCTGGCTCTATTTTCCTCTCTTCTTCATGCTATGCTTTTGTCCTAAATGATCAGTTACATGAATCCCTTGGAGCAACAAAGGAGGCATTGAAATGGATGGCAATTTGACCCAGAACACCTTCTGTAGCCATTAACTTCTTTCATAGTTCCCTCCTTTCATGCACTATTGTCATGAGACTAGAGTCTAAAATCTCAAGCGCCTGAAGCAAAGACTGTGGGAGAGCAGCAGTGAGGGACACTTGTTTTCCTTATTTGCTCATTTGAACTAGCACCCATGACAGATATTGAGTGAGATAAAGCTGTATCAAGCTTGTTATGGGGCCTTTAAAATATCTGAGAACACTTAAGAAATGGTCCCAGGTGGGTCACCATAGCCTTAGAGCAGGCTCCCAAACTAATGAAGTATGTACTGCTGTGCCCATGGTATAGCCAAAGAAACAGACTCAGAGCCAGTAAGTGGTAAGACCAGGGTTTACACTAAGTTTACACTAAGGCTCACCATGGCAGAACTGGCCTTTCTCCTCTGGCACTATCTGGGCTCTTTGAGGCATGAACTCTGCCACCGCTCTCCCCACCCTCACCCCACTGGCTCCTGGGTTGTCACCTTCTTATTCCCCAATTGCTACTTTTCAAATTTCTTCCTTCTAATATCTCTATTTATGTTTCCCTTTCTTTTTGTGTCACAAAGTTTTTCTTTCCTTTTCTCCTTCTGTTCTCATCCACTGTAGTATCTCCCATTCCTTTCTATTGATACCATGGATTTCATATCCCCTGGCATAACAGTGTCTCTTTCTTCTCTTTCCCATTCTCTGTCTCTCTCTCTCTCATAATTAACATTATTTTTTAGTAGCAGAGCATCACCATCCTCCATGCTTTCTCTCCTCTTCCCCATTTCTAGTTTCTCTTATTTCAAATTAGGATGGATGGGAACCCAATCCCTTAGACTACTAATATGAGGTGGGGGAGTTGCAAGAGTTAATCTAGGAAGTACCTCCTATTGGAATCCTGTGCAGGTTACATTTTGGCAACAGGCACATGAAGCACTATGTGTAGAGGGGTGGGTTGGGGCCATGTGGTGGGTGGAGAGTACTAGACGACTACAGCTCCCTATGTTTGCTTTATCACCAGTCCTGAAAGGCTGGATGTGGAGCCCGTTCCAAGGTCAAATTGGGTCCCTGAGACACACACGTCCTGAGACGCATGTCCGTGAGACAGAGACAGCCAGTGAACCACAGCAAAGGGCAAGTTAATTCCGCAAAGGAATCATGGCAGACTATCTTCATGGAGAGGTCAGGACAGCTCAGCCAGCTAAGCAAAGGAAAGCAGCTGGTGGAGACGGAAACACGTGGGCTGCTTTTGTTTGCTTAGCAAGCTTCTTTTGTCTGGTTAGCCCTGAAAATCACATGGGTTTCCAAACAACGTTTCTTTGGATTTGTAGCCATGGCTCTCCCATTTAAGGAATCCATGGGCATATGTGTCCTAGCTCACTTAGATGCCAAGGGATGACCAGAAGAGCCAGAGGGAAGCAGTCGTGGGAGCAGAGAATTACTGAAGATGTGAGCAAAGGAATTCACTCATTCTCCTCAGCAATTGTGAGGATAACAATACTAATAGTGAAAAAGAAAAGGGGGAATTAAATTCAGGCTTAGGATTCTACTAGTACCCAAACTGGCAACATAGCCTATACATAAATGCTCATCTTTAATGTGTGCACTTCTGTAACTTGGAGAAGCTACCCAGGAGAAAATGCATCCATAAGCTGCCTGATGCTTCTCCACTCTGAAATAGTACTAATTCATCTTGGGATTCTCAGAATCTGTCATAGCCTCGGGTTTCTCTAAACATCTATGCAGGTGTGTATCTTATTTTCTAAAAGAGAAAATGAAAGCCCTCTGTGCCTTCTCAATGTCATATCATTTGGGGTTTACAAATCTTTGCATTAGATCAAAATTGAACAGAATGTTCAGTTTTCTTTGGACCAGGAAGATAGCAGTGAACCAAGAATGACTGTATTTCAAGCAGGATAATGTTCAAAAATAATGAGGCAATAGCCAATAACTACAAAGAGTCGAAGCCACAGACTACCTAAGAATATCCTCAAAGTCCAAAACATACATTCCATATACCACAAAACAGATGTAATCTGGAACTGTTCCTACAAAACAAGACTCAGAAGAAAACTAGTGCATCACAAGTAAACTACAGTTGACCCTTGAAAACTACAGGTTTGAGCTGTACTGGTCCACTTTACATGCATTTTTTTTCAATGAATATGTACTACATTAAAAAAACCCCACAGTAGTATCAATTGTACCACTTATTGTACACTATGAACCAGGTGTTCTTTTCAGAAGAGGAAATTGAGGCCCAGAGAAGTCAATTAACTTGTTTTCAGTAACAGTAAATTAGTGGCCAATTCAGCTTTCAGTAAGATGCCTGGCTTAGAATCAGTGGTAGGAAGTGGAGCAGAATATAGGGTGACATCATTACTAGTGGTACTGGACTGGGATGCAGAATCAAGATTCAAGTGAGGCAAGTGAGGTGCCTAGGGTGCCAACTTTAAGGAGGCACCACTCTTAAGTGAGGACTCTGCACTTGCACAATGCTAGCAGTGAGAGCTTTCTTAAAGTGTGAGCCCTGGGCAACCCACTTGCTTCTTCATCAATATAGTCCAACTTGGATAAATTAGTCTGTGCAGAACTGGAGAAAAGGCCATAGGTTGGAAATGAATTTTACACCTGAGTTTGCGCACTTCTGTTGAGGTTGCTATCATTTTAATCTAGTTGAGTATTGAGCATGCAAAGTAGAGGATTGCTATATTTGTCTTAGAGGTTAATTGCTGTAACAAAGAACATCAACATCTTTGTGACTTGACATAGTAAAAGAGTTTATTTCTCACTCACTCTATAATCCAATAATGTGTTTTGCAGATAGACCCAATATCCTCCCATCATCTTCTAGTGGCTTAGCGTCCCCTGCTATAGACTCCACATTCAACCAGGAGATAAAGGGAGAGGAATGTGAGGATTTCAGGGGAAATTTTATGGGCTAGACCTGTAAATCATATACACAACTTCTCTCCACATTCCATCGGACAGAATACAATTCAGTCTTAAAGTGATGTGAAAGTCACTCAGTCATGTCTAACTCTTTGTGACCCCATGGACTAGCCCATGGAATTCTCCAGGCCAGAATACTGGAGCGGGTAGCCTTTCCCTTCTCCAGGGGATCTTCCCAACCCAGGGATCGAACCCAGGTCTCTCACATTGCAGGCAGATTCTTTACCAGCTGAGCCACAAGGGAAGCCCAAGAATACTGGAGTGGATAGCCTATCCCTTCTCCAGGGGATCTTCCCAACCCAGGAATCGCCCAACTGGGGTCTTCTGCATTGCAGGCAGATTCTTTACCAACTGAGCTATCGATTCAGTCTTACAAGAGAAAATACAGATGACAGCTGGTGACAAATTAGCATGTCTCTGTCACAGAGATGTAACACAGGAGCCTGCACTAGTATAGACATATGTGTACTGTAACCAACGAGCTTGCAATGACAGAGTATGCAAGTGGGAGTCATACATAGCATTAATCACTGACAAAAGTGAGATTTTTAACTCAGTCCCACCTGACTCTAAATACTACTACTACTAATAATAATAAAACCTAATGTTTGCTGATCACTTACCATGACCCAGGTATTATTCTAAAGAACTTTTGTTGTTGTTCAGTCTCTCAGTCATGTCCAGCTTTTTTGCATTAAGTCATTTGTTCTCACAAAAACCCCAATGAGATAGATGCTAATATTATCCTCAGTTTATAGACGAAGAAACCAAGACTCAGATGGGTTAAGCAAAAATTTGCTCAAGGTCACACAGCTAGTGAGTGATGAAGTTGGGATAGAAACTCATGTTCTTACATAATATTTTGAGCAAGATACTAGTCTATGTGCATCTGAGGACATATGAGAGATAAGATAATTAATTCTGGCTATGGAAGGAATTGATTGGCTTCTAGTTTCAAAAGTTAGGTATCCACATATGATATGATACACTATGTTTAGGCATAAGAATGTACAGGATGTTACGTTAGTACTATGGGAGGAGGATTCATGGAACTGCTAAGAATAGTATTTAAGAGGTAGTAGGTATTTGTTATCATCATTATTAATTATCTAATATTTAGATGATCTATCAGTTCAGTTCAGTCGCTCAGTCATGTCCAACTCTTTGTGACCCCGTAAACAACAGAAGTTATCACTGATTATCATAGTTATTAGTTGATTATCTAATTGTTAGATAATCTGTAGTTATGATTATTATAGTTTTAGTATTGTTCTAAATTGGCTTATAGAATTACCTTCTTAAAACCATATGCTGGAGTATCCCCTTAGGGACATATAAACAACTATCTTGAGAGTGAAAGGATATAGAAAGTTATACAGTTTTCTGACAAGGCAGTCAGGAAAAAAATATCTCCTAACAAAATGTCATAACCGTCAGGTATATACAATAAAGAATTGAAAAAAAGGTGTTCATACAAACACTTGTACACAGATGTTCACAGCAACACTATTTAAAATAGTGAAAAGGGTGAAATGTCCTGTAGATATCAACTAGGTCTAACTGGTCCATTGTATCATTTAAAGCTTGTGTTTCCTTGCTAATTTTCTGTTTGGTTGATCTATCCATAGGTGTGAGTGGGGTATTAAAGTCTCCTACTATTATTGTGTTACTGTTAATTTCCCCTTTCATACTTGTTAACATTTGCCTTATGTATTGAGGTGCTCCTATGTTAGGTGCATATATATTTATAATTGTTATGCTTCCTCTTGGATTGATCCTTTGATCATTATGTAGTGTCCTTCTTTGTACATTAAAAAAAAAACTATTAAAAATACAAACATATGGAGGCTAAACAACATGCTTCTGAATAACCAACAAATCATGGAAGAAATCAAAAAGGAAATCAAAATATGCATAGAAACAAATGAAAATGAAAACATGACAACCCAAAACCTATGGGATTCAGTAAACTGTGCTAAGAGAAAGGTTCATATCATTATAAGCTTACCTCAATAAACAAGAGAAAAATAAAATAAATAACCTAATTTTACACCTAAAGCAACTAGAGAAAGAAGAAATGAAGAACCCCAAAATTAGTAGAAGGAAAGAAATCATAAAAATTAGAGCAGAAATAAATGAAAAAGAAACAAAGGAGACTATAGCAAAAATCAACAAAACTAAAAGCTGGTTCTTTGAGAAGATAAATAAAATAGACAAACCATTAGCCAGACTCATCAAGAAAAAAATGGAGAAGAATCAAATCAACAAAATTAGAAATGAAAATGGAGAAATCACAACAGACAACACAGAAATACAAAGGATCATAAGAGACTACTATCAGCAACTATATGCCAATAAAATGGACAACTTGGAAGAAATGGACAAATTCTTAGAAAAGTATAACCTTCCAAAACTGAACCAGGAAGAAATAGAAAATCTTAACAGACCCATCACAAGCACAGAAATCAAAACTGTAATCAAAAATCTTCCAACAAACAAAAGCCCAGGACCAGATGGCTTCACAGCTGAATTCTAACCAAAAATTTAGAGAAGAGCTAACACCTATCCTACTCAAACTCTTCCAGAAAATTGTAGAGGAAGGTAAACTTCCAAACTCATTCTATGAGGCCACATCACCCTAATACCAAAACCAGACAAAGATGCCCCCCCAAAAAAAGAAAACTACAGGCCAATATCACTGATGAACATAGATGCAAAAATCCTCAACAAAATCCTAGCAAACAGAATCCAACAACATATTAAAAAGATCATACATCATGACCAAGTTGGCTTTATCCCAAGGATGCAAGGATTCTTCAATATCTCACAAATCAATTAATGTGATACACCACATTAACAAATTGAAAGATAAAAACCATATGATTATCTCAATAGATTCAGGGGAAGCCTTTGACCAAATTCAACATTAATTTATGACAAAAACCCTCCAGAAAGCAGGCATAGAAGGAACATACCTCAACAAAATAAAAGCCATATATTATAAACCCACAGCAAACATTATCGTCAATGGTGAAAAATTGAAAGCATTTCCCTAAAGTCAGGAACAAGACAAGGGTGCCCACTCTCACCACTACTATTCAACATAGTTTTGGAAGTTTTAGCCACAGCAATCAGAGAAGAAAAAGAAATAAAAGGAATCCAGATTGAAAAGAAGAAGTAAAACTCACTGTTTGCAGATGACATGATCCTCTACATAGAAAACCCTAAAGACACCACCAGAAAATTACTAGAGCTAATCAATGAATATAGTAAAGTTGCAGGATATAAAATTAACACACAGAAATCCCTTGCATTCCTATACACTAACAATGAGAAAGCCGAAAGAGAAATTAAGGAAACAATTCCATTCACCATTGCAATGAAAAGAATAAACTACTTAGGAATAAATCTACCTAAAGAAACAAAAGACCTATACACACAAAACTATACACCACTGATGAAAGAAATCAAAGATGACACAAATAGATGGAGAAATATACCATGTTCATGGATCAGAAGAATCAATATAGTGAATAATGAGTATACTACCCAAAGCAATCTATAGATTCAATGCAATCTCTATCAAGCTACCAACGGTATTTTTCACAGAACTAGAACAAAATTTCACAATTTGCATAGAAATACAAAAACTCTTGAATAGCCAAAGCAATCTTGAGAAAGAAGAATGGCACTGGAGGAATCAACCTTCCTGACTTCAGACTATACTACAAAGCTACAGTCATCAAGACAGTATGGTACTGGCACAAAGACAGAAATACAGATCAATGGAACAAGATAGAAAGCCCAGAGATAAATCCATGCACATGTGGCACCTTATCTTTGACAAAGGAGGCAAAAATATACAATGGAGAAAATACAATCTCTTTAACAAGTGGTGATGGAAAAACTGGTCAGCCACTTATAAAAGAATGAAACTAGAACATTTTCTAACATCATACACAAAAATAAACTCAAAATGGATTAAAGATCTAAATGTAAGACCAGAAACTATAAAACTCCTAGAGGAAAACATAGGCAGAACACTCTCTGACATAAATCACAGCAAGATCTATGACCCACCTCACAGAATAATGGAAATAAAAACAAAAGTAAACAAACGGGACCTAATTAAACTTAAAAGCTTTTGCACAGCAAAGGAAACTATAAGCAAGGTGAAAAGACAGTCTTCAGAATGGGAGAAAATAATAGCAAACAAAGCAACTGACAAAGAATTAATCTCAAAAATATACAAGCAGCTCATGCAGCTCAATACCAGAACAACCCAATCAAAAAGTGGGCCATATAGGGTTATCGTTACCATCTTTCTAAATTCCATATATATGTGTTAGTATACTGTAATGGTCTTTATCTTTCTGGCTTACTTCGCTCTGTATCAGATGTATAGAACAGACTTGTGGACTCTGGGAGAAGGCGAGGGTGGGATGTTTCAAGAGAACAGCATTGAAACATGTATATTATCTAGGGTGAAACAGATCACCAGCCCAGGTTGAATACATGAGACAAGTGCTCGGGCCTGGTGCACTGGGAAGACCCAGAGGGATCGGGTGGAGAGGGAGGTGGGAGGGGGGACTGGGATGGGGAATACATGTAAATCCATGGCTAATTCATTTCAATGTATGACGAAAACTACTGTAATGATGTAAAGTAATTAGCCTCCAACTAATAAAAATAAATGGAAAAAAAATTTAAAAAAAAATAAAGTGAAAAAAAAAGTGGGCCAAAGAAATAAACAGATATTTCTCCAAAAATACATACAGATGGCTAACAAACACATGAAAAGATGCTCAACATCACTCATTATCAGAGAAATGCAAATCAAAACCACAATGAGGTCATCTCATGCTGGTCAGAATGGCTGCAATCAAAAAGTCTACAAACAATAAATGCTGGAGAGAGTGTGGAGAAAAGGGAACCCTCTTACACTGTTGGTGGGAATGTAAACTGGTACAGCCACTATGGAGAACAGTGTGGAGATTCCTTAAAAAACTGGAATTAGAACTGCCATATGACCTAGCAATCCCACTCTTGGGCATACACACCAAGGAAACCAGATCTGAAAGAGACATGTGCACCCCAATGTTCATCATAGCACTGTTTATAATAGCAAGGACATGGAAACAACCTAGATGCCCATCAGCAGACGAATGAATAAGGAAGCTATGGTACATATATACAATGGAATATTACTCAGCCATTAAAAAGAATTCATTTGAATCAGTTCTAATGAGATGGATGAAACTGGAGCCCACTATACAGAGTGAAGTAAGCCAGAAAGATAAACACCAATACAGTATACTAAAGCATATATATGGAATTTTGAAAGATGGTAATGATGACTCTATATGTGAGACATC
The DNA here is from genome assembly GCF_023699985.2 of Odocoileus virginianus. Classification (NCBI taxonomy): domain Eukaryota; kingdom Metazoa; phylum Chordata; class Mammalia; order Artiodactyla; family Cervidae; genus Odocoileus; species Odocoileus virginianus. The sequence goes on from NW_027224263.1 coordinate 5,771,602, forward strand.
AAAAGAGATATAGATGAAGAACAGACTTTTGAACTCTGTGGGAGAAGGCGAGGGTGGGATGATTTGAGAGAACAGCATTGAAACATGTATATTACCATATGTGAAATAGATGACCAGTCCAAGTTCGATGCATGAAACTGGGCACTCAAAATCAATGAAATGGGACAACCCAGAGGCATGGGATGGGGAGGGAGGTGGGAGAGGGTTTCGGGACGGGGGTACACATGTACACCCATGATCGATTCATGTCAATGTATGGCAAAACCACCACAATATTGTAAAGTAATTAGTCTTCAGTTATAATAAATAAATAAATTTAAAAATAAAATAGCTCAAAGGTAGAAACAACCCAAATGTCCAAATGATAAGTCAATAAACAAAATGTAATATAACCATACAATGGAATATTAATAACCATAAAAAGGAAGGAAATTCTGACACATGCTAAAATATGGCTGAAAATTAAAAACATTATGCTAAGTAAAAGAAACTAGACCCCAAAGGCCACATATCATATGATTCTGTTTATACAAAATATCCTAAATAGGTAAATCCATATAAACAGAAAGCCAGTTTAGTGGTTGCCAGAAGTTAGAGTGGGGGAGGAATGGAGACTGACTGCTTAATAGTAATGGGGTTTTCTTTGGAGGTAGTGAAATGTTCTGGGAGTAGAAAGTGGTAATAATTGCACAATGTTGTGAATATACTAAATGTCACTAAAGTTAAATTTTATATGTATTTCACTACAATGAAAAAAAGTAGTAACTCTCACTTATACAAGGTTGGCTTTCAAGAAGTTTTAATATAGGATCTAAATGAACCTTGATGATATTATGCCAAGTGACGTGGAAAAAAAAAAGTGAATTCACTCAGTCGTGTCCAACTCTTTGCGATCCCGTGGACTATAGCCTACCAGGCTCCTCTGTCCATGGGATTCCCAGGCAAGAATACTGGAGTGGGTTGCTATTTCCTTCTTCAGGGGATCTTCCTGACCCAGGGATTGAACCGAGGTCTCCCACATTGCAGGCAGACGCTTTACCCTCTGAGCCACCAGGGAAGTGATGTTAACCAGTCACAAAAAGACAAGAACTGTATGATGCCACTTATATGAAGTATCTTAACTAGTCTAACACATCGAGACACAAAGTAGATTGGGGATTACCACAGGCTGGGGGAGGGGAAATATGGAATTGTTGTTTAGTGCATACAAAGTTTTGGTTTTGCAAAATAAAAAAGTTCCAGAGATCTGATGTACAGCAGTGTGAATATAGTTAACATTACAGTACTGTATACTTAACATGGTTAAGACAGTACATTCTATGCTATGTGTTTTCACCACATTTGAACAACATATAAATATATGGGATCTGAGGGGTGGAATCCTAGAGATTCTGGCACTACTACAGATTTATATATTTTTAAAAACATGTTTACTTAAAGAAAAAAAAAAAACCTTGTGATATAATCTCTTAGAAGAAAAGTCAGTTGTCTCACCCCATGTTACTAATGTTACCTGGGACCAGGAAGTACCCCAAATTTTCTAGATCTATATTTATATTTTCCTGTAGTTAATGGGGAGCCATGGATGAATTTATGTGTTAACTGCTTAATGGAACGTTAATGGCGGGATGGACTCTTTATTTGCCTCCCTTCTTCCTGTTTTCTGTTTATCGACTGATTTACTGCACAGATATTCTTCCACCAAGAGAAATGATAAGCAAAAATTGATCACTATTATCCCTTATCCACTATTATCCCTTATGAAACAATGGAAACAGTGACAGACTTTATTTTCTTGGGTTCCAAAATCACTGCAGATGGTGACTGCAGCCATGAAATGAAAAGATACTTGATCCTTAGAAGAAAAACTATGAATAACCTTGAGAGCATATTAAAAACAGAGACATTACTTTGCTGACAAAGATCCATCTAGTCAAAGCTATGGTTTTCCAGTAGTCATGTATGGATGTGAGAGTTGGACCATAAAGAAAGCTGAGTGCTGAAGAACTGATGCTTTTGAACTGTGGTGTTGGAGAAGACTTTTGAGAGTCCCTTCGACTGCAAGGAGATCAAACCAGTCAATCCTAAGAAATCAGTCCTGAACACTCATTGGAAGGACTGAGGCTGAAGCTCCAATAATTTGGCCACCTGATGCCGAAGAACTGACTCATTGGAAAAGACCCTGATGCTGGGAAAGATTGAAGGTGGGAGGAGAAGGGGACAACAGAGGATGAGATGGTTGGATGGCATCACCGACTCAATGGACATGAGTTTGAGCAAGCTCCAGGAGTTGGTGATGGACAGGGAAGCCTGGCATGCTGCAGTCCACGTAGTCACAAAGAGTTGGATATGACTGAACTGACACTGATAACTGATTATCCCTTATCAATCAGCCTGGCAAGAAATTTAATAGTGGAGAGAGGAGAATAACATTGTTACTTCATATTATGTGTAGATTTCAATAGAGGCAGGTGGAATCACAAATGACTGCATATGTCCTTTACGAGACAACTCATCAGAGAGCTACTAGTCTGCCTGCCAGCCATGCTAGTTTCTTGAGTTTTGTCCCATATTGTAAAGGATGAAAAGATTGGTACACTGCCCAAGATGGAGCATCTGGGGAAGCACGTGTGGTTTGGAGTCAAGCAGGCCTGAGCTGAGCCACTTACAATCTGTGTGAACTTGGACTTGTCACTTCATCTCCATGGGCCTTACATTTCCCATCTGTTAGGGACTGTACTTTGTGAAGTTGTTCTGAGGATGACAGGAGATAATATATGTGAAGGGCTTAGCCAGATTCTGGCACATGAAAAGTAGACAATACATGCTAGTTATGTTCAGTACAAGAAGCTGGCCTTAACCTGCAAGAAGAACTCAGAGGCAATAATACCACTGATCTGTTCAGTCCAGAGAGCCACATTAGTTTCTTTCTATTATAAAATATCCAATATCCATAGTTACCTCCCAGCCTGAGTAGGAGAAATATAACTGTTCCTCACTTTCTATCTGCTCTCTCTCTTACATAAACCTAAGTTCTTACTTATCCAGTGAATTCAGAGCTATATGTGTTCTCCCCTGAATACTCCCAGAGCCAGACTTTCCATTTCTACTTTCAAGCCTTCTCTCAACATTACCAATATCAAGCTTTTCTCTTATACCTTTATGCACCATGTTCACCCCCATCCATTCCTATTTTCCAAATAGCTCCTACAATTGACCTCCATGCAGTCAAAAGTTAGTGCAAAATCTTCTTGAGTACTTTACAAACAGATTAAACCCCCTTCACACTCACTCCCACAAAGCTTTTGATTTACGTAAAATGTTCCTTCTTTGCTACAAAGCATTTAGGATTGAATCTGTGTGCCATTTTCAAAAATTTTAACCAAACCAGCAGTGACGCTACCCACACACAACATTATCATTTGTATAGATGGTAAGCATCTCAAGGGCAGTGATCATAACCGATAATTAGTCTTTTCAAGAGATGAAATAGACTATGATATATGCAGAGAACCATCTGTGGAAGAACATCCCCACGAGCCAGGTAGGAAGTATGCAGGTAGCATCAATTTAGACATGGATCAGACAAGAAGGTGCTTCCCGGACATCTCAGCTGGTTAAGAATCTGCCTCCAATGCAGGAGACCCCAGTTCAATTCCTGAGTCGGGAAGTTACCCTGGAGAAGGTAACTACTGGAGTGGCTACCCACTCCAGTATTCTTGGGCTTCCCTGGTGGCTCAGACAGTAAAGAATCTGCCTGCAATGCGGGAGACCTGGGTTCAATCCCTGGGTTGGAAAGATCCCCTGGAGGAGGGCATGGCAACCCACTCCAGTATTCTTGCCTGGAGAATCCCCATGGATGGAGGAGCCTGGTGGGCTACAGTCCATGGTGTTGCAAAGAGTCAGACATGACTGAGCGACTAAGCACACAGCACAAACAAGAATGACCAGCTAATACTCAATAGTCTAAATCTTAAGTCCTCATACCTTTTTCCACCATTTCTTTGCAGATAAGATGCAATTCTACAGGCTTGGACTAGTGAGGAGGAGGGAAATCCTCCTCTCAAATTTAATTCAGATGCAGTAAGGTAATAAATAATCTTTATCAGTGATCAAGGTAGAAGGAGGAATTTCTCTACACTTACTAAGAGGTTGTGTGCCCTTGACAAGTTCCTTGGTTTTTCAACTTCCTCCTCTGTACAATGAGGATGATAATAATAGTATTGACATTACAAGATTTGTTGTAATGCTTAAATGACATGTAAATTACCTACTCAACATATGTTTATGCTGCTGCTGATGCTAACATTAAGATGATTTGCTTTGAAGAAGGTCTGTATTGGTCTTTTATGCTGAAAATTACCAACCAATCAATTATTTGAACCAGACTACATTTTCACCATGCAGAGTGAGCATATAAATCTTGGCCTGCTATTTTAGAATGTGTGTGTAGGATAAACTACCTCCCAGTGTCCCTTCTGAGGGATTATGGCCAAGGGGCATTATTAAACTTGTTTCTGATGGCATACTTGAAAAAGTTGGTTCATTAACTCATGAATAGGTGTGCTGTTAGCTGGGGTACATACTGTCATCTTTCCAGGCTCTGAGTAAAATCCTGAGACTCTTGTCTGGGCAGTGAACAAAGCAAGGTTAGGCTACCTTAAATAGGCTCCTTTAACCACTCATTATGGTAGCTCAGCTGGTAAAGAATCCACCTGCAATGCAGGAGACTCCAGTTTGATTCCTGGGTCAGGAAGATCTGCTGGAGAAGGGATAGGCTACCCACTCCAGCATTCTTGGGCTTCCCTGTGGCTCAGCTGGTAAAGAATCTGCCTGCAATGTGGGAGACCTGGGTTTGATCCCTGGGTTGGGAAGATCCCCTGGAGAAGAGAATGGCTTCTCCAGGCGAGGGTGGGATGTTCTGAGAGAATAGCATTGAAACAAGTATACTATCAAGGGTGAAACAGATCACCAGCCCAGGTTGGATGCATGAGACAAGTGCTTAAGGCTGGTGCACTGGGAAGACCCAGAGGGATCAGGTGGGGAGGGAGGTGGGAGGGGGGATCGGGATGGGGAACACATGTAAATCCATGGCTGATTCATGTCAATGTATGGCAAAAACCACTACAATATTTTAAAGTAATTAGCCTCCAACTAATAAAAATTTAAAAAAGAAAAAAAAAAAAAAGAAAGAAAATGGCTTCTCCATTCCAGTATTCTGTCCTGGAGAATTCCATGGACTGTATAATCCATGGGGTCAAAGAGTTGGATACAACTGAGCAACTTTCACTTTCACTTTCAATGCAAGCTCTGTTGCCCTAAGGTTGAGATTCCAATAATCAAGTTTAACGTATCAGCTTAGTGAGGCATGGTTATAGTCCTTGAGAACCTTTCTTATAGATGGAAAACATTCTCTTTCTGTCACCTTGGTTGTCTCTTTATTATTTTGTATACAACAGATGTTTTAATTACATATATAGGCAATAGCAAAAAACTCCAAATTAAAATCCATAAGGCAACCTCCGTTACATGAACACTACTACTAATTTTGAAACAGTGAGATGTAATAGAGGAAAATGGGATATGGGATCAGATAAACTTGGGTTCATGTACTGGTTTGTTATTCATAGGCTGTGTGAATTTGGCCTTTATTTTTTCTTAACACCTCTTTGCCTCTGTTTCCTCATCCACACAGTGAAAGTGTTATCTATTTCACAGGTTTGTTGTGAAATTTATGGGCAATAATACGTGTAAAGATGCTCAACACATACAATGAAGTTTTCATGGAGGCATTTAACACCTCACTGATTGGCAATGCTTCATTCATTCATTCGTTCAATAGACAGTTGTTGAATATCTCAGCATATATCTACGATCATATATCTAGTAATTTTTCTACAAGGACCTATTCAAGTGTTATGTATTTTTGTTATTGTTGATTTGCTTATTCTCTCACATAACTCTTGTCACCTTACAACATCTGTTTTAATATCTGGTAGAACAGGCTGCTTCTCACTACTCTTCTCCCTCATCTCTGTCACTGCATTATCACCTGTTTATTCTTGCAAATTAATAATTATATGCATGAAAGTGAAAGTGAAGTCGCTTAGTCACGTCCGACTCTTTATGACCCTGTGGACTGCCTACCAGGCTCCTCTGTCCATGGAATTTTCCAGGCAACAGTACTGGATTGGGTTGCCATTTCCTTCTCCAGGGGATTTTTCCCGATCCAGGGATTGAACCTGGGTCTCCGACATTGCAGGCAGACACTGCCATCTGAGCCACCAATAAGGTTATTTAATATTTAAGAGGGCTTCTCTGATGGCTCAGACGGTAAAGAATCTGCCTGCAATGCAGGAGACCCTGGTTCAATCCCTGGATTGGGAAGATCCCCTGGAGAAGGAAATGGCTACCCATTCCAGTATTCTTGCCTGGAGAATTCCACGGACAGAAGAATCTCGCAGGCTACAGTCCATACAGTCCATGGGGTTGCAAAGAGTCAGGCACGACTGAGCAACTAACACTTTCACAATATTTAAGTACTTAAGAACCTTTAATGAGTATCATGTTCTTGATGTTCTTTTAATTTGTGTGAGATTGCAATAAAATGGCCAAGCACTGGGGGATCAGCTAAGAATATGTTTCAATGTTCTGCATGTTTAAATTGAGTCTTAACTTAGGACATCCAGCTAAAATCATGGCCTAGTCTGTAGTGGTGGCAGTTACAGAACATAATCACAAGCCAGGACTGGAATCCTTATGCTACTATTTACTAATCAGTTGACCTAGGACAGTTCCTTCATCTGTAAAATCAGGATAGTAATTCCTAGCTCATGGAGTTGCCATGAGGGCTAAATGAGGTTATGCATATAAAGATCATGGTCTCTATTAAGTGTGCAATGAAAGAGAGCTGGTTAGAACCAGTATGATTTTCTGGAACTCTGCTCAATGTCATGTGACCTGGATGGGAGGGGAGTTGAGGAGAGAATAGATACATGTATATGTATGGCTGAGTCTGTCGCTGTTTATCTGAAACTATCACAACATGGTCTATTAATCAGCTATGTGTATGTGTGCTAGTTGCTCAGTGGTGTCTGACTCTTTGTGACCCCATGGACTGAAGCCCACCAGGCTCCTCTGTTCATGTAATTCTCCAGGCAAGAATACTGAATACTGAAGTGGGTAGCCTTTCCTTTCTCCAGGGAATCTTCCCAACCCAGGAATTGAACCTGGGTCTCCTGCATTGCAGGCAGATTCTTTAACATCTGAGCCACCAGGGAAGCCCATACCCCAATGCCTAGTAAAAAGTTTTTTAAGATAAATGGAGACAGAAAAGAAAAACCAATGTGATTCTGTATTTAACTCAGAGAGGTTAAGAAACTAAGCACTAAGCTGGTTCAGGATGGGGAACACATGTACACCCATGGCAGATTCATGTCAATATATGGCAAAACCAATACAATATTGTAAAGTAAAAAAATAAATAAATAAAACTGGGAAAAAAAAGAAAGAAAGAAACTAAGCTGCAGTTACACAGCTAGTACAGACAGATCCAAGACCGAAATTCAGGTTTGTCTGACTCCAAAGCCCATGTTCCTCTTATTATGCCATACTATCACTATAGGATTCTGAACATACAAGCAATCCACTGCACTGTAAAAGAAAACTGTCAAATAGGTGCTCAATGAAAAGTTACAACCAATGTGATGGCATTATACTATTTTTAAACTGTAGTATACTCCATGATCTTCCAAAGCTACATCATCCCTCAAGCCTTGCCACAGTGTAGATTTTAGAGCTAAAAGTCAGTCTCACAGCATTCATAAATACTATTCCAATAACTGAAATGTTGGCAGAATAGAGCACTAGGTAACAGTGGTTCCATACCACCTGGGTTGAAACGCAGGTCTGCCACTCACTAGCTGTGTGACCATGAGCAAGTTACCTGACTTGCATAAAATTCTTTTAAGTACTTAGGAAATACTTGTCACATATTTAGTGCTCAATAAAATACTAGGTGGTATTATTATATTATTTGTTTCACTTTTTTTCTGACTTTCTGTAACACCTTTCATACCCAGGTTTGATTCCTGGCTTGGGAAGATCCCCTGGAGGAGAATGGCTACCTACTCTAGCATTCTTGCCTGGAGAATCCCATGGACATAGGAGCCTGGATGAATAGAGTCCAAGGGGTTGCAAAAAGTCAGACATGACTGAGCAACTGGTACTTTCACTTTTCATACTGGTACTAGATTACATGTAATTTTTAACATAATTATACAAAGTTATGTATTGATCTGTTAAGTATGTATCATGTTCTCAACTAGATTGAAAGGTCCTAGGAACAGGAACCATTTCTTGGGCTTTCAATCTCTCATAACATCTAGCATGTTGCTGGGCACAGAGTACTAGCCAAACCAATCCTTTTGTATTGAAACTGCACGCTATCAGGCAATGGAAGTCAGAAAGAATCCTTAGCACCTTTTAAAATAACTTAAGGTCTTCATCACCTCCCATTGCTCTACAGAGAGTCATATTAAAGCTTCCAGCCCTGACAACTAATAACCAAATCCCCAGGAGCTCTGTGGCTTGCTTCATGGCCTATGCTTCATGATTCTCCAGTATTCAGGGAACAGAATGTAATTGAGAATTCAATCTTCTGCACACAAAACCTGCACATCTAGACTCCAATGACCCTTAGCTAGATGTACAAGGTACTGATTCTCTGAAATGTAATTCCAAGAGTTTAAAAAATGATGGAAACACCTCAGGATCTGGATATAGGAGTCAGGAAATGGGTATAGGAAATGGGAGGGAATAGGGTTGGTTGGGGCTAAGTAATAAGGGATGGTCTATTTAAGAAAAAATATGTTTCAGGCTTTTTAATAAGCCTGGGTGGAGAGGTTTGCCAAATGGAGGAGGTTGCCAGTCCATACCGTGTCAGCAATCCCAGCGAGCAGAGAGTGTGTCATCATCTAAATTCAAGTTCTGGAACTAGTCAGCCAGTGTGTGAATCCTAGCTCTGCCACTTAATAATTATGTGATCTCTTTTTGGAAAGAAGAAGTGAAGAATCAGAAAGCAGATGCTGACATTAGGAACACAGAGGGCTTTGGCTCAATAGCCTCTATTATCTGAGATGTATGACAATGTCATCTGCTGCTCTCACTGTAAGCTGCCAGGGAGCCACGACCTTGAAAAAGGCATGTCAAGGACATGTGATAAAGTGCCAAAACAAGTGTTCTCCCCTCACACTTTGTAGTTGTGCAGAATTCAGCATTGTATTATTAGGAAGATTACCTATAGCTACCAACATAACAGCAAACCTGCAGTCTTAGCCAAAGGTATTTTTGTCCTTTAGGCTCATCCAGGGTTTTCCAGGTAGCACTAGTGATAAAGTGAAAGTGAAAGTGAAGTCGCTCAGTCGTATCTGACTCTTGTAACCCCATGGACTGTAGCCTCCAGCTACAGAAGCTACCTACTAGCTTCTCCGTCCATGGGATTTTCCAGGCAAGAATACTGGAGTGGGTTGCCATTTCCTTCTCCAGGAGATCTTCCCAACCCAGGGATTGAACCTGGGTCTCCCGCATTGTAGGCAGACGCTTTACCATCTGAGCCACCAGGGAAGTCCTTAGTGGTAAAGAACCTGCCTACCAATGCAGGAGACATAAGAGATGTGGGTTCAATCCCTGGGTTGGGAAGATCTCCTGGAGAAGGAAACGGCAACTCACTCCAGTATCCTTGCCTGGAGAATCCCATGGACAGGGGAGCCTGGAGGACTACAGTCCATGGAGTCACAAAGAGTCAGACGCGACTGAGTGACTAACACATTATAGGCTCTATGCATCTCTGATCAAGCCTCCCTTCTTCTGCAGGATCATTCATTCCCATTGTTCCCTGGAGCCTTCTGCTTTCTCATCTAACAATTAACGTTGCACGACAAGGGTATAGCAGTCTGTTTTGTTTTAGGGATGGGGAATGCACACAAAGTGTGGATTACTTACAAACACATACGCATACACTGAGCCCCAAAGTGGACTATTTTTGAGGATTATTTAAATTGATCATCTACATGAATCTAAGGAAACAGACTCATCATTTATCCATTTCATTCTGTACTCTGGAGGAATATTCCAAGGTTTAGGTAGGAAAGAAAGGGGGTTTGTTTCAGAACATCACTGTTTTGTTTTTTGCTTTTTTTCCCCAGAAGTAATTCCTTTGGCTCCTGAGCCAATAAAAACTCTCTGTGGCTTCCTTATTATCTGATCCCATGGTTTTCAAAATCAACCATCGAGGGAGTTATTAGCCTAGAACATGTGCATACATGCTGATTTTCTCTGTTTCTGAGACTGATTCAAAAGGCACAGCTGGAAATCGACTTTTTTTTTTTTTTTTTGCAATTTTATTTATTTATTTTTTTCCATTTATTTTTATTAGTTGGAGGCTAATTACTTTACAATATTGTAGTGGTTTTTGTCATACATTGACATGAATCAGCCATGGATTTACATGTATTCCCCATCCGGATCCCCCCTCCCATCTCCCTCTCCACCGATTCCTCTGGGTCTTCCCAGTGCACCAGGCCCGAGCACTTGTCTCATGCATCCAGCCTGGGCTGGTGATCTGTTTCACCCTAGATAATATACATGTTTCGATGCTGTTCTCTCGAAACATCCCACCCTCACCTTCTCCCACAGAGTCCAAAATTCTGTTCTGTACATCTGTGTCTCTTTTTCTGTTTTGCATATAGGGTTATCATTACCATCTTTCTAAATTCCATATATATGCATTAGTGTACTGTATTGGTCTTTCTGGCTTACTACTTTAAGCCATCTCTCAGATGGGCTCTTCCAGATTATAGTACGTCTGCCTGCTCCACAGGCCTCTTGGTCTAAAGCAGAGGGCCAATGGGATTGGCAATTATGGACCTGTCCATCATCCTGGCCCATGCTCCCAGGAAGTCACAGCATCTGACCTTGTCCTTGTGCTTTCTCCTCCAAGTTCAACAGAATTTGTGGAAGTCCTTCCTTTATGGGAAAAATTTGTTTTATACTTTTATGGAACTTCATAGTTTGTTAAGTACTTCCAAATGAATCATCACATTTTGGACCTTAAAATTCCATGAGGTTGGCAAAGAAACTATTATTAACCCTGTTTTATAGAAAAGGAAGGTTAAACCAAGAGAGGCAAAGCATGTTGCCCATGGTCATACAGCTTAAATGACAGAGCTGAAAGTCAAGGTCAGGTTTTCAGATTCTAAGTCCTAGGCTCTTTCTACCTCTCTGTCAATGAAATGCCTCTCAGAAGCTTCCTCTCTTCAGAGGTATAACTTCATCAGGCAGGTGTTAGGCCTCACTCACCACTTGAAAGCTTCCTGGCTTAACCATTTGTAAGGAGCTGAGTACAGATGTCCTAACCATACTTTAAAATTCACTTGGAGGCTTCCCCTGCACTGTTTTATTTTGTGCCTCCTGACCCCCAGCATCATCTCAACTTTACAGGACCGGTATAAGTTCTAGTTCATGAGTATTTACATCCTATATGATGGCTTACCAAAAGGCCACCACTCTACGGAAATCTCTCAATGATCAAGTGAACAAAACGTTCCTATCATAGGGATGTCAGTCAGCCTCTTTTCCCTGTCCCTCCAGGACTCACATAAAGTGGTGAGCTCCATGAAGGCAGAGATAGAGGTGATACATGGCATCAATCCCATGGATTCCCCATCACCAACGCTCACTGGGCTACTGTATCTGCTGAGTACCCAAACTGTCAGCAGCAGAGGCCCAGGCTAAGTGCCTGACTGGGTCCCATTCCACAAAGAGATCTGGTAGCAGGTAGGTTACTTTTGCTTTCCTCCATTAGGGAAGAGAAAGCTGTTTATCCTGTCTGGAAATGATACTTACTGTGACATGGATGTGCTTTTCCAGCTGGCAATGGTTCGGCCAGCTCTACTACTAATAGATTTATTGAATGTTCTTTTCACTGCCATTGCATTGCTCACAAGAAACTCATTTTATGGAGAAAGAGTGAAAGTAATGGACTAATACAAGACTCATTGATCTTACCACAAACACCACAAGCCAGGAGCAGTTATCCTGGTAGACTGGTGCAGAGGTCTATTAAAAACTCAATCACAGGATCTGTGAATACTGGGCAAGATTGGAACACTGGATATGTTATCCTATAGGATGTGGCATATACTCTGAACTAGTGACCAGTAGACAGTGCTGCTGTTAGATCCAGTACCCTAGGAACCAAGGGCTGGAAGTTGGAGTGGCTCATCCCACCATGACATCTGCTACCCTCCTCACAAAATTGTATGGTTCTGCTGGTTTAGAAGTTTCAGAACTTGAGAAAGATATAGTTCTTCTAGACAGACACACAATGGCGTGTCTGTTACATAAAAGAAGAGACAGCCATCTGGATATTTTGGGCTGTTTGGGTCACCAGAATAACACCTAAGATGGGAGTTTCAGAGCTAGATAGTATGATGTAGGTTTGCCACTATAGAGTGAAAGTGGGTAGGAGTATCTCTGGGACACACAGAGGATCCTTTGAGGCACTCCTGCTGCCATTTCAGTGCCAAAGTTAAAAAGGGAGACTTAAACAACCACATACAGGCAGGCCCCAAAAAACCATAACGCCTCAGCAATGAAGGTCTAGGTCATGAGGTAAAGAAACTTTATCAACTTAACTGCTGACTAAGGAGGGGCAAAAAGAAATATAGACTGAGTATAACAGGTAAAGTTTCAGAAAGTAGACTGTAATATCTACCCAGAGTTTCTTCCTTCAGGTGACATATTTCATCACCCCTCCAATTCTCCTACACATAGTGGTTAATATTATAGAGTCCCTCGTTTGTAGAATATCAAGGTGTGACGGAACCAGAGGATAAATGCACATCACCCAAAGACCCTGGATCGAGAACTGAATATACAGTAACTAATCAGAGTTTGAGATGCCACTCCTTGTCATGCTTTCATTTATATCAAAAATAGTCCTATTACACAGAGGCTTTTGTTGTTGTGAAGTTTATGTATGGAAAAGGATATATGTTGATATTGGGCAGCCAAAGGTATGGACATTAGATGTCATTTTAAAATTGATTCCACAGAATGGATTCCTGTGCAAGTGATATTTTTAGGAGAATGTTTTCGGGAGAAAACTGTGAAGGGAAAAGGGGAGAGTGAGGAATAAAGCTAAGCAAGGATGTTACTTCACATGAAATCTACCATTACCTGGTCACACAGGTAGCTCTGGGTATGTATAAATGGCTCAAAAGGGTCCTTTCTACCTTGAGACAAAGTGGGTAGCGATTTCTCACTGCTGCTACCTCAATCAGTCATTGGCTATGATCAGTCTTAGAAGACAGAGAACTCCTAGGTGAGGTGGTTTTGGTTGCCCAAGAGCAGTCCCACAGAGAAGGTTATACATGTGAGCTTGCAGCAGCACTCATAGTAGCCAGGGCATGGATGCACCAAACCATCAAAAATAATCCCTGGGGATCTGAATGGAGAACTTACAGTGTCTGCAACAACTAGTCACCACTTTTGAACACCCTTTTTATGTTTTGAGAATTCCTCACCTTAGAAGTCCCAGACTCCCCCAAAGAAGACACTTGCTTTCTAAGCCTCCTTACTGCTCCAGTAAAGGCATGTGACTTAGGCTCTTTAAAGGCACATTTTCCTACTCAGACCTAGAATTGAAAGCTAGTGATGCAAAGCAGCGGATATTATATTGACTGCATTCTGGTTAAGGCAAGGGCAGTTCCATTTCATTTTCAGAGGCAGCAGTTGCAAAGGTTCCAAGAGAAGTGTCTGGTGCCAGCAGTGAATGATACTGGCAGTTGTCAATGTCCTCCAGACAAAGACTACCAGGAGCACATCTCATAGTTTAGCAAGTAGAGTTTATCACTCATTGTCAAAAGAGAAAATGCATACCACAGGGAGGATATTAGAGAGGACATATTTTAGGATTTACTGGAGAAGGAAATGGCAACCCACTCCAGTATTCTTGCCTGGAGAATCCCATGGACAGAAGAGCCTGGTGGGCTGCTGTCCATAGGGTTGCACAGAATCGGACATGACTGAAGCGACTTAGCATGCATGCATGCATTGGAGAAGGAAATGGCAACCCACTCTAGTATTTTTGCTTGGAGAATCCCAGGGACAGAGGAGCCTGGTGGGCTGCCATCTATGGGATTGCACAGAGTTGGACATGACTGAAGTGACTTAGCAGCAGCAGCATTTTAGGATTTGGATTTGTGTTATGTGATTCAGTGGTTCAGTGGCAAAGAATCTGCCTGCAATGCACAAGACCTGGATTTGATCCCTGGGTCAGGAAGATCCCCTGAAGAAGGGAATGGCAACCCACTCCAGTATTCTTGCCTGGAGAATTTCATGGACAGAGGAGCCTGGTGAGCTACAGTCCATGGGGTCACAAAGAGTTGGACATGACTGAGCGACTAACACTATGCTAGGTGATTTGAGGTGGGGGCTTGTTGAGGAAGTGGGACTTTGTTCTGAATTGGATGCTATTAGGAAGCAGATGTAATTCCATGATTGGGTATCTTAATAAATCTTACCTAGGAGGAGGGAGTGCTGTCCCAAAGCTAAAGCTGTAATTGGTAAAGAAACAGCAGTCATTCCACTAGCCAGTGGAGGGGGGAGGGATGTCTGGTCACTTCTGTGTTTTGGGCAATGTTTACATTTATGTCTTGAGCCATCACCATCACAGGGTGAACCTGTCTGATGTGCCTGTCTTGTGAAATTGATGTTTAACAGGAGAATACCAAGACCCAACTGTGAGTGCCAGACCAGCTCCTAGCAACACCAAGGCCTGGGAGAGAGCATCAGGCCAGCTCCTTCACATCAAGGTCTGCCTTTCTCTTTCTCACAATTCAAACTATGGTATTTGTACCGAGCAGCAGTGGCAGGGGGATCTCCATTTTTGCTTTATGATTTTGAGTGTTATTTTTTTACTCCCTTGCCTCCAAGTTGGCTCTCTGGCTTTCTTTGGGATTGTATAAGCTTCTAACAAGCCTCAAGTAAGTTTTCCTTGCCTAAAGTAGTCACATTTAGGTTTTAGCTCTTTACAACTAAGAACCCCAACTGATGTGCATATCCTCTGCCCCTCTCCCCAGTTCCCAGGACTACAGAGATTAGTACCTCCCATTGGGACAGAAAGAAAACAAGACTTTATAAGAAATTCCTGGCTCCTTTGGAAGAGTGGATTGTCTTTCTGACTCCCTCGATACTGCCGGGAAGCTGACAGAGAAGACTTTGAGGGATCCTGGATCCCCGTGGGGAAGAATCAGGCTCTGTCTTTTTTTATTAGCTACAACTCCATCACCCTACGCCTACCACCAGCAAGGTAAGAACACACAAAAAGTGGCTAGGAAATGGACTTTGCATAATCAAGTATAAGAATGCAGATGTGGAAAGCAAGGAAAGGAGACTATTGTGGACTGTTGTCATTATAGAGGGGGTCCTAGGTGGTGCTAATGAATCTGCCTGTCAGTGCAGGAGACATGAGACGTGGGTTCAATCCCTGGGCGGGGAAGATCCTGTGGAGAAGGATGATCCAGAAGCAATGAGGGAGAAGGACATCCAAATGATGACAGCTTAACCTCCTAGTTTAGAACTTTAGCCAGTCATGACCATAGGCTCACTGCTTGTGGTAACCTCAATGAATCAATAGGTCATCATCTTGATCCATGTTACTGAATCCAAACTGCAGAATTCTGCACTAGATCTTTCATCACTAGAATGTAAGCTCCATAAAAGCTGGAAATTTTTCTTTTTCAAGCTTGTATCACTAGTTTGTTAAATGGTGGTTAATGCATATTGAAACATGAAAGTGAAGCCGTTCAGTTGTGTCCAACTCTTTGTGACTCTGTGGACTGTAGCCTACCAGGCTCCTCTGTCCATGGGATTTTCCAGGCAAGAATACTGGAGTGGAATTACTCCAAGGCAAGAATACTGGAATTTCCTTCTCCAGGGGATCTTCCTGACCCAGGGATCGAACCCAGGTCTCCCACATTGTAGGCAGACGCTTTACCATCTGAGCCACCAGGGAAGTAGACCCATATTAAATATTTGTTGAATGAATGGCTGAATACGTGGATGAATAAATTAATTAAACTTTTCCAACACTCTCTCCTTCTGGAAAAAGACAAAAAATAAAAAACAAAACTTGCCTAGCTTCACCAAATTAATTTTTCTCTTGCTCTGCCTTTTCCAAAAGTACTCTATTGCTCTCTTACCCTTTGTGAAATAGCTTCATTTCCTAGGCTCCCAGCTTGCTGCTGACAAGTTCTTCTGTAGCTTCAGTTCAACTCCTATTGTGCAACCAGCCCAAGAGACACTGAACACAGCTCTACATTCCAGGCCAATTACACTCTGCAGAACTGAGGTATTAATTAGGACACAGACAGGATATATTCCATTCAGAGATCTGCAGTTAACAGGGCAGGTTTTCTCTGCATCAGGGACTGTTTCCAGCGACACAAGAAGAGATATAGTTCAGTTTAATAGCATCAGGCTTGATTCTATAGTCAACAGGCAATTTTACCTCCATTTTTTAAAAAGGGACAAGCCTCATGTTTACTCCACTTAGCGGTCAGAGGTACTTCACTGTGACAATAATAACTGAACAACGAATTTACTTAGAGCTGCCTACATTTATTTTTTTGAAAGGAAAACATTCTATATTTTACTACCTTTAGTGCCCTTTGTTCTTGCCTTTTGAACAAGGAGCCTCACATTGGTATTTTATAGTGCAACCATCTCTTCCCCATGGTCCCTGATTCATTTCTAAGTGACCAACCTATCTCTATCAAGGGTGAGTCCACCACACTCTATTCTCTCACTGGGAGAAAGAAAGAAGATCCTTCCGCCATTTTGCCTTAAGAAAAGATCTGTCCTTTCAAGACCATGGTTAATACATTCAGTTGATTTCATGCTTCAAATTTCATTCATTCAACAAATATTTGTGTGTTTATGTAGCTAAACTTTAAATAATGAAATGGTAAGTATTTGCTCAAGAGCATATCTGCCACTTCTACCGTATTTCTGACACAGCAGAAAATTCCTGCTGAAATGAAGAGATCTCAGTTCAAAAGAATAATGCTATTGAAACTCAAGGACTGAAATCTGGAGCAACCACCCTTCAGAATTCTTCACCCACACCGGAAGCTAATGATTTCCAAAGATGGCCACAGCAAAGAATTCACAGGAACATGGGTCACTGTGTCAAAGATCATGTCAAAAAGACAATGCATCAGTTCTTAATATTTCAGATGTAAAAGGTCATTCTTATTCTTTTTTTGCCTACATTTACCTAGAAACTTTTACTTGGGTACAACCTCTCAAACTGCTGTGAACACAGACCCCCCTTCCTGCTCCCCTTCCCTATCTATTGCTCAGGAAGGTGTCATTGTTGCAGTAGTTTTCAGATTAAAAAACAGCCTTATTAGTAAATATTTCCTCTTTTTTTTTTCTTTTTCTTTCTTTTTTTTTTTAGTGATGCTTGGGGAAAACAGAGAGCTGAGTTAGGTTGTTGGACATGAAGAGGAAATTAGAGAACATACAAAAATGAAAAATGACTAGGGACTGGGAAAAGGTGACCAGAAGAGAGGTGGGGGTAAGGAAACAGACCACCCATACTGCCCTCGAAGAATTTGATTTAAGGTGACTTCACATAGATCCAACTGCCTGCCTCTGTCACTTAATTGCTGTGAGACCTTGGGCATGTCACTTACAATCTCTGTATTTCAGTTTCTTCATCTTAAAATGGGGATAATAATATTCCCTATGTTATTGAGTTGTTGTGAGGATTAAAAGAGTTACCTCATGTAAAAGCACTTAAAATAGCATCTGGCACATAGTAGGTGCTGTATAAGTGATAGATATTGTTGCTGTTATTTCTATAATTATTACTTTCAGTTGAGAGTATTCTGAATCATGCTCACTATTCCTCTCTACACCCCAGAGCCATGGGCTTTGAGAACTGTTTCTGTAATAAGTTGCTTCTTTGCATAAACATAACAATGCAAAGCCCCATGGTTCAGATGGTAAAGAATCTGCCTACAATGCAAGAGATCCAAGTTCGACCCCTGAGTTGGGAAGATCCTCTGGAGAAGAGGAATGGCAACCCACTCCAGTATTCTTGCCTGGGAAAATCCCATGGATAGAGGAGCCTGACAGGCTACAGTCCATGGGGTCGTAAAGTCAGACATGACTGAGCGGCTGACACACTTTCAACAATGCTAGGCATTTGTGCTGTCTGGAATTGAAGCAGGACTCAGGTACAGGACTCAGGCCATGGGGAAAGAATCCAGGTTCCAGAATTAACCGGGGAACAGGGGCAAGATCCCCTGGAGAAAGAATTGGCAACCCACTCCAGTATTCTTACCATGGACAGAGGAGCCTGGTGGGCTACAGTCTATGAGGTCACAAAGAGTCGGACATGATTGAGCAACTAACTTTCACTTTCACTTTTTTTTTTCAGGGGCTGCACACAGATCTGTAGTACAGGTTAGGGTTTCAGAACGTGTGTTCTTTGACTACCTTTCTTAATGGCCCTGTTAATAAATTCCCTACCACAGTCATGTCAAATTAGAATTCTGGGAGTGGGAACCAGAAATCTACACTTTAACAAAGTTCCCAGATTATTATTAATTGTCAGATTTAGAAAATAAAAATGCAGGAAGCCCAGTGAAATTTGAAGTTCCAATCAACAGCAAATCATTTTTCTTACAAATACATCCTCAATACTGCATACAACACACACTGAAAGTTGTTTGCTGTTTATCTGAAATCTGAATTTTGTCTGGCAGAGTATATACCTAATTCCAATATACTCTAAAATTAGAGGACCCATCCTTTAGAGAAATGTGGGTTCTGGGAAGTTTTTCCAAGAGCTTATATCAGGGATATTGTGAAAGAACCCAGTTACTGAAACAGGGGTATGAAGCAGAGGATTGGTCAAAGAGAAAAAACTGAGTGCCTAATGCACTAGCACTGGGGCAGAAGCAGGGTCAGTCAGGAAGACTAAGGCAAGTGACTTCAGTCATTCAACCAAGACTCTAAATTGGCCCCAGGTTTTGGGGTTTTCCTAGAGCAATGGTGCTCATTGGTAGAAAGTCGGGGGTGAATGACTTTCCAAAGCATCTGAATTTATCTCCAATACCACTTCCTTGCCCCTTTAGGGGAGGGAAAAATCTTTTCCTCTACTCTTTTAGATTCTGTACCTGAGCCTGCAAATTGTGAAGAAGTGACAAGACAAAGGTCAAAGAGTTGGGCTTCCAGGCATGGGAAATTTGGGAAGGTATATATTGGGTTGGCCAAACATTTTTTTTTTAACTCCCAAATGAACTTTTTGACTAATCCAATACATGGAAGATGCTGCTCTGTCCATGGGATTCTCCAGGCAAGAATACTGGAGTAGATAGCCATTCCCTTCTCCAGGGGATCTTCCTGACCCAGTGATCGAACCCAGGTCTCTCATCATTGCAGGCAGATTCTGTACCATCTGAGCCACCAGGGAAGCCTGGGAGACACTAATGGAAGACAAAGGATTTTTTAGCAATTTCTTTGTTAAAGTCTCTGGTGATGAGGTTTGTTCTACTAGTATGGAAGAGGGAAGAGGAACCCCTTCATAAAGGGACATTGATGTCCTTCTTTTAGGCAGGTGGGGGAAGGTAAAGAACTTTTCCTATGTTTGCTGCTTCTTAACTGCCTTCAGCTCAAAATAATCCTTATACAAAGTGGCATATTTGGGAGTGGCCTACTCTAGCCCCCTTCACCCTCATAATGGGAAGTACTATCACAGAATTTCAAACTGCAAATAAAACAGAAAGATAGGCCATTATAAAATGTCGCTACTGTTTCTTGTTGTCTCTATCCTGATTCAGCAGATAATAGGTTTTGATTCAGCAGATAATAGGTTTCTTCACTACAACCCAGCCAGCCTCTTTCCACTCCTCTCCTATAGGCTCTTCCCTCCATTTGCATCAATGGTAAGTAAGCGACTCTATAAACCCTTGCACCACTGTGGCCATTGGCAAGGCCTCAGTAGGCACTAATGTGCAATAATGCTTCCCACTCTGAGGAGACTGGGTGGAAAGCCATGTCAGTTTTCCTAACAGGAACATATTCTGAAAATTCCCCTACTGCCATCATGTCAAACGTGAGCTGTGTTTACAGGTCTTGTTTTCCAGAGCCACACAGCAGTCTTTGCTCAGGACTGTTATCAGGGCAGCACAGCCAGACTACCTCCTGCCTTATCTCACTTTCTTTCTGACCCAAATGTCAGAAACTACTTATTCTGATGAGACTAGTTCTCAGTTCTGCAAGGATGAAAGGGACACCTTTGTATGGGAAGGCCTGACTGAAAGCGGCTGCCAATGTCTCGGTTCATTTGCTAATTCCTCCCACCAATCCCAGGCGCAGTGTCAAAGGGATGCTTCCTGGGCAAGAAGAACAGCTTTGTTTCCACTTCCTCCCTCCTCCCCTGCTCCCAGAACCAGCAAAACCCTTTGAAGGAGAATCAACCAGAGTGTTTAGCTTCAGTTTATTATGAAATGACATTCCAGCCCTTCCAAAGATGAATTGGCTGCTGGTAGGAGACAATGGAGACCACACAATAGCCATTCAGGAAAAAAGCACACACATATACTTTGTATTTCAAAGCATGTGGCAGAATTGAGGTCTACAAATGCATAAGTGACAACAAATAACATATTTGAGGAAGTCAGAACTCACATTCCTCATAGTAAAGTGCTTTAGCATTTCCAATAGCACTGGACAATTTGTCTTTACTGAGAGTCATTGGTGTCATCTTAGCTGTCCCCATATTCCACTGGACTAAGAGCTCCTGGAGTCTAGGGGCCATGTCTTATTCATTTCTGTTATTTACTTGTAGCACATAGCACAAAGCCTGGTTTACAGTAGAATACAGAAAGATGAGCAACAGAAGAGGGATGTAGGAGAACTTTCAAACTGGGACCAAATATCAGCAGTTGAGGGCTTCCCTGGGGGCTCAGATGGTAAAGAATCTGCCTGTAATGCACAAGACCCAGTTTCAATCCCTGATCTGGGACGATCCCCTGGAGAAGGCAATGGCTACTCACTTCAGCTTTCTTGGCCTGGAGAATTCCATGGACAGAGGAGCCTGGTGGGCTACAGTCCATGGGGTTGCCATCAGCAATTGAGCCCAAACTAGACAAAAGCAGTTGTACAGTAGAACAAATGGAAATAAAAAACTATAAAAATGGGCAAACTACAGCTTTGCCCAGCATATGAGTTGAAAGTGGTCTTGCCCCACCCAGTAAGAATCATAAGAAAATGCAAACCACTCCTGTGGCCTACCAATGAGTTTTTTTTTTTTTTTAATGGGAAGACATTCTTGAAGATAAACACAATGAAAAGGAAGATATCATCTCACCCCTTGCTTGGTTCTGCATATGCTTTCATGCTGTTTTCCCCTCTTACTTCCCACTGCCTATGAAATTCTATCCATATTCTAAGGCCCAGTTCCACATATCTCCACAAAATAGTTGAAATTCATGTCATGTGCCTGGTCTCAATCCAAATGAGACCTACTTTGGGGTAACCACAGGTATCGCTCGCTTATGGCAATCACCAAGTCTTATGTTTTCCTTCTGGATCCTCTCAGTACTTAGAATAATGTTGGACCCGTGATAGACACTTAATAAATGTTCGTTGATTGCCTGCTTTATGGTGAATAGAAAACAAATCCTGCAGAAAACTGGAGACGGTCCCTCTCCTGTAGAAACAGATTTCATTTGGCTTCATTAAATATGAAGTTAGGTCCATCTCATGCCAAATGGGCATGTTTCCCTTTGGAGATTGTGTTTCACTGCCTGGTGGAACAGCAAGTCTGTTATGATTAAAGAACAGAAAGTGTACCTACCTCTATTGCAGGAAATTGGAATAAATGACATAAAGCTCCTCAGTGAGATGACTAATGGTTTGTGTTTTCTCTTTAATCAAGAGAAAAGGATTAAAAGTTACAAAGGAACTTTAGATCCAATGTTCTTTGGTTGCTAAACAATAATAAGAGAAATCTGGCTTATTTCAAAGAACAGTCAGAGGCCATAGAGGGATAAAGTACTAAAAGGTGGCAAGTAAAGGGAGTAGGTCATTCTAAGAGAGCAATTGATCAAAAGTGGGGATAGAAGAAATCCTGCAAGGGAATTGGAGACCAGAAAATAAAAGTTGTGAAGAGAAGGATCAGAAATCCTGCCAGATTTAAGAACCTAAGACATCTGGGGATGGGATGAGTTGAGCTGTTGTATTATTGACCTAAAGAGGAAATTGATGGTCGAGAAGAAACAGAAGTCTTAAGAGACAATGAGCAGAAACTACACTGAGTTGGGATGTTTCAGGAAGAGAGCCCAAAACCCAGAATTTTCTACATACCCATTACAGGACAGTTGTGGTAGGTAGCCTTGTAAGATTTCCCCCACTCTCTCCAATGATAACTACTTTCTGGTATTCATAATCTTGTGGAATCTCCTTCCCTTGTATATTCTACTCCCTTAGTTTGTGGACTGGATCTGGTATCTGCTTCTAACCAACAGAAAACAAGCAAAAAAAGAAATGTCACTTCTGAGATTAGGTCATAAAACACTGTGACTTCTATTGTGTTTACACACTCCATATCTCTTGCTCTCTTTCACTTGCTCACTTTGATGAAGCCAGCCAGCTTCCATATTGTGAGCTGGTCTATGGAGAAGCCCATGTGGCAAGGAGGAGAGAGCATCCTCTGGTCAACAGCTAGTGAGGAACTGAGGCCTTTAGTCCAATAGTCCTTAATTAGCTGAAACCTGCCAACAACTTCTAGGTAAGCCTGGAAATACATCCTGTCCCAGTGGAACCTAGAGGTGACTTTGACCTTGGGGACAAGTCACCTTGTTTGCTGACTTGTAAGATACTCTGAGCCAGAGAGCCAAGCTAAATTATCCATAGATTCCTGACCCACAGACAGCTTGGAGTAATAAATGTGTGACATTGTAAGCTGCTAACATTTGGAGTCATTTGTTATGCAGCAATGAATAACTAATACAACAGGGAAAGCAGCTTCTGAGCTCATGCATCAAAAGGCGAAAGATGAAGTGGGCTCTATAACATTTTGAGAATATAAGTGGCATCAAACATTAGATAGATGGAGACAAAATGGAAACAGTGGCAGACTTTATTTTGGGGGGCTCCAAAATCAATGCAAATGGTGATTGCAGCCATGTGAAAGATGTTTGCTCCTTGGAAGAAAAGCTATGACCAACCTAGACAGCATATTAAAAAGCAGAGAGACATTACTTTGCTGACAAAGGTCTGTATAGTCAAAGCTATGGTTTTTCCAGTAGTCATGTATGGATGTGAGAGTTGGACCATAAAGAAGGCTGAGCACCAAAGAATTGATGCTTTTGAACTGTGGTGCTGGAGAAGACTCTTGAGTCCCTTGGACTTCAAGGAGATCAAACCAGTCAATCCTAAAGGAAATCAGTCCTGAATACTCATTGGAAGGACTGGTACTGAACATGAAGCTCCAATATTTTGGCCACTTGATGCAAAAAGCCAACTCATTGGAAAAGACCCTGATGCTGGGAAAGATTGAGGGCAGGAGGTAGAAGGGGGCAACAGAGGATGAGATGGT
Source organism: Odocoileus virginianus (assembly GCF_023699985.2). Taxonomy (NCBI): domain Eukaryota; kingdom Metazoa; phylum Chordata; class Mammalia; order Artiodactyla; family Cervidae; genus Odocoileus; species Odocoileus virginianus. The sequence continues at coordinate 5,795,282 of NW_027224263.1, forward strand.
TGGATGGCATCACTGACTCAATGGACATGAGTTTGAGCAAACTCTGGGAGATGGTGAAAGACAGGGAAGCCTGGTATGCTGCAGTTCATGGAGTCACAGAGTTGGACACGACTGGGCGACTGATCAACAACAACAAACATTAAGTCACTGTACTGATTATTACAAGGCAGCAGGAGAAGGAACTATTTGAAAAATAATATCCAAGTCCCCCTGTCCTACTGTTACCAGTGACACATAATAGAAGCAGAATCAAGGACTCAGAAAAGGAAGTTTCAAGTAAGAGCCAGAGTTCAGAAGCCCAAAAGAATTGACACCAGGTCACTCTCATGGTCTAGTCAGCCCAGGCATCTATCTTTATCAGAGACCTAAATCAACTGCAAGGTGGAAGGGGGACTATTAACCTGAGCAGGATGGTGAGAGGAAGGAAGAGTCACCTACAAATAGCCACTGAAACTGCTTCATTGTTTTCTGGGACAGAGGTTGTGAGGTGATATGAGGCAGGATGAAAGTCAGAGCTAAGACATCACCCATGTGCTTCCATTACCAGTGCTCCAGCTATCCTCAGTTCTGACATTTCTGAGTGAGGATAGGTGAGATGGATTGATAGAGTAGCATCAACATATACATACTACCATGTAGAAAACAGCTAGTGGGATGCTGCTATACAGCACAGGGAGCTCAGCCTGGTGCTCTATGATGACCTAGAGGGATGAGATGCAGGAGTGGGAAGGAGGCTCAAGAGGGAGGGGATATATGTATACATATAGCTGATTCACATTGTTGTACAGCAGAAATTAACTCAGCATTATAAAGCAATTATACTCCAATTAAAACAAAATAGGGAGACAGTGAAAGGGATTTTAAAAACTCAAGCCTGAAATTATGCATTTCTTCACCCTTGTTTCTGACTTCCAGTCTTTCTGGAGTAATGATGGCTCTGTGCTCTATGTACATCATCACAGACCCTGATACAATGCTGGTGTTCTCTTGGTCCTACCTCTCACCTTAGTTGCCTTGCCCCACTGTCATGTGTGTTCTGCCACAATGTTTAGAAATAATTATCCCATTGTATTTGGTTATTTGATCCTCATAACAACCCTCTGAGGTGATTAAGACAGGTATTGTTATTCCTATTGTATGGATAAAGAAAGTTATACGCAGGGAAGTTAACCAGCTGGTATAAAGGCACAAAACTAGTTAGTGGCAGAGTTGGTAGAGAAACCAGGTCTTTGGACTCCCAGTCCACTACCTTTAAAAAAAAACAATTTCATGTTGCTTCAGAAATAACTTGAAAAGTGTTACAAAAATGTCAATGTTCATTCCTGTATAGCTGTAATGACACTTTAAATAATGAAAGGTTTGTTTTCCCTTACTGACCTACAGAATGGCAGAAATGGTTACAAGTATAAAGTACAAATAAGCCCTAAATGCAGCTTTGGTGTTGCATTGGATGACTTCCAGAAGTTTCTTCATTGATGTCTCTCAGTCTTTTGAAACATTTTTCAAATGGTGATCTGTTATATATCATAAGGTGTTCCTCAAAGAAAAGATGTCATGCTTATATAAGGGTATGATGGGTTTAACAAAGATAAATGGGTTTTGTAACTATAGAACTTCTCTGAGCCTTTAGTAAGATTATATACAAAGTGAATATGCAAGATAAGATTTAAAATATGCAGCCATACCAAATTTATTTTATGATGGAATCTGCTTTTCTCAGAGCATCTTGAGGGACTAGTGTACATCAGAGTACCATTGGGGAACTTTTGGTCTATGAACTAAATAAAATGTGCTTTATAAACTTATTATATTAATAGATGTGCCTTCAATCTTGGAAACTGAAGCAAAGGAGAAAAATATTGTACCAAACATATGTAGAATTTGTCAAAGCTGTAGTGTGCAAGGACTGGTGGAAGGAATTGCCCATTGCAACTGTGTGGGAAATGTGTGTTTTTCTTCCAATAGCAAGGAAAAGACTTTTTCCCTAACTACTGGTGAAATGGAGTGGAATGAAGTTTGAAAAAGTGAGCCAAACACTTAAACTCTCCATCAAGCTGGCACCTAACTACCCCAGCATGCATTCTAAACCCTGTGTAATGTCCCTAAACAACTACAGATTATGCTTTGTTATTAAGCCAAATAGCCCAGGAAGCTTTAGAACACAGCTAAAGTTCTGGACTTGGTGTGTTTTGAAAGACATAAGCATAAATAAGAGACCAGTCTTAGGCCAAGGAATATAGCCTTAAAACCCAAGAATTTTACAGTTGATCTGGTCATATTGAAGAGACCATTACATGAATATGCTGTCTTGGTGACTTCTGAAGGGCTTCCATGTATTTTCCAGGACTCTTGCTTCATCTGAGTTTGGAAATAAACATAATAATACAGTGTTTTTCAATGCAGCCAACTTTAGTCTTGCTCTTAGTCTCCTCTATTTTGAAAAGATTATAATTCCTAAGAGCAATTGCCCTATTGCTTTCCTTTGCTTGAAAGTAATGCTGGTTTAAAAGTACAAAATTCCAGAATATTAAAGCCAAAGGCCTTACAAAACATTTAGCCTCCTTACGACTCAATTTAATTTCAGTATGAATTGTTTTTAAAACAAAAGGGTAAGAGTGTTTGCACTTCGAGGGGTGAGGGAACTTCTGAATTGTGTTCGGCATTTAAGGGACAAAGTTGCGCCACATGAAAATGAAATGTGACACTCAGATGCCTGCCCATCAGCCAAAGCAGTAATTAAATGGCTGCATCTAAATCACCTGAAGGTGTTGTTTAAAAATACATATACCCCCACCTCCCCACTCCTAGGTAGATGTATTAAATCAGAATTTCTAGAGATAGACTTCAAGAAGCTAACAATTTAAGAAGTTCTTCAAATGATTCTGATGCATAGCCAGGGTTAAGAACCATTAGATTCAAAAATCTATTCATATCAGATCTCTTGTAGATCTAACCTTTATTTTAAAAAGGCATAAACATAGATCCACCACATATTATGTGCCAGGAATACTCCTAGACTTCAGCTTTTCTTAACCAACATTCCTTACCTGAACCACAGATCACAAAAGAAGATTTGCATGTTTCTTTTTTCAGTTCTCCCAATGATGGTACATAACATTTTTATAGATGCATAGAAGGTAATGGATTATTGGACTTCCCTGGTGGCACCATGGATAGGAGTCCGCATCTGCCAATGCAAGGGACACAGGTTTGATCCCTGGTCCAGGAAGATCCCACATGCCATGGAGCAACTAAGTCCTGTCACCACGACTACTGAGCCTGTGCTCTAGAGCCCAGGAGCCACAGCTACTGAGCTCACACATTGAAACTACTGAAGCCACATGCCCTAGAGCCCATGCTCTGCAATAAGAGAAGCCACTGCAATGAGAAGACTGCACTCGCCATAACTAGAGGAAGCCTATGCACAGCAAAGAAGACCCAGTGCAACCAGTAAATAAAAATTTAAAAAAATAAAATTATATAAAAGAAGTTAATAGATTATATACTCAACCATTACCTTGGGGCATTACTGCTTAGTTGCCTGAGGGTTACTAAAGGCCAGTAGTAGAGAAACTATTTATGAAGAACAGATGAAGTATCTGAAATATAATATATTTATACTCTAGATGGTTCAGCTATAAGATGATGCCTCCAGCCTCCTGGCTCCCTGAATGATTGTGTGATATGACATGTGCCTCTTTCTCTTTTCCCAAACCTACAACAGAAACATAGAGTGATCAATAAATAGGTTACTGTTGAGAACTGGGGTTAATCTGCTACCACAGTGCAACAGAATGCAGAGTTCCAGAAAATAGCAAGGAGAGATAAGAAAGCCTTCTTAAGTGACCAATGCAAAGAAATAGAGGAAAACAATAGAATGGGAAAGACTAGAGATCTCTTTAAGAAAATTGGAGTTACCAAGGGAACATTTCATACAAAGATAGGCACAATAAAGGACAAAAATAGCAAGGACCTAACAGAAGCAGAAGAGATTAAGAAAAGGTGGCAAGAATACACAGAAGAACTGTACAAAAAAGCTCTTAATGACCCAGTTAACCACAATGATGTGTCACTCACCTAGAGCCAGACATCCTGGAGTGTGAAGTCAAGTGGGCCTTAGGAAGCATCACTACAAACAAAGCTAGTGGAAGTGATGGAATTCCAGTTGAGCTATTTCAAATCCTAAAAAGATGATGCTGTTAAAGTGCTGTACTCATTATGCCAACAAATTTGGAAAACTCAGCAGTGGCCACAGGACTGGAAAAGGTCAGTTTTCACTCCAATCCCAAAGAAAAGCAATGCCAAAGAATGTTCAAATTACCATACAATTGCACTCATTTCACATGCCAGCAAGATTATGCTCAAAATCCTTCAAGCTAGGCTTCAGCAGTATGTAAACTGAGAACTTCCAGATGTACAAGCTGGATTTAGAAAAGGCAGAGGAACCAGAGATCAAATTGCCAACATACACTGGATCATAGAAAAAGCAAAGGAATTCCAAAAACATCTACTTCTGCTTCATTGACTATGCTAAAGCCTTTGACTGTGTGGATCACAACAAACTATGGAAAATTCTTAAAGAGATGGGAATACCAGACCACCTTACCTGCCTCCTGAGAAACCTGTATGCAGGTCAAGAAGCAACAGTTAGAACCAGACATGGAACAATGGACTGGTTCCAAATTGGGAAAGGAGTACATCAAGGCTGTATATTGTCACCCTGCTTATTTAACTGGCTCTATGAAGCACAAACTGGAATCAAGATTGCCGGGGGAAATATCAACAACCTCAGATATGCAGATGATACCACTTTAATGACAGAAAGTGAAGAGGAACTAAAGAGCCTCTTGATGAAGGTAAAAGAGAAGAGTGAAAAAGCTGGCTTAGGCCTGGTGCACTGGGAGGACCCAGAGGGATGGGGTGGAGAGGGAGGTGGGAGGGGGGATAGGGATGGGGAATACATGTAAATCCATGGCTAATTCAATGTATGACAAAAACCACTGCAATGCTGTAAAGTAATTAGCCTCCAACTAATAAAAATGGGAAAAAAAAAAAACTCAACATTCACATGTAAATCTATGGCTGATTCATGTCAATGTATGACAAAAACCACTACAATATTGTAAAGTAATTGGCCTCCAACTAATAAAAATAAATGGAAAAAAAAAAACCCTCAACATTCAAAAAACTAAGATCAAGGCATCCAGTTCCATCATTTCATGGCAAATAGATGGGGGAAATGTGGAAACAGTGTCAGATTTCATTTTCTTGGGCTCCAAAATCAATGCAGACAGTGACTGCAGCCACAAAATTAAAAGACGCTTGCTCCTTGGAAGAATAGCTATGTCAAACCTAGACAGTGTTTAAAAAGCAGAGACATCACTTTGCAGACAAAGGTCCATATAGTCAAAGTCATGGTTTTTCCAGTAGTCACATATGGATGTGAGAGTTGGATCATAAAAAAGGCTGAGCACCAAAGAATTTGATGCTTTCAAACTGTGGTGCTGGAGAAGACTCTTGAGAGTCTCTTGGACTGTAAGGAGATCAAACCAGTCAATCTAAAGGAAATCAGTCCTGAATATTCATTGAAAGGACTGATACTGAAGCTCCAATACTTTGGCCACCTAATGCAAAGAGCTGACTCATTGGAAAAGACCCTGATGCTGGGAAAATTGAAGGCAAGAGGAGAAGGGGGTAACAGAGGATGAGATGGTTGGATGGCATCATTAACTCAATATACATGAATCTGAGGAAACTCAGGGAGATAGTGATGGACACAGAAGTCTGGTGTGCTGCAATTCATGGGGTCACAAAGAGTTGGACACAACTTAGCGGCTGAACAACAACAACAATGCAATGATCTACCCTAAGTAAAGCAGTAATATTAACATATTTGAAGTTTGTTAAAACATAGAACTACTGAAGGATTTTGACAGGATAAGTAACAGGATAAACTACACATTTTTCAAAGATCACTCTGACTGCAGGGTCGAGACTGGCTAGGAGGAGGGCAAGAGTTGATACAGACAGGTCAACTTGTTAATGAAATAATTATTGAATTCATGTGTTCAGTCAGCAAGTAATTATTTAAAGACTCTTGTGTGATAGCCACTGTGCTAGGTGTTAGATACACAAAGATAAACAAGATAATTTTAAGTGGTGTTAAATGCTATGAAGAAAAGAGACAGGGTGTTATGAAAGAGAAAAAGAAAGGACTACCTATCTTACATAGAAGCATGATGATAGAAATAGTATGCAAGCCACATACACAATTTTTTTAAAAAAGCACTGTGGTTGCTGTGGGCAGAATTACAAAGGCTGTAGTGGGGCAAGGCTGACAACTGAACTCATTAAGATTAGGTAATCCAGGCACACAGTCTAGAAGAGGATGCGTCAAGTACTAGGCACAGCCTGACCTCTGCATTTTGGAGAACTGAGTCAAAGATTCAAGCCAATGGGAAGACTTTAATTAGTGAAGAATGGTCCTTGGAGCCCTATGCAAAGATACCTCAGGGAAATGGGAGCAGGTGATAAAGTTCATCCAGCCTGGGTATACACAATTGTCAAAACTCTTTGAGCTGACACTTAAGGATTGTGCATTTTATCATGTATACAGTATACCTCAATAAGTTAAAACAAATACATTCAAATGATTTGTCTCAACCCATACTACCTTCCTGAAGAAAAGGATGTGAATATAACCATGTTCTACTGAAATTGCAATGGAAAAATTTCACTTGGGAAAGACCCAAGTTTGCTAAAGAGAACCAGAGATCAAATTGCCAACATTCATTGGATCATAGAAAAAGCAAGAGAATTCCAGAAAAACATCTACTTCTGCTTCATTGACTATGCTAAAGTCTTTGACTGTGTGGATCACAACAAACTGTGGAAAATTCTTAAAGAGATGGAATACCAGACCACCTTACCTGCCTCCTGAGAAATCTGTATGCAGGTCAAGAAGCAACAGTGAGAACCAGACATGGAACAACAGACTGGTTCCAATTTAGGAAATGAACACATAAAGGCTGTATATTGTCACCCTGCTTAGATGCAGAGTACATCATGTGAAATATCAGGCTGGATGAAATCAAGATTGCTGGGAGAAATATCAATAACCTCAAATATGCAGATGACACCATCCTTATGGCAGAAAGTGAAGAGGAACTAAAGAGCCTCTTGATGAAAGTGAAAGAGGAGAGTGAAAAAGCTGGCTTAAAACTCAACATTCAAAAAATGAAGATCATGGCATCTAGTCCCATCACTTCATGGCAAATAGACAGGGAAACAATGGAAACAGTGGCAGACTTTATTTTCTTGGGCTCCAAAATCACTGCAGGTGGTGACTGCAGCCATGAAATTAAAAGATGCTTGCTCCTTGGAAGAAAAGCTATGACCAACCTAGACAGCATATTAAAAAGCAGAGACATTATTACTTTGCTGACAAAGGTCCATATAGTCAAAGCTATGGTTTTTCCAGTAGTCATGTATGGATGTAAGAGTTGGACCATAAAGAAGGCTGAGCACCAAAGAATTGATGCTTTTGAACTGTGGTGCTGGAGAAGACTCTTGAGAGTCCCTTGGACTGCAAGATCAAACCAGTCAGTCCTAAAGGAAATCAGTCCTGAATACTCATTGGAAGGACTGATACTGAAGTTGAAGCTCCAATACTCTGGCCATCTGATGCAAAGAACTGACTCATTAGAAAAGACCCTGATACTGGGAAAGATTGAAGGCAGGAGGAGAAGGAGACGACAGAGGATAAGACGGTTGGATGGCATCACTGACTCAATGGATATGAGTTTGAGCAAGTTCCAGGAGTTGGTGATGGACAGGGAAGCCTGGCGTGCTGCAGTCCATGGGATTGCAAATAGTCAAACATGACTGAGTACTGAACTGAAGTGATCAATTATTCAGAGAGAGGATAGAAATGCATGAAATGATTATATCACATCTGATTGTTTACATGTTCACTAGAGTTTTTGCAACCAAAACCTGTGTAATTCAGGCTTTGAATTATTAAAGTGTTTTTTTCCCAGACATCCAGATGACTCCTACCTTTCACCCAGCCCCATCCCTCTTCTGCTAGAGTCATGGTTTCTTCTTTCCATCATCTCCCTTTTGAGATTTATTTTCCGGGGGAAAACAACATTTGTGGCATGAAAAAAGAAACCTTCAATATGAAAAATTTTCAGGGCTGGACGCCAGGTTCAACCAGCCTCCCCACAAAATTTATGATGCTGGGAGTCAGAGTCAGTCATGGTGGACTATGAGGGAGGACTGAAGCACTGGGCATACACTGAGGTATGAGCTGCACATTAGCAGCAATGCTGAATCCCAAGTTATGCAGAAAATCAATGGCTCCCACTAGCTATACTACCTTATCTCTTTTTTCCAGAGTGAAAAAAACATTTTGTGGAGAGTATTGAATATGGAGATTTTCTTAGTGTCCTCCCTTTTTCTCAACATTTATGTGTTGCTATTTATTTCCTTAGGTTTCCTTCTCATGCTACCTAACCTTCTTGGGTGATCTCATTCACACCAACAGCTTTAACTATAACACGTAGGCTAAATATTCCTATATCTTTATCCCTAGTTCAGATGCATTTCCTCAGATTGAGACTCAAATATCTAAAAGCTTAGTGGGCAGCACACCTAGTTATCCTATGAAAACATCAAAATCTGTAATTGAACTGTTAACATTCTCTCCTATCTCTTGATCCAGTCTGTTTTTCCTTTATAATAATTTCTCTCTATATTAATAACAATATCCAGTCACCCAAGCTAGAAACCTAGAATTCATTCAACCTCAGTTTTTTTCCTTCTCACCATCCCCTACAACTACTCCAATCATTCATTTCACCACATCAATTATATGTTCTAAGAATCTTGTTTATCTTTCCCTTATACTCATTCTTAATATTCTGCCTAGGTTTAGGACATTAGCATCTTTCACCTGCTGTAATCATCTCCAGAGGTATGTCTGTAGTTCATTATCTACAATACTATCTCAATGATCTGTCTAAATATTTGTTCAGTAGCTTTTCTTTCTCATTATACTCTGAGTTCTCCAAAGGCAGAGACTATATTTATCTTTAAATCACTCATACCTTGTGTAGAGTTTGGCACAGAATAGGCCAGATGGATGGATAAGTGAATGAATAAACTACAGAGGAGTTCAACATCATTCTTGGAAATTGACAGAGGTACAATGGTGAATAAAACAGAACTGGACTCCTTTCTTTCCTCACAGAGCTAAATCACCACTGTATTTGGTCATTTTCCTCATCTCATCCTTGCACCTTTTCCCTACTCCTATTGTCACTGGTCTTTGACTTTTTGACATATCACATTGCAATGATGTATTCAAGTAACCATTTCTCCCAAGTGCATTTGTAAGTGTAGCATGTCTATCCATTTCTGCATTCCTAGCACCTAGCCCAGTGCTTGGCATATAATGAGTGACCAATTTATGTGAAATGAATGAATGAAATAATATAGCTCAGCTGCAGCCTTCCTGTGGCTGGGTAGGACCAGGTCCATTTCTTCTGCAGTCACTACTCCCATCTCCAAAGAGACACCGCAAATCTTGGAAGAGCTCTATCTCCAGAGCTTTGGGTAGAGCTTTATCCCTTTGACTTCATCTGGGCCTTTTAGTAACCATCCATCCATGATTACATGCACTGCTGGTGGAATCCCTTAGAGTTGAGCTTGGTAAGGAGGCCCATTTATGCTGGCAATTCTTCTGAAATATTACAATATATTCTCCACATCTAGCTGGTTGGATGCATATGTGGGGATATGGCTAACAATAGCTCCAGATCGACTGTTTGAGAGTATGCTTTGTCAAGCATACATCACAATAGGAACCTTCCAAGTAGAATCAAATAGGGTGCCATTTTTTATTTAGCTACATTAACAACTTGACATCAACTTTTTTCTCTCAGTAGGTAAATATTTCCTGCTGCTCATACAAATCCTCTCTGTTTTTTTTCATTTGAAGACCCATAGTAGGCACTCAAGGAACATTTGATGATTAGAGGAAATGTTTGAAGGAACCTCTACGGCCACCTCCTCATTTGCTGTATAATTTCTTCTCGGGAGCATATAGGTGATAGAAAGGGCTAGAGAATGGATCTGCTTCTTCTATGAACTCCTTCTTACAGCCTTTCTTTCTCCCTCCCCACACACCCACATACCCCCAAACTCACAAACTACAGATACCACATTTTTGAATTCCTAATTTGGGAGCACAGATCGCAATTCAAGGGAAGGCCTTTATAATTTGGAGGGACTCCTGAATTTTTAAAAAAGAGCTTCTTTTTAGAAATACCTATGTGTAAATGACAAGGAGAAATATATATGCATCTAATTTCCAGGTTAAGGAGAAACCTAGTCTTTTCCACCAAACAAGGATGAGAAAATACCCCTAGCCAGAGACACAAAAGAGAGTTAAAGCTACAATGTTATAGAAGAAAATATAAGTCAGGTTGTGCCTGAGAAACTGTGAAATTCAATTTCCTAATTCCACATAGGCATCAATTAAGAGCCATGCTACCATGGCTGCTTTCAGATGTCCTTACCAGAGCTGAACTTCCCTGAGCAGAGAGCAACTACAGCTTTTCTGAATGATTTCTGGAATGTTACCTGCACTGAGTATTCTTTTTCTGAAGGACTCGCATGAAGGAACGTATGCCACCCTGGTTACTCAAGCTCATGGGAATTTTCTCAAGCCTGCTTTCTCGAACATCCCTATCCTCACTAGTTTATGTTCTGTCTTAAATGTTTCCCTTGGTATTTTTTAAACTACCACAGTATTTCTTATCTGATTGTATCACTGGCTACTTCTTAACACCAAAATGCCAATGATACTTTATCAAAGACTTTCATGGTTAAAACCTCCAAGAGCAAAACACGATTCCCAAGAAACAGAGTACTGACTGGGGAGACTTTTGGAAGAGCCAAGAGCATGGAGACCATGATAGAGAAGACTGAAAAGTAGCTTCTTTCCAAGCAATAGCCAAGGTAAATAACTTAAAGTGTTTCTTGCTTGAGGATTTACAATAAGAAACAAACACCCCTATTTCAAACCACACAGAGAAAAAAGTCCCAAACAACATTCACTCTGGTTTGCAATAAGCCTTTAAGAAACACTTATACATACCAAGCACTGAAAAGGGGGTTGTGAGTTACCGAAATAAATAAGACATCTTCTTGTTCTCAAGATGTTGGCAGACCAGTGGACATCCCATGGCCCCTAAGGCTTTACATTACTTGGCTTGCCTCTCCCAACTCATTTTGGGCCAGTCTTGTCACTGTACACTGGCAATCCCATCTTCTTTCTATTCATTCAACACACCAAACCTGTTCTTTCCTTTGCATTTTCCCTTCCCTTTGCCTTCCTTTCCCTTTGCCTGGAATGCCGTTAACTCCAGTCTTTCTCTAGATGGCTCCTTCTCATTATTATTAGTTCAGAAAGACCTTGAGCCTCCTACTTAATCTTTCCTTTATTCTTTTTCTCAGCATCCTGTTTTGTTTTCTTCAGATGTGAGTGAGGCTGTCACAGCTAACGCTATGACAGGCAGCCTAGATTAGGAGCAGGCCTGGTTTCCCGGGGTAACATAATTATCAGGCCTCCTGGAGCTAGCCAATCAACATATGCCTAGCAAGAAAAAAGGGAACCTATCAGGGGAAAGCTGAAAGCCCCACGTTGGGCCAACAAAAATTGCCTTGCAACTGTGTAACCAATCCGCTTGCGCCAACTACCCGCTGTGTAACCAATCCGCTTGCGCCAACTACCTGCTGCTTTTTTTGACCTAATAAATACCCGAGAGAACTGGGGCTCGGGGCCTTTCGTCCTCACACCCTTGGTGAGGGCGGGAGGCCCTGGCTCGAGTCAGTAATAAATTCCCCTATTGCAAGTTGCATTGTTTCGAGGAGTCTTCTTTCCCGACCGGGGACTCGGACTACGGGCAGAACATTTGGGGGCTCGTCCGGGATCCCTTGACCGGGGAAGAACGCTCTTTGGAACAAAGGGGAAAAAGGACAGGTAATAGCACCGGTGCTCAGGCAGGTCTGGAAAAGTCCAGTGTAAATCCGGGGCCCTGCTGTGAAGCAGGAAGGTGTCTGGCGCAGAAAGTCCAGTGTAAATCCGGGGCCCTGCTGTGAAGCAGGAAGGTGTCTGGCACAGAAAGTCCAGTGTAAATCCGGGGCCCTGCTGTGAAGCAGGAAGGTGTCTGGCGCAGGAAGTCCAGTGTAAATCCGGGGCCCTGCTGTGAAGCAGGAAGGTGTCTGGCGCAGGAGAAAGCTTTCTATCTGGTGAGAAAACTCAGGGGGTCCCGCCCCCCAGTTCTGTGTTGTCGGCCGATGTGTGTCTATGTGTTTTTTTATGCTCTTTCGCGTCTGTATAACTGCCGGCATTGTCTCCTGTCTCGTTGTTCTCTGGTGTGTCGTTGTCTACTTCCTCCTATAAAGCCTTGGAGCCTCATTTCTGTTTCTGAGAGTTTCAGTGAACAGGCAGACAGTTGTCGGGGCAACTGACGAGTCCCGGCCAGGGCTACTCCCTGGCGGATTCTGAAGGCCTCCCAACAAGTCAGCCCCAGTAACGGGAGCCCGAGAGGGTGAAACTCTTTTCTTTTTTCTCGTATTCTAAACCGAGAATCTGGCCAAATAAAAACCCGTCTGTGTGGGCACGGGACAGGCACTTAAGAGCCGATAGGGCGCCTGCCACTGGAAGACTCCCGTGAAAGGATAAGGGGGTCACGGAACGGGCTAGAAACCCTTAGGGTGCCCGCCCCCAACAAGAAAACTTCCGTGCAACGACTAAGGCACTCAAATAGTTCCACGAAGCATACCACAAGCCCAACCTCCTGGCCGCCACCACTCCCGATAGGATTTTTTGGTGGTAATTCTCGGTGACCTTCTTCTGACTCTCGCTATGGGGCAAGGAGAATCTACCCCACTCTCTCTCATGACTGATCATTTCTCGGATGTCAGGGCTAGAGCGTATGATCTGTCGCTACTGGTTACAAAGAGTAAATTAATAACCTTTTGCTCTGCAGAGTGGCCCACCTTCCAAGTTGGATGGCCTCCAGAGGGAACTTTTCAACCTTCTATTATTCGGGCGGTGAAAGAGAAAGTTATGGCTCCTGATCCCTGGGGCCACCCGAGCCAAGTCCCATATGTTATGGTCTGGCAAGATCTAATAGAAGATCCGCCCAAATGGTTAAAACCTTTTGTTCACAAACTCCCTGATTCTCCTAATGTACAGGCCCTGGTTATGGAAACCCCCACTCCCCCAGAGGAAGCCAAGAAGAATAAGGGCCCAAAACCGGTCTTGCAGGAATCCTCGAACCGGAACCTGATTGACTTGGAGACGGAAATTAGGCCTCCGCCATATGCCCCTCCTCCGTTGCAAGTTCCCCCAGGGGGAAGAGCGCCCCCTGATGAATCAGAAGGGATAAGGGAACCCCGACCCCGGAGAAGGAATAGAGGAAATAGGAGTGAGCAAGATCATGGGGACCCAGAGTTACCTTCATCTACTGTACAGGCACTCCCCGTCCGAGTGGGACCAGCTAACCCGGACGGAGAGCGAACCTATCAGTACTGGCCCTTTTCCACGAGTGATCTGTATAATTGGAAAACCCAAAATCCTCCTTTTTCGGAGAAACCCCAAGGCCTCATTGACCTCTTAGATTCCATTTTGTTACAAGGGAACAAGCAAGGGGACCATCCCCTCACATAATATTGGCCCGGGTGATTGGGTTTGGGTAAAACGACACCAATCTAAAGCATTAGAACCTAGATGGAAAGGCCCTTATGTTGTTCTCCTTACCACTCCTACTGCTGTTAAGGTCGACGGGATCGGGCCCTAGGTTCACTGCAATCACGTGCGGCAAGCCACCCCGGAAGAACAGGAGAAGGCGCAAGCAGAATGGGAGGCAAGACCTCACCCGTCAAATCCTTTAAAACTGAAACTCGTACGACGAGAGCCCTCTTAACTCTCCTGCTGATAACAGTTTTCATCGGCCCAGGAGCAACCAGCCACAACCCCCATCAGCCGGCTAACCTGACTTGGGTGATCTACAATCCTGAGACTGGAGAAGTGCTTAATTCGAGCTCCAACGTGGCCCCCAAAGGGACATGGTGGCCAGTACTGACCTTTGATTTGTGCGTGCTGGCGGCTGACGGTAATGGGTTTGGTCCCCACCAACTGACCAAGTTCTTTGCCCACGGCTCTTTCAGTCTGTTCACCCGTAACTGTGAGCGAAAAGGCCCACAGTACTACGAACAGGTGCCTGTCTATGTCTGCCCGGGGGGAAGAAAGGATCAGAACCAAATTGAAAAATGTGGGAGAGTTGACTCTTTTACAAAAATCTCTCCAGAAAGTAAGAGAGAGACTAGCCCAGCGGAAGAGAAAACGAGAAGCCCAACAAGGCTGGTTTGAATCTTGGTTTCAGCGCTCCCCCTGGTTGACCACTTTGATTTCCACCCTCCTGGGTCCACTCATAATATTAATATTGTTACTGACCTTTGGTCCATGCATTTTAAACCGTCTGGTCTCATTTATTAGAGAGCGCCTAAATACCATCCAAATTATGGTATTGAGACAACAATATCAGTCAATTTCACAGGGTGAAGAGAAAGATTCCTCTACAAAAGTACAAAGACAGGGGGGAAATGTGAGGCTGTCACGGCTAACGCCATGACAGGCAGCCTAGATTAGGAGTAGGCCTGGTTTCCCGGGGTAACATAATTATCAGGCCTCCTGGAGCTAGCCAATCAACATATGCCTAGCAAGAAAAAAGGGAACCTATCAAAGGAAAGCTGAAAGTCCCATGTTTAACCAACAAAAATTGCCTTGCAACTGTGTAACCAATCCGCTTGCGCCAACTACCTGCTGTGTAACCAATCCGCTTGCGCCAACTACCTGCTGCTTTTTTTGACCTAATAAATACCCGAGAGAACTGGGGCTCGGGGCCTTTCGTCCTCACACCCTTGGTGAGGGCGGGAGGCCCTGGCTCGAGTCAGTAATAAATTCCCCTATTGCAAGTTGCATTGTTTCGAGGAGTCTTCTTTCCCGACCGGGGACTCGGACTACAGGCAGAACACAGAGAACTTATTACAACTGACGACTGTTTAATTTATTGTCTGCTTGTTTTCCCCACTGCAGTGTAAATGCCACAGGGTTAGGCACTGAGTCTTTTTCACCATCAAATCCCTAACAATGCCATGCCTGGCGTACAAAGTTTGTGTGTGTTAGTTGCTCAGTCGTGTCTGATTCTTTGTGCCCTATGGACTGTAGCCCTGCCAGACTCCTCTGTCCATGGAATTCTCCAGGCAAGAATACTGGAGTGGGTTTCCATTTCCTTCTCCAGGGGATCTTCCCAACCCAGGGATCAAACCCAGGTTTCCTGCATTGCAGGCAGATTCTTTACCAACTGAGCCACCAGGGAGGCTCTGACATACAATAGTTGCTCAAAAATATGTGCTGAATGAATGAGATGAGATGATAAGGCACACACACACAAGTAACCACTATACAATGCAGTGTGGAACAAATATAATGGGATAGAATTGTGGACATTTGCCTCTCCAGGATCCATTTGCCCTTCTTCTGGCAATGGTACTTCTACTGGCAAAGCTTCTGGCAAAGCTTCTCAACTTCAGCTCACATGTAGCCTTAAAGGGTCAAACCTGTGACCAGGGTTGAAGCCAAGAAGTTCCTCATACTCCCCTGACCAAAGTTATTGGTTCAGTGGTTGGTACAATCAGAGCAAATCTCAGGACTTACTGGGAATGCTGAGACAAAGATTACTCTTCTTCCTTTGGCAGGGCAGGTGAGACTAGAGGTAAACAGCCATCTCGTAATTATGAGGGCAAGGAAGAACTGTGGGAGTTCAGATCAGGGAGAGCCTATTATAAGTCATGAGCTTGAACTAGACCTTGAAAACAGGTATGATTATATTTGTTACTCAATGATTTTTTTTTTTAACTTTTCAAATTGGAAAGAAACTTAGAGACCTAGAAAGGTAAGTCTCAGAGAAGTGAATTGGCTTACACATGGCAAGTTAATGGCAGAACTACAACCAATATCCAAACCTACTACCTGCTGGCCTAGAATTCTTTCCACTTTATAGGGAGGCTTTTGGATCTGCACTTTGGGATTCTAGGTGGGTGCACAGATATACTATGCAAAATTTGGAAAAATAAAAATATGCTTATAAAATAATAATCTGTCTATGTGTATAGAGGAAAGGGTGTCAGCAGGGAGATGGTAAGAGATCAGGTAGGAGGTATAGAGAATGGGCTTGTGGACACAGTGGGGGAAAGAGAGGGTGGGGCAAATTAGCACTGACACATGTACACTACCATGCATAAAACCGATAGCTAGTGGGAAGCTGCTGTATAACATAGGGAGCTCAGCTCAGTGCTCTGTGTTGACCTAGAGGGGTGGGAGAAGGTAGAAGGGAGGCTCAAGTGGGAGAGGAGTATATGTATAATTATGGCTAATTCACATTGTTGTATGGCAGAAACCAACACAACATTGAAAGCAAATATATTCCAATTAAAAATAAATTTACCAAAAAAAGAGATTAGGCAGGAAACATCAGATGGGGTCAGATTTTAGAAGACACAGGGAAGCCATTCACAGTCTTTGAGTAAAAGAGTATTACAATTTAAGTACCATGGAAGATAGGAACAATTCAGCAAAGAGACCAGCTAAGTGATTGTTTTACTAGTCTAGATTGCCATAATATGCCACAACATCTTCCTTGATGGCTCAGTCAGTAAAGAGTCTGCCCACAATGTGGAAGACCCAGGTTCAATCCCTGGGTTGGGAAGATCCCCTGGAGAAGGAAGTGGCAACCCACTCCAGTATTCTTGCCTGGAGAATTCCATGGACAGAGGAGCCTGGCAGGCTACAGTCCATGAAGTCACAGAGTCAGACATGACTGAGTGACTAACACTTTCACTTTCAAGTGGTTGTTATACTAGTCTGTGCTGCCATAATATGTGATCAAATTAAGAGTCTTGAGGTTTTTTTTTTTTTTTTTAAAGCAGAATAAGAGACAGATGTCTCTAGCTGACCTCAGAAATAGGTTAGAAACAGATATTACTGTCTAAAGCAATTCCAGTTATGTTCATTTCTGTGAATGAAGTCAGCAGCATAATAACCATTCACTGTTAAATATGTATCAGATTAATTACGCTGTAAATTCTAGTTCAATTTAACCAATGAATTGTCTTCTGGATATGTTGCTCATTATGATGAAAAAGGGAGAGTGGAGAAACTTGGCCAGCCATTTGGCTTTTGACTTTATTTTTTATTTTTGACTTTATCTCACCCATTTCTGTTTGAGCATAGCTTTTTATAATCCCCAAAGGGAGGTGAGCTTTTTTCTTTGTCCTGGATGGAAATTTTAAAGTAGATCCCATCAGGAAAGGACAAGGCCACCCCATAAGCCAAGAGCCTGAGCAAAGCTGTCCACCTGCTTATTCTGTTCCAGGAAGCAAAGTTCTTCTTAGCTTCTTCACTGAGTACCCAACCCAAGATGTGCTCCAGGCCACTATCCCTGGTTGCTCAGCTGGGGAGGCTGTCCAGGCCAGTCTGAGTGGTTCTGCTTTGTACTATACTTAGCAATGTGTCAGAGGCAAGTATATACTGTATATATACAGTACTAGAGAGGAGGAAACAAAAAGAGCCCATGGAAAAATTGGAAACCATTTGAGTAATCAATCATCGGCTGAAGCTAAGCATTGAAGTTATTTATATGGGACTCTTTAGGTTGTAA
Source organism: Odocoileus virginianus (assembly GCF_023699985.2). Lineage (NCBI taxonomy): Eukaryota > Metazoa > Chordata > Mammalia > Artiodactyla > Cervidae > Odocoileus > Odocoileus virginianus. The sequence goes on from NW_027224263.1 coordinate 5,813,077, forward strand.
TAACAATGTGTTTATTCAACTTTTTTCTAGGTCAGATATTTCAAAGAACACACACAATCATGCATATACAATTTCTTGCTCTCCTTGAATAGGATGTCTGTACTAGAAGATAAAACAGAGCACTTTAGAATGAAGGGGTGGGAGAGGAGCCAAGTGAAGAGGTGGGAAGGGTGGACAAGATGAAATAAAAGTCAATGTAAGGATGACCATATTCTGGAGACATGTCTAAGAGAATCTCATTTTATGCCTGTTGTAGACTAGTAACAGTTAATTATTTCACTTCCAAATTTATTTGATTCAGAGAGTAAACTACATGGTCATTCTATCAAGTTCATTACTTTAAAGAGAAATAACTTGTATTTTTATAGTTCACTATAATTTTCAGTAGATTTTGTCATCCATTATCTCTATTAATATTTAAAGCAATTTTATAAGATGGGTAAAATGGGTGTCTTTGCCCTTTTAACAGATGAGAAAACTGAGGCCAAAAAGGGTTATTTTTCCTGAGGCTAATAAATGGCTGATTTCAGGTTCCTGTTTTCTAATCTTGTGTTTTCCCCAATTGCACTTCTCTGCTTTCCCCATTATACATAGGACAGATGTTCAATTCTAATGTGACAAATAATCAGCATAAAGTTAACAGGGTCAGCTACATACAGTTCAATGCTTAGCCCTTTGATTCCGGAGCTAGATTCATACAAACCCCAAACCCCAAAGAGTGGGAAAATCTTCTGTAGGTTAAAATGATGAGAAAGTGTAGAGATAGTAGAGTCTTGCCTTTTATCTTTGTAGCTTCAATCAGGGCAGTCAAAGCCTGGATGAGAAAATTGGCATGCTGAGGTACTGATTGAGTCCACATAGACTCTTGGTAAAACGTGAAGTAACAGAAGCTTGGATTCAGAACTGGTACCTTTTATGTGAAGCCCTCCTTAGCACTGCCTCTGGACCCCGACTCTGCTCCTGTTGCCCATTGTCCCTTGTTTTCCCACCTACCTCTGCAACAAGTGACAATTCAATCAAATCCTGGTCTCCAATGAAAGCAAGGTAAAACCAGGTAGCAGGTGAAAGGTACCTAATTATCTAAGTTACTCATTGTGAGTGGAGAAATGGTGACTTGAGACATCACCTTTCCAGTGATATTTGCATCTGGAGAGAAGGATAGGGCCTTTTCAGGGTCCCTTTCAGATGCAAGCTACAATTCCATTTCCTCTGACTGCTTGCTAAGTAGAAAACAGCAGCCTAGCAAATTCTTCTGCAGCCCTGACAATAAAACTTGCCAAAGAGGCAAGACGGGCAAGGATAAAATCACAGTCTGAAGGTAGTTGCTGTAGCTCACCACTCTGGCCAGTCCCCAAATACTGAAAATGTCTTATTCTTCTTAGAGGGGGCCTCATGGTTTTGTACAGTATGTATGAGATAAAAAAACAGTAACTGTCAGTTCTATTTAAAGATACACTATGTTTTGTTGTCATGGCCAAGATTTTACACCTGCTATGTATTCATTCATTCAACAAACATTAAATGCCTACAATGCATCGGGTTATGTAGGAGGTTCCATTGATGCAGTGATGAATAAAACATAGTTTCTGCTGTTGATGTGCTCACCGTCTAATGGGGAAATCAAGCAGATAAATGGATAATTACAGTTCAGTATAACTAGTGTTATTTATTTATTTGTTCATTCATTTTTTCCAACAAACATTTAATGAGCCAAGCTCTGTGCTAGGTACTGGGTATACAATGGTGAGCAAGAAAAATAAGAGGCACTGTCTATATCTGTGTGTCTCCTGCTTTATATCCAACACAGTGCCTCACACAAAGATAGCTCTTAGCAAATAAATGAAATAATTGACTTAGAAGTTTTTCTCAATTCTTTTCTAAATAATGAAACTCTTCAAAAAGAAATCTTGCATGAAAGCCTAATATATCAAACAAATGAAAGAGGGCTTGGGAAGAAAGTAAACACTAATATATAAAAAGTAAAGTACGGGAAAAGAATTTTCTGATTGAACTCAAGAGTATGAACCTAGTAACTCTACTCTAGTATTCTATTGACCCTCCCCCCACCCAAATCTCTCCTACTTCTAAGGAGTCCATGAGGCATCTCAGTAGTATGTGGACACCAAAGGATCAGTCTGTTTCTCACATCATGGTTCACAACTCAACAGTATCAATATCACCTGGATAGTTTATTAAATAGACTGATTCCTAGGACCCATTCCAGACATATGTATCAGATTCTCTGGGGTGGAGCCCAGGAATATCACCTTCCAGGTAGATTCTAATGAATACTTGAGTTTTAGAAACACTAAAGAGAATTTGTCCATAAAAAATGTTAATTCATTTTCTATTGCTGCATAACAAATTACTACATAATTAGTAGTGGCTTAAAATAACATTCATTTATTAGGTCACATTTCTGTAGATCAGAAGTCCAGGCACAATGTGATTGGGTTCTCTGTTCAAGGTCTACCAAGACTAAAATCAAGGTGTTAGCTAGGCTGCTTTCTCATCTGGAGCTCAGACTCCTATTCCAAGTTTGTGTGATTGTATCAGAATTTGGTTCTTTATGGTTGCAGGACTGCAGTCTCCATTTCCTTGCTGTCATTTGGAGTCTGCTCTTAACTACTATAGGCCACCCACATTCCTGACTACATAACCTATTCCAGCAGCAGAAAATCTCTGTCAAGTTGAATTGCTCTTACACTTGAAATCACTTTTTCTAGGAAGAGCCTTTTACAGGGTCACCTTATTAGGTCAGGCTCACTGAAAATAACCTCAATTAAAGAAAATTGACTTGAGATTTATTATTAATTGTTTACAATTATTTTATTTATTTTAATTGGAGGCTAATTATTTTACAATATTGTAGTGATTTTTGCCATACATTCACATGAATCAGCCATACATTCACATGAATCAGCCATGGATGTACATTTGTTCCCCATCCTGAACTGCCCTTCCCCCTCCCCTCACATTCCTCAGGGTCATCCCAGTGCAGCAGCCCTGAGCACCCTGTCTCATGCATCGAACCTGGACTGGCAATCTATTTCACATATGATAATATACATGTTTCAGTGCTATTCTCTCAGCTCATCCCACCCTCACCTTCTCCCACAGAGTCCAAAAGACTGTTCAATACATCTGTGTCTCTTTTGCTGTCTCACATAGAGGGTCATTGTTACATCTTTCTGAATTCCATATATATGTGTTAATATACTATATTGGTGTTTCTCTTTCTGACTTACTTCACTCTGCATAATAGGCTCCAGTTTCATCCATCTCATTAGAACTGATTCAAATGCATTTTTTAATAGCTGAGTAATATTCCATTGTGTGTATGTACCACAACTTTCTTATCCATTTGTCTGCCTGTGGACATCTAGGTTGCTTTCATGTCCTAGCTATTGTAAACAGTGCTGCGATGAACATTGGGGTACATGTGTCTCTTTCAATTCTGGTTTCCTCGGTGTGTATGCCCCGGAGTGGGATTGCTGGGTCATATGGCAATTCTATTTCCAGGTTTTTAAGGAATCTCCACACTGTTCTCCATAGTGGCTGTACTTGTTTGCATTCCCACCAACAGTGTAAGAGGGTTCCCTTTTATCTACACTCTATCATTTATTGTTTGTTTACAATTTTATAGCAGCCATTCCGAATGACGTGAGATGGTACCTCTTTGTGGTTTTAATTTTCATTTCTCTGATGATGAGTGATGTTGAGCATCTTTTCATGTGTTTGTTAGCCATCTATATGTCTTCTCTGGAGGAATGTCTGTTTAGTTCTTTGGCCTATTTTTGATTGGGTCTTTTATTTTTCTGGAAGTGAGCTGCAGGTGTTGTTTGTATATTTTTGAGATCAGTTCTTTGTCAGTTGCTTAATTTGCTATTATTTTCTCCCATTCTGAAGGCTGTCTTTTCACCTTGCTTATAGTTTCCTTCATTGTGCAAAAGCATTTAAGTTTAATTAGGTCCCATTTGTGTATTTTTGCTTTTATTTCCATTACTCTGGGAGGCGGGTCATAGAAGATACTGCTGTGATTTAAGTCATAGAGTGTTTTGCCTATGTTTTCCTCTAGGAATTTTATAGTTTCTGGTCTTACATTTAGATCTTTATCCATTTTGAGTTTATTTTTGTCTACGGTGCTAGAAAGTGTTCAAGTTTCATTCTTTTAGAAGTGGTTGACCAGTTTTCCCAGCACCACTTGTTAAAGAGATTGTCTTTTTTCCATTGTACATTCTTGCCTCCTTTGTCAAAGATAAGGTGTCCACAGGTGCGTGGATTTACCTGTAGGCTTTCTATTTTGTTCCATTGATCTATATTTCTGTCTTTATGCCAGTACCATACTGTCTTGATGACTGTAGCTTTATAGTATAACCTGAAGTCAGGCAGGCTGATTCCTCCAGTTCCATTCTTCTTTCTCAAGATAGCTTTGGCTATTTGAGGGTTTTTGTATTTCCATAAAGATTGTGAAATTATTTGTTCTAGTGCTCTAAAAAATATCATTGGTAGCTTGATAGGGATTGCATTGAATCTATAGGTTGCTTTGGGTAGTATACTCATTTTCACTATATTGATTCTTCCAATCCATGGACATGGTATATTTCTCCATCTATTTGTGTCATCTTTGATTTCTTTCATCAGTGTTTTATAGTTTTCTATGTATAGGTCTTTTGTTTCTTTAGGTAGATTTATTCCTAAGTATTTTATTCTTTTCGTTGCAATGATGAATGGAATTGTTTCCTTAATTTCCCTTTCAGTTTTCTCATTGTTATTGTAAGGAACACAAGGGATTTCTGTGTGTTAATTTTATATCCTGCAACTTTACTATATTCATTGATTAGCTCTAGTAATTTTCTGGTGGAGTCTTTAGGGTTTTCTATGTAGAGGATCATGTCATCTGCAAACAGTGAGAGTTTTACTTCTTCTTTTCCAATCTGGATTCCTTTTATTTCTTTTTCTGCTCTGATTGCTGTGGCTAAAACTTCCAAAACTATGTTGAATAGTCATGGTGAGAGTGGGCACCCTTGTCTTGTTCCTGACTTTAGGGAAATGCTTTCAGTTTTTCACCATTGAGGATAATGTTTGCTGTGGGTTTATTGTATATAGTTTTTATTATGTTGAGGTATGTTCCTTCTATACCTGCTTTCTGGAAGTGTTTTGTCATAAATGGGTGTTGAATTTTGTCAAAGGTTTTCTCTGCATCTATTGAGATAATCATATGGTTTTTATCTTTCAATTTGTTAATATGGTGTATCACATTGATTGATTTGTGAATATTGAAGAATCCTTGCATCCCTGGGATAAAGCCCACTTGGTCATGATGTATGATCTTTTTAATATGTTGTTGGATTCTGTTTGCTAGAATTTTGTTAAGGATTTTTGCATCTATGTTCATCAGTGATATTGGCCTGTAGTTTTGTTTTTTGTGGCATCTTTATCTGGTTTTGATTTAGGGTGATGGTGGCCTCATAGTGAGTTTGGAAGTTTACCTTCCTCTGCAATTTTCTGGAAGAGTTTGAGTAGGATAGGTGTTATCTCTTTTCTAAATTTTTGGTAGAATTCAGCTGTGAAGCCATCTGGTCCTGGGCTTTTGTTTGCTGGAAGCATTCTGATTATAGTTTTGATTTCTGTGCTTGTGATGGGTCTGTTCAGATTTTCTATTTCTTCCTGGTTCAGTTTTGGAAGGTTATACTTTTCTAAGAATTTGTCCATTTCTTCCAAGTTGTCCATTTTATTGGCATATAGTTGCTGATAGTAGTCTCTTATGATCTTTTGTATTTCTGTGTTGTCTGTTGTGATTTCTCCATTTTCATTTCTAATTTTGTTGTTTAACTCTTTTCCCTATTTTTATTGATGAGTCTGGCTAATGGTTTGTCTATTTTATTTATCTTCTCAAAGAACCAGGTATTAGCTTTGTTGATTTTTGCTATGGTCTCCTTTGTTTCTCTTTAATTTATTTTTGGCTTAATTTTTATGATTTCTTTCCTTCTACTAACCCTGGGGTTCATTTCTTCTTTTTCTAGTTGCTTTAGGTGTAAAGTTAGGTTATTTATTTGATTTTTATCTTGTTTCTTGAGGTAAGCTTGTATTGCTATGAACCTTCCCCTTAGCACTGCTTTTACTGAATCCCATAGGTTTTCGGTTGTTGTGTTTTCATTTTCATTCATTTCTATGCATATTTTGATTTCTTTCTTGTTTTTCTCTGTGATTTGTTGGTTCATCAGAAGCATGTTGTTCACCTCCATATGTTTGTATTCATAATCATTTTTTTTCCTGTAGTTGACATCTAATCTTACCACATTGATCAGAAAAGATGCTTGAAATGATTTCAATTTTTAAAAATTTACCAAGGCTAGATTTATGGCCCAGGATGTGATCTATCCTGGAGAATGTTCTGTGTGCACTTGAGAAAAAGGTGAAATTCATTGTTTTGGGGTGAAATGTCCTATAGATATCAATTAGGTCTAACTGGTCCATTGTATCATTTAAAGTTTGTGTTTCCTTGCTAATTTTCTGTTTAGTTGATCTATCCATAGGTGTGAGTGAGGTATTAAAGTCTCCCACTTTTATTGTGCTACTGTTAATTTCCCCTTTCATACTTGTTAGCATTTACCTTACATATTGCAGTGCTCCTACATTGGGTGCATATATATTTATAATTGTTATATCTTCTTCTTGGATTGATACTTTGATCATTATGTAGGGTCCTTCTTTGTCTCTTTTCACAGCTGTATTTCAAAGTCTACTTTATCTGATATGAGTATTACTACTGCTGCTTTCTTTTCATCTCCAGTTGTGTGAAATAACTTTTTCCAGCCCTTCACTTTCAGTCTGTATGTGTCCCTTGTTTCAGCGTGGGTCTCTTGTAGACAGCATATATAGGGGTTTTGTTTTTGTATCCATTCAGCCAGTCTTTGTATATTGGTTGGGGCATTCAGCCTATTTACATTTAAGGTAATTATTGATAAGTATGATCCCATTGCCGTTTAATTTGCTGATGCAATTAAAATCTCAAGTCAGGAATGTGTGTGATCCTTCAGCCTGGATCTTTCAGAAAACACACCTTTTCTGTTTCCTGTCTAGAGAAGATCCTTTAACATTTGTTGAAGAGCTGGTTTGGTGGTGCTGAATTCTCTCAGCTTTTGTTTGTCTGTAAAGCTTTTGATTTCTCCTTCATATTTGAATGAGATCCTTGCTGGGTACAGTAATCTGGGTTGTAAGTTTTTCTCTTTCATCACTTTAAGTATATCCTGCCATTCCCTTCTGGCCTGAAGAGTTTCTATTGAAAGATCAGCTGTTATCCTTATGGGAATCCCCTTGTGTGTTATTTGTTGTTTTGCCTTTGCTGCTTTTAATATTTGTTCTTTGTTTTTGATCTTTGTTAATTTGATTAATATGTGTCTTGGGGTGTTTTGCCTTGAGACCCTATGGGTTTCTTGGACTTGGGTGCCATTTCCTTCTCAATTTTAGGGAAGTTTTCAACTATTATCTCCTCAAGTATTTTCTCATGGCCTTTCTTTTTGTCTTCTTCTTCTGGGACACCTATGATTCAAATGTTGGGGCATTTGACATTGTCCCAGAGGTCTCTGAGGAAGTCCTCATTTAATTCTGTTTTCTTTTTTCCTCTCTTATTCATTTATTTCCACCATTCTATCCCCCATCTCACTTATCCTATCTTCTGCCTCAGTTATTCTACTGTTGGTTCCCTCCAGAGTGCTTTTGATCTCAATTATTGCATTATTCATTATTGATTAACTCTTTTTTATTTCTTCTAGGCCCTTGTTGAACATTGCTTGCACCTTCTCAATCCTTGTCTCAAGACTATTTATCTGTAACTCCATTTTGTTTTCAAGATTTTGGATCATTTTTACTATCATTATTCTGAATTCTTTTTCAGGTAGACTCCCTATCTCCTCCTCTTTTGTTTGGTTTGGTGGGCATTTATCATGTTCCTTTACCTGCTGAATATTTCTCTGCCTTTTCATCTTGTTTAGATTGCTGTGTTTGGGGTGGCCTTTCTGTATGCTGGAAGTTTGTGGTTCCTCTTTATTGTGGAGGTTGCTCCCTGTGGGTGGGGTTGGATGAGTGGCTTGTCAAGGTTTCCTGGTTAGGGAAGCTTGCATCTGTGTTCTGGTGGGTGGAGCTGGATCTCTTCTCTCTGGAGTGCAATGAAGTGTCCAGTAGTGAGGCGTTTTTTTTTTGTTTGTTTGTTTGTTTTTTTCTTAGTTGGAGGCTAATTAGTTTACAATATTGTAGTGGTTTTGAGGTGTCTGTGGGTTTAGTGTGACTTTTGACCACCTGTATTTTAATGCTGGGTTATGTTCCTGCATTGTTGGAGAATTAGCATGGTATGTCTTGCTCTGAAACTTGTTGGCTCTTGGGTGGAGCTTGGTTTCAGTGTAGGTGTGGAGGCTTTTGGATGAGCTCTTGTTGATTAATGTTCCCTGGAGTCAGCAGTTTTCTAGTGTTCTCAGGTTTGCTATTTAAGCCTCCTGCCTCTGGCTTTCAGCCTTATTCTTACAGTAGCCTCAAGACTTCTCCATCCACACTGCTCTGTATTCCAGAAACATCCCTCAGAAGGCAGGTTTGAGGGTGGAAGAAACCAGAGCAGACACTAGTTAGAAGGCAGCCAAGGCATTCTAGATGAGATGTGATGAGAGAAAAAGCAGTGGCAGTGACAGCTGAGCGATGAATTTAATTTTGAGTTCTCACTGACTGCCTGCAATACTCCACCAGCACAAGACCAAGAGAGTTTTGCAAAATAACCCTCACCCTTATCCAGGAGCTCACAGCATCTCCCTTCCCATCTGGGCTGAAGGATCGCGCACAGTCCTGACTTGAGATTTTAACTGCATCAGCAAAGTCATAGCAGTACCTAGGTTTGTGTTTGATTACATAACCGGGAGGTGTTTTATACCAGAGGATAGAAATTTTGAGAGCTATATTAGTTTTCTAGGGCTACCATAATGAAATACCATAAAATGGGTGTTTTAAATAACATAAATTTATTTTGTCACAGTTCTGGAGGCTGTTAAGTCCAAGATCAAGGTATCAGTAGGTTTGGTTTCCTCTGAGACCTCTCTCCTGGCTTGCAGATGGCTGACCTCTTGGTTGCTCTACATACAGACTTTAATCTGTGTGCACCCTTGATGTCTCTTTCTCTTTTTACAAGGACACCAGTCATACTGGATTAGGGGTCCCACCCTAATGTGTTTATTTTAATTTAACCACCACTATAAAAAACTTTCCCCCAAATACTGTACCATAGCTAGATACTAGACATTAGAACTTCAACATATGAATTTGGGGCAGGAAGGGACAGAATTCTGCCCATACCAGGAGCCATCTCAGAATTCTGCCTACTCTACAAGTCATCTATATCACCTTTTTGAAAAACACAGGTACCCTCAATTTTGTATTGAGAGTACCCAAAACAACATAACACACAGGGGCCTCTGGGACCTCATATTTATCAGAATACTGAATTCCAATCATACAACACCTATTCCAGGGAGTAAGATTGGTGGTCATGCCATAACAGGGGACTTGAAGGAAAAGGAGTAAAAACTAACATCCTACATTAATAAGCAAGGGTAAGTTTAGTATTAAGTGAAGAGCAACCAGCATTTCTGCATTGTGGTTTTGACATTGAGAAAAGAGAAGTTTCAGAGCCCCTTTTCTACAGTCCTGATTTTCTTTCTTTTTTTTAAAAATTTTTTATTAGTTGGAGGCTAATTACTTTACAATATTGTAGTGGTTTTGTCATACATTGACATGAATCAGCCATGGATGTATGGGGATGGGGAATACATGTACAGTCCTGATTTTCAACGCAGTCTCTCCTCAGCAATGGCTATAGTCTCACCTCAAACTTACTGAATCAGAGCTTCAAGACCAAGGTCAGAATATTTGTATTATATTTTTGCCATCTTCACTGGTGAATTTAATTATATGCACCAGTGACCCAGAAACTAATGTGCCTGGGGCATTATATTTGCTCAATAAATATTCCTTGAATGGAAAACTCTAGATAATTTTCAGTAGTTTATTAGGTTGCATTTTATAGTCATGTGGAACTTTGAGTTCTGCATATAGACCCAGAGTGTGATGTACCTACTAGTGATGTTCATCTCTAAGATCTATTTCAATGCTGGAAACAGTGATGTTTGGGTTTCATTCCCTGTTTAGGCTCCAGAAAACTTGATGTGCTTGCTATTGCTTCTGTCTTGACAAGTGGCATTTTACATATGAAATCACAAAATCCTAATTATTGATCCTACTGCTTTCTCATCCTTGAGGATAGTAGGTGACTGACTAAGACTTATGGCAGCCTCTTCCTCAAAATTGATTCTGGTCATTGCATTCTTTGGGGCATCCTTATTTGCTTTACATAGAGAAACACCATCTTCTGCAGCCAAGCAACATCTTTTTACCTGGTTGATGGATCTGCCTTGTAACATGAAGTTCCTAGGATCTTCATATAATATTCTGCATAGTTTTAGGCCTAGACAGATATTTCTCTAAAGAAGATATACAGATGGCCAATAACACATGAAAAGATGCTCAACATCACTCATTAGAGAAATGCAAATCAAAACTACAATGAGGTATCACCTCATACCAATCAGAATGGCCATCATCAAAAAATCCACAAACAATAAGTGCTGGAGAGGGTGTGGAGAAAAGGGAACCCCCTTTCATTGTTGCTGGGATTGTAAATTGATACAACCTGTATGGAAAACAGTATGGAGATTCCTTAAAAACTAGGAATAAATCTATCATACGACCCAGCAACCCCACTACTGGGCATATACCCTAAGAAAACCATAACTTGAAAAGACACACACACCCCAACATTCCTGGTAGCACTATTTACAAGAGGTAGAACACGGAAGCAACCTAGATATCCATCAACAGATGAACAGATAAAGAAGTTGTGATACCTATATATGTATTCCATATATACAATGGAATATTACTCAGCCATAAAAAGGAATGGATTTGAGTCAGTTGTAGTGAACCCAGAGACTGTTACACAAAGCGAAGACAGAAAGAGAAAAACAAATTGTATATTAATGCATATATATATATATATGGAATCTAGAAAAATGGTACTGATGAACCTATTTGCAGAGCAGGAACAGAGATACAGACATAGAGAATGGATCTGTGGACACAGTGGGGGAAGGAGAGGGTGAGACAAATTGAGAGAGTAGTGCTGACCTATATACACTACCATGTGTAAAATAGATAGCTAGTGACAAGCTACAGTATAGTATAGGGAGCTCAGCTCAGTGCTCAGTCACTGACCTAGAGGGGTGGGGTGGGAGGGTGGCTCATGGGGGAGGGGATACATGTACACATATAACCCACTGGGTATTCTTGCCTGAAGAATAACCTGAGTTAACATAGGCCTTTCAGACGGGAATCCTCTACAGAAAAATATCAGTGTGTGTGAAAAGGGCAAGGATAAACAGGAGGGGTGGGAGACAGGACTACAGCTCACATCATATCAAAGGACAGCCTGAAGGGCCATCAGGAGTGAGAGGGGTAAGAACATGAGAGAGGTGGGGGCCATGAAAAGGCTGGGCAAAAAGTGACAGAGCTGTTGGAGTCCCAGAAAATCTACTCTTAATCTCTGCCATGCTGAAAGTGCAGTCTGGGGCCCTGCTGTGTTGGAAACTCCCAGGGAGCCTATTAAAATGCACATTTCTAACCGGATTGTGTGAAGTGATTATACAACTCTACACATTTCCTAAAAATTGAATGTATTAAATAGGTGAATTTTATGGTAAATAAATTATACCACAATACATTTGTTTCCATGCAGATTCCTGGGCATCACCTAAGGCCTCTTGAACAAGAATCTCTTGGATTGGAACATGGCAATCTCTATTTTAACATCATCTGATAACTTTGATGCCTGCTGAACTCAGCTGGTAAAGAATTCACCTGCAACGTGGGAGATCTGGGTTCGATCCCTGGGTTGGGAAGATCCCTGGAAAGGGAAAGACTACCCACTCCAGTATTCTGGCCTAGAGAATTCCATGGACTGTATAGTCCATGGGATCGCAAAGAGTCAGACATGACTGAGCGACTTTCACTTACTGGCAACATAGATGAATCAAAAAATACTATAGTTGAGTGGGAAAAGCTGCAGGCAGCAGTGAGATTTAGAACATTTTTGTGTGTGCACACTCAGTCATGTTTGATTATTTGCGACCCCATGGACTGTAGCCCTCCAGGCTCCTCTGTTCACAGGATTCTTCAGGCAAGAATACTACAGTGGTTTGCCCATTTCCTTCTCCAGGGGATCTTCCTGACCCAGCGATCAAAACCAACATCTCCAGTGTCTCCTGCATTGGCAGGCAGGTTCTTTACCAGCTGAGCCAAATGGAAGCCCCAGAACAATATTTATGTATATCAGAAAGCCACACAGATTCTGCATGAACACACACAAGCAAAAAGAAAAAAAAAGTGTATTGCTTCTCTTGGAATGGTTGGCTGCAATAAAGACAGGAGACAGAGAGAAAGACAGGGAGAAAGAGAGCATGCCTTAGGGGAGAGGCTTTTGAACCAATAACTGCCAGAACATCTGATTCTACCTTTAAACACATCAGGAGAGAAATCATTCCTTTAGTTACTTTCCCAGCATGCCAGTTTTAGTTTTCAAGTTTGCCTGGTCATGTTGTTTAATGGTCTTCTCTTTCGATGCCATGCAAGCCCAGCACTTCCTGATCTATCGTGAAAACTTCCAATTGTCAGCAACAAAACCACAGGGCAGTGTGTTTATGGCTGCCCATTGGAGGAAATATTCAGGGAGAAATGAAGGACTCAGATCTCGGGTTTAACTGAATCAATTCTCCACTGATGGCTTTGATGCCTCCAAAAACAATCTCACAATTAAATAATTCCATTTCCTGAAATCTTTGCAAGAAAAAATGAGGGCAATTAGTAACAGGAAACATGTATTAAGAGCATGCAATTAGGCCTTCCGCAGTGTCTCAGTGGTAAAAGTATCTGCCTACTGCCTCCTGCCCGTGCAGGAGACACGGGTTCCATCCCTGATCCGGGAAGATCCCATATGCTGTGGAGCAACTAAGACCGTGTGCCACAACTATTGATCACGTGCTCTAGAGCCCAGGAGTCACAACTACTGAGCTCATGTGCCCCTAGTACTGAAGCCCATGTGCCTTAGAGCCCGGGCTCCACAAGAGAAGCCACTGCAATGAGAAACCCTCACATCACAACTAGAGAGTAGCCCCCACTCGCTGCAACTAGAGAAAAGCCCACACAGCAATGAAGACTCAGCACAGCCAAAAATTAATAAAAAATTTTAAAAAGAACATGCAGTTAAATCTACTGGGTTATCATTTATGTCTGATCTTCCTGAGCATAAATCATTCATACAGACTTCCAGGAGTTATCGCTCTTTATCAGAGGTTGAAGACTTCACCAGGGAGTCTTAAAGTGTAGTTTCCTAACCAGTTGCATCAGCATGGCCTGAGAACTTGTTGTTATTGTTTAGTCACTCAGTTGTGTCCAACTCTTTGCAACCCCATGTACTGTAGCCCACCAGGCTCCTCTGTCCATTGGATTCTCCAGGCAAGAATACTAGAGCAGGTTGCCATTCCCTTCTCCAGGGGATCTTCCTGACCCAGGGATCGAACTCATGTCTCTTGCATTGCAGGCAGAAGACCAGCTGAGCTACCAGGGAAGCCAATAGGAACTTGTTATAGATACAAACTCTTGGGCTCCACTCCAGACCTACTGAGTATAAACTCTGGGGATGAGGCCAGCTATTTCAGTTTTAACCTGACATCTATGTACTTCAGGGACACTGAACTACTGTAGATCTCCTCCACATTTAAGAAGGGTGCCAGCTCAGCCACGCTGACAGAGGAGATAAGCCACTTTTAACTGGGTCAAGAAAGGGCTGAAACCCTTTGACAGTGAATCCCAAGAGTAAAATCCATGTACTTTTTAAAAAGACTACACTCATACCTCTCTTGCCAGAAGCACCCACAGATTCCCCTATGTTACATGAAAATCTTCTTGAAAACTCCATGTCACAATGCATTCCTGCCCCCAAATATAAAAGAATAACAGTGAATGGGAAAGGGACATGGTCCTCTTTCAGACTGTTAAATTTTCTAAAGACAGTTTTGCATACCTGCATATTTATTCCATGTAAAGTTGTATAGAAGGACATTTGTAACTTAAAGGTGTTAAATAGCTAAGTAAATCAGTCCATCTGAGGACTTCATTCATTCATTCATTCATTCTCTCTCTCTCTCATTCATGTCCATTATTAATAAATGATAGTCTTTAAAACTTAAAATCTGTTATTGCTTCTCCATGGTATTTTACATCAGGTCACAAACTCAGTTACCTATATGGACAAGATGGGTAACATAAACAAGTAATATAGGTCTGACACCAGAAAACCTGCCACCAGCCTCTATGTCAGAGCACAAAATATGGCCATGGGCGTTGTGGTAAACTGGAGAACACATTGACTGGGGAGTCGACTGCTACACAGCTCTAGCTGATTTAGATAAATATGAATGATTTTTGTTAACTTCTTAAATTTTTAAATGTTGGTCTCAAGTAAAACCAGCACACTGTGAAAGCCAAACAAAATATATCAGCTCAGGGACCAACGAGTTTGGGTTTCTTGTTTACCTGTACCATGCAGCTTTAACCAAGAAGGCTTGGTACATGCTTTCTTCCTGCTCTCCAAACCAGTGCAGGGATGTCAGGTAAGTTATGTCATCTACATGTGAAAACCACCCCACTGTCAAAGGCCCAATAAGATATTTGGATTTAGAAAACTGAGATTATCTTGTGTCCTATATGGATTCAAGAATTGTGACCCAATTTCAGCTCTTAATGACTGAAGCTTAGGTCAAAACAATTTTGTTATATATTCTATTATCATTTATTATAGTGCTCATAGTAAGTGCTTATTAAATACTATTTATAACATTGTAATAATTCTCCGGGAGAGAGAGAAGGGAGAATTTGTTTACAGTCCCCTACTATCCTCCCAACAAAGTTACCAGTTTGGGGTTAAAAATAGAGTTGTATAGTTTTGTGTTTTATTTGGCATATATCTGATTACTAGTGAATTTTTTCATAGGCATTTTGATGACATACAATTCCTTTTCGGTGACTGGCCTATTTCTAGCTTTTAGCCACTTTTTCACTGGACACTTTTTTTTTCAGGAGCTCTTTAGATGTCTTGCATATAGCCCCTTTGTATCCTATATGCATCAAACATTTTTTTCTCAGTTGATATTTTTCACACACTATTATTTTCATTGAGGGATTAATTTATAAACCAAAAAAGTAAACAAAACCTGAGTTTTGATAAAAGTGTGCACTCTTGTGACCACCACCCTGATCAAGATAGAGGACATTTACAGCACACCAGAAGTTTCCCTTGTGCTCTTCCCCAAACAATACTGCCCCCAAGATGGTTCTCACTTCTATCACCCTAAATGTAATTTAACATGTTCTTGAGTTCCATATAAATGAAAACATTCAGTGTATACTCTTTTGTGTTACTTCTTTCACTTTATATAATGTATTTGACATTCACCAATGTTTTGGGGTATATAGGCAGTTTGTTCTTTACAAAAAAGGACTGTCTTTTACTCCACCTTATGAAAAGACTACTATTTCATTATCTATTCTATTATTCAGGGATATTTGGGTTGTTTCCAGTTTGTGGCTCTTATGAACAAAATGGTTATGAACACTTGCTATAAGTCTGGGTAACTATATGTGCTCATTTCTCTTGAAAAAATACTGAAGACTGGAACTTCTGGGCCACAGGATAGGCATACGGGAATAAAGGTTCCTTATTACAGTGTCACTTAATTGTTTGAAGCTTGTCTGTATTACATGTAAAAAGTTTCACCATGTTCACCTAGTGGTTACCAGAAGGGAATAGAGGGTGGGGCAATACAGGGTTCTGAGAGTGGGAGGAACAACCTACTAGGTGTAAGGTTCATGGGTGTATTATACAGACCCAAGGAATAGAGTCAATATTTTGCAATAATGATAAATGGAAAGTAACCTATAAAACTGTGCAACTGCTTTTTTTAAAGTTCAAAAAAGACTTAAATTTCACAGTGTTCTATCAACATTCCTTTTAATGATCAATCAGCTCATAAACTAACTAATCCTTCCATTTTGCTGAAAGTAAATAATTTAAACCATCTGACTTACAAACAGATTTCCTTCCCAATTTTTGGAAATCCCAATGGTCAAAGCTAGAAAAATTTGAGGAAAATAAATAATGGTGCAGGATTATAGCCCATTGAATACAAGAAATATCTGTTAAGCCCATATTGATAGAAAGAAAGAAAGAATTCCAGGTAATAAATATAGAAGGAATATGGGAAATATAAAAACATTATTAGTACACTAAACTGTAACAGACAACATCTACCAATGGATGCTAAAAATAGTGGGCAAAAGTTTAAGGAGGACCTAGACATTTGCAGTCTCAAAGTATCTCTCCCAAGATATGTATTAACTACAAAGGGAACATCTAAAATTATTTCAACGTAAAAAGTTTAAAATAAATTTTTGGAAACTGTGTACTTTTAAGATTTGTCTCATGGGCTACAAACACATAAACATATACATACATATTTTGTATGCTCTACTTCAGTTCTAGGATAATCAAGCTATCCTAGAAATGCCTTTAAAATTGGTAGACAGAGAGAAAGATACTTAAGAATTTTATATATAGATTAGTAATTTTATTGTTGAAATTATTACTTAAAATTATTCACTTGACAATCAGAAAGACATATATAAGCTGAGAAAAGAGTTTTTTTTTCCTAATTAAATGCAACTGGTTTCCTAAAGTCCTGGCTATCACATTCTAAAGCATTTTAGAAATCTTTTGTCCTACACTTGTACAGAGGCAAATGCTCACTTTTATAAGGGCAATTTTAATCTACACATAGAAATTAACAGCACATGAAAGAAACGTTATAGAACCATTAAGAAGTGAGAGGTCCACAATCTAATCAAGCTCACAAGTAAAGGAAGCCATAAACAAAATGAAAAGACAACCCACAGACTGGGAGAAAATATCTGCAAATGATGCAACTGACAAGGGCTTAATTTCCAAAATATACAAACAGCTCATACAATCTCAAAAAACCAAACAACTCAATCAAAAATGGGCAGAAGACCTAAATAGACATTTCTCCCAAGAAGACGTACAGATGGCCAACAGGTACATGAATACGAGGTACCACCTCACACCAGTCGGAATGGCTATCATTTAAAAAATCTACAAACAATAAATGCTGGAGAAGCTATGGAGAAAAGGGAACCCTCCTACATTGTTGGTGAGAATGTAAATTGATACAGTCACTATGGAAAACGGTACGGAATTTCCTCAAAAAACTAAAAATAGAGTTGCCATATGATCCAGCAATCCCACTCCTGGGCATATATCTGGACAAAACTATAATTCAAAAAGATACATGCACCCCAGTGTTCATAGCAGCACTATTTACAATAGCCAAGACATGGAAACAACCTAAATGTCCATTGACAGATGAATGGATAAAGAGAATGGTACATATATACAATGGAATACTATTCAGCCATAAAAAAGAATAAAATAATGCCATTTGCAGCAAACATGGATAGACCTAGAGATTATCATACTAAGTGAAGTAAATCAGAAAGAGAAAGACAAATACCATATGATATCACTTACATACAGAATCTAAAATATGACACAAATGAACTTATCTACAAAACAGAAACAAACTCACAGACATAGAGAACAGGTTTGTGATTGCCAAGGGAGAGGAGAAGGTGAGGGGGGGATGGTTTGGGAGTTTTGGATTAGCAGATGCAAACTATTATATATATGGATAAACAACAAGTCCTACTGTATAGCACAGCAAATTATATTCAGTATTCTATAATAAGGAAAATAAATGTTATAAAAATATCCTACAATGAACCATAATGGAAAAGAATATGAGAAACAATATACATTTGTATGCATGTATAAAAATCACTTTGTTGTACAGTAGAAATTAACACAACATTTTAAGTCAACTATACTTCAATAAAATAAATTTTAAAAACAAGAAGAGGTTGACAAAAGATATTTCTTACCTGTGCTCTCTTTGGTCTTCTCTCACAGGACTCTTCCTCAGGAATGTTGCTATTGTTTCTAAGCAGTAGTCAGAAGATGAATTATATGATCAGAAGTTTCAGGATGCATGTTCTACCTTTATTTTGTGTAGTAGGAGGACAACTCTGAAAGGACGGGTGGGAAAAAAAATCTTAGTAGGACACCTTAACTGCAGGCACATTCTCAGGCAGATTAATTTTATTTTATTTTTTTTCCCATTTATTTTTATTAGTTGGAGGCTAATTACTTTACAACATTGCAGTGGTTTTTGTCATACATTGAAATGAATTAGCCATGGATTTACATGTATTCCCCATCCCGGTACCCCCTCCCACCTCCCTCTCCACCCCATCCCTCTGGGTCTTCCCAGTGCACCAGGCCTGAGCACTTGTCTCATGCATCCAACCTGGGCTGGTGATCTGTTTCACCCTAGATATACATGTTTCGATGCTGTTCTCTTGAAACATCCCACCCTCGCCTTCTCCCACAGAGTCCACCAGTCTGTTCTATACATCTGAGTCTCTTTTTCTTTTTTTGGATATAGGGTTATCATTCCCATCTTTCTAAATTCCATATATATGTGTTAGTATACTGTAATGGTCTTTATCTTTCTGGCTTACTTCGCTCTGTATAATGGGCTCCAGTTTCACCCATCTCATTAGAACTGATTCAAATGAATTCTTTTTAATGGCTGAGTAATATTCCATGGTGTATATGTACCACAGCTTCCTCATCCATTCTTCTGCTGATGGGCATCTAGGTTGCTTCCATGTCCTGGCTATTATAAACAGTGCTGCGATGAACATCAGGGTGCATGTGTCCCTTTCGAATCTGGTTTCCTTGGTGTGTATGCCTAGAAGTGGTATTGCTGGGTCATATGGCAGATCTATTTCCAGCTTTTTAAGGAATCTCCACACTGTTTTCCATAGTGGCTGTACTAATTTGCATTCCCACCAACAGTGTAAGAGGGTTCCCTTTTCTCCACACCCTCTCCAGCATTTATTGCTTGTAGACTTTTGGATAGCCGCCATCCTGACTGGCGTGTAATGGTACCTCATTGTGGTTTTGATTTGCATTTCTCTGATAATGAGTGATGTTGAGCATCTTTTCATGTGTTTTTTTGCCATCCGTATGTCTTCCTTGGAGAAATGTCTGTTTAGTTCTTTGGCCCATTTTTTGATTGGGTCATTTATTTTTCTGGAATTGAGCTGGAGGAGTTGCTTATATATTTTTGAGATTAATCCTTTGTCTGTTGCTTCATTTGCTATTATTTTCTCCCAATCTGAGGGCTGTCTTTTCACCTTGCTTATAGTTTCCTTTGTTGTGCAAAAGCTTTTAAGTTTCATTAGGTCCCATTTGTTTACTTTTGCTTTTGTTTCTAAAATTCTGGGATGTGGGTCATAGAGGATCTTGCTGTGATTTATGTCTGAGAGTGTTTTGCCTATGTTCTCCTCTAGGAGTTTTATAGTTTCTGGTCTTACATTTAGATCTTTAATCCATTTTGAGTTTATTTTTGTGTATGGTGTTAGAAAGTGTTCTAGTTTCATTCTTCTACAGGTGGTTGACCAGTTTTCCCAGCACCACTTGTTAAAGAGGTTGTCTTTTTTCCATTGTATATCCTTGCCTCCTTTGTCGAAGATAAGGTGGCCATAGGTTCGTGGATTTATCTCTGGGCTTTCTATTCTGTTCCATTGATCTATATTTCTGTCTTTGTGCCAGTACCATACTGTCTTGATGACTGTGGCTTTGTAGTATAGTCTGAAGTCAGGCAGGTTGATTCCTCCAGTTCCATTCTTCTTTCTCAAGGTTACTTTGGCTATTCGAGGTTTTTTGTATTTCCATACAAATTGTGAAACTATTTGTTCTAGTTCTGTGAAAAATACCGTTGGCAGCTTGATAGGGATTGCATTGAATCTATAGATTGCTTTGGGTAGTATAGCCATTTTGACAATATTGATTCTTCCAATCCATGAACACGGTATATTTCTCCATCTGTTTGTGTCCTCTTTGATTTCTTTCATCAGTGTTTTATAGTTTTCTATGTATAGGTCTTTTGTTTCTTTAGGTAGATATACTCCTAAGTATTTTATTCTTTTTGTTGCAATGGTGAATGGTATCATTTCCTTAATTTCTCTTTCTGTTTTCTCATTGTTAGTGTATAGGAATGCAAGAGATTTCTGTGTGTTAATTTTATATCCTGCAACTTTACTATATTCATTGATTAGCTCTAGTAATTTTCTGGTAGAGTCTTTAGGGTTTTCTATGTAGAGGATCATGTCATCTGCAAACAGTGAGAGTTTCACTTCTTCTTTTCCTATCTGGATTCCTTTTACTTCTTTTTCTGCCCTGATTGCTGTGGCCAACACTTCCAAAACTATGTTGAATAGTACTGGTGAGAGTGGGCACCCTTGTCTTGTTCCTGATTTCAGGGGAAATGCTTTCAATTTTTCACCATTGAGGGTGATGCTTGCTGTGGGTTTGTCATATATAGCTTTTAGTATGTTGAGGTATGTTCCTTCTATTCCTGCTTTCTGGAGAGTTTTAATCATAAATGGATGTTGAATTTTGTTAAAGGGTTTTTCTGCATCTATTGATATAATCATACGGTTTTTATCTTTCAATTTGTTAATGTGGTGTATTACATTGATTGACTTGCGGATATTAAAGAATCCTTGCATTCCTGGGATAAAGCCCACTTGATCATGGTGTATGATTTTTTTAATATGTTGTTGGATTCTGTTTGCTAGAACTTTGTTAAGGATTTTTGCATCTATGTTCATCAGTGATATTGACATGTAGTTTTCTTTTTTTGTGGCATCTTTGTCTGGTTTTGGAATTAGGGTGATGGTGGCCTCATAGAATGAGTTTGGAAGTTTACCTTCTTCTGCAATTTTCTGGAAGAGTTTGAGTAAGATAGGTGTTAGCTCTTCTCTAAATTTTTGGTAGAATTCAGCTGTGAAGCCATCTGGTCCTGGGCTTTTGTTTGCTGGAAAGATTTCTGATTACAGTTTCGATTTCCTTCCTTGTGATGGGTTTGTTAAGATCTTCTATTTCCTCCTGATTCAGTTTTGGAAAGTTATACTTCTCTAAGAACTTGTCCATTTCTTCCAAGTTGTCCATTTTATTGGCATAGAGCTGCTGGTAGTAGTCTCTGATGATCCTTTGTATTTCAGTGTTGTCTGTTGTGATCTCTCCATTTTCGTTTCTAATTTTGTTAATTTGGTTCTTCTCACTTTGTTTCTTAATGAGTCTTGCTAATGGTTTGTCAATTTTGTTTATTTTTTCAAAAAACCAGCTTTTAGCTTTGTTGATTTTTGCTATGGTCTCTTTAGTTTCTTTTGCATTTATTTCTGCCCTAATTTTTAAGATTTCTTTCCTTCTACTAACCCTGGGGTTCTTCATTTCTTCCTTCTCTAGTTGCTTTAGGGGTAGAGTTAGGTTATTTATTTGACTTTTTTCTTGTTTCTTGAGGTAGGCCTGTAATGCTATGAATCTTCCCCTTAGCACTCCTTTTACAGTGTCCCATAGGTTTTGGGTTGTTGTGTTTTCATTTTCATTCATTTCTATGCATATTTTGATTTCTTTTTTGATTTCTTCTATGATTTGTTGGTTATTCAGAAGCGTGTTGTTTAGCCTCCGTATGTTTGAATTTTTAGTAATTTTTTTCCTGTAGTTGAGTTCTAGTATTACTGCACTGTGGTCAGAAAAGATGACTGGAATGATTTCAATTTTTTTGAATTTACCAAGACTAGATTTATGGCCCAGGATGTGATCTATTCTGGAGAAGGTTCCGTGTGCACTTGAGAAAAAGGTGAAGTTGATTGTTTTGGGGTGAAACATCCTATAGATGTCAATAAGGTCTAGCTGGTCCCTTGTGTCCTTTAAAGTTTGTGTTTCCTTGTTCATTTTCTGTTTAGTTGATCTATCCATAGTTGTGAGTGGGGTATTAAAGTCTCCTACTATTATTGTGTTACTATTAATTTCCTCTTTCATACTCGTTAGTGTTTGCCTTACATATTGCGGTGCTCCTATGTTGGGTGCATATATATTTATAATTGTTATATCTTCTTCTTGGATTGATCCTTTGATCATTATGTAGTGTCCATCTTTGTCTCTTTTCACAGCCTTTATTTGAAAGTCTATTTTATCTGATATGAGTATTGCGACTCCTGCTTTCTTTTGGTCTCTGTTTGCGTGGAATATTTTTTTCCAGCCCTTCACTTTTAGTCTGTATGTGTCCCTTGCTTTGAGGTGGGTCTCTTGTAGACAGCATATACAGGGGTCTTGCTTTTGTATCCATTCAGCCAGCCTTTGTCTTTTGGTTGGGGCATTCAAGGTAATTGAATTTAAGGTAATTACATTTAAGGTAATTATTGATAGGTATGGTCCCGTTGCCATTTATTTTGTTGTTTGGGGTTCACGTTTACACCACCTTTCTGTGCTTCCTGTCTAGAGAAGATCCTTTAGTATTTGTTGAAGAGGTGGTTTGGTGATGCTGAATTCTCTCAGCTTTTGTTTGTCTGTAAAGCTTTTGAGTTCTCCTTCATATCTGAATGAGATCCTTGCTGGGTAGAGTAATCTAGGTTGTAGGTTATTCTCTTTCATTACTTTAAGTATGCCCTGCCATTCACTTCTGGCCTGAAGGGTTTCTATTGATAGATCAGCTGTTATCCTTATGGGAATCCCTTTGTGTGTTATTTGTTGTTTCTCCCTTGCTGCTTTTAATATTTGTTCTTTGTGTTTGATCTTTGTTAATTTGATTAATATGTGTCTTGGGGTGTTTTGCCTTGGGTTTATCCTGTTTGGGACTCTCTGGGTTTCTTGGACTTGGGTGGCTATTTCCTTTCCCATTTTAGGGAAGTTTTCAGCTATTATCTCCTCGAGTAACTTCTCATGGCCTTTCTTTTTGTCTTCTTCTTCTGGGACTCCTATGATTCGAATGTTGGGGCGTTTCACATTGTCCCAGAGGTCCCTGAGGTTGTCCTCATTTCTTTTGATTCTTTTTTCTTTTTTCCTCTCTGCTTCATTTATTTCCACCATTTTATCTTCTAACTCACTTATCCTATCTTCTGTCTCTGTTATTCTACTCATGGTTCCCTCCAGAGTGTTTTTGATCTCATTTATTTCATTATTAATTTTTAGCTGACTCTTTTTTATTTCTTCTAGGTCCTTGTTAAACCTTTCTTGCATCTTCTCAATCTTTGTCTCCAGGCTATTTATTTGTAACTCCATTTTGTTTTCAAGATTTTGGATCATTTTTATTATCATTATTCTAAATTCTTTTTCAGGTAGATTCCCTATTTCCTCCTCTTTTGTTTGACTTGGTGGGCTTTTTTCATGTTCCTTTACCTGTTGGGTATTTCTCTGCCTTTTCATCTTGTTTAGATTGCTGTGTCTGGAGTGGGCTTTCTGTATTCTGGAGGTCTGTGGTTCCTTTTTATTGTGGAGGTTTCACCCAGTGGGTGGGGTTGGACGATTGGTTTGTCAAGGTTTCCTGGTTAGGGAAGCTTGTGTCAGCGTTCTGGTGCGTGGAATTGGATTTCTTCTCTCTGGAGTGCAGTGGAGTGTCCAGTAATGAGTTTTGCGATGGGTCTTTGTGTTAGGTGTGACTTTGGACAGCCTGTATGTTGACACTTAGGTCTATGTTCCTGCGTTGCTATAGAATTTGCGTGGTATGTCTTGCACTAGAGCTTATTGGCTCTTGGGTGGCGGTTGGTTTTGGTGTAGGTATGGAGGTTTTTGGATGGTCTCTTATTCCTTAATGTTCCGTGTAGTCAGGAGTTTTCTGGTTTTCTCAGGTTTTGGGCTTAAGTCTCCTGCCTCTGGATTTCAGTTTTATTCTTCCAATAGTCTCAAGACTTCTCCAACTATACAGCACTGATAATAAAACTTCTAGGTTAATGGTGAAAAGATTCTCCACTGTGAGAGACAACCAGAGAGATTCACAGAGTTACATGAAGAATATGAGAGGAGGAAGGAGATAGAGGTGAGCAGGAGGAGAAAAAGGGGACTCAAGAGGAGAGAGACAGATCTACACAGTTATCTGTTCCCAAAGTGTTCTCTGTAGCCCAGACACCCACAAAGATTCACAGAATTGGATTGGGAAGAGAAGGGGAAAGGAGGAAATAGAGGTGTTCTGAGGTAGAAAACAGAGAGTCAAAAGTGGGAGAGTAATCACCACACTCCTGTATAGAAATGGGAACTGAATATTTGATTCTTAAATGTCCAAAATTTATATCACATACTGAAAAACAAAGATTAAAAATCTAGTGTAGAGGTTAGACTCTTTGAAATACAATATTTAAAAACAAAAACAAAAACACACAAAAAAAATTAGAAATGTATATGAAGTTTGGTTTAAAAATAGGGTTTCTCTCTCTCTCTTTTTTTTGGCAAGGTTATAGTGAAATGAAAATGAAAATTAAGGAATAATAGAGGAGTATTAGAGGACTTTAAAAGGAAATAGAAGAGAAAAACAAGAAAAAGAAAAAAAAAATTTTATTTTTCCTAATTAAACAAATCGTAAAAATACATGAAAATGAAAGTTGAAGAGTAATGGGGGAGTAATAGGGAATTTTAAAAGAAAATAAAAGAGAAAAAATTAAAAAAAAAAAAAGGAAAGAAAAAAAATTTTTTTTTCCTAATTAAAAAAATCATATAAATATATGAAAATGAAAGTTGAGGAGTAATGGGGGAGTAATAGGGAATTTTAAAAGAAAATAAAAGAGAAAAAATAAAAAATAAAAAAAAGGGAAAGAAAAAAATTTTTTTTTATTTTATAAATTAAAAAAAAAATACATATATATCTAGGAATTCCTCTGGAGTTGTTGCGGTCAGTGTAGGTTCAGTTCAATTTCAGATAGCTCCTCTTTCCAGCTTACACTTCTAGATATCTATAGGCCCCTTCCGGTGTAGTCGGTGTTACCTTCAGGGATTTTAATCTGTTGCACCGGTCCTTTCTGAAGCGGTTCCCTTTGTTTATTTTGGCTTCTCTTCGGTGTCTAATTTCCGCCCTGACACAGGCGGGCGGAGGTGATCTCTTATTTAGGTTCGCTAGTTCAGTTCAGTCCTGCTACGGGGAGGGCGGGGCGCTGCAGACAGATACCGCTCCGTGTGGCTAGCACTCACCGGCCACCCTGGGTTTGCCCCGCTCACGGGTGTCAGTGCTTTCCCCGTCTACACTGCTCAGGCTCCCGGCTGCTCTATATGGAGCGGGCCCTGCGTTGAGCGCAGTTCCAATTTTCTGGTACTCCACAAAAGCGAGGATTCGGTTGCGCCTGCGTTTTGTGCCTTTCCTGGCCTGAGCGGCCCAGGCAGCCAGAGGCTTGGGCGCCCTCTCTCCTGGTATGGCGCGCTTTTCCCCTCCGCGACCCCAGCGCGCGCCGCCAGTCGGATCTCAGGAAGTCTTTAAATAGGAACCAGGGGCCTGTTTGCAATGTGGGAGGGGGTGGCTTCTCAGGGGCGGCTTCTCAGGGGCTGAGTTTGCCCTTTTCCCCTTCCCCCTGCCTCCTGCCTCCGGCGGGGATGGGCCGGCTCTTTTCTGGACTTTCTCAGTCCCTTTGCTTCGCGAACCGCAGGCAGTGTGTTCCGGCCGGTTAATTTTGTCCCACCGTTTAAAAAAAATCTCCCTCCAATTGCTCTCAGGGTCTTCAGGCCGGTCCTTACCCTAAGCAATGCCGCCCCCGCTTGTTGCTGGCGGGTGCGGTCGTCTGGGGTACTTTTCTGCTGGGAGTTGCTTTTAGGCACGTAATCTGTGGGCCTTATTTAATTTTTCCTCCCAGTTAGATTACCGAAAACTTCCCCCAGTCCCACCAGTGCGAGGGTTTCCTGGTGATTGGAAACTTCCTCTATTAAGACTCCCTTCCCAGGACGGGTCACCGTCCGTAGCTCTTTTGTCTCCCTTTTTATCTTTTGTATTTTGTCCTACCTCCCTTTGAAGACAATGGGCTGCTTTTCTGGGCGCCTGATGTCCTCTGCTAGCGATCAGAACGGTTGTTTTGTGAAATTTGCTCAGCGTTCAAATGTTCTTTCGATGAATTTGTAGGGGAGAAAGTGGTCTCCCCGTCCTATTCCTCCGCCATCTTGGCTCCTCCCCCCAGATTCATTTTAAGAATTATATGTATGGAAGTTGAAATGATGCTGAAAATTGATTCTCAATACTTCTTTTGTCTGTGTATCCCTTCGGAGGTCCTTGTGCCCCTCCCCCCACCAAGAAAGGAATACTGCTTAATTTTTTATGATGATTCCAGGGTTTCAGAAAGACCTGACAATTTTTGCTTCATTATTTCCATAGCTTCAAATTGAAAATTAATTATAATGACTATAATATGTACAAATATTACTACTATTATATGTCAGAGTAATAGTTTATATTACATAGCATTTTGGGGTTTTCAAGTTTTCTCATATATGTTACTGTTTCATGTCATTCTTTTTGGCCTTAGTTAATCTGTAAACAGAGACTAAGGGAAAGGTTTGGGTGCAGGTAGTATATTACAGAAACAATTCGAAGGAGAGAGAGAGGGTAGTGAAATGGGAAAGGAGAGAAAAATGATACATTCTTGAACTGACTATCCTCATGAATAATTGGGAAGCTGAGGAAACTCAAAGAGGGTGTCTCAGAACTACTAGCCCAGAGGAAAATGAGCAAAAGATAGTGAAAGTGTTAGTTGCTCAGTTGTGTCCAACTCTTTGGACCCCATGGACTGTAGCCGCCAGGCTCCTCTGTCCATAGGATTTCCCAGGCAAGAACACTGGAGTGGGTAGCTATTATCACCAAGAATACTGGAACAGGTAACCATTCCCTTCTTGATCCCTGATCCAGGGATCAAACCCAGGTCTCCTGCACTGCAAGCAGATTCTTTACTGTCTAAGCCACCAGGGAAGCATTTATCTATAAACTATGACTTCCATTGGTCAAGGGCGGTTCCAAGAACATTCAATTCCAAGATGTCCTCAAAACCAGAGTAGGGAACAATAGACAGGAGCAGTGGGTCCAATGTGAAGCAGTGTCAAATTGAAAGTCTATGAGGAAATAAACAATGCAGGAGTGGCTAGGGTAGGAGGTAAGGTCGAGATGATTTGATACTACACAAAAAGTGCCCTATACATGCCCTTATAGCAGCACTATAAGATAGGGTGGGCATTATTGTTACTCTCATTCTAAAAGTATCAACAATCTACTGTGCTATTACTAGTAAATGACTTGGAAACTCTCTGACTCAGTTTCCATAGCTGGAAAAAAGCAAAGATTTAGAGTTCTTACTCTTTCCATTATGAAAATAACTAAGAGAACAGCTGCAAAATGCTATAAGCTCCTAGAACACAGCTATGTAAATAAATTATTGTTATTGTGCTTTATAGTCAATTTGAAAACAAGATGAATCTTTTTTCATTTTAAAACATTGAATTCTACATCCAGCAAAATTGAAAGATACAGAGGGGCCAATTTTAGCTCTCATTCTTTATGCATATCTCCCACTGACTTTAAAGGGAGTTTGGCTCCCTCTGTCTATACATAATTATACAAAGTAATCACAAAATTCCATATTTTACTTCCCATATAATGAGCCTCAAAAGTCAATAATTAACTACAAATATTCATAGAAAATATTCCTTTCTAATTTTAGGATTGACAATTTATTGCTGCTTCTATTTTGTGCACCAATAACAACTAGAAGTATTACTTCTCAGAATGTATGCCCTCATTCAGGAGATAAGTGACTTCTTTTTATTGTATTGCATTGTGGCATTCTTTGAAGGAAGTCATACTGAAGCTTTTCCTGGCTCCCTGGCCATCTGTAACTCCATGCTACATCAGTACATCTCTACCTCAAAGTACAAGGAGGAGTCAGTCTATAGGGACCCATATGGATACAGGTGGCATGGAACTGTTGGGCTAGTAAACCACTGATGGCCCATAGTCTGAGCCCTGGGACATACAATTATAATAGCTTGAATGATTCTAATTTTTCCTGATTTAATTGACTGGGTTTTGGTACAGTTATGGAGCTATGACCATAGCCCTCAAGATTATAACCCATGCAATCATGCCCAGATCATCACAGTCACTTTCCTGAGATCCCAGGCCAACCAATGATATAGACAGAGAGAATCCAAGTACTGTATAATCTTGTGAGAACTCATTTCTTCTTTTTCTTCTTCTCCTTCTTCTTCCTCTCTTATTCATTGCTAGTTTGTATTATGCTCTAGGTCCTATTCTACATTTTAACTCATTAGTCCTTACAATAATTCCATGAAGTAACTGTGTTATCATATCCATTTTGAAAATGAGATAACTTATGCCTGGATGGGTTAAATAAATTGCCCAAAGTCACCCAGCTTGTCAATGGCTGGGAAGATATTTAAACCCAGGCCTATCTGATGCCAAAGTATTTATTTCTTCTAAGTAATATTCTGCCTCTGATGAAAGAAAGTTCTGTGTCCCTGGGACACAAGTTATCAGGGCAGATTCACACTACACATGAATTTGTTATTTCAGTATTATTGACCTAGTATAGATACAATCACTGTTCCGACCTCCACATCATGCACCCTAGCCATGATAATCTCTGGCTTTGACCCTATCCTGAAAGTTTGTGCCTAATCCCAAGAGTCTTTGGTATGAAGATCTAGAACCCAGAACATTCATAGTTTTGGTTTCTTCGGACCTTCATGATGCTTATATCCAAAAACCCTTCTCCACCCATTCATTTATTCAAAACATTTTTACTGAGCTGGGCCCTAGATGGCCATTACCCTGACATTAATGAAGCTTGCAGCCTAATGGGAGAGGCAGACAACACTCACATGTGCACATGCGCTTATACAAGTAATAAGTATGATGAAGGAAACAAATAGGGAGCTATTGCCAGAGAAAAACAGAAGTGGGTCTATTTTAGATTGTCAAGGAAGGTCACTCTGAGGTAGTAAGCTGGAAAGAGAAAGGATCTAGTCGTGTGAAGAGCCAGAGAAAGAGCACAGCAGACACAGGGAAGAGAAATGGCAATGGGCAGGAGGAAAGGGTTTGGATAGTTCAGCAATAGAAAGGAGACCAGTGTGGAGTGAGGCAGGAGGGGGATTGAGATGGAGGGGTAGAAGAATATGGAGCTCACCTTCTCCCACAAACACATCAAAAATACATCTACATGTGGAACGTCACAGAAAACCAACTGGAAACTGGCACATGATCTCCTAAACAACCAACCTGCAAGAAACATCTTCCTATAACCAAGTAGGACAGAGGAAAAAAAGTCATCAGGACAGGATCAGTGCCCCTGGGAAGTATCTGTAAAGAGCAGAAAATCTATAGGGGCATAACCTGACCCTTGGGAGTTTCCTTGCCTCCTAAGAAATCCATTGGGCCAAATAGAGGGGCTGGAGTAGCCCAAAATCTACTTGTGAGTGTGCACATGCTGGGTTTGTAACAATCAGGGCAGAGAGATACCAGCACCAGCTACCACTTTCCCCCACTTCCCAATCTGAAGGGCACACTAAGTGGGGCCACAACTATGCGGAGCTGCTAAGCACTAAATCTCAGACTGACAGGCCCTAGGAAAGGACTCATCTAGCTACATGGGGACAGCATGGAAGACCTGGGGTTTGGTCCAGCCAGAACCATGGAGCCCTTTGTCAGTGTGTACATGGTGGGGGTGGGTCTGACTGTGGAGCTCACTATTAATCAACTCATGGCAGGGACTGGTCTGGCTGGAGTAGACTTTGGTGTGCACACAAGTGGCATCACAGAAACACAACTTTCAGGTGGACAGCCCTTGGAGAAAATACATAGTGGTTCATTTCCTGGCAGGAGCACTCCGGCTCTGCCCTGACTACATGGCAGCTTAGAGCTGGATCTGGGGTGGACAGATTCTGAGAGAGGTCTGCCCCAGAGGCAACCCAGGTCCCAGGCAGCAGCACAAGTACCTAAGCTCCTGTAGCCAGCACCCGGGCCCCCAATACCAGCCCATTCCACACTATAGCCTAGTGCTAGGTCTGAGATGAACATAACAGAGAAAGGGACATGACCTTGGGCTGCTTCTGGGCAGACCTGCGGATGTCTGCACAGGCAGTGAATAGGTTGGCTGTGACCATATGGGTGGGATTCACTTGCTTCAGCAGTCACCTCTGTTGGGGCAGGGCATGCACAAGAGGGCAATGTAGACTGATCAAAACTGAACATCAGTGCTTCTATTCCAATAGCTGGGGAGCAGACCCTGTCCCTGACAAGGCTGTGACAGTCATGAAGCAATGAGGAAGCCTTGGTCAACATCCAGTGTAGGCTCTGGACACCACAACATCAATCACATCACCTATCAAGGTTAAATGGTCAGCAGACTCTCAGGAAAGACATGGTTGGCATCCACACAGAAAGCAGCACCAATAATATTGGACTCACACAATCTACACAGAGACATTCCCACATAAAATTATCCCAGTAGATAGCTGTTTCTCCTAAATTCACGGGGATAGATTTAAGTAATATTAAAAAGCAGAAGAACTACTCCTAATTAAAAGAACATGAGAAATCCCATGAAAGAACAAATAATGAAACAGACCCCAAGTTCAAAAAGGAGGTAGTAAAAATGTGAAAGGAATTAAGAAAGATTCTCAATAGAAATGCAGATCACTGTAACAAGGCACTAGATACTATAAACAGGAACCAATAAAAATTAGCCAACTCAATTGCTGAGATAAAAACCAATCTAGAAGCAATGAATAACAGATTAAATAATACAGAAGAATGAATAAGTGGCCTGGATGATAGAATAATGGAAACCACCCAATCAAAACAGCAGACAAAAAACAAATAGAAAAAAAAATAATAAAGGAATAAACATATGAAATTTATGGGATAATATAAAGTATGCCAACCTACACATAATAGGGGTCCTAGAAAGAAAAGAGAGAAAAGGGGATTGAAAATGTATCTGAAGAAGTTATGACTGAAAACTTCACAAAACTAAAGAAGGAAACAAATATCCAGGTACAGGAAGCACAGAGGGTCCCAAACAAGATGAACCCAAACAGACCCACACCAAGACATATCATAATTAAAATGGCAAAAGTTAAACAGAGAATTTAAAGACAGCAAGAGAAAAACAAAGAGTCATTTACAAGGGAAACTCCATAAACTGATTCCTCTACAGAAACTTTGCAGGCCAAAAGGGAATGGCAAAATATATTCTAAGTTCTGAAGGGAAAAACATGCAATCTAGGGTATTCAATCCAGCAAAATTATCATTTAGAATAGAAGGAGAGATAAAGAATTTCTCAGACAAGCAAAAACTAAAAGAATACAGCAATACTAAACCTACCCTAAAAGAAATATTAAAGGTTATTTTATAAATAGAAAAGAAGCTACAACTTTAGAAAAAAGAAAATCATAATAGGAAAGTCAAATGTATAAAAGAACAGAAGATCACTTAAATACAAAGCCAGTACACAGATTAAAAAAAGAATAAAATATTGTAAAAACTATTTTAACTATTAATGCAATAAACAGTGGAAAAAAGTGTGAAGATGTAAGATAGGACATCAAAATCACAAAATATGGGAGAGGGAATTTAAAAATCTTTTTAATGTGTTCAAATTTGAATGACTATCAATTAAGGGAGTAGATATAATTATGAGTCAACATACTTAAACTCCATGGTAGCTGAAAATCAAAAACACACAATAGATTCACAAAAACCAAAAAGAAAGGAACTCAGTTTACTTCAAGGGACTAAGGGCTCTGATCAAAATATATAGGCAGATTGGATTTTAAAAAAGAAAAAGAACCTGCAGTATGCTGCCTACAAGAGATCCACTTCAGTGTCAAAGACACAGACTGAAAGTGAGGATTTGGAAACAGATATTTTCTGCAAATGGAAATGGCAAGAAAGCAGGGATAGCAATAGTCATATCAGACAAAATAGACTTTAAAACAAAGTCCATAAAGAAAGACAAAGAAGAACTATATAATGATAAAAGGATCAATTCAAGAAGAGGATATTACACTTGTTAACATATATATAACCAACATAGGAGCACCTAAACATATAAAATAAATACGAACAGACATAAAGGATGAAACTGACAGAAATACAAAACTATGAATAGTAAGAGGCTTTAATACCCCCACTGAGATCAATGGATGGATCTTACAAACAGAAAATCAATAAGGCAACAGAGGTCCTAAATGACACAATAGACCAGTTGAATTCAATTCACATCTACAGGGCACTACATCCTCTCCTCTCCAAAAAATACATACTAAGTCACAAAACAAGCCTCAATATATTTAAGAAGATAGAAACTATTTCAAGCATATTTTCTGACCACAATGATATGAAACTAGAAATTAAACACAGGAATAAAAATGGGAAAAGAACAAGCAAATGGAAACTGAAAAATATTCTATTTAAAAAGCCAATAGGAAAATGATGTAGAAATCAGAAAAAACCTCATGAAAAATGGCAATGAAAACACAACCTTACAAAATCTACTGGATGCATCTAAAGCAGTTCTAAGAGGGAATTCCACAGCAGCAAAGGCTTTACACACTCACACACACACACACACACACAAAATCCCTCAAATGAACAA
This sequence comes from Odocoileus virginianus, assembly GCF_023699985.2. Classification (NCBI taxonomy): domain Eukaryota; kingdom Metazoa; phylum Chordata; class Mammalia; order Artiodactyla; family Cervidae; genus Odocoileus; species Odocoileus virginianus. Next base: position 5,845,847 of record NW_027224263.1, read on the forward strand.
CCTAATCTACCAGCTAAAAAGTTAGAAAAAAAAACAAAACCCAAACTCAGAAAAAGGAAGAAAATAAATGGAGAAGAAAAAAATTAAATGGAAATTTAAAAATAGGGAAAAAAATCAATGAAGCCAAGATCTGGTTTTTTGTTAAGATAAACAAAATTTGCAAAACTCTAGCCAGGTTCACAAAGAAGAAAAGAGAGAGGAGCAAAATAAACAAGATAAGAGATGAAACAGGAGAAATAACTGATAAGACAGAAATTAAAAAAAAAAAAACAATAGTGTGAACAGCTAAATTGGACAACCTAAAGAAATGAACAAGTTTCTAGAAACATACAGCTTGCCAAAACTGAGCCAAAAAGAAACAGATACTTTGAACAAACAGAGCACCAAAAGTGAAATAGACTCTGTCAAAAAAAAAAAAAAAAAAAGGCTCCCTGCGAACAAAAGTCCAGGACCAGAGAGATTTACTGGAGAATTCTACCCAACAGACAGAGAACTTATATCTGTCCTTCTCAAAATATTCCAAAAGACAGAAGATGAGGAAACACTGCCAAATTCATGCTATAAAGTCACCATCACCTTGATACCTAAACCAGAAAATACAATACAAAAAAAGAAAATTATGGGGCAATATCTATGATGAATATAGATATAAAAACCCTTAACAAAATATTGGCAAGACAAATCCAACCATATATGAAAAGGATCATACACCAAGAAACTTTGGAGCCATTGCAGGGTTGCAAGTATAGTTTAACACACAGAAAATCAATGTCATACACTATGAGAACAAAAGGAAAGACAAAATCCATGGTCATCTCAATAGATGCAGAAGAAGCATTTGACAAAATTCAATATTCATTCATGATAAAAACTCTCACCAAAGTGGGTATAGAGGGAATATATCTCAACATAATAAAAGCCATTTACAATAAACCCATACTCAACATCATACTCAAAAGTGAAAAGCTGAAAGCCTTCCCGTTAAATTCAGGAATATGACAAGGATGCCAATTCTCATAATTTCTATTCAACATAGTATTGGAAGTCCTAACCACAGCAATCAGACAAGAAAAAGAAAGGCATCCAAATTGGAAAGGAAGAGATTAAACTGTCACTATTTTCAGAAGACTGTATATAGAGAACTCTAAAGTCTCTGCACAAAATTATTAGATTAAATCAATTTAATAAGATAGTAGGATATAAGATTAATATATAAAAATCTGTTTCATTTCTTTATACTAACAATGAAATATCATAACATTTTTAAAAGTCTCACTTAAAATTGAGTTAAAAAAAAACCCCTAGGAATAAACTAAGGAAGTGAAAGACCTATATGCTGAAATGTATAAAATACTGATAAAGAAAACTGTAGATGATTCAAAGAAATGGAAAAACATCTCATGCTCTTGATTTGGAAGAATTAATGTTAAAATGGCCATGCTACCTGAAGGAATCTACAAAGTTAGTCATCCCTATCAAAATACCCATAACATTTTAACCAGAGCTACAACAAATAATCCTAAAATGTGTATGGAACCATAAAAAACCCAGAACTTTCAAGGCAATTCTGAGGAAAAAAGAACAAAACTGGAGGTACGATCTCCCAGACTTCAGATTATACTACAAAGCTATAGAAATCAGAATAGCATGATACTGGCACAAAAATAGATATATAGATCAATGGAACAGAATAGAGAACCCAGAAATAAACCACACACCTAAGGTCAATTAATCTACAACAAAGGAGGCAGAGTATATAATGGAGAAAAGACAGTCTTTTCAATAAGCAGTGTAGGGGAAGCTGGACAGCTACATGTAACTCAATGAAATCAGAACACTTCTTCACACCAAATACAAAAATACACTCAGTGGTTCAAGACCTAAATATAAGACATGACACTAAAAAACCCCTAGAAAAGAACATGGGTAAAATAGGCTTGTATGTAAATCATGGTGATACTTTCTTACACCAGTCTTCCATGGCAAAAGAAATTAAAGCAAAAGCAAACAAATGGAACTTAATAAAATGTATAAGCTTTTTCAGAGCAAAGGAAGCTATCAACAAAATAAAAAGACAACCTACAGACTGGGAGAAAATATTTGGAAACAATGCAACTGACAAGGGCTTAATTTCAAAAATATACAAACAGCTCATACAACTCAATATCAAAAAAATCCCTGAATAACCCAATCAAAATATGCACAGAAAATTGAAATGGACATTTCTCCAAAGAAGACAGACAGGCACATGAAAAGATGTTCAATATTTCTAATTATTAGAGAAATACAAATCAAAACCACAATGAGGTATCACCTCACACTGATCAGAATGGCCATCATCAAAATGTCTTTAGATAATAAATTCTGAACAGAGTATGGAAAAAGTGAACCCTCCTACACTGATGATAGGAAAATAAATTGGTATAGCCATTATGGAAAACAATCTGGTGATTGTTTAAAAAAGCTAAAATTTGAGCTACCATGATCCATATATCCAGAAAAGATGAAAACTCTAACTTGGTGAGATACACACAACCCAATTCTCATAGCAGCATTATTTATGATAGCTAAGACATGGAATCAACCCCACTGCCCACCAATAGATGATTGGCTTATGAAGATGTGCTATATACATACAATGGAATATTACTCAGTCATAAAAACAAAAAATAAAATAATTAATTAGTAACATAGATGGACATAGAGAAGATCATACTGAGTAAGTCAGACAGAAAAAGACAATTATATGATATCATTTACATGTGGAATCTAAAAAATAATACAAATGAATCTATATACAAAACACAAACACACTTCAGATACAGAAAAAAAAATTATGGTTATCAAAGGGGAAAGGGAGCAGGGGTAAGGGATAAATTATGAATATGAGGTTAACAGATACAAATTACTATACATAAAATAGCCAAGCATCGAGGAATTACTGTATAGTACGGAGAATTATACCCAGTTCAGTTCAGTTCAGTCACTCAGTCGTGTCCGACTCTTTGCGACCCAAGAATCACAGCACGCCAGGCCTCCCTGTCCATCACAAACTCCCGGAGTTTACTCAAACTCATGTCCATTGAGTCAGTGGTGCCATCCAGCCATCTCATCTTCTGCCGTCCCCTTCTCCTCCTACCCCCAATCCCTCCCAGCATCAGGGACTTTTCCAATGAGTCAACTCTTCGCAAGAGGTGGCCAAAATACTGGAGTTTCAGCTTCAGCATCAGTCCTTCCAACGAACACCCAGGACTGATCTCCTTCAGGATGGACTGGTTGGATCTCCTTGCAGTCCAAGGGACTCTCAAGAGTCTTCTCCAACACCACAGTTCAAAAGCATGAATTTTTTGGCGCTCAGCTTTCTTCACAGTCCAACTTTCACATCCATACCTGACCACTGGAAAAACCATAGCCTTGACCAGACATACCTTTGTTGGCAAAGTAATGTCTCTGCTTCTCAATATGCTGTCTAGGTTGGTTATAACTTTCCTTCCAAGGACTAAGCGTCTTTTAATTTCATGGCTGCAATCACCATTTGCAGTGATTTTGGAGACCAAAAAAATAAAGTCTGACACTGTTTCCGCTGTTTCCCCATATATTTTCCATGAGGTGATGGGACCAGATGCCATGATCTTAGTTTTCTGAATGTTGAGCTTTAAGCCAACTTTTTCACTCTCCTCTTTCACCTTCATCAAGAGGCTTTTAATTCCTCTTCACTTTCTGCCATAAAAGTGGTGTCATCTGCATATCTGAGGTTATTGATATTTCCCCTGGCAATCTTGATTCCAGCTTGTGTTTCTTCCAGCCCAGCACTCCTCATGATGTACTCTGCCTATAAGTTAAATAAGCAGGGTGACAATAGACGGCCTTGAGGTACTCCTTTTCCTATTTGGAACCAGTCTGTTGTTCCATGACCAGTTCTAATTGTTGCTTCCTGATCAGAATACAGGTTTCTCAAGAGGCAAGTCAGATGGTCTGGTATTCCCATCTCCTTCAAAATGTTCCACAGTTTATTGAGATCCACACAGTCGAAGGCTTCGGCATAGTCAATAAAGCAGAAGTAGATGTTTTTCTGTAACTCTTGCTTTTTTGATGATCCAGCAGATATTGGCAATTCGATCTCTTGTTCCTCTGCCTTTTCTAAAACCAGCTTGAACATCTGGAAGTTCTCAGTTCACATATTGCTGAAGCCTGGCTTGGAGAATTTTGAGCATTACTTTACTAGTGTGTGAGATGAGAGCAATTGTGTGGTAGTCTGAGCATTCTTTGGGATTGCCTTTCTTAGGGATTGGAATGAAAATGGAACTTTTCCAATCCTGTGGTCACTGCTGAGTTTTCCAAATTTGCTGGCATATTGAGTGCAGCACTTTCACAGCATCATCTTTCAGGATTTGAAATAGCTCAACTGGAATTCCATCACCTCCACTAGCTTTGTTCATAGTGATGCTTTCTAAGGCCCACTTGACTTCACATTCCAGGATGTCTGGCTCTAGGTCAGTGATCACACCATTGTGATTATCTGGGTCATGAAGATTTTTTTGTACAGTTCTTCTGTGTATTCTTGCCACCTCTTCTTAATATCTTCTGCTTCTGTTAGGTCCATACCACTTCTGTCCTTTATTGAGCCCATCTTTGCATGAAATCTTCCCTTGGTATCTCAAATTTTCTTGAACAGATCTCTAGTATTTCCTATTCTATTGTTATCCTCTATTTCTTTGCATTGATCGCTGAGGAAGGCTTTCTTATATCTCCTGGCTATTCTTTGGAAATCTGCATTCAAATGGGAACACCTTTCCTTTTCTCCTTTGCATTTTGTCACTGGGAAGACCCAGAGGGATCAGGTAGAGAGGGAGGTGGGAGGGGGGGATCGGGATGGGAAATACATGTAAATCTGTGGCTGATTCATGTCAATGTATGACAAAACCCACTACAATATTGTAAAGTAATCAGCCTCCAACTAATAAAAATAAATGAAAAATAAGTTGCTATAGACTGGGATCAAGAGGATTCTTATACACATTAAATTTGAGAGAAAAAATGGAATGTCTTGTGGTTGTTAAATAGCTGATATGTGAAAGGATTTGTATAACGAGATAGAGAATTTGGTCAGGGAAGTTGAAAATGTAAAGGAGAACCGAATGGAAAGTAGCAATAAAAAATATAATAACAGAAATAATCCCAATGAGTAAGTTTAATAGCAGATTAGACACAGTTGAAGAGAGAAATAATAAGGCAGAAGATAACTCAGAAGAAAATAAATGAAGGACACAAACACAGTGGGCAGAAATTACAGAAAACACCATAAAAGATATACAGAATATTTTTAAAATATATAACTGGAGCTCCAAGGGATAGTTTTTTTTCTTGATGCATCATATAGGTGGCACCCCAGAGCAATGAAAAATGGACTCTCTTTTCAGTGAATAATCTTCAGTCAGCTGGATATTTATATAGAACAAAAATGAACTTTAACTTGTACTCTAAACCATATTCACATAGCAACTCCAAGCATTTTATAAAGCTAAGTTTAAAAATAAGAAAGGTTTTAGAAGATAACTTAGAAAAAAAACATTTTCATAATCTTGGGGCAGGCAAAGACTTCTTAAAGAAAATGCAGAAGAAACCAATCAACTGTTAAAGGAAAGGCTGATTAAATGAGTTATACTAAAATTTTAAAACTCTGCTCATCAAAAAACATCTTTAAGGAAATGAAAACCCTACAGTGGAAGAAGATATTTTCATTTCATATAACTCATAAGGGAATTGTATCTAGAATTGATAAGGTTTACACAAGAGTCAGACATGTCTTAGGAACTAAGCAACAACAACCGAGTTCAAAAAGAAAGAGACACAAATAAATCAACAGAATATTAGACATGAGGCTTGAATAGACATTCCAAAAAATAGCCAATAACATGAAAAAAGTCTTAACTTCACTAATAATCAGATAAATGTAAAGGAAACCACAATGAGCTACCACTGTACCCTCACCAGAATAAAATTGCACACACACACACACACAAATGGAATGCCTTGATAAAGGTCAATCATTAACCTTCGATAATTAATTAACATCTTTTATTTGTTGATACCTAGCTGGGTAGGCAGTAATAAACTCGTGGATGGCCCTGGAAAGTGAAAGATCTCTCAAAGGTAAATAAGAAAATAGGTAGGTGAGATATGGAAAAGAAGAAAGGATGTATGACAGTTTCTTCCTACTTCAGTATTATGCAATGAGGGAAGATCCTCACCATTGTCATTGTACACATACATTGGAACAAACTTGAAAGCAAATCACTCATTTTTTGCTGCTACTCAGAGCACCTATCTATTGTTTCATTAACAACACCATTGTTGTTTCATTAACAACAACAGTCATTGTTTCATCGTAACACCCCTTTTAGGTAGACAAAATAGTCATTCTTAATACATGAAAGAGAAAATTGAGTGGCAAACAAGTCTTCAATCAAATCATCCAGCTGATGATTTGGGTAAGTTTCCAGCCCAAGTTTCTGCCAGGATTGTTTAACTAATTAATTCTTCCAATAATATCTTCCACAGGTCTAGAGACAAGGTGCCATCACATAAAACCTAGGGAATCAAATCTTGCATTCAGTGATACACATTTTTTGCCCACAAAGGGACAATTTAAATGCTACATGGCACAAGGAAAGGACAATAAAGGGAATTCAATATGTATCAGAAAAGTTCAACCAATATACAAATGATTGGGGTGTGTTTTAAGTGCCTCCTGGTTTCTTAACTCTTGTTATCAATGCAGGGAAGACTAAGCATTGTGAACTTTATACTTTAAGAATATTTTGTTCTTGTTGCCTAGGTTCTCAATCTCACCTCTTCACCTTGCCTGTGATGTCTTAATCATCTCCATGGCAACCATGTGACCTCAGAGACAGACTAGAAAGCCAGAAAAAATTAACAACCAGTACAGCAACCAGATCCCCTCAGAACTGCAGACTATGGTTGGAGCACTGAGGATCAAGTTCAACCAGTAAGTATTCCATTTCTGACTGACTGTTCTCTAGAGCAGCACTTCTCAAACTTCAGTGAATACTCAAATCACCTAGAGAATCTTGTTAAAATGGAATACTCATCCAGTAGGTCTGGGATGGGGTCTTAGGGTCTATATTTCCAACAACCTCCCTAGAGATGCCAAAGCTACTGGTTCCCTGGGAGTTTATGGCATGACCAGGGCCAAGAACTGTCATTATGCCAAAGTAATGTAAGCACGACTTCATTTGGAGTCCCAGAGGAAGTGCTGTTTTGGACAGCAGTCCTGATGAACATGACATCTCTGATATTAGCTGGTTGTGTGTCCTTGGATAAATATTTTTACCTCTCTGAGTCTGTTTTTCTTCTCTGTGAAATTATGAATGTAGTCTGGATGATTTCTAAGATCAGTTTGGGTTGTAAACTTGTTTGATTCTCTTATAAAGAAGGAAAATGTAGAACCAAAGGCTTAGTCTGAGGGCAAAATGCCCCTATATTATCAAAGGAATGATGAAAGTAATCTACTATATCTGTTTCCTTTATCTTCTTAATTCCAAATCTTCTGTGTGCCTTCAGGTAATTTATTTCTTCTAAATGGGGATAATATTGGCATTTTTCTAAAGAAGAGGCAACATTGAACAGTGGATAACAGTTTTGAACTTTTCTGAACTCTCAACATACCTTTGTGACCTAACAGCTAACAGCTTTGGCTACTTGCTCGTGACGCTGTCCCTCTGATCACAGAGCAAAACCTCTGTCTGCCACTGGTATCCAGTTCTGGTACTCAATTCTGCCTAGTCCCATTTTATTCCAGAAGATGCAATAGAGAGTTACTCAGAATCACCTCCTACCCTATTGCTGTTGAAGTAGTATGAGAACTTTCTTCTTGAGTTCCAGCAGTCATTTGGTGAGCCCACAGAAGAGAAAATGAACCCCCTGGTGAATACAAAGGTTGACAAAGAAGACAACGTTTCTCAGCAGGATGACACAACTTTTCAGCTCCTTCCTGAGAATCTAAGATATGATGAATCCAGTCAGAGGGATCATTTCCAAGAAGAACTAGCTGACTCCATTCAGGATGAAGTTAGTGACGCAGATCTGATGGGCAATCTCCCAAAACATGTCATGACTCAGTGTATTCAGTTCAGCAAGAAATGTAGTGACCAGCCAGATCTTCTACCAAGCTTCTCCAACCACACACAGCCAGCATCCAACGAAGACCCTACACAGCTGCAAGGAAGTGAGACACCTGTCATTCCAATCAAAAGAGCCCGCCTGCAAAAAGTTCAGCCATGCCTCTACTGCAGCCACAGTGGCCAGTTCACAACTGATTGCCTTGCCGAAAGTTCTCAAGCCCCAGCAAAGATAAGCAACCCAACTCATCAGTAAGAGGAACCCAGGCAAGTCACATTGTTAACATACTCTCTCACCTCCAGCCTTACTGTTTGATAGCCTGCATTAACGTTTAAAATACAGGTGGGGAACTGATACCACTTTACAGACAGTCGGAAATTCATGCTTCTGAGAATTTCAACAACCAGATCTTTTTCATTTGCTGACCCATCACCAGACCTGATCCAACAATGATGAAAACAACTTCCATGCACTTTCTGCACCTGGGACTAACTTTCCAAGAGTACTGAAAGCCTGAAGGAAAAAGTCTGCTCATTCGGACCCAATGGAAACCACTCTGGCAATGCATTGGAAAACTTCATCCTCACCAATGGGTAATAGACACCAGGGTTGAGTTTTGTGGCCCTAGTCTTTATGCCTACACTTGGCCCGAAGCCTCTCACCCTCACTCTCATGGGTCTGTATGCTAGTTCCCTGTTTGTTTTTTTTTAGGACTCTTGGCTGAAGTCCCAGTTGCATTTCCATATCCTACCAACATTTTCTACTAGAAGCTGAATCCTGATCCACCTGTTGACTAGGTTATACCTTAAAATAAACCAACTGTCATGGAAACACAGTTCTGCCACCATTTCATATGATAATTTATTTTATTACTATTTAAATGCTTCTGCTTGCCCAACCACCTGAAACTTTTGCTATTGACAGACTTGATGGTATTGACCTCCAAGTTCTCTGCTTGGAACTTTGGGTACACTTCTTTGAGAATTAGCCCTTCAGGTTGGTGCATGTTTTTAGCCAAGCCCTAGCTGCCTCCCTTTTGCTTCAAACCTACTTCAGGTTCCAGCATGCCTTATGTCCAAGTCAAAATGCTCTGGGATGATGACCTCTCATAACTATTTAGTGAGAGTTGGAGAATGTGTTACATCATAATGACTATGTCTGAAGCATGTCCTTGCTTCCGGATATAGGGGACCTGGCTGACTAAATCTCACTAAACACTGAGGATCAGGCGCTTCAGTAGTTTCTGACTCTAGAGGCCTCAGCATGATCTAGGATCTCTGCCCCTTGATGCTAAGCTCTACCCCTATAGATAACCTCTGGGGACCCCTTAACTAGTTGAGGATCTTAAAGAGTAGTTAATGGCAGACAATTTTCTGAACCATCTCATGTTTAAGATCCTGGGGTATATACATCAATGGGCTTCCCTGTTGGCTCAGACAGTAAAGAATCTTCTTGCAATGTGGGAGATCCGGGTTCAATCCCTGGGTTGGGAAGTTCCCCTGGAGGAGGGCATGGCAATCCACTCCAGTATTCTTCCCTGGAGAATTTCCATAAATGGAGGAGCCTGGGGGCTACAGACCATGGGGTCACAAAGAGTTGGACACAACTAAGCATACAGCACACATACATCAACACCATCTGTCCATAAAACCCATGAAATGAGGGTGCGATTGTTTGTACTGTGTTTTTGGCATAGCTCCACTCTGTGTATGGATTCCTAATGCTACTGAACAAAAGCAGGGCTAGGCTGAAAAGGAAAAATCCCTGAAGATGTTAAGGTTATGCAGTGATAATTGGTGTATTCTGGTAGTGATCTGCTCTTTGTTCCCTGATTCTTCATGCTAGAGTATGTTCCCATAATGGATTCCTTGATGTAATACTAGTTAATCAGTATTTCCTAGCATCCAGCAAGGCCACTCAGAACTTGAAGCATCGCTGTAGCTTGTCCTAGAAAATTGTGGTTTAACAGTACCTAGATCCAACTAGGACCTTATTACCCTTAGCTTAAAGCACTAGCAAACAGATATTTTCACTTATCAGCGCCTTACTAACCACTGTGGCAATTCTTATTTGTATTTGCACGGAGTCTGCTTTACCAATAGCTTGCTATATATCCACCTTACTGCATATGTTCTCACAACAAGGAGACCTGAATGCACATAGTTCCCCTGTGCTGAGAAATTCCCACAAGTGTTGGGATTATTTGAGAGACTCTAACAGGTAGCTCTATTTGAAATTTAAGTGATTCTGGCATTACCTGCAGGTATCCTGATCTAGCACCACCAATTCTGTCATAAAGGACTAACCCAATGGCCTCCAGTCTCTTTCCTTACTGACTCCAGTGTGGTCCTGGTATGTTGATAGGAGCATTCAATTGACTTAACCACCAATCTTTCTTTATCTTAGTGCCACAGTTTATCACAGACTTCCCAGGTATCTCCGTGGTAGAGAATCTGCCTACCAAGTAGGAGACATGGGTTCAATCCCTGGGTCAGGAAGATCCACTGAGAAAGAAATGACATCCCACTTCAGTATTCTTGCCTGCAAAATCCCAAGGATATAGGAACCTGGTGGGCTACAGTCCATGGGGTCACAAAGAGGTGGACATGATTTAACAACTAAACATTGACAACCACAATTTATCATTAATTTTTATGTACATGTACTTTTGACATATAAAATGTCCCTTTATGTTATGCAGACTTTCCAGGTGGCACTAGTGGTAAAGATCCTGGCTGCCAATGCAGGAGCCAATAGATGTGAGTTTGATCCTTGGGTCAGGAAGATCCCCTGGAGAGGAAAAGGCAACATACTCCAGTACTCTTGCCTGGAAGATTCTTGCCTGGACACAGGAACCTGGTGGGCTAGAGTACACTGGGTCACAAACATTCAGAGATGACTGAAGCGACTTAGCACACACACACTTTATTTTATGCAGAAGACTTTCCTTCTGCAGCAACATTACCTTCTTCTCCAGATTTCATAGCCTCTAAGAACAGACAGTTACCTGTGGGCTATGAAGTTCAGTTCACCTCCTACTCCTAGAAGCCACTTGTTGAGAATTTCCCAATCAGGGACTTCTTGTACTCTGTGTGAGGTAATCCAACAGCCAGACTGAGCATATGAAGAGGATGCTAGGTCAATGCTTTCCTGCCCACTAGCTAGTGACCATTTTGTTTGCCACTTAAACAAGCTGTGGTAGTGATACCATCCTCTTCAATTAGAATGAGTTAGCATAAAGTTACATGGATGATTCCTATACCTAAGTGAATTTATCTCAGAGTGAAACTAATTAAAATCTACAGAGAGCAAATGACATGTACCCTACTCAAAGATTCAGTCTGCAATTGCAAAGGCTTGGGGAACCCCGAGGTCCAATCAAGGTTGTAGTTTCAGAGGGGGGCAAATGTGCTACATGGTTGATGCAAGCAAGCAAGAAATAATCTAATCATTTTACAAGTATGAAGAAGGAATTGTTAACAAGAGAATGGTTTGCATGGGATATAGAAGTAGGAGGGAGTAATTAAAGAGCCATAGGATATAAGTAATCTCTCGTGTCAGAGAGGGAACACTAACCCACAGGCAATTTGGCAGGTCCATATACAATGGGATAGAGGCACCGGTCATCCCACTTTGTGCCTAATGGCATTAGGTTGCTAAGCCATTAAGATTGTCAACTAACACTCCATGACTCCATATTAAAAAGCAGAGACCTTACTTTGCCAACAAAGGTCCATCTAGTCAAGGCTATGGCTTTTTCACTAACCATGTATGGATGTGAGAGTTGGATGGTGAAGAAAGCTGAGTGCCAAAGAATTGATGCTTTTGAACTGTGGTGTTGGAGAAGACTCTTGAGAGTCCCTTGGACTGCAAGGAGATCCAACCAGTCCATCCTAAAGGAGATCAGTCCTGAATGTTCATTGGAAGGACTGATGCTGAAGCTGAAACTCCAATACTTTGGCCACCTGATGCGAAGAGCTGACTCATTTGAAAAGACCCTGACACTGGGAAAGATTGAAGGCGAGAGGAGAAGGGGACGACAGAGGATGAGATGATTGGATGGCATCACTGACTCAATGGACATGAGTTTGAGTAAACTCCGGGAGTTGGTGATGGACAGGGAGACCTGGTGTGCTGCAGTCCATGGGGTCACAAAGAGTCGGACATGACTGAGCAACTGAACTGAACCTAACTGACTCCATGCTCTAAGAATTAACCTGATTATAATTACTTTCCCACATAAACTTAGTTACAGGGAGGAAACTTGCTAACTAGTTGACATGAAGTATTCTAGCCTCCTTTGCAGTTAATTCTCATTATAAGTGATTAAATAGGTGTTTGGTTTATACCTCAGTTTCTGTGGTTTTAATATCATCCACCCTCCAGACCCTAATCACCTCTGAGCACACTGGAAACAAAATAAGACTCTCACCATGCAATGTCAGAAGTCACAGTGTGAACTGCAGTGAATTCACTGAAGATTGTCCTCCCTGGAACCTTGTCTCAAAAGTCTCCCTGTTTCTCTCTCTCTCTCGTTTGTCCACAACTCTAATAACATTTCTAAAGACCTATGATTTTCATTTCCTGTACTTCCTTCCACTCATACCCAGTACCATGGTACATAGCATAAGTAATAGCTTCTTTTAATACCACATAGTTAATTGTAACCATCAGAGTATACTGCCCTGGATGAAGACACAACACATGACTGTAGGCATGAGACCCTGATGTACACCTTTAGAAAGAGAAGATGGTATGATTGACCTAATTCTCACCCACCTCCATTCTGTTCAGTTTGCAACACATGAGACCTATGTCACTGCCTTCCCCTCTATGCATGATGTTTAAAGCAAATGTCACCCTTTTTGTGGGCTCTGGAATGTCTTCACCAGCACCATCTTGTCTATGACCATGACAGACATCGCTGAAACAAAATAGAGAATTTAAGATATATCAGCATCTTGGCAAAATCTAACACCTCATGCCCTTGGGAGAGCTCTGGAAGCACGTGTTGCATTTGCAAAGCCTTCTCCGTTGTAAAGCCTTCTCATGCTTCCTTCCCTCACTGTGAATATTCAGGCTTCATCTGGCCAGGAAAATGGAATAACATTCAATGGATTATTGCGTCATGAATCTTCAGTGTCACCTTTGTACAAAGGTCACTGCCCATACTTTACAAGCAAAAGTCCTGGAAGTGAGTTATACCATTTAGTAGAATCAGCAGAACTAACTTGGTATCTGGACCACACTTTCCAGTCATTGATTGCCTCTATAATTTTGAATAGTCATGCACTAAATCATTGGAATTGCTTCTGATTTTGACTTTATTCTGCAGTCTGTTAGAACCCGCTTCCTGCTCACTGATTTCTGGTACACACCTCACATGGAACTGGTTCTGTTGTATCTCCATCTCAGTGATAAGCCAACTATGACTGCATTCCAGCCACCTCATTTACTTTCACAAGGAAAACCCTGTAGAATTTAAGCTTTCCTATGAGTAGAAGATTCATCCCTTTGGGCATAAAATCTGGCTTTGTGTGCATCTAGAGAAAAGGAATGAATAATCAGCTTATGTCAGACACTGTGCTCAGTGCTGTGTTAATGATACTCATTGAATTTCACATTTCTAAAAAATAGAATATGTGTTTCTGGTATTTAACGATTACTACCTTATGGGACAGGTGTCATTTTTCCATTTAAATATGATAATATGAAAGTTCAGAGCAGTGAACTCAGTTCAGTTCAGTTCAGTCGCTCAGTCATGTCCGACTCTTTCAGACCCCATGCATCGCAGCACGCCAGGACACCCTGTCCATCACAAACTCCTGGAGTATACTCAAACTCATGCCCATCGAGTCGGTGATGCCATCCAGCCATCTCATCCTCTGTCGTCCCCTTCTCCTCCTGCCCCCAATCCCTCCCAGCATCAGGATCTTTTCCAATGAGTCAACTCTTCGCATCAGGTGGCCAAAGTATTGGAGTTTCAGCTTCAGCATCAGTCCTTCCAATGAACACCCAGGACTTACCTCCTTCAGGATGGACTGGTTGGATCTCCTTGCAGTCCAAGGGACTCTCAAGAGTCTTCTCCAACACCGCAGTTCAAAAACATCAATTTTTCGGCGCTCAGCTTTCTTCACAGTCCAACTCTCACATCCGTACATGACCACTGGAAAAACCATAGCCTTGACTAGATGGACCTTTGTTGGCAAAATAATGTCTCTGCTTTTTAACATGCTATCTAGGTTGGTCATAACTTTCCTTCCAAGAAGTAAGCGTCTTTTAATTTCATGGCTGCAGTCACCATCTGCAGTGATTTTGGAGCCCCAAAAATAAAGTCTGACACTGTTTCCACTGTTTGCCCATCTATTTCCCATGAGGTGATGGGACCAGATGCCATGATCTTAGTTTTCTGAATGTTGACCTTTAAGCCAACTTTTTCACTCTCCTCTTTCACTTTCATCAAGAGGCTTTTTAGTTCCTCTTCACTTTCTGCCATAAGGGTGGTGTCATCTGCATATCTGAGGTTATTAATATTTCTCCTAGCAATCTTGATTCCAGCTTGTGCTTCTTCCAGCACAGTATTTCTCATGATGTACGCTGCCTATAAGGTAAATAAGCAGGGTGACAATATATAGCCTTGACGTACTCCTTTTCCTATTTGGAACCAGTCTGTTATTCCATGTTCAGTTCTTTTTTTTTTTTTTTTGATCATTCTTTTTTTTAATTTAAATTTTTTATTTATTTTACTTTACAATATTGTATTGGTTTTGCCATACATTTACTTGAATCCACCATGGGTGTCCATGCGTTCCCCATCCTGAACCCCCCTCCCAACTCCCTCCCCATCCCATCCCTCTGCTTCATCCCAGTGCACCAGCAATGAGAATCCTGTGTCATGCATCAAACCTGGACTGGCGATTCATTTCACATATGATAATTTACATGTTTCAATGCCATTCTCCCATATCATCCTACCCTCGCCCTCTCCCACAGAGTTCAAAAGACTATTCAATACATCTGTGTCTCTCTTGCTGTCTCACATACAGGGTTATCATTACCATCTTTCTAAATTCCATATATATGCATTAGTATACTGTATTGGTGTTTTTCTTTCTGGCTTACTTCACTCTGTATAATTGGCTCCAGTTTCATCCACTTCATTAGAACTGATTCAAATGTATTCTTTTTAATGGCTGAGTGATATTCCAGTGTGTATATGTACCATTTACCACAGCTTTCTTATCCATTCGTCTGCTGATGGGCATCTAGGTTGCTTCCATGTCCTTGCTATTATAAACAGTGCTGTGATGAACATTGGGTACATGTGTCTCTTTCAATTCTGGTTTCCTCAGTGTGTATGCCCAGCAGCGGGATTCCTGGGCCATGTCCAGTTCTAACTGTTGCTTCCTGACCTGCATACAGGTTTCTCAAGAGGCAGGTCAGGTGGTCTGGTATTCCCATCTCTTTCAGAATTTTCCAGTTTATTGTGATCCACACAGTCAAAGGCTTTGGCATAGTCAATAAAGCAGAAATAGATGTTTTTCTGGAACTCTCTTGCTTTTTTGATGATCCAGCAGATGTTGGCAATTTGATCTCTGGTTCCTCTGCCTTTTCTAAATCCAGCTTGAATATCTGGAAGTTCATGGTTCACATGTTGCTGAGGCCTGGCTTGGAGAATTTTGAGCATTACTTTACTAGCGTGTGAGATGAGTGCAATTGTGTGGTAGTTTGAGCATTCTTCGGGATTGACTTTCTTTGGGATTATATGTATAATGTGAAATACATATTTGTAAATATGTGTATGTATAAATTGAATATTTTGCTGTATACCTGAAACTAACACAATATTGTAAATCAACTATACTTCAATTAAAAAAGAAGAAGAAGAAAGGTGACCGGAGTACTTTGAGCTTACTGATCAAAACAGTAAGAGAGACTACTAGGAGATGAGGCTGTAGAAGGATGCTGGGGCCAGATCTTGACCAGACTCTGTTGGAGGCCTTGAAAAAGTATTTTTGTTTACTTCTCAAATTCATGGGAATACTTTAGTTTCTAAGTGCTGGAGTGATGTGATATAATTCTTTGTATGTAAGATCATTTTGACTATTGTGTGGAAAATAAATTATAAGAAGAAAAAAGTGGAGGAAGAGTGACCAAGTAGTAAGTTTTTTAGGCTTGCAGTTTTTCAGGTGAGAGATAACAGCTTGATAGGATGATAGTCATGGAGGTGGCAAGAAATGGAGAGATCCAACATGTATTTTGATGGTGGAACTTACAAGATTTGCTGATAGACTGGAGGGTGAAGAAAAGTTAACAATCAAGAATGACTCTCAGGTCTTGATCTGAGCAACTGAAGGACATCATTTATCAAGATGGAGTATGTGATAGGAGAAACAGATGTTGGGGGGGATGGATACAAGAATTCTGTTTTGGTCATATTCTACTTGATAGGCCTATAAGACCTAAGTGAAGACACTGAATTGGCAATCAAGTAAATAAATCTGGAGTCCCGGGAAGACATCAGGGCTAGATATGTACATTTAGGAATCAAAATATAGATGGTAAATAAAACCATGAATCTGGATGAAATCATCTAGGGAGTCTGTTTATTTTGTCTCTTGCCTACTCTAGTCCCACATTAGAATGTAAGCTCCATGGAGGCAGGTATTTCTATTTACTGGTGATTCTTTAGTGCCTATATTTGTTCACTTATTAAAAATTCATTGAACATACAAAATGAATTATTTTTTTTCATTTATTTTTATTAGTTGGAGGCTAATTACCTTACAATATTGTAGTGGGTTTTGTCATACATTGACATGAATCTGCCACGATTTACATGTATTTCCCATCCTGATCCCCCCTCCCACCTCCCTCTCTACCCGATCAGTACCTCTCAATAGGTGACACTTGGGCCTACTCTAGCCTCCTATTCCTTGTTTCTTTCTTTCTTTTTTTTTTTACTATATAAGTTTCAGGTAACAGCATTATAATTTGGCATCTGTATACACTACAAAGTGATCACCACCACAAGTATAGTTATCATCCACCACCTATTTCCCCTATCTCCAACTCCCTTCCCCTCTGGTAACTGCTAATCCGTTTTGAGTTTACTTGTTCATTTGCTCTGTTTAGATTCCATATATGCATGAAGTTATACAGCATTTGTATCTCTTCATTTGACTTATTTCACTTAGCATAATATTTTTAAAGTCCACCTATGTTGTCAAAAATGGTCGAATTCTTTCTTTTTTATGATCAAGTAGCATTTCACTGTGTACATATATTGTGTCTTCATTATCCATTCATCCATCAATGGACACTTAGGTTGTCTCCATGTTTTGCCTATTGCAAACAATGCTGCAGTGAATATAAGGGTAAATATCTTTTCGAATTAGTGTTTTTGTTTTCTTTGGGTAAATATCCAAAAGTAGAATAATTGGGTCATGTGGTAGTTTTATTCCTAATCTTTTGAGGAGTATCCATACTGTTTCCATAGTGGCCACAGCATTTCACATTCCCACAAAAAGTGCTTAGGGTTCCCTTTTCAGCACATCCAACATTTGTTATTTCTTGTGTATTTTTACAATAGCCATTCTGATAGGGGTGAGGTGATATCTCTTTGTGGTATTGATTTGCATTTCCCTGATAATTAGTGATGTTGAGCTTCTTTTCATATACCTATTGCCTATCTGTATGTCTTCTTTAGGAAAAGTACTATTCAGGTCCTCTGCCCATTTTTTAATCAGGTCATTTGATTTTTTTCATTGTTGTGTTGTATGAGTTCTTTACATATTTTGGATATTAACCCCTTATCAAATATATGATTTGGAAATACCTTCTCCCATTCAGTATTTTTTTTATTCTTTGTTTTCTTATGAGGAGCATTAGTCACTCATAACAACTGCCATCGCATCTCCAAGTTCCAGGGAAAGTAATTATCTGGTCACATCTGCCTCTCCTGATGTTTCCTTCTCTATGGGTTTCTTTTGCCTAGGTAGGCCTTGTGACTTTTTTACTTACCACCATTTCCACTTCTTTACCCTATTATCCAAACTTAGAGAGGACTTGTACAATTGAAATTCTCATGGGAGTATCTGACTTGAGGTTGGGTTGAGAAGTGGCAAAGTCTGCCTGGAGAGGTAAAA
Source organism: Odocoileus virginianus (assembly GCF_023699985.2). Lineage (NCBI taxonomy): Eukaryota > Metazoa > Chordata > Mammalia > Artiodactyla > Cervidae > Odocoileus > Odocoileus virginianus. The sequence continues at coordinate 5,864,137 of NW_027224263.1, forward strand.
GGGGATAAATGCACTAGTGCCTCATTTTGTCACACTCCTCTAGGCAAATCCAACTCACTGCTTGTGCATAGACTGGGCTGCTTAAATGTATTATCTAGAACTTGTAACTCCATAAATATTCCCAGGCTGCTTGTAATCCAATTGTACTGTGTAATTTTCTCCAGATACTTTCAAAACAAATCCTCATTGCGTGTCCAATCTGAGTGCCATCCAACATGATGTGACATTAATTTAATGCTTCAAAGTAGACCTGTGTTGGTTCAAGACAATGTCATTAGAAGCTACTTTCCCTGGGTTATTTCTCTTGTTCAGAAACTCACTGAACAATCTGAAACATTCAGATAACCAGTTTGTTGTAGACTAAGGACATTATTTGCTTTAAAAATGGATATCACTTTAGCAGGCCATATAGCCTGAAGTGGAATGCAAATAGTCATCTTCTAGATCAGTTGGTCTGACCCAACTCAACAGGGACTAAGTCATATTAAACAGAAAAAGAAGGAGACATGCCTCTGACCTAGGTTAATGCAATCACTTCTTAAATGAACTTGTGGACTTTCATCTCTTCCATGCATGTGTTCTCTAGATTACTATTAGAGAAATTTCTTACTGAGCTAGTCACATGCTTAAATACCTCCCATAGCTTCCTCATAGCCTACCAGCTCCTAAATTCCTCTGGCAGCCTTTCAAGACCACCATTGGGCTTCCGTGGTGGCTCAGTGGTAAAGAATCCACCTGCCAATGCAGGAGACACAGGTTCCATCCCTGATCCAGGAAGATCCAACATGCTGTGGAGCAACTAAGTCCATGCACCACAACTATTGAGCCTGTGATCTAGAGTCCAGGAGCCATAACTTCTGAAGCCCATGCTCCACAACAAGAGAAGCCACTGCAATGAGAAGCCCGTGCACTGCAACTAGAGAGTAGCCCTGCTGCTCGCCACAACTAGAGAAAACTCTACACAGCAATGAAGACCTAGCACAGCCAAAAATAAACATATATATATATGTATGTATATACACACCTGTATCTCCATTCCTTCCCTGCAAATAGGTTCATCAATACCATTTTTCTAGATTCCATATATATATATATATGTTAATATATGATATTTGTTTTTCTGACTTACTTCACTTTGTATAACAGGTTCTAGGTTCATTCACCTCATTAGAACTGACTCAAAAGCATTCTTTTCATGGCTGAGTAATATTCCAGACACAGTAGGGAAAGGAGAGAATGGGATGACTGGAGAAAGCATAATAGACATGTATACACCACCATGTGTAAAATAGATAGCTGGTGAGAAGTTGCTATATAACACAGGGAGCCCAGTCTGGCACTCTGTGATGACCTAGAGGGGTGGGTGAGGGGAGGGGAAGGAGGCTTGAGAGAGAGGGAATATATGTATAATTATGGCTGATTTGTGTTGTTGTACCGCAGAAAACATCACAACATTGTAAAACAATTTTCCTCCAACTGAAAGACAAATTTAAAAAATAAGATGCAAGTTCGATGCATAAAGCAGGGCACCCAAAGCTGGTGCTCTGGGACAACCTAGAGGGATGGGGTGGGGAGGGAGATGGAAGGGGGGTTCAGGATGTGGGGGGCACATGCATATGTGTGGCAGATTCACTTTGATGTAGGCAAAAACCATCATGATATTGTAACTATCCTCCTATTAAAATAAATATTTAAAAATAATAAAACAAAATTTTTTTAAAAGACCACCATCATCTGACTCCACTTTGATGCCTAGTAAATCCTATCCTTCTGAATACAACATCACACCCACCACACACATATCTCTTCCACTTACTTAGTCAGGCTGCTCCACTATCAGTCCCTTTCTTCCATCCTGGTGCCATTGTTATGCTCATTCCCACTGCTGTGTCTTTGCTTGCCCTGTAGCCTCAATCTGCAGCACTTTCCCCTGTTGGTATAAACTGAAACCTTTCATTTCTTTTAGGGCCTAAGTTAAAGACAAGCTTTTCTGTGGAATCCAGCCCATGAATTTCCTTCCTCATGTTTCTCTGGTTACCCCATATATCTTTCATGTATACATTTTATTGTCAGTTTTTCCATTTTAGTAACACTTTTATTACTTCTAATAGGGGCCCTTTCTACATCCCCTCAACACATCTACCCTAACGTCTCTGATTTCTTCTACTATTTTCAGTGTCCAGTGCTGCTGTAAAATGAGGCTTGCTAATAACAGCATCTAACATCTGCTTATCGTTCATCTTAAACTGTGTCCTATCCATAGTAAAGTTTTCTACTCATTTTAAATCTTCCAGAATGCATATGAGGCTGAGAAAGCCATAGATACTTAATGAATCCTCACTGAGGGAATCAGCATTCTTGACTCTGTCCCATAGAAAACAGTGAAGGGAAGACAGAGGCATAGCTCTGCCCCTCCCCTTCCCCCAGGACCAGTATAATAGTGTGGTTCTCCTTTATCCATTCTGTGTATTCAGTTTCAGAGTAAGATTATATTTGGAAAACAGGGTTCTGTCAACTTTTTAAGTATGAAAACCACCAAAAGAGACCATTTATTGAATGTGTTGAATGAAGGCAAATGTGGCCAGCACTATGCTAAGCATTTCTATGTGCAATTAGGAAAGAGTTGGGAGTTATTAATGGATTCTGCACACCAAGGATTTGGAAATCTAAGGCCATAGGGAGGGACTTTCTGGGAACCAGAGTAACTCATCACCTAGTATTTTATGTATTGAGAAGACATGGGTATTAATTGTCCATCCTGTTCCCAAAGAGGGAGGAACACAAAGAATAAGGCATCCCTTTCCTTGTGCATTTTACCAGCCCCTCTCCTATTGCCCAGTCCCTTGCCAGTCTTGCCACATCAGAATAATGAGGGCCTTGGTTTCTTGCATCTCAGAATCAGGCCAGACAGATTGTGGTGCCAAATTGGTTGTTTTCTGTTTTAAGCACCAGGCTCCCCTGTGGGCACTGGCATTTCTGCGTCTGTTCACATAGCAGGCTGCCTGCCTGAAATCTTCCTCCTGACCCTCTAGGTCTACCGGGAGACTGAGTTGGCATCAGGAAACTGCTTTACCCATAATTCATCTCTGTAATCCTGCACACCAGTCACCTGAAGCAAAGTGTCCTGCTGCCACCGCCACCAGGCAAAACTGAATCATGTGCAGACACCAACACCCCAGGCTGCTGGCTAAGAATAAGATAAGCTTAAAATAACCTGCACTATCCCCAGCAGACCTTGCTGCCTGCCATTCTCTTTACCACTGCCTGTGACTGGCTGAGGAGCCAGGTAGACAACTAGTTCCTGAGCCCTGAAATAACATTGACAACAGAAATAAATCTCCTGCCTGGGTTAGAAGCTCATCAAAGCTGAAGGAAAAGATGTTCACTCATTCTGGCACTTACTCAGTTGCACTCAGAATTTCTAGCATGGGCTTCAGGAGACTTTGGTCCTCCCAAGTTCAGAGGGGTGGCAGGTGTATATGAGAAGTGGAGGTTCAAACACAGTGGGAGAGGTTCCTAGTTTTAGTGGCAGGGGAGAACCAGGCGGTCTGTGCCTGTGGTTCAAAGCTTCATTCTTGTACCCAGGCCCCTGGTCTCTGTGAACAGACCTATATTCAGGTTGTTTGAATGAGAACTACAGCTAAGACATGCCTGGTGAGTGGGAAGCAAAGGTTGCTAAGGATGGGGGGCTCCTCTCTGCCCATGAGAAGTCATACTACTTTATGCCACCTCCTCCAGAGCTGGAGACACTATTTCTAAGAGTGAACATAAAGCAGGAGGTGAAGGCTTTGGTGTTTCCTAACCTGAGTCACACTTATTTGACCATTTGAGAGCTCCCAAGCCCTGATTCACCACTCTCAGGTTCCCCTCAACCTTCACCTCAGAAGAGGCATTTTCCTCACTCTTAGCACCTAATGGTGGTACCATAGGATGGATTAAGTTCTTGACTCTACCCAGAGAAAAGGCAGATGATACTGGTTCTCTTAAGATTCGAAGAACTTATCAATTACAAGAAGTAGGGATGTATGGGTAAGACTGCAAACTTTACTGACCTGTAATATCAAAACCAGTAGGATTCTCAGTAGGAACAGGGAGCCAAGCAGTAGAGCATGACTATTATGAAAAATATGCCAAGGTTATTATGATCCTTACCTTTAACTTTATATCCATGCATTAGCAAGTTACTCTTATTAATTTCCTAATTCACTGAAGAGACAAAAATGGCCCAGATAAGTAACATGACCTACAAAAGGTCACTTAGCTGAGAACCATGCCAGAAGCTGCCTGTCTCTTCAAGTGCTTACATAGCCATCACTGTTGGCCCTCTTAAATGTTTGATCATGAGAATAAGTGACTTACAGCAACTGGCATCCAGCCCTGAGAACAGGGGATTGCAAACAATCTTCCTTCATATATGTATGAGTCTGCTTGGGCTCCCAAAACAAAATACCACTGACTGGGTGGCTTAAACAATAGTAATTTATTTTATCAATTATGGAGGCTAGAAGCCCAAGATGAAGACATCAGTGGGATTGATCTCCTGAGGCCCCTCTCCTTAGCTTGCAGATGACCATGTTTTGCTCTGTTCTTACATAGCCTATTATTTTATGCACATGCCTCCTGGTGTCTGTTGTTTGTTTGTTTTTTGTACACACACTAATACTATTGGATTCAGGTCCCATCTCCTGGCCTTATTTATTCAGTTACCTCTCTAGAGGGCTTCCCAGGTGGTGCTAATGGTAAAGAACACACCTGCCAATGCAGGAGACATGGAAGATGCAGGTTTGATCCCTGAATTGGGAAGATCTCCTGGAGAAGGAAATGGCAGCCCACTCCAGAATTCTTGCCTGGGAAATCCCACTGACAGAGGAGCCTGTTGGGCTAAAGTTCATAGGGTCACAAAGAGTCAGACACAACTGAAGTGATTAGCACCCACACAACTCTCTAAATGCCCTGTCTCCAGAGAGTGTCACATTGGGAGTTAGGGCTTCAACATATTTGAGGGAACAGAGATCAGTCCAAAGTATTGGCGTTGAAGCTCCAATACTTCAGCCACCTGATGCAAAGACTGACTCATGGAAAAGACCCTGATCCTGGTAAAGATTGAAGGCAGGAAGAGAAGGGGATGACAAAGGATGAGATGATTGGATGGCATCACCAACTCAATGGACATGAGTTTGAGCAAGCTCTGGGAGTTGGTGATGGACAGGGAGGCCTGGTGTGCTGCAGTCCATGGTGTTGCAAGAGTTGGACACAACTGAACAACAACAAGATCAGTCCAAAAGAACATGAAAACTGTAACAACTGGGTACAAAGAATGTTTATCCTCATTCACCCTGCTGCTGCTGCTGCTAAGTCACTCCCTGCCTCTATGCAACTGCATTTCCATCTTCGTTCCCAACCCCATTCCACAAAGACCCTTCCCACACATCTCTATAACCATCACTACTGCTTCCTCAAGTCACATCCCTTCTACTCCAGCCCCCAAACAACCTGTCCCCGGTTTTGTGGCCTGGTCCTGAGGCTATCTTTATCTTCTGCATGTGTTTTTCATCCATGGGTTCTATGCTCTCAAGAAACCCTATTAGCTCCTCAAGGGCATAGCCCAAATCGTCTTTTTCTTTAGGAGTACCAGAACAGGTAGCAAACGTCTGGGCACACAGGGGACACATGTACTAAAACCACGTTATGCCCTATTTAATGACATTACGTGAAATGACAGTAAATGTCACAGCACTCCAGAAATGTTGACTGACTGCCGAGGGACAGAAACAGGGTCACCTCATCCTCCTTTCTGCTCCCTGTTTCAGTCTTTTCCAAACGCCATGGAAAAGGTCTTGCTCTCTGCTTCTGTTAGACAGTTCTATTTTCTATCCTTACACTCTAGGCAGTGAGAAACTCAAATAAGAATAAAGGACATTTATCTCACTCTGAGAGGCTGAGGTCTTTTTGTGGTTTTGTTTGTTTGTTTATTTGTTTGTTTTTGCCTGCTGCAGCTCTGGGGCTCTCACTCTCCCCACCAAACACCTCAATAGCAAAAAGTGAAATTAGGAATAGGGGGCAGGGGAAAGGAAGGAAGAAGGAAGCAAAGAAAGCAATGAAGGTGGAAGGCAAAGCCAAGCCTTTCTAGCACCATGCTGCCCTTCCTGCCAGGAACAGGAAGAGAGCTGCATTTTGCATGCATGCATGCCTAATGAATTGCTTCAGTAGTTTGTCTCTTTGCAACCCTATGGATTGTAGCCCCAACAGGCTCCTCTGTCTATGAGATTCTCCAGGCAAGAATACTGGAGTGGGTTGCTATACCCTCCTCACATTTTGCAAAGCACCTCTACATAGACAAACTTTTTCTGGACAAAGACCCTAATGGGAACTGAAAGATGAGTGGTCCATTCTCATGATCATGTTTAAAGTGTAACTTCATCATCAGGCTCATCAGCCCAAGAATGAGGGCAGCAATTGCCTCGTGGTTTATTTTTATAAGCCACTCCCATCACCTCCCAGATCCCAGAGGGGCCCAGCCTGTCTTATTTAAGACCACACAACATTGTCATTAAACTCATGTGTGCCTGAAGGACTCTTCCTATCTGTTGTAGAGGAAGAGAGAACCGAAGCTGAGTAACTTGGTTCTCTGGCCCTCGTCTTCCAGCCAGTATTTTAATAGTGGCAGGGCATCAGAGAAGCAGCTCAATGATACTCTAAGTCCTGTGAGCAGATTGAGCAATTGCACCTGGACTAGTGAGCTGATCTATCATCAGTGAGCAGTTCTGGAATACTTGCTGGACACAAGACTTTGCATTAGGGACTGTGGGCCTTTTCAATGAAGATGACATGATCCACGCTTTCAGGAGCTTCATGATCTTGGGACAGAATTAATTCAGTAATGTATTAGTTTTTCTGGCTGCCTAACAAATTACCATCAGCTTTGTGGCTTAAAATATTGCCCATTTATTCATTCACAGTTTTGTAGGTCACAAATGCATCATGGTGTAATAGGAACCTCCACTCAGGGTCTTCTAAGCTGTCAGCTGAGCTGCATTTTCGTGTGGAAGCCCAGGACTCTCTTCCGTGCTTGTGTGGTTGTGGTAGAGTTCAGAGTTTCCAGTTACCCTGTAAAAGGAAGGGCTATGCAATAAAGGGGTGGGGGGAACCTCTCTCTCCAAATTTGCTAATTGAAAACAACCTTAGCCTGGCAAGAGTTAGGAAAGAGGATTTCATTGTTAATGAGTTAATGTTCTACACTACTGCTGACTCAGACCTAAAAGGATGGTGTAGAAATGAGCTGGCCCTGGCTGAGAAAGCAAAACTGTGAAAGAGCTTAAAGCTCACATAATAATGAAATAGGTCCTTTTTCCTAGGTTATATTCCAGAGTTTAGAGTTTGGTTCAGGATCCTGGAATGCTACTACTGAGTCAGAATTTTGTATAAATAATGAGGGCAAGTCTGACCTAGAAAAGAGAGATGAAGCATATAAAGTTCAGCCAAAAGGGGTTTTGCATTTGGGGGCAGGGGCAAGGAAGTGGAGACAGAAACATGGCATTAGATTGGGGAAAATAGAGACTTCACTAAAAGGGTGCACACAGAATCTCACAGGCTCTGGGAGCCAGGGCAAAAGCCATAATTGAGTAGGAGCTTGAGTAAGACCCACCTGCTGGTCTTGGAGGGTCTCCCCAAGAGGCAGGAGGCAAGTGCAGCTCACTCTGAAATCACAGACACTGGCGGCAGCCATTTGGGGATCTCCTTCTACCACAGGGATACTGCTGCTCCCCCCTCTAGCTTATTAACCCCAGGACCCAGTCCTGCCCTGGCCTAACAGCCTGCAGTTGCCACTGCTGGGGCACCTTAGACCAACCAACTAGCTCGCCAGAGACACAGCCCCACTAGGCAGCACACAGGTTGCCTAGACCCTCTGAGCCCACAGCTGCCTCTGGACAAGGCCCTGTACACCAGGGGGCCCAGCTCCACCCACCAGCCCCAGAATGCCCTGGGCCCCAGCCCTGCCTTCCAAGAAGCTTGTTTTAGCCTCTGAACCAGCTCCACCCACCAGGGGGCAGATATCAGATGCCAAGAAAACCACAGCCCTGCAGCCTGTGGACCCAGCCTACTTATCAGTAGGCCAGACCCTTCTCTTAGATCAGCTGGGTCCTGGCCCTGCTCACTAGCAAGCCAGTACAGGCTTTGGGACACTCCAGACCCCAAACCCAGCTGTGTCAAGAACTGCCCATTCCCCACCACCAGCGATCTGACACCTACTCTGGTTACCCTGGGTCCTGCAACCAGATTCTAGGACCCAGTTCTGCTTGCTAGTAGTCTAGCACTAACCACAGGACCTGGCTTCATCCACCAGTGGGTGGGGAACAGCGCCAAACTCTTCTTGACATGGACTTCACCCACTAGTGAGTCAGCACTAGCCTAAAGATACTGCTCTGGGAGTCATCAATGTTTAAATCAGTGATTCTCCATCATAGCTGCACAGTAAAATCACACGGTGACTTACAAAACTTGCATATGTCAAGGCCCTACCCTAGACCAATTAAATTAGAACCTCTGAAAGTGGGCCTAGGCATTTGCAGAGTTTAAACTCTTCAGCTGATTCCAATTTGCAATCAAAGCTGAGACCAACTGGCATAGAACAGTGCTTCTCAAACTTTAATGAATAAGAGTCACCTGGGGACTTTACTAAAATGCAGATTATGATTCAGTAGGCCTGAGGTGGGGCCCAAGATTCTGAATCTCTAATGCCCACCCAAGTTTTTGGATTAAAGCTTACACATTGAGTAGCAACAGTATGAAACAAAGTGTTAGTCACTCAGTTGTGTCCAACTCTTTGCAACTCCATGGACTATAACCCACCAGGCTCCTCTGTCCGTGGAATTCTCCAAGCAAGAATACTGGAGTGGGTAGCCATTCCCTTCTCCAGGGATCTTCCCAACTCAGGGACTGAACCCAGGTCTCCTGCATTTCAGGCAGACTCTTTACCATCTGAGCTGCTGCTGCTGCTGCTGCTAAGTTGCTTCAGTCGTATCCAACTCTGCGACCCCATAGACGGCAGCCCACCAGGCTCCCCCATCCCTGAGATTCTCCAGGCAAGAATACTGGAGTGGGTTGCCATTTCCTTCTCCAATGCATGAAAGTGAAAAGTGAAAGTCGCTCAGTCGTGTCCGACTCTTAGAGACCCCATGGACTGCAGCCCACCAGGCTCCTCCATCCATGGGATTTTCCAAGCAAGAGTACTGGAGTGGGTAGCCATTCCCTTCTCCAGGGGATCTTCCCAACCCAGGGACTGAACCCAGGTCTCCTGCATTGCAGGCAGACTCTTTACCATCTGAGCTACTAGGGAAGCCCAATTCCAACGTGAACCAGGATTCAAAATTACTGTTAATCAGTACAAACTGAAAAGTATGGGGCCACTGGATAGTAAGTGCCTCCTATAGCTCCTGGACACTGAGAGGCAGATAGGAGAGGCTGTCTCAGAAAGCTTTGTAAACTCAGAGAAGTAACTTGCCCAAGAACACGCATCTCACAAATATTTGGGCTGGGATTCAAACCTTGATCGGTCTGGGAACTTCCCTGGTGGTCCAGCGGTTAAGACTCCATGCTTCCAATGCAAGGGATGCAGTTTCGATCCCTGGTCGGGTAACAAGATTCCACATGCTGTACAGTGTGGCCAAAAAAGAGAGGAAAAGACCCAACCATTATCTGACTCCAAAACCTGAACTGTCTTCACTTTACCATGCTGTGTAGGGGGTCAGTATTTTAACTGACAATATACATAGAGATATCTCAGGGGGGAAAATGCAATGTTTCCTCAAATGAGATTCTAATAGTCCATACTGGCAAGAGGCACTGTGTCTCTGGAATGATCCCCATGTCTATCTCTCCATCTACCCCTCTTTCTTCCCTTTGATCTTTCCATTAGCTTTGTTTCCTTTCTGTAGTTGCCACTAGCTCTTTCAGAAGTGGAGGCACTACGTGAAAAGGAGCCAACATTGCAGGCTGCCCTCATGGAGGCCAGCCAGCTTTGATGTCCTCCTTCCCCAAGTACTGTGCCCTGGAGCCTCCTTTCTGGAGAGGGAGGAAGAAGCAGGATACAGTGCTGCAGTCAAAACCAGGCATTCTGTCTCCCACTACTTCTGCCTCCTGACATAGCAGCAGGTCTGTGTAATGAAATTCTAAATCATTTGTGTGCACACATAGCAACTGTTTATTTGCTGTTAGCTTTGAGGACACAGTAGGGGTTTGATACATTTAGAGAAGAGATCAACACTGGGAGAGTCTAATCTCATAAGTAGACAAAATGAAAAGCAAAGCCAAAAATGCACCCCTGCATATCTGAAAGAAAGGCCAGCAATAAATATTTTTCAATTCAGCCCCTCTCCGGCTCAGAAAAATGCTTTTACATCAGTGACACACAGCGGAGATGACTCCTTGTAAGGAGATGACTCCTTCCGTCTCCTAGCTAAAACAGCTTTACTAGGTCTGGTTGGAGATTGACTGTGAGTTCTAGAAACCATACAACTTTCCTCTAGGGCCACCGAGCGTGCTACCTTCCATCTTTTACAAAATGCATGCATCATTAGTTTTCTGGAAACTTCCATTTTTTTTCTCACCAACAGACTTCCTGGGACTAAATACAATCCAGAAGCTTCTCCACACTAGTATTTCTACCAAGAGTGAATACCTGATTGAAGAAAGTGTCCTTATCACATTTTGAAGGGGCCAGACCTCTGCCTTAGTGCAAACTGTTGGACAGTTTATAAAATCTCTGCTTGCCAGCAGCTTCCTCATGCCTTCATCTTCCCAGGTTTTCTCCTCATCCAACCCAAACCTCATATGCAGAAACCTGCTCATGCAGAAACTCATAAACCAGAGCTGGTCCATCTTGGTTCAGGGCACATACTCCTGTAAGGTGGGGACCCACTGCCTGGAAGTCACCAGCATCAGAAAATCAATGGAGGCAGCTACTCCCCTGGGACTGGTATAATGAGAGGTGACATTTGGGAGAAGGATTATTCAAGACAGGCCTGAGTGACTTGACACTTGCAGTATACTGAGGAACACCTAAGGTGGAGAAATTATAACCCTATAGCAAGTAAAAGAAGAGAGTGAAAAACTTGGCTTAAAACTCAACATTCAGAAAAGTAAGCTCATGGCATCCATCCTTCATGGCAAATAGATGGGGAAACAATGGAAACAGTGACAGACTTTATTTTCTTGGACTTTAAAATCACTGCAGATGGTGACTGCATCCATGAAATTAAGACACTTGCTCCTTGGAAGAAAAACTATGACCAACTTAGACAGCATATTAAAAGGCTTTGCCAACAAAGGTCTGTTTATTCAAAGCTATGGTTTTTCCAGTAGTCATGTATGGATGTGAGAGTTGGACTGTAAAGAAAGCTGAGTGCCAAAGAATTGATGCTTTTGAACTGTGGTGTTGGAGAAGACTCTTGAGAGTCCCTTGGACTGCAAGGAGATCCAACCAGTCAATCCTAAAGGAAATCAACCCTGAATATTCATTGGAAGGACTGATGCTGAAGCTGAAACTCCAATACTTTGGCCACCTGATGCGAAGAACTGACTCATTGGAAAAGACCCTGATGCTGGGAAAAGATTGAAGGCAGGAGGAGAAGGGGACAGAGGATGAGATGGTTGGATGGCATCACCAACTTGATGGACATGAGTTTGAGTAAGCTCCTAGAGTTGGTGATGGACAGGGAAGCCTGGAGTGCTACAGTCCATGGGGTGGCAAAGAGTCGGACACGACTGAACGACTGAACTGAACCGAACAGACATGTCAATTGGGTAGGTGCTGTCAATCTGACACTCCTTCTTGAAGGAATATCCTGCTAAGTAGACTCTTGAGAAATACTCAGGTGGTTTTGAGCTAGCCTGCCACCCATCACCCCTCTACACACAAGATCTAAGTGGTTCTGAGAGTCAGAGAGGATTCATGGTTAGGCACTCGATTTGTATGCACAGGAAGGGAGCATGTTAGCCAGCCAGGCGTGGGACAGACCCCTGTCTCTCAGATCATCCCTTTGCTCTTTCAACCCTCCCCTAATCCATGGGCTCACCTTCCTCTCTACCGAACAGGGACAGACAAGGCTGGCTTAGCATCCAGAGTCTGCTCTAGGCCACAGGGGGAAAACAACAAGCAGGCTAGGCAGATGTCTATTCTATGCAAAAAACAAGGCTTGGCAGGAAAGAAACCAGACACTGGCAGTGAGGAATTTAAATTCACATTGAACAAGGGGCTGGATCCCTCTTTTAATATAAGCCCCTGTGGGCCTGGTTTCTTCACAGGAAAAAAAAATCGCCTTTAAATCCTATCCCCTTTCCCTGGAAAAGAAGAGGAAACTGGCCAACAAACTAATACCTTATACAAGATGACAGTCATTTTAAATGGTTCTTTTGAATTAACCCCTTTCTGCTCAGTCTCCTCTCTAGGGTATAGCTACTTCACAGTGTGTTCAGGTATCTGAGCCACTGAGGGCAGCGAGACATTGGGGAAGCAATGTGGAAGGAAATCGGGAGCTGAGAACACTCACTGAGCTGTTATTTTCCTTTTGCCTCTCAAATCCCCAAGGTCCATGCTCTAACCTTCTCTGCCATGCTCTGTGCCAAAGGAGGCTGACCTCAATGGACTGTAGCAACAGGCTTTTTTGTCAGCTGGCATCTGGCTGGGGCTGGCTAATGGTGGGCAACAGTAGGAGATCGGAGAGCAGGAAGAGAGGGAAATAAAGATTTTGTGCCCCTGCCTCCCTCCCAGGTGTGTTACATTTAAGCAGTGGGCTTCCCTGGTGGCTCAGACAGTAAAGAATCTGCCTTCCAATGCAGGAGTCCCAGGATCCAATCCCTGGGTGGGGAAGATCCCCTGGAGAAGGGCATGGCAACCCAGTATTCTTGCCTGGAGAATCCCATGGACAGAGGAGGCTGGTGGGGTACAGTCCCTGGAGTCACAGACAGTCAGACATGACTGAGAGATTAACATTTTTTGTCACTCAACTTTTCTACCTAAAGACACAGTTCCTATCAGGTAACCCCTCTTGCACCACTAGAGTTCTGGCTGGGTTCTAATAACAGTTTCTTCCCCTTGTCCCTTCAGTCTTTGGGGTGATATCAGCTCTCCACCATTCATTGCCTCTGCATGCCCCACCATCACGGTAGATTCCCTGAATTCTACCCTTACCACCATAAATAGCCCCTTTATTAAGCTCAGCTAGGAAAACTCCTTGAGTGTACCATCTGTTTCCCGCCAATACCCTAACTTAAGCACTTATATCACTTTCACAAATTTTATCCTGCAGAATTCCAAAAGGTTCCCTAGACTTCTGAGAAGAAAGATTACTTGATCCAACTGCCTTTTCTAAAGAAACTGATCTGCATTTTCTCAATTGACAGACATATTCTCCATACACCAAGCTCTCCTAAATTAAGGTTGCATTATTGTGCTTACACAATAGAAATGAAGTTTGAGCCAGTTCCATTTTTATTTCACCTGTTCTTAGTCATCTTTCTTGGGGTAAGGGAGTGCTACAAACCTAATTACATTGTTTTCCTCCCAGTGAGGTATGCCCAACTTTCTTTACCTTAAACACTTAATTCAGTTTCATAGGGAAAATGCTTGCCATTAATTCAAATATCAGTTCCCTACTATCTGGTATTCCTATGTTATTCTCCATCTTGATGAAAGCCTACATCCCAGAGTGATCATACTAAAATTTTCACTTGTCCTCATCGTCACAAAACCACTAGACATCAAGTGTTATGGGATCTATTTCCTAGATATCTTTATAAAATTTTAATATATTCTATTTAACCCAATATTCCCCAAGTATTATTATTTCAACATTACTTGGCCTTTTGTCTAAAATCAAATATAGTATCTGTTCTTATCAGTATAAAATTATTAATAAGGTATTTTAATTCTGGTATGTAATAAAATATTCTAAATATCTTCATCCAAATAAGTCCATATGCTCCAGCTCCACAGTCAGAACCTGATCATCTTACACCTAGATTATTGAAATATCTATAGTCTCTCCCCATTTTCTTCCATTCTCCCCACATTAGTCAAACTGATCTTTGAAAAACACAAATACGTTCACATCACTTCCCTTTCAATGGCCCTCCTTTAGGATAAAATCCAAGCTCCTTATCCTGGTTTAGAAGATCCCATTAGTATTTCCCTTTGCAGCCTCAGCTTTTGCCACCTCCCTTTTCACACCTTTGTTCATCATTCTTGTGATGGAGCCATGTCTTGTCAAGTCTCCATGCCCTGCTTTCCATGTTCCCTTGTATGGTACACACTTAGCTTTTGCTAACTCTCCCTATTCATCTCTCAGACTCTTCTTAGACATCATCTTTTCTAGAAATCTTTCCCATGAACTCCTTCACCCCCAAATTGGTATAACAGCCCCTCTGTGTGAACCTTTAACCCCCACCCCTTCACTTATTAGCACTTAACACACGGTTTGACAATTATTTATTTATATGTCTGTCAATATCCTATCACTTTTAGGGTAACTGTATCTTTATCTTTATTCCCCCAGTACATAGAAAGTGGCATATAGATGGATATTCAAAAAGTGTGTCCTGAATGAGTGATTAAATGAATGAATGAGCTCATAAATGGAGTATATGCTTAAATTCACTTACCTCCACAAGGCCAATATATGGACCCTGATTGGCCCTTCTTAGGATGGCCTGTAACTAATAAGAACACTTTTTGCCATTTCTCTCCTTCCAGGTAGGGCTATACTGGGCTGTATAGAAACCACACTGGAGTGATTAAGAATAGAAAGAGATGAACTGGCCTTTTGAGTCACAGGCCATCCCTAGTCCCTAAAGCTGTACTTATGGAACAATAGAGCTAGCCTGAATTAATTAAGAAAAAGTAGGGGAGATAAATTCTGTTCCTGAGAAACACCAAGTTCTTAACCATCCATCAGCCTTGAGCACAGATGGGATGGAGGCCAGGCCTAAAAATACATCAGCCCTAGGTGACATCAGGACTGTGTTCTTTTATGTCTAATTCACCCCAGATGGAAGGGAAAGCACTTGAAAGTCTTTGAAACAGGCAGAGAAACATGTATCATGCTGGGAATGACTATAGGGGCAAAAGGCCACTGTGGATTTCCTTGTCAGTGAAAATGAACTCTAGTAAGAATTTCAATAAGGAACCAGCAGAAACATCCTTGTCATCATCATTTTGAATTAGTATTTATTGAGCACACAACAAATGCTAGTCTCTGCTCAGAACATCTGATGAAAACCATTCCTGTACTATAAGGGATGAGGGAATACTTGCCACTATTTTAATGCCAGTCACCCAGCCAGAACACAAAATGAACTCTTATGAATATTTTCTAAAGCATAATGAGGAAGGAGTCTTAGACTACACGCAAGCACCCTTGATTACTGTTTTTTCCACTGGCAGTCACTCTCCCCACAAGCTTCGTCACAACCAGAAAGGAAGAGAAGCAGGAAAAAGAGGAAGAGTCAAGGCACAATCATGAGAGAGGCATTAAAAAAATGGGCAGGGGCACTTCATAGATGTTTGCAGATGGCAACAAATATCAGGGGAGGACCAAAGGAATGGAGCAGTAGGAACCAGCCCTGCTCATCTCATGGCTCTTCCCTGCACTAGTGTTTTTGTTGTTGCTGCTGATGCTGTTGTTTAGTCACTAAGTTGTGTCTGACTCTTTTGTGACCCTATGGACTGTAGCCTGCCAGCCTCCTCTGTCCATGGGATTTCCCAGGCAAGAATACTGGAGTTGGTTGCCATGCCCTTCTCCAGAGGAATCTTCCCATTTCAGGATTGACTCCTGCATTGCAGGCGGATTCTTTACTGCTGAGCCACCTGGAAAGCCCATAAGTGTTTTTACCCAACCTTTAAGCTTTGGGGTAAGTGACAGGAGATGCAGAATTCTGAAGAACTGCTTGACTGTACAGCTTTCAACTGAGGATCTTTCTTATTATTTTGTATGAAAGGGCACTTTGGGACTTGGAGGCTAGTGGGTACTCGCCAGCTAGATAAACATTTGATAGAATTATTGTCCTTGGTGAATTTTGTAAATAGCCACTGACCCACTGGTTTAAGGCAAAGTGAAAATGAATGATGAGTTAAAAAGCATACAAACACTGGGTTACATGACTGGCAAGTGGGTAGCAACTGGCCTAGTCTTAGTACTTCTTTTCAAGGCTCCCTTCCCTCCTCTTTCCCACCCTCTCCAATTCTGCCAAATCTCAAGGTTTGAGGCAGTGGTCAAACTCCATGGTATAAGAATTGGTGTTCTTCATGATGCTTTCCACCAACATGACAGGCTTGGGGTTTCTTCCAGCAAAGCAAGAGAGCCAGGTGCAAATCAACATGGCTGCAGCTGCGCCACCTCCAGCACAGTAATAGGCCCAGCCAAGCTGACAGGTGCCTGTGGAAACAGGGATAGAGACATAAGGGTTAGATTGTCTTCTCATACATTCTCTTGGAGATGTTAGAGTTAAAGTGAGAGTAGGAAACAGTGAATGAGACTGGGCTCACTCTTTTCTCTTTCTTCCTTTGCTGATGGCTGGTATTAGCTTTAGCAAGAGGAATGCTATTCTGTTACACATCTGTAACAGAATGGCGGTGGTGTGGGTAGTGGCAGTGGTGGTGATGCTAATGATAGTGATGACAAGAACAACTTGATCAAGTGTCAAGAACTATGTTAAATTCTTTAGACATATATCTCACTGATCATTATAGTAACTATAGGAGTTAGTTACTCTTATTATCCCTACCTATTTTATACAAGAAGAGGCAACCTAGGCACAGGTTTGTGGAAAATCACACAGATAGGAAGTGGTAGAATCAGGATATAAACACTTGCTCATCCTAAATCTGTAGCTCTGCACTTTTAACCACACTGATAGACTACACTGCATGAACTGTTTTCAAAGAACTATATCCTGTATCATGGGGAAATTTGCAGGCAAAATCAAATTACTTGCTCCATGCCATGTGTCTCTATTCTACCTAATCTTTCAACATCCAGGGAAGAAATATGCACTGGAATCAAGGCCAAGCTTCTAAGGGGTAGTTTCAGTCTGAAAGATAATGGGAAAAGTCACCTGTTCACAAACATCCACCCCACCCATCATTTATTCTAGCACAGGTAGATTCTTTCCTTTAAAGTTTTTGAGTTTTTTCAGAGATCCATCAGAAAAAGTCAATGCCCAATGAAACAGAGCTATTATATTACAAGGGATCAGAGTAATAAATAACTGCTGAAATCAAGTCCTTAAGCGAATAGGACTCCAGAAATTGGAGTAGATGCCCAGTGATACAAAATGGCAGAGGAATCCTGAGAAACAAAGTGGCTTTCACGTACATCACAGTCCTATAGAAAGCAAGTCCTGACTATAGTCAGTCAGTGGTGATGTCAAGACTGATCTTCAGGGCAATTTACATTTTTTAATTGAAGTATAGTTGATTTACAAGATTATATTAGTTTTACATGTACAGCATTATGATTCGGTACTTTTACAAATTATAGTGTTAGTCACTCAGTCATGTCCAACTCTTTGAGACCCCATGGACTGTAGCCCATCAGGCTTCTCTGTCCATGGTAAATTCTCCAGGCAAGAATACTGGAGTGGGTTGCCATTCCCTTCTCCAGGGGATCTTCCCAACTCAGGGATTGAACCCAAACCCAGGGATTGATCCCAGATCGCCCGCATTGCAGGCAGATTCTTTACCACCTGAGCCAGGGAAGCTCTTACAGATTATACTTCCATTAAAAGTTATTATAAGGCAATGGCTATAACTCACTGTGCTATACAATATATCCTTGTTACTTCTCTATTTTATACACAGTAGTGTGTATCTCTTAATCCCATACCCCTATCTTGTCACTCCCCCCTTTCCTAGTCCCACTGGTAATGAAGTTTCTATTCCATATCTGTGAATCTGTTTCTATTTCGCCATATACATTCATTTGTATTATATTTTTAAATTCCACATATAAGTGATATCATGCCATATTTGTCTTTCTGTTTGACAAATCACTAAGCATAATATTCTCTAGATCATTCATATAGCTGCAAATGGCAGAATTACATTATCAATATTTTTATGACAGAGTAATAGTCCATTGCATTGGGTTGGCCAAAATGTTTGTTTGAGTTTTTCCATAACATCATATGGAACAACCTGAACAAACTTTTTGGCAAACCACTCCTCTCCACAAATATATATATACCACATCTTCTTTATCCATTCATCTGTTGATGGACACTTGGGTTGCTTTCATATCTTGTCTATTGTAAATAGTGCTGCTATGAACATTGGGGTGCATGTATCTTTTTGAATTAGTGTTTTCATGTTTTTCAGATATATACCCAGGAGTGGAATTGTTAGATCATACAGTCATTTTCTGAGGACTCTCCAAACAGTTTTCCATAGTGTCTACAGCAACTGGTATTCCCACCAACAGTGTACAAGTGTTCCCTTTTCTCCACATCCTCACCAACATTTGTTATTTGTAGACTTTTTGATGATAGCCATTCTGACAAGTGTGAGGTGATATCTCATTGGTTTGACTTGAATTTCTGATAATTGGTAATATTGAGTACCTCTTCATGTACCTATTGGCCATCTGTATATCTTCTTTGGGAAAATGTCTATTCCTATCTTCTGTCCAATTTTAAATTGGTTTTTTTTAACAGTATTAAGTTGTATGAGCTATTTTTTTTTTAATATTTTGGGTATTAATCACAGTAGGTCATGTTATTTGCAAGCATTTTCCTTTATTTCACAGGTTCTATTTTTATTTTGTTGATAGTTTCCTTTGCTGTGCAAAAGCTTTTAATTTAATTAGGTTCCATTTGCTTATTTTTGCTTTTATTTCTTTTGCCTTGGAAGACAGATACCCAAAACAGGCATTGCTACAATTTATGTCAAAGAGTGTTCTGCTGATGTTCTTTACTAGGAATTTTGTGGTTTCAGGTCTTGCATTTAGATTCTTGATCCATTTTGTTTTATTTTTTTATTTTTTTTTCCATTTATTTTTATTAGTTGGAGGCTAATTACTTTACAATATTGTAGTGGTTTTTGCCATACATTGACATGAATCAGCCATGGATTTATAAGTATTCCCCATCCCGATCCCCCCTCCCGCCTCCCTCTCCATCCCATCCCTTTGGGTCTTCCCAGTGCACCAGCCTGAGCACTTGTCTTATGCATCCAACCTGGGCTGGTGATCTGTTTCACCCTTGATGGTATACTTGTTTCAATGCTGTTCTCTCTGAACATCCCACCCTCACCTTCTCTGACAGAGTCTAAAAGTCTGTTCTGTACATCTGTGTCTCTTTTTCTGTTTTGCATATAGGGTTATCGTTACCATCTTTCTAAATTCCATGTATATGCATCAGTATACTGTATTGGTGTTTATCTTTCTGGCTTACTTCACTCTATATAATGGGCTCCAGTTTCATCCATCTCATTAGAACTGATTCAAATGAATTCTTTTTAATGGCTGAGTAATATTCCATAGTGTATATGTACCACAGTTTCCTTATCCATTTGGGTGCTGATGGGCATCTAGGTTGTTTCCATGTCCTGGCTATTATAAAACAGTGCTGTGATGAACATTGGGGTGCACGTGTCTCTTTCAGATCTGGTTTCCTCGGTGTGTATGCCCAGGAGTGGGATTGCTGGGTCATATGGCAGTTCTATTTCCAGCTTTTTAAGGAATCTCCACACTGTTCTCCATAGTGGCTGTACTAGTTTGCATTCCCACCAACAGTGTAAGAGGGTTCCCTTTTCTCCACACCCTCTCCAGCATTTATTGCTTGTAGACTTTTGGATAGCAGCCATTCTGACTGGCGTGTAATGGTACCTCATTGAGGTTTTGATTTGCATTTCTCTGATAATGAGTGATGTTGAGCATCTTTTCATGTGTTTGTTAGCCATCTGTATGTCTTCTTTGGAGAAATGTCTGTTTAGTTTTTTGGCCCATTTTTTGATTGGGTCATTTATTAGCTACAGGAGTTGCTTGTATACTTTTGAGATTAATTCTTTATCTATTTCTTCATTTGCTATTATTTTCTCCCATTCTGAAAGCTGTCTTTTCACCTTGCTTATAGTTTCCTTTGTTGTGCAAAAGCTTTTAAGTTTCATTAGGTCCCATTTGTTTATTTTTGCTTTTATTTCCAATATTCTGGGAGGTGAGTCATAGAGGATCTTGCTGTGATTTATGTCAGAGTGTTTTGCCTATGTTCTCCTCTGGGAGTTTTATTTATTTATTTATTTATTTATTTTTATATTTTTTCATTTATTTTTATTAGTTGGAGGCTAATTACTTCACAACATTGCAGTGGGTTTTGTCATATAGTGAAAGAGATCACCAGCCCAGGTGGGATGCATGAGACAAGTGCTCGGGCCTGGTGCACTGGGAAGACCTGGAGGAATTGGGTGGAGAGGGAGGTGGGAGGGGGGATCGGGATGGGGAATACATGTAACTCCATGGCTGATTCATGTCAATGTATGACAAAATCCTCTAGGAGTTTTATAGTTTCTGGTCTTATATTTAGATCTTCAATCCATTTTGAATTTATTTTTGTGTATGGTGTTAGAAAGTGTTCTAGTTCCATTCTTTTACAAGTGGTTGACCAGTTTTCCCAGCACCACTTGTTAAAGAGGTTGTCTTTTTTCCATTGTATATCCTTGCCTCCTTTGTCGAAAATAAGGTGTCTGTAGGTACGTGGATTTATCTCTGGACTTTCTATTTTGTTCCATTGATCTATATTTCTGTCTTTGTGCCAGTAAGATACAGTCATTTTGAGTTTATTTTTGTATGTGGTATGAGGAAATCTTATGGTTTTATATGTAGCTGTCCAATTTTTCCAGCATCACTTATTGGAAAGACTTTTTTCTCCATTGTATATTCTTGCTTTCTTTGTCATAGATTAATTGACTATAGTGTGTAGGTTTATTTCTGGGCACTCTATTTTGTTCTATTAATCTGTGTGTCTGTTTTTGTGCCAGTACCATGCTGTTTTGATTAATGTAGCTTTGTAGTATAGTCTGAAATCTGGGAGGGTTATATCTCCAGTTGTTCTTTTTTTTTTTTTTCTTTTTTTTTCCAGTTGTTCTTTTTTTCTCAAGATTGCTTTGGCAATTTTGAGTATTTTGTGGTTCTACACGAATTTTAGGATTATGTGTTCTAGCTTGGTGACAAACATTATGAGTATTTTATTAGGGCTAGGGTTTTAATATTTAGTATTTTAATAGGGATTACATTAAATCTGTAGATTTCTTTCTTTCTTTTGTATAGTTGTTTTAGCAATATTAAGTCTCCTAATCCAAGAGTATGAGCTAGCTTTTCCATTTCTTTGTATAATCTTCAGTTTCCCTCATCAGTGTTTTACAGCTTTCAGAATATAGGTTTTTCACCTTTGGTTAAGTCTGTTACTAAGAATTTTATTCTTTTTGATGCAATTTTAAAATGGATTTTTTAAGTTTATTTTTCTGATAGTTCATTAACAATGTATAGGAAGGCAACAGACTTCCATATATTAATCTTATATCCTGCAATGTTACAGAATTCATTTATTAGTTCTAATAGTTTTCTGGTGAATACTTTAGGTTTATTTATATGTTGTATTGTGTCATCTGTAAAAAGTGACAGTTTTACTTCTTCATTTCAATTTGGATGCTTTTTCTTTCTCTTGTCTGATTACTATAGCTAATACTTCCAATATTCAATATGTTAAATAAAAATGGCAAGATTGGGCATCACTGTCATCTTCCTGAATTTAGAGGAAAGGATTTCAGCTTTTCACTGTTGAGTGAGCATAAGTTAGCCGTGGGTTTGCTCTAACCGGTCTTTATTATACTCAGATACATTCACTCTACACCCACTGTGATAAGGGTTTTTATTATGAATGGATATTGAACTTTGTCAAAAATTTTTTCCTTCATCTATTAATCATGTGACAATCATGTGCTTTTTATCCTTCCTTTTATTAATCTGTGTATCACATTGATTGATTTGTAAATACTGAAGCATTCTTGCATCCCTGGAATAAATCCCACTTGATCATGGTATATGATCTTTTTAATTTTGTTGAATATGGTTTGCTAATATTTTGTTGAGGATATTTACATCTATATTCATCCAACATATTGGCCCGTAATTTTCTGTTTTTGCAGTATCGTTTTTTGCTTTTGGTATAAGAGTAATGGTAAAGTGAAAGTGTTAGTTGTTCAGTTGTCTGACTCTTTGCAACCCCATGGACTGTAGCCCGCCAGGCTCCTCTATCCATGGAATTCTCCAGCAAGAATACTGGAGTAGGTAGCCATTCCCTTCTCTAGGGGATCTTCTTGACCCAGAGATCAAACCTGCATCTCTTGCATTGCAGGCGGATTCTTTACCATCTGAGCCACCAGGGAAGAGTAATGGTGGCCTCATAGAATAAATCTGGGAGTGTTCCCTTCTCTTCATTTGTTTAATAGTTTCAGAAGGGTAAGTATCACCTTATCTTCATATGTTTGATAGAATTCCCCTGTGAAGCCATCTAGTTCTGGACTTTTGTTTGCTGAGATTTTTTTAAATTACAAATTCAATTTCACTACTAGTGATCAGTTGGTTCAAATTATCTATTTCTCCTTGATGCAATCTTGGCAGAGTGTATGTTTCTAGAAATTTTCTTTCTTCTAATCTGCCTGATTTGTTGGCATATAACTATTCCTAGTGTTCTCATTATTTTTTGTATCTCTGATGTAGCAGTTGTTATTTCTCCTCTTTCATTTCTTATTTTGCTTATTTGGCCCTTCTCTCTTTTCTTATTGGTGATGCTGGGTGAAAGTTTATCAATTTTGTTTATCTTTTTAAAAAAACAGCTCTTGGTTTCATTGATCTTTTATTTTTTTATCTTTATTTCCTCTCTGATCTTTATTATTTTCTTTCTTCTACTGACTTTGGTTATTTTGTTCTTTGTTTTCTAATTCCTTTAGGTGGTAGGTTAGGTTGTTTATTCAAGATTTTTTTTTTCTTGAGGAAGGCTTTTGTTGTTATAAACTTCCCTCTTATAACTGCCTTTGCTGAGTCTCATAGATTTCTATGTGTTATGTTTCAATTTCCATTTGTCTCAAGTATTTTCTGATTTCCTCTTTGGTTTCTTCATTGATTCATTGATTTTTTAGTAGCATGTTGTTTCACTTCCATTTGTTTGGGATGGAAATGGAGGGGCTAGAGCTGGAGCCAGTGTGAGGTGGGACTTCTGCTCAGTGGCTGTGACCACCCTATCACAGACTGGATCTGATCCCATGTTGCTGGAGAAAAAGCTCTGAAGTCTGAGTTCAAGTTGGCTCTGTTGCCTTTATGCATGTATTTTCCCTTCTCCCTAAACCAGGACCCTTGTCCCAGAGATGGGGAGTGCTAAAGTAAGGGGGACTCATGCAGGCTCTCTGCCCAAGTTAGCTGCAGACAGTGATCCAGACTGTCTCCAATAAACTGCCAATACGGGTGCCTGCAACTGTTTCCTCTCTGCTCAAAGCCTCAGATACAAGTTCCCTTTGTTCCTCATAGCTGACTATTGCTCAAGCCTCTGCCACCCATGCTACCATGCCACATCACAAGGCAGGCAGGGCCCATGTGAACTCTCACGTAAATTGGGGATTGAGCTATAGTGGAATGGCTACCCTCAGAGGTCTAGGCTGTTTCTGATACACTGCTTGAATAAGCACCCATGATAGCCACTGCTATTCTACCGAGACTTTGCCCAAGGACCTGATCACCTCTGTATCCCGTGGTTGAGTCTTCTCCTTGGTTGTGGCTGCCCCAGATTCAGTGCTGCATTGTGATATGGAGTGAGTAGGACTGGAGCATTTGCTTGGTTTGGGCTGGGGCACAGCAAGGCAGTCATGGGAAACTGGGCAGTCACCAGAAAAGAGCTCTCTATGCCCTGCCTAGGGGGCAAGCAAGCATGTGTACACAAGCACATGAGCAGAGTCCAGGCTTCCCACAGCCCCACTCCACCACCGCCCGATAATCCCTGTGGTATTCCAACCAGCCAAAATGGCTTGTCTCCTATACATAGGACCCCAGGACTGGGGACCCAATCTATAACTCTCACTGTCTCCATCCTTGCATTGTCCCTTTTCCTATGAGTCCCCTTTTCTTCTTTCCTATCAAATTACATATGTATCTTTCATATAGACTTGCTTGTGCAGGAGTCCTTCTGCCAGTTTCCAGAAGACTTTCAGTGAGACTTGTTCCACACATAGATACATTTTTGATGTTTGTGTGGTGAGGATGTGGTCCCCAAGTCCTCTCACTCCACCGTCTTGATCGCTCTCCCCTCATGACAATTTATTTTTCATAACCAATTATTTCTCTTCACATGGTTCCCACTGACCCTTAATTTTCCTTGTTTTAATTGTCTGGTTGGCATATATATAAAGAGTCTAAGATGCCCCCAAGTTAGGCTGCTTTGCTTTTCCATTAGGGCCAGGCTAATTTATCCCTAATTTCACACCTTAGAAATAATCTTTCTACCACCAAGGCATCACTCATGCTGTCTCTCTTGCTATAAATAGCTTTTCCTTTTATTCACCAATTCATATCTTCCTAAGAATACTCTTCAGGATTCAGCACCTCCAAGAAATCTTCCCTGGCTAACCCCAGTGAACTCAAGTCACCTCAACCAAGTAGCCCTCCAGGAATTTATCTATATACCACTTACATGAGTGTACCTGTTAGACAAAATGTTGGAATGAAGATTTTCATATCATGTATTTTTCATTTACTCTTTACCTCCTTCCAGATTGTTGGCTCAATAGAGTAAATGTATTTGTTTCTTTTTTGATAATGCCCCCCATGCTCTGTCAACAGTGGATGCTCAGTATGATTTAGCCTAACAATACTTCAAAGATAGATATATTTGCATTTTCAACCCTCAACACCCAAAACTATGACTTAAATTTTGAATTAAAATGACAAAACCAGCTATTCTATTTGTTTCTGGAATGTGCTATAAGGCATATGCGTATTCTGTTCCTTTTGCCTAAAATGCTTATTGCATGTGCATACATACATATATACTTCGCACTACTCTGTGTAGTCAATGTTCAACCATTCTTCAGAGCTCAACTCTGGATATGAAATAGAAGAAAGGAATCCAACTTCTTGAGTAACTGCAACATGAACAATGACAGTAGAACTCTGGGAAGAGTAAAGTGAAAAATACCATCTTGAGGCAAGCAGACAATAGATCTGGATCCCCCACTCCAACCTTGTCACACCTTCCTTTAGACATTCACTTTTTCAGTCACTCAGTAAAAGTAGGAGGTTTTATATGCTTTGGGTTTCACAGAGTGAAAATTCTAGAGAAGGGCAAACCTTCCAGTTTTGCCATCCTTACAAGGAAGGCTATAGGCTATATTGTACCTACTTCACAGACAGGAATGTGAGGCTCAGTTTAAAGCCTTAAGAAACTCTCTCAGAAGCAGCAGATACAGGCAGGGATCCAGATCAAGTATCTTTACTTTCAATCTGGTTCTCTGCCCTCTACTGTTTTTCTTATCCTCCCAAAGCCATTTGCCTCTTACAGGACCCTTAATCTGTAAGCCCTACAGAGGGGGATCCTGTGTCAATTTGCAATAGACTCACTCACCAGAGCTTCTTTCCTAACCCCTCAAATGAAAATCTCCTGTGCTCACATGACAGAGTAGGCAGGAGCCAGCTTTGTGGGGAGGGGCCACTGTTGGAAACTTTCCTCCTCTCTGCAATGCTCCCAATCTAGTCTAGAAAGGCATCAGAAGTCCCAAGCTGCTGCTTCAGTTTCCTGTCTGGTCACCCCCACCCCAACTGGAGGGGCAGAGCTTTTTCTATTAGGTACATGCACCCTGGGGCCAGGGAAAGACTTGTTTCTGTAAATGAAAGGAATAAATGCATAGCATGCCATTACTCCAAAGCCCTAAGCAGGAAGAAAGCTGACAGTGGGCAGCTTCAGAGTGAAGAGCTAGCTAGAAAGGTCTTAATAAACCTTATTGAAGCCAAGTTAGAGCCAGGTATCCCTGGGCTAAAAGCCAACACCAAAGTGCCCCCATTGCCACCCGAAGTGCAGAATTTCCTCTCACAGAGATGCCAGTTAAGCCGCTGAACAGCATCTAAGCCCAAGGCTGCTATCACACAGGAAATCAAAGAGAAATAGAGGAAATATATCTCCTATCCAATCCTCTTCCCCAACCCTACCTGTTATCTACCTGAGAGAACAGAGAGGTTACAACATTAGCATTGCAAATGGGGGAAAAGAGCAAACCTTTTAAGAATTACATTTCCAAGTTGAGAGCTACTGTCATTATTCACGTATTCCACAGAAAGCTTGGACACTGGTCTCATGGCCTACAGAGGAACTCGTGTTTTCTGTGGAAGGATGCAAAAGTAGGAAGCCATGGGAATAAGCTACCACACTTTACCACCAATCACCTTTTAGTGAAGCCCCATGGAACATCACCAATCCCTAAATTCTATTTCTTGAAATACAGTTGATCCTTCTATTCATCTGACAAATATTTATCAAGTATCTACTATGTGCCATACATTTTGAATACATCACCTCATTTGATTCTCACAACAGCCATGATTATTTCCATTTAGAGCTGAAGATTTAGTAATCTCAGAAACTTAATTATTTTACCAACTTACAAGTGTCAGAGTTGAAATTTGAATGCCAGGACTAAGTCCATGGTTATCCATTTCAACCAGGCCAGGAGAGTGGAATCAACAATACAAGTTATTACGGTCCAAGTTTTATGAGAAAGTATGATACCTTTGGGCTTCCCAGGTGGTGCTAGTGGTAAAGAACCCACCTGCCAATGCAGGAGATAAGAGACTCAGGTTCAATCCCTGAGTCAGGAAGATCCCCTGGAGGAGAGCATGGCAACCCACTCCAGTATTCTTGCCTGGAGAATCCCATGGACAGAGGAGCCTGGCGGGCTGTGGTCCATAGGGTCACAAAGAGTCGGACACAACTGAAGCAACTTAGCACGCACACATGCATGATACCTTCACCTAGTTAATTCACTTGTTCTTGGTCTCAATTTCCTTTTTCTAAAGTGAAGGGAATTTTACTAAAGACATTTCTATAAAGGCAGCTTTCAATTCAAATTTTCCATTCTATTATGAATATGATAAATGCTTTGAGAGACATACAAGTAAAAAATGTATGTAATATCCAGGGAAAGAATTGCTTGTAACTGAGAGGATTTAGGTTCAAGTAGGGTTTTATAGAGTAGCTAGCATTTCAACCAGACTTTAGTCATGGGAAGGGGGCATTCTGGGTAGGGGGAGAGGTTGGTGTGGGCAAAGTTATACAAGTGAGAATGCAAACCACATGGTTCAGAAACAGCACTCCATTCAGAGTCATTTCAGAAAAGAAACTGTAGATGGCAAATAATGAGCTGAATCTAGACAAGGAAGGATCATGACTCTGTCATCTTTCCCACCAGGAGTGGAGAACAATGGCAATTTCTGATCAGATAATGATATGATAGAACAAAGTTTCTCATCCTTGGCAATATTGACAGTTTAGGCCAAAGAATTCTTTGTCGTAATGGGGGTGGGTAGTGTTGTTCTGTGAATTGTAACACTCTGGCCTCTACCTACTAGATGTCTACAACTCATCCCTGCTCCACTGAACTGTGAAAAACAAAAATATTGACGGACTTGGCTATGTCCCCAGGGTGGAGGTATTAAGAACCACTGAGTTAGAAGTACAGTTTGGGAGATTAACCTAAAAGCTCTATGTAAAAGGGATCGGAAGTTCCTGTGCTATAGGCAGAGACCAGTTAACCAGAGGCCACAGATGTTGTGACACATCCAACAATATGCAAAGCAGCTTCCCACCACAAAAAAATGATCTGGACAAAAATGTTCATATTTTCAAGATTGAGAAACTGTCATTGAGGCAAACACCACATATATATACTTTGCATTGTCTCCAAAATGAATCTTGATGACTGAAAGATTACCCCAGCAGAATGGATTCTTCTTCCTTAAGAACAGCTATGCATGGTTCCTCACTGACCTGGCAAACTGGCTGAAGCTGGGGCCTGGTCAGCCTTGAGCATTCTAGTGTGCTAGCCCAGGGAAGATGGGGAAGGTCAAGGAGAGAGATCTCATAACGTATTGAGAAGGAACTACTGATTCCCTGAGAGTCAAGAAACTGGAGTCTTTGAAGAAATCTCTTAACCCTACAGGATCTCAACTCTCTCACCCTTAAAATGGGATAAAATAATTAAGTACCTTTGTAAAGATAGAGCAATAGGATGAATTTTTGAGATCCCCTTCAGAAATAGCCAGGCTCATAGGTGCCTAGCCTTTCAGACTGAATGCATGGACTGAACCTGCATGCTGGAATTGTTCAAGGACCTGTGTCCCCAGAAAATACTGCAGTGAGCTGACATCACACCTGGGGATTGTGTCTACATACATGCATAGTTATCTGTGACAAGACAGACTGGGTGGCAAGATAGGGTGAAAGAAGAGGTCCTAACTGCAAATTAGCTTTATGCAAAGCTTCTAGATAAGCCTTGAGATAAGCCTGTTTCTTTTAGTGCTCTTCTGTATCATTTCTAACACTCTATCTCTGAGTCATTCTATTCCAGTGTTGCATTTGCTGTGACAAGATCCCTCATAAGAGTTATTAAATCATCACTCAGCAGTGGGCCTGACATTTAAATCAAGACATGTTGCCTTTTATTTCAAGCTGCAAATCAAATTGGTTTGGAGTTTGACTCTATTTCCTTTGATTCAGCATTAAGTTATGTTATTACATCTCCACTGTTTAGAGAACAAATTATCACTGTCTGCTACTTAAACTGACCCTGCTCCCTAGAGATCTAGTCCTATGCTCTTCAGGGACTTGTTGTCAGGCCAAATGTCAATGGTTCATGATGAGCAAATAGGAAGGGTTAGCCACAAGCTAATGTTTTCCATGAGGCCCAACAGTGGTGTGGGTGTCAGAGTTGGGAATAAGAGTAGGAATGAGTCTGATGGAGAATATTTCTCTGCAGGGGGCATGGTTGTAGTTCCAGCTTGGAAGCCAATAATGCCAGTGAAGTAATCCAAAGAAAAGTGTCCTCCTTGGAGGAAGAGAAGAAAGGCATAAAAAGAGAGTGTGCCCACTTTGGAAGACAGTTTCTTACCATATGATCCAGCAATCACACTCCTTGGTATTTACCCAAAGGAGTTGAAAACTTACAGACACAGAAGAACCTGCAAACAGCAACTTTATCTATCATTGCCAAAACTTGGAAGCAACCCAGATGTCCTTCAGTAGGTAAATAGATAAATAAACTGTGGTACATCCAGACAATGGAATATTATTCAGTGCTGAAAAGAAATGAGCTATCAAGCCATGAAAATACATGGGAAAACCTTAAAAAATGCATATCACTAAGTGAAAGAAGCCATTCCCCAAAGACTACATAGTATACATTTCCAATTATATGACCTTCTGGAAAAGGAAAAAAGATGGAGACAGTAAAAGGATCAGTGGTTGCCATGAGTTGCAGGAGTGTGGGAATGACTAGGCAGAGCACAGAGGATTGTTTAGTTCAGTTCAGTTCAGTCAGTCATGTCCGACTCTTTGCAACCCCATGGACCACAGCACGCCAGGCTTCCCTGTCCATCACCAACTCCCGGAGCTTACTCAAACTCATGTCCATTGAGTTGGTGATGCCATCCAACCATCTCATCCTCTGTCGTCCCCTTCTCCTCCCGCCTTCAATCTTTCCCAGCATCAGGGTCTTTTCAAATGAGTCAGTTCTTCGCATCAGGTGGCCAAAGTATTGGAGTTTCAGCTTCAGCATCAGTCCTTCCAATGAATATTTAGGACTGATTTCCTTTAGGATGGACTGGTTGGATCTCCTTGCAGTCCAAGGGACTCTCAAGAGTCTTCTCCAACACCACAGTTCAAAAGCATCAATTCTTCAGTGCTCAGCTTTCTTTATAGTCCAACTTTCACATCCATACATGACTACTGGAAAAACCATAGCTTTGATAGACAGACCTTTGTCGGTACCGTACTGTCTCTGCTGTTTTTAATAACAGAAGATAGTTAGAGCAGTGAAATATTCTGTAAGATACTATTGGGTTGGCCAAATATTCCGTTTGGGTTTTTTTTTTTTTTCTAGAAGATGTTTTCCCAAATGAACTTTTTGTCCAACCCAAAATAATGATGGATGCACATCATTATACATTTGCCTAAATGTATAGAATGTACAACACTAGTAATGAAGCATAAGGTAAACTATGGACTCTGGGTGATTGTGTTGTGTCAATGTAGCTTCATCAGTTGTAACAAATGTACTACTCTGGTAGGGGTGTTGATAATGGCGGAAGACTATGGATGTGTGGGAGCAGATAGTATGTGGAAAATTTCTGTACCTTCCCCTCAGTGTTGCTGTGAACTAAAACTTCTTTATTAAAGTCTTAATAAAATGAGAGAGAAAGACTGAGGGAAGTCTGTCTTTTCAGTTTTTCAAGTCTTCCACTTTAGAATCATTTGATGAGATGCTAGGCTCCTGAAAGGCTGGAGGAGGAGACAGAGAAGCAGAGATATAGAAAGAATACAGCAACCACTAACACCTTGAAAACTGATGAGGGCTAAATGAAATGTAATGGAATTTAGAGATAAATTAAGTTTTTATTTCACACATGCATATGTGCTCAATCACTCAGTCGTATCCAACTCTTTACAACCCCATAGACTGTAGCTCACCAGGCTCCTCTGCCTATGGAATTTTCCAGGCAAGAATACTGGAGTGGGGTGCCATTTCCTACTCCAGGGGATCTTCCTAACCCAGGGATTGAACCCACATCTCATGTCTCCTACATTGACAGGTCGGGTTCTTTATGACTAGAGCCACATGGGAAGCCCTTGATTTGACACAAGAGTTGGCAAAAGTCAAGTTCTGAGAGCTAATACTTCAGAAAAAGACTTGCTTGTGACTTGAGATCAGTGGGAAGAAGACCTAGATATTAGTGTGGTAGAGGAGAGGCTGATGGAGGCAAGCCTTGAGGTAGGGCAAGAAGGAATAAATTTGCTTTGAGAATATAAGCAGCTCAGGGGTGTAGAGAGAGGACTGAGAAAATACAAATTCCAGCAACTCATGGAGTCAGAATGTTGGGAGGTGGTTGATGAAGAATGCAAAGAGAACCATATTCTTTTTTTTTTTTTCTGGTCTAATTTAGTCCAATAACCAGGAAATTTGAAAAACACTGCTCAAGCCTTAGGTAGGCAAAATAAGGGAAGGAGTGACTGCAGGATGTAGAAGGGCCTGCAATGGGAACCAGCATAGTGCTATCAACCTCAGTACCCAGAGTAGAGGGGTGGCATAGATATGAACTACGCAGGATGTCTGTCTGGGGCTTTCATAGCCTTCATCATATCAAATCAGGCTGCCAACACTGGCCCTGAGTGAAAGACCCTCAGCTACAGAGAGATACCTAAATTTCCTATGGAATTCCAAGGAGTAGATTGAGAGGGGAAGGACTAGAGAGAGATCAAAGGAGACAGTGAGACTAAATACGACAATGAGACTTAAGGGGAAGGTGAAAGAGCATGAGAAGAAAGGCAGGGGGAGTTTGTTGAGAGAACATTAGGAGAAGATCAGAACCCTTGAGAATACAATGCACACTGAGTTGAGATCTTCAACAGACCTCTTCCTCACGAGGGTCCTTTTTTTCTAAAGCAGACTCAGCCCAGGAAAAACAGGTACTCCCTCCATCACTGCAGAACCCTCTAAGCTTATGAGACCAAATCTCCAACCCACTGCCCCAGTCGCTGCTTAGTGTGTGCGGTTGGTGGACTAGGAAGGCGGTGAGGAAGAGGGCAGGTTGTTACTTGCTTACTCAACAAATTTTTTTTTCCGTGGGGACCTGAATTTAGTGCTAAGCATACTGCTGACTTCAGGGTCTCCATGAAAGTGAAAGTGTTAGTCGCTCAGTTATGCCTGACTCTTTATGATCCCATGGACTGTAGCCTGCCAGTCTCCTCTGTCCGTGGGATCCCCCAGGCAAGAATACTGCAGTGGATACCCATTCCCTATGCAGGGGATTTCCTGACCCAGGGATTGAACCCAGGTCTCCTGCATTGCAGGCAGATTCTTTCCCATCTGAGCCACCAGGGAAGGCCATAGGTAGCAGCATAAAAACATTTTTAATGCTGCCAAAGCCAAGTTAAATGAGTAGAGAACCTTCTCTGCTAGATTCAGTACAGATGCATAATTGTCAAAGATAAAGCAAAGCCAAGTGAATTCAAAGGTAACCACACCCACCACAGCCCCCAGTGAAGACACCCAAGCCATGAGAATAGCTCTCTTCTCACTTGCTTCACTGAATATGAGTATCAGTAGGAGCTTAGATTGGAAGCCTATGGAAGATTCCAGGAGCCTCTCAGGCTCCCTTGTTAGAGAGGAAGGCAAAGCAAACAAACAAGAAAACTTCTGAAAACTTCAGTAGTTCAGGTAACCATATTATTGCTAGTAGCCACTATTTGGCTGGCTCAGTCAGGTCTGCCAGGGAGATAGGACATTCTGAGCTGCCAACCCCATCTTTGTCCAACCTGATGTTCTAAAAAGCAAGGGAAGACCAGAGTGCTTTCTAGAAAGTCAGGGTAGCACTCTGTAGAATCAAGTCCTCATGGTGACAGAGATGTCCTCATTTGGTTGATTGTTTTCTTGCTTTTACACAAACTTCTGCTAAACAAATTGAGTTCTATTGAAATCTGCCCCACCACTACTGAGCATTTGATTCTCATCTATCCTCATACTTTGCCAACCTGCTTTTCCTATTTATATCATTTCTTGCATCACTAGCCTGAGGTCCAGCTACTCTGCTCATGTTTTTTATTCCACCGGGAGTGAGGAGAAGGAATTATGTCTCAGACCAATATAAATTATGCTACTGGGTCTTTACCAAGATTGACCCCCTACTTACCCCTAAAAAGACCTCCATGTCACTCTGTGTTGTCCTTTGTATACTCCATCAACTACACTTAGGGTTCACTGGAGGCTCAGTGGTAAAAAATTCCCTGCCAATGCAGGAACTGCAGGAGACTCAGGTTTGATCCCTGGGTCAGGAAGATCCCCTTGAGATGGACATAGCAACCCATGCCATTATTCTTACCTGGGAATTTTCATGGACAGAGAGCCTGACAGGCTACAGTCCATGGGGCTGCAAAGAGTTGGACATGACTGAAACAATCGAGCACACACAGGACACTTGGAGCACCTCCTCACAAGAACTTTGGGAATTACTGTAGACTAAAAGTCTGTGTCCCCCAAATTCCTAAGTTAAATGCTAATGCTCAGTGTGATGGCCTTTGAAGGTGGAGCCTTTGGGAGGTGATCAGGTCATGAGGACAGAGCCTTAATGAATGGAATTAGTCTTCTTATAAAGGAGGAGAGTTCCCTTGCCCCCTTCTGCCATGTGAAATACAGTAAGAGGATGGTAATGTACCAAATAAGGAAGCATTTCCTTACCAGACACTGAATCTGCTGACACATTGATCCTGAACTGGCCAACCTCCAGAACTGAGAGAAAAACATTCTGTTGTTTATAAGCTACCCAGTCTTTGGTATCTCTCATCGCAGCCCAAAGAGCCTAGACACGTACTCTCCCCAAGAGACAGGTTTAAAAAAAAAACAGCTAAGAAAGTGTTGGACCTCTGACTCAGTATGAGCTCTCTAGGATATTTGACATCTATAAATTTAAAAAATAGCTCCTCTTCTCTAACATCTGCTCAATAGACCTCTTCTTGCATTCACCTGAAGTTTCTCAGCTAATTAGGTCTGTAACTGGAATAGAAATAGCTAATATTGGTCAAATGCCTCCATGTGCCAGGCACTGCGTTAAGCTCTTTAAACATGTTGTTCTCACATATGCAAGATCAACAAATCGGATGAGTAAAAGGGTACCAGAGACAGATGCAGAACAAAGAAATACAGTATTAATGTGATGAGTGTTATGACGTAGAATGACAAAAGGGTACAGATGAGGGGGGTCAAATACAGTTTGAATGGGGCAGGGTGTTTTCAAGAAAAATAAGGTAGGTGAGGAAGACCAGGAGCTGACAGTGGCTCAGATCATGAACCCTTTATTGCAAAATTCAGATTTAAATTGAAAAAAGTAGGGAAAACCACTAGGCCATTCAGGTATGACCTATATCAAATCCCTTATGATTATACAGTGGAAGTGACAAATAGATTCAAGAGATTAGATCTGACAGAGTACCTGAAGAACTGTGGACAGAAGTTCATAACATTGTTCAGGAGGCAGTGATGAAAATAATCCCCAAAAAGAAATTCAAAAAGGCAAATGGATGACTGAGGAGGCCTTACAAAAAGCTGAGAAAAGAAGAGAAATGAAAGGCAAAGGAGAAAAGAAAAGATATACTCATTGAATACAGAGTTCTAAAGAATAGCAAGGAGAAATAAGAAAGCCTTCCTAAGTGAACTATGCAAGGAAATAGAGAATGGGAAAAACTAGAGATGTCTTCAAGAAAATTAGAGATATCAAGGGAACATTTCATGCAAAGATGGGCACAATAAACAACAGAAATGTATGGACCTAACAGAAGCAGAAGAGATTAAGAAGAGGTGGCAAGAATACACAGAAGAGCTATACAAAAGAGATCTTAATGACCTGGATAACCCACGATGGTATGATCATTCACCTAGAGCCAGACATCCTGAAATGTGAAGTCAAGTGGGCCTTTGGAAGCATCACTACAAACAAAGCTAGTGGAGGTGATGGAATTATAGCTGAGCTATTTCAAATCCTAAAAGATGATACTGTGTGAAAGTGCTGCACTCAATATGCCAGCAATTTGAAAAACTCAGTAGTGGTCGCAGGACTGGATAAGGTCAGTTTTCATTCCAATCCCAAAGAAAGGCAATGCCAAAGAATTTTTCACTACTACACAATTGCACTCATTTCACATGCACTCATTTCACATTTAGAAAGGTCATGCTAAAAATTCTCCAAGTTGGCTTCAACAGTATATGAACTGGAAACTTCCAGATGTTCAAGCTGGATTTAGAAAAGGCAGAGGAACCAGAGATCAAATTGCCAACATCCATTGGATCATAGAAAAAGCAAGAGAATTCCAGAAAAACATCCACTTCTGCTTCATTGACTACACTAAAGCCTTTGATTGTGTGGATCACAAAAAAAACTGTGGAAAATTCTTAAAGAGATGGGAATACCAGACCACCTTACCTGCCTCCTGAGAAATCTGTATGCAGGTCAAGAAGCAATAGTTAGAACCAGACATGGAACAACGGACTGATTCCAAATTGGGAAAGGAGTATATCAAGGCTGTATATTGTCACCCTGTTTATTTAACTTATATGCAGACTATATCATACTAAATGCCGGGCTAGATGAAGCTCAAGCCAGAATCAAAATTGTTGGGAGAAATATCAATAACTTCAGATATGCAGATGATACCACCCTTATGGCAGAAAGCAAAGAGGAACTAAAGAGCCTCTTGATGAAGGTGAACAAGTCAAGAGTGAAAAGGCTCACTTAAAACTCAACATTTAAAAAACAAATATCATGGCATCTGGTCCAATCACTTTATGGCAAATAGATGGGGAAACAATGGAAACAGTGAGAGACTTTATTTTTGGGGGCTGCTCCAAAATCACTGCAGATGGTGACTGCAGCCATGAAATTAAAAGATGCTTGCTCCTTGGAAGAAAAGCTATGACAACCTAGACAGCATATTAAAAAGCAGAGATATTACTTTGCCAACAAAGGTCTGTATAGTCAAAGCTATGGTTTTTCCAGTAGTCATGTATGGATGTGAGAGTTGGACCATAAAGAAGGCTGAGCACTGAAGAATTAATGCTTTCAAACTGTGGTGCTGGAGAAGACTCTTGAGAGTCCCTTGGATTGCAAGGAGATCAAACTAGTCAATCTTAAAGGAAATCAACCCTGAATATTAATTGGAAGGACTAATGCTGAAGCTGAAGCTCCAATACTTTAGCCACCTGAGTGCAAAGAGCCGACTCACTGGAAAAGACCCTGATGCTGGGAAAGATAAAAGAGCAGGAGGAGAAGGGGATGACAGAGGATGAGATGGTTGGATGGCATCATCAACTCAATGGACATAAGTTGAGCAAGTTCTGGGAGATGGTGAAGGGCAGGGAAGCCTGGCATGCTGCAGTCCATGGGGTCACAAAGACTGATACGACTGAGTGACTGATCAACAACAACAACAAGGTGAGGAAGGTGAGAAGGGTACTTTTGAACAACGGGCAGAACACATGCAAGGTTGCCAAAGTTTGAAAGAACACGATATTTTCAGGGTGGCTGGGCAAGATAAGCTTGGGTGGTGATGGAAATGATGGTCGGGGTCCCTGTGGACCATGTAAGGGAGTCTGGGGTTTATCCTTAAGGCAGTGGGGAAACCATTGCCAAATAGTGAGAATGACATCAGATTTGCAGTTTTGAAACATCACTTTTGGACACAGAATGGGAGACAGATCAGGGCAGTCATGTGTAGTATCTTGAGGAATAGAGAGAGAGAGAAAGTCAGGGGCTATTTTCTGTAATCCAGATAAGAACTGATACTAAGGGAAAGAAGATAGATTATGGGGTTCTCACTGTATGCCTTTGTTAGCACTATTTATTCCTTCTGATGACCAGCATCCTTATAGTTTGGGGTTGATATTACTATGGTCACATTCATTAGATAGCCATTGTTTTATATATATATATCATGTCTCCTCAAATAAACTACAAGCTCCTTGAAGACTGTAATCCTGAGTTCTGTGAATTATGTACAGCGCTCCATTCAGCATCTTGTATACAGTAAGTGTCCAGAATATGCTTATTGAGTGACTGTTATCTATTTTTGACATAATATTCAAATACTTATAAGTGCTAAAAAGCTAGACCTGGCAAGCTGACCTACCTCAGAACTCAGGAGTGAATGCACCCTCATTCCAGCTATTGACTTCATGCCATACCAGCAATGCCAGCTTTGTGTTTCAGCTATTTCCTTCCAGGTTCCATTGGTCAATAGATATAGGCCATATGCACTTTCCTGAGATCCAGGATCCCTAAGCAATAACCAATGCCTTATCTCCCAGGTGGCTCAGTGGTAAAGAATCTGCCTACTAATGCAGGAGACACAGGTTCGATCCCTGGTTTGGGAAGATCCCCTGAAGGAGGAAATGGCAACCCAGTCCAGTATTCTTGCCTGGGAAATTCCATGGACAGCAGAGCCTGGTAGACTACAGTTCATGGAGTTGCAAAAGAGTTTGACATGACTTAGAGATTAAATAATAACCAATGCCACAAATAATACAATATGTGTATAGCACTTTACAAACTAGTTTTTCCATTCATTATCTCATTTAATTCTCTTTCTTTTGTTTTATTCATTCATCAAGTCCAAGTCAGAGGCAAGAATAGTGTTATCAAGGAAGGAAATGAGCAGCCAGGTGAAGTGTTTGACCAAGATTTTCACTTGGTCAGAGGGTAGAGACAGGACCAGGCCCACGTGTGCTTGGAAAGTCTGTGGTACAGGGAGAAGGACCTGGAATGAGGATTACGAGTAACTGTGTTTGAAACCATGCCCTGTCATTTGCTGAATCTCTAGGCAAGGCATTTAACCTTTCCGAGTTTCAGGTCCCCCATGGGGAAAATAGAAGTGACACCACCTACCTCTCAGAGCAGCTGTGAAGATCAAATGAGATGACACATACAAAGCACTTAGCATGGCACCTAGAATGATCAATACTTCTCAGCTCTGTTTTCTCTCAGCTAAACACTTTTCAACTAATTCACTAGTTCCCAAAAGTGTCCAGGAAGAGCTTTACAAAAGAGCTTTACAACACAGATTCCTAGGCTCCACTCCAGATGTACAGAATTGTTATCTTTGGGGAGAGGGCCCAAATGATTGTTATGTACAGTGCACTGGGGAACCACCTGAACCAGATCATATTAAGAGCTTTTAGGTAAAAAGTAGGAGAGAATCAACATTTATTGAGAATCTACGGTATGCTCAGTGCAGTGGTAGGGGCTTTCATTTGAAAGATATATTTGTACACAATTCTTTCCAGTTCACCTGGATGGGGCTTGGAGAAGATAGTTTGGAAAAGTCATATGACACAATACACAGACATATATTTTCACCCCTGTATCATTAACTTTGCCAGAGAATTTATTTTAGCATGTGCAGAAGTTGTCCCCAGTTTTCTTTCTGGTTCCCACCTTTAAAACACATTTCATTTTACTTAAAAAAAATTCCTTCTGGGTCAGCCTAATGAGTGGAGGCACTGTACTAAATGTTTTAGGTATATAATTTCATTTTATCACAAGAATCCAGTGAAATGGTTGCTGCAGTATTAACACCCCTAATTTAAAAATTATACCATCTGACCACCTAACCTGCCTCTTAAGAAATCTGTATACAGGTCAGGAAGCAACAGTTAGAACTGGACATGGAACAACAGACTGGTTCCAAATCAGGAAAGGAGTACATCAAGGCTGTATATTGTCACCCTGCTTATTTAACTTATATGCAGAGTATATCATGAGAAATGCTGGGCTGGATGAAGCATAAGCTGGAATCAAGATTTCCAGGAGAAATATCAATAACCTCAGATATGCAGATGACATCACCCTTATGGCAGAAAGTGAAGAGGAACTAAAGAGCCTCTTGATGAAGGTGAAAGAAGAGAGTGAAAAAGTTGGCTTAAAGTTCAACATTCAGAAAACTAAGATCATGGCATTTGGTCCCATCACTTCATGGCCAGTAGATGGCGAAACAGTGTAAATTGTGATAGACTTTATATTTTGGGGCTCCAAAATCACTGCAGATGGTGATTGCAGCCATGAAATGAAAAGACGCTTGCTCCTTAGAAGAAAAATTATGACCAACCTATACAGCATTTTAAAGCAGAGACATTACTTTGCCAAAAAAGATCTGTCTAGTCAAAGCTATGGTTTTTCCAGTAGTCATGTATGGATGTGAGAGTTGGACTATAAAGAAAGCTGAGCACCAAAGAATTGATGCTTTTGAACTGTGGTGTTGGAGAAAGACTCTTGAAAGTCCCTTGGACTGCAAGGAGAGCAACCAGTCCATCCTAAAGGAAATCAGTCCTAAATATTCATTGGAAGGACTGATGCTGAAGCTGAAACTCCAATACTTTGGCCACTTGATGGGAAGAACTGACTCATTTGAAAAGACCCTGATGCTGGGAAAGATTGAGGCAGGAGGAGAAGGGGACGACAGAGGATGAAATGGTTGGATGGCATCACCGACTCAATGGACATAAGTTTGAGTAAGCTCCGGGAGTTGGTGATGGATAGGGAGGCCTGGCGTGCTGCAGTCCATGGGGTCACAAGGAGTCGGACACGACTGAGCGACTGAACTGAACTGAACTGAATTAAAAAATGGTTTCTGATTTTAAAACAAAGGTTTAGGATACAGTATAATCCTTGAGTAGCAGGGAAAGACAACACTCATTAAAGGTGAGGGGAACAAAGAAAGCCAATGTTGAGGTTTATAAAGGGAAATCAAGTGGAGGAAAACAGGAACAAAGAAATGAAGCGTGAATAATATTCTTTGACCGGAGGACCAGAGGCAGGACCGGGAAAGCGGCAGAGAACAGAAGAAATCCGCCTGACTTTACTGCCACCTCATGGTGGTCTGATGTATAGACAACTGGTTCATAATTGTTTCCGTGAGCCTACTAGACCCTCTGCAGGACACTGGGTAAGGAAATAAAGCCAAGTGAAGCTGAGGACCTGCCCTTGGGGCCTTTTTAGAGCTTGTCTCCCTCCAGGTGGCGCTAGTGGTAAAGAACTCACCTGCCAATGCAGGAGACATAAGAGACACAGGTTCAATCCCTGGGTTAGGAAGATCCCCTGGAGGAGGGCATGACAACCCACTCCAGTATTCTTGCCTGGAGAATCCCATGGACAGAGGAGCCTGGTGGGCTACAGTCCATGGGGTCGCAAAGAATCAGACACGACTGAAGTGACTTAGCACATATGACACTCACTCTGGAGTCACCAGGTTAGACATCACTCTAGAGATTAACTACTCCAGGGGTAAGCACCCTCCTCTCATATGGGGAATTTCAGGAAAGACAGAAATGTCTATAAGAACCATTATTTTTTCTATTAAATTCAAAATGGAAATAGCTTAGCATTCCATGAGATGTGTAGAACCTCATTACTTCAAGTTTGTCTCTATTTTTAATAGAAGATGGTCAGTGAAAAAACTTGCCCTGAATTTTAGCTACTGAAATGAGAGGGAGGAAGAAGTTAACAAAGCAGCTTTCTCATGTTTTATCACTTACACTTGGGCATTGTTTTCATAAATCAGGTTCAGGTAGACTTTGTCATTTCATGAACAAAACCATCTCTGAAAGTAGATAAAATTATCCTCACTTCAGCCATAGGGAAATAGGTGTAAAGAACTGAACTCTGTATGTGGACTCTATAAAAGCCAAAATCATAAAAAAAAAAAAGAGAATAAAATGGTTACCAGGGGCTGGGGGTGAGAGAAGAGGACAGATATTAAGGATACAAACTTGCAACAAATATTAAATAAGACCTTGAGATCTAATACACAGTACAGTGAATATAGAAAACAATACTGTATTATGGTCACCAAACTTGCCAAGAGACCAGAACATAATTATTACAACCACTACAAAGAAATTATAATTACACAATGTAATATAGGTGCTAGTGATCACTACAATGCCAATCATATTATAATATATAAATGTATTAAACTAACATGTTGTACAGCTTATATTTATACAATGTTATATACTAAATGTATTTCAATTGAAACACCCAAAAAATAAAGAACTAAATCACTTGGCTATGGTCACACAGTAAGATGGCAACAGAACCACTCTACAATTTGTTCATTCTACTCAATGCAACATTTAGAGAGTGCCAAGAGCGTGCCAGGTACCAGGGATCCACAGTTGAATTAAGTTTCTCCCTCATCCACTGATTCCCTCCTTCCTCCCCCAGCTTAGCTCAGCTACCTCTCTGGGTGGAGACTCCTCTCTGGGTAGAGACTCCTCTCTGGGTGGAGACTCCTCTCTGGGTGAACTAGGAGGGCAACTGAAAAACCTTAAGCAACACCTGAACCACAAGTTTTCTGGAAGGACTGGTTGCCCAGGGCATTCTAGTTGATGCTGCTCATCAATGAGATGCTTTTGGCAATGCCTTTGGCCAATCCTTGGACTCCACCCCCATGTTGTTGTTCAGTTGCTAAGTCATGTCTGACTCTTTGTGACCCCATGGATTGCAGCACACCAGGCTTCCCTGTCCTCCACTATCTCCCAGAGTTTGCTCAAATTCATGTCCATTGAAATTGGTGATGCCATGGGTGACTGATACTAAAGTTCCTCTCTTCTAGGAGGGTTGCCTTAAGTAGATTGGCTTATTTCATCACTATCTTTCTGGTTTTTTAAGAACAAAGTAAATATGAAATTGGATCAAGTGTCTCCACACAAATGTAGGTGGGATAGCCAGCACTGCATGACTGAAACCCTAAGACACCATTCCCGTGGCTGACGCCATTGGAGGCCTAGGGAAACACTTCTCCAAATCGGTTGACTTACCTCCTCAGGAGAAAAGATAATTGCACCCATATGCCATGAAGGTTTGTGGATTGTGCTAATGCTCATGTGAAAGTGAGAAACTGTTTAGAAAAACAGGGAGTGTGTCTGGCTGGCAGGAAGGTTTAGATAAAAAAATAAAAACATATTATTTAACTCGTCAAATTCATCCCACATGAAGCATGTGTGAAGCAGGATAATTGATTCTTTACATCAGCAGCTATATGTACAATTGTGGGTTTTCTTTTTTATAAAAGCATGTAATAATGTCATGTAACATTTTTTAAAAATACATAAAATAGAAGATTAAAAAAAAAAAAGGTAGGCGGGTCATGACAAGGAACTCAGTAGGTATTTGGGGCCTCTGGTTGTTCTTCAGCTAGTCCAAGGCTCTCTATGTCAAAACAGGGAAACCAAGGCTCAGGATGGGAAAGTGACATGCCCAAGCAAGCTCAGGAAATTAAAACCCAACTGTTCTGATACCCAGGCAAGGGCTATTTCCACCACACTCTGCTGCCCCTCTGTGGACAATGAGCATGTATTAAGCTGTTCTATTGTGCTCTGGTGAGCACCAGAAAACTCCGTTCCTAAAGAAGGAAACTGGCAGAGAGGAAAGGTAACAGGAAATCCCTGTAAACTGAAACCATAAAAGCTAAACTCCGAGTCACCGTAAAAGGCTTTGAACTGGCAAGAATGACAGGAAATGATGGGAAAATAGAGGAAATGGGCCTCTAGAGAGGAAACAGGGAGCATACACAAGGCCTTTAGGTAGCCTCTGTTGTGGGTCTTTATCAAGCTGACTGGGTCCCTCCCACTCGCTCTCCCAGAAGTCAAGCCTGGGACATCCTCTCCAAAGAGGCTCTTGAGAAATGGGCTGATCACCTACTAATAGCAGGTTATATTTAGTGCAACCTAAGCAAAGAACTAAAGAGCCTCTTGATAAAAGTGAAAGAAGACAGTGAAAAAGTTGGCTTAAATCTCAACATTCAGAAAACTAAGATCATGGCATCCGGTCCCATCACTTCATGGCAAATAGATGGGGAAACAATGGAAACAGTGAGAGACTTTATTTTGGGGGGCTCCAAAATCACTGCAGATGGTGATTGCAGCCATGAAATTAAAAGACACTTACTCCTTGGAAGAAAAGCTATGACTAACCTAGACAGCATATTAAAAAGCAGAGACATTACTTTGCCAACAAAGGTCTGTCTAGTCAAAGCTATGGTTTTTCCAGTAGTCATGTATGGATGTGAGAGTTGGATTATAAAGAAAGCTGAGCGCCGAAGAATTGATGCTTTTGAACTGTGGTGTTGTTGAAGACTCTTGAGAATCCCTTGGACTGCAAGGAGAGCAACCAGTCCATCCTAAAGGAAATCAGTCCTGAATATTCATTGGAAGTACTGAAGGCTGAAATTCCAATACTTTGGCTGCCTGATGCAAACAACTGACTCATTGGAAAAGATCCTGATGCTGGGAAAGATTAAAGGCAGGAGGAGAAGGGGACGACAGAGGTTGGATGGCATCACCAACTCGATGGACATGAATTTGAGTAAGCTCCGGGAGTTGGTGAAGGACAGGGAAGCCTGGTGTGCTGCAGTCCATGGGGTCGCAAAGAGTCAGACATGATTGAGTGACTGAACTGACTGACTGAGTGTACTAAATGTTTTTATGCATGTTTTACTTCACTTAACCTTCTCAATAACCTTAGGAAAAAACATATTTTTATCCATCTCCATTAATGGAAATGCAGAGAGGTTGAGTAGTGCACCCAGAGATGCACAACTATTTAAGTGGCAGGGCTCACATTTGAATCCAGGTCTTTATACTATTAGCCTGTGTTGTTA
This sequence comes from Odocoileus virginianus, assembly GCF_023699985.2. NCBI lineage: Eukaryota > Metazoa > Chordata > Mammalia > Artiodactyla > Cervidae > Odocoileus > Odocoileus virginianus. The sequence goes on from NW_027224263.1 coordinate 5,907,637, forward strand.
TTTATCATGCTTTGTACAAGTGGCTCCTTGCTGTAATAGAGGCTTTTTCTGAAAACTAAAGTACTGGGAACCTTTTCATTTCAACAACTGGTATCATTATAATGATGATGATGATGATACCAGACAACAACTATTGACAGGTTACTATATTCAAAACCCTGTGCTAGGTGTTTTGCATGTGTAACGTCATTTGATCCTCACAACAACCCCAGGAAGTAGCAATAAGCTCCCAAATGCTAAAAGATTTGCCCAAGATCACAGAACTAAGGGTGTAGTGATGATAAAGCCCACTTTTACCAGTAGGCAATCCTCTCATGGGTTCTTCTCTGGCTCCTACTCTTGGTGAAGCCAATTAAAGGCTTGGTGAAGACGGCATTAAATGCATCAAAGCTAAAGTTGAACCAAGATAGATTCATTTGTATGGATCAAGTCCATGAAATCTTTATTTGATATCTAGAGTTCAATTAAAAACCATCAAAACACCTTTCTCAGCTTATATCTTTCATTTACTTAGTCAAATTTAAGTGTGAGGAAATTTGCACTTGGCTATTGCTGGCAGCCGTTGTCTGACTTTTCCCTTCTTACTGAATAGGTGATACATTTAACAAACAGATATTGGATTGCCATTGAGCAACATCTTAGTAGTATATATGAGGGTCAGTGAACTAGTCTCAAATCCCTAGTGAGGACTTGAGAAAGTCACTGTGCTTATTGGATCTTATTAGCTATAAATGAGACCACTGATTGATCTGCACGGTCCCTCTCCTTGTAAGTTTCAGTTCAAGCTCATGATTCTTTTTTTCTATTTAAAATATGATTTATTAATTTATTTTTATTGAGATACAATTGACATATAAAATTATATTAGTTTCAGACGTACAACATAATGATTCACTATATGCATATATTATGAAATAATCACCACAGTAAGTCTAGTTAACATCCATCACCACATATTTTTTTCTTATGATGAGAAATGTTAAGATCTACTCTTTTAGCAACTTTCAAATATACAATATCGTATCATAAAATATGACTTCCCTGATGGCTCAGGTGGCAAAGAATCTGCCTGCAGTGCAGGAAACCCAGGTTTGATCCCTGGATCAGGAAGATCCCCTGGAGAAGGAAATGGCTACCCACTCAGGATTCTTGCCTGGAAATCCCATGGAGAGAGGAGCCTGGTGGGCTACAGTCCATGGGGTCATAGAGTCAGACGTGACTAAGCAGACATCATTAACTATAATAACCATGCATACATTACATGGCTAGTACTTACACATTTTATAAACAGAAGTTTATACCTTTTGACTCCATTTACCCATTTCACCCAGTGCCCACTCCTGGCCTTTGGCAATGACCAACCTATTTTTGGTATCTAAGAATTTATTTTTATCTTTTGTCATTGGTTGTTTTTTTCAGATCACACAGTACTTGTATTTGTCTGTCTGACTTACTGATATTTCACTTAGCATAATGGCCTCAAGGTCCATCCATGTTGTTGCAAATGTCAAGATTTCCTTGCTTTCTAAGGCTCTGCTTTCCAAGGCTGAATAATATTCCATTGTATACATTTTCTTTATATATTCATTCATTGGTGGACATGGTAAGGTTGTTTCTATGTCATGTCTATTGTAAATAATTCTGCAATGAACATAGGGGTGCAAATATCTTTTCAAGTAAGTTTTTGTTTCCTTTGAATAAATACCCAGAAGTGGAATTGCTAGATCATATGGTAGTTCTATTTTTAATTTTTTGAGGAACCTCCATACTGTTTTCCATAGTGGCTATACCAATTTACATTCCCACCAACAGTGTACAAATGTTCCCTTTTCTCTGCATCCTCACCAACACTTGTTATTTCCTGTATTTTTTGATGATAGCCATTCTGACAGGTGTGAGGTGACATCTCACTGTGGATTTTATTTGCATTTCCTTGATGATTCGTGATGTTGAGCACATTTCTGTGTACCTATTGGACATCAGTCATCTGCATATCTTTTTTTGAAAAATGTCTATTCATATCCTTTGACCATATTTAAATTAGATTTTTTAAATTATTGATTTATATGACTTCTCTCTCTCTAGCAGCTTATCAGATATCTGACTTGCAAATATTTTCTTCCATTTGGTAGGTTACCTTTTCATTTTGTTGATGGTTTCCTTTGCTGTACACACATTGTTCAGTTTGATGTAGTTCCACTTGTTTAATTTTGCTTTTGTTGCCTTTGTGTCTGGGGTAAAATCCAAGAAAATCATTGCCAAGATCCATGTCAGGGAGTCTACTGCCTACGTTCTTCTGCTGGGAGTTTTATGGTTTCAGGTCTTATGTTAAAGTCTTTAACCCAGTTTGAGTTACTCTTTATGTATGGTGTAAGATGTGGTCCAGTTTCATTCTTTTGCATGTGGACATCAAGATTTCCTGATACCATTTATTAAAGAGACTACCCTTTTCCCATTGCATATTCTTGTTTCCATTATCACAGATTAACTGACCCATGTGGGTTTATTTCTGAGCTCTGTGTTCTCTTCCATTGATCTATGTGTCTGTTTTTACACCAACAGTATACTGCTTTTGACTACTATAACTTTGTAATATAGTTCAAAATCAGGGTGCATGGTGCCTCTAGCTTTGTTCTTCTTTCTCAAGATTGCTTTGGCTATTCAGGGTGTCATGTGGTTCCATACAAGTTATTTTTTTCTTTAAATGAAGAAGAAGAAGAGAGTCAATCCCCTAAGCTTGACTGGTGGGTAAGAGCCAGGTAAGTGATTTTCCAGGGGGGTAGAGCAGTCACTAGGGGAGGACTGGGACCCCAGGACACCTGGAAGATGGACTGAGAAATAGGAGAGCAGATCCTAGAAACAGGAGAAGGTTGGAAAAAAAGAGTTCAAACTTTTGGAAGGCAAGGGGTTTGAGATATTTTTTGCAACTGTAAGTTTTTATTTTGAGACCTATATCTTCCCTCTCTGCCTCAGATTGTTTATCTCACACACACACACACACACACACACAATCTCTTTCCCTCAAGAAGATAAAACACACATAAGGAGTAGATATCCTAGAAGACCAGATAGAGGGCTTAGGTAGACTGCATGTGATCTTAGAATTTGGAACACAAAAACTTTTCTATGTATCTTTATACCTTTCTTCTATGATCAAGTTTTACAGGACCATTTAGGTGCCTTTATGAATGCAAGTCAAACTCAAAGGCACTTTAAAATTTCCCATGAATACTCATTCCACTGAAACTCTTTTGAGAATTCCATCAGGTCCAGTCACTGCCTTATTTATTTGTACTCTGGTTACACTAAAATATCGATAGGGAACTCAGGCTGAGTCCAGGTGGTGGGGGTGGAGGAGACAGGATGAAATACTGGGTATTTTCCATGGTGTTTCTGACATTTGTTTCTGAAAACAATAGAGCTAAAGTGTATTTTAAGGGGGAAAAATCTCAAATGACTCAAAACACACACTCACCAATAGAGAGGGGGAGAGTCAATGTAGTACACCCAGGAAATTGAATCAGGAGACAGGCTCCACTCATAGTTCTGACTTTAACTTGCTGTGTGACCTTATACAAATTGCCATACCTCTCTATATCTCAGGATTTCCTCATTATAAAATAGGCATATTGCCATTTTCTGTGCATGCACTTTTGAGGATCAGATTAGCTCATATTTATGAGAACACATTGCAGATGTGATCCATTCATAAAGTACAAAAAGACCTTTGTACATAAAGTACAAAGAGACCTTACCTTAGAATCACATGCTGCAGATAACACAATGGTTTTATAAACTTGCTTGAAAACAGTGATCTGACCTTAGAAGTATCTAGCTTCTCTAAATTCTCAATGGGACTCATTTGTGTACCCAATACTTATAGGCCATTGGGTATGAAGGAATCCCATAATAGTTCTGTAGCTCTAAGAGGATTTGAATATCACAGCAAAGCTGAAGTATGTATATTAGGACATCAGTTGAGATCAACTGAAATCTCTGCTTCTATTGTCCTTCCTATCCCCTTCATCTCTCTCAAACCAGTCAGGGTAAGAAGTTTTGTTCCTTGGGTAGGGTCCATGTCTTTCTTGTCTCTGAGTCTTTCCCTTCCCAAAATACAGAGCACATAGTAGGGTGCAGAGCCTAGAGCAGAATCAATGTAATGCCATCATTTGACTCTCTACTCCCCAGCACATTCTACTTTGTAAGGAAACCCATCACCTATTTTAAGTCAAATACTGTTCTAGGTCCTTCAATACACTTTTTCTTATTTCATTGCAACAACGACACTCCATGATTAGCCCACCAGGCTCCTCTGTCCATGGAAATTTCCAGGCAAGAATACTGGAGTGGGTTGCCATTTCCTTCTCCTGGGGATCTTCCCAACCCAGGGCTCAAACCCACATCTCCTGCATCTCCTGCATTGGCAGGCAGATTCTTTACCGCTGAGCCACATGGAAAACCCCATGGTATCATTAGTATCCCCCGTTTCACAGAGAAGAAAACTGAGACACAAACATCAACTGACTTTACCCCATAGGTAGCAGAGCCTGGATACCAACCAAGTCGTTTGACTTCAAACTCTATGATCTTCCAGTATACCACGCTTCCTCTGGAGGAAAAGAGAACAAAAGCCTGGAGACTGGACACTCAGGGTACTTTTCTTCTAGTTTATCATCCACCCTCACAATATCTAAGGTATGTGAGGATGCTTCCACACTATCTGAATTTCCAGAGTATTAAAGAAAGGTCTAAGAAAAAAGGCTATACTTCTAGCATTGGCATTCCCAAGCTTGGCATTCCCATCACATCATAAAATATTTCTTTTAAATTCTATTACATATTTTACCATTGCTCCTGGCACCTCTGTATTACAAGGGAACAACTGCTAATAGAATTGTCATTGTCATGTATGCTTGGCCAGTTGACTAGAAATGTGTCAAGAATGGCACAGGTTATCTCATGTTTTTAGTATTAACCAGGAAGCTGTATATTATCACCCTGCTTTTTAAATTATATGCAGAGTACATCATGAGAAATGCTGGGCTGGAGGAAGCACAAGCTAGAATCAAGATTGTCGGGATCAATAACCTCAGATATGCAGATGACACCAAATTGCATAAAGTGAAGAAGAACTAAAAAGCCTCTTGATGAAAGTGAAAGAGGAGAGTGAAAAAGTTGGCTTAAAGCTCAACATTCAGAAAACTAAGATCATGGCATCTGGTCCCATCACTTCATGGCAAATAGATGGGAAAACAGTGGAAACAGTGGCTGACTTTATTTTGGGGGGCTCCAAAATCACTGCAGATGGTGACTGCAGCCATGAAATTAAAAGACACTTACTCCTTGGAAGGAAAGTTATGACCAACCTAGACAGCATATTAAAAAGCACTACTTTGCCAACAAAGGTCTGTCTAGTCAAGGCTATGGTTTTTCCAGTAGTCATGTATGAATGTGAGGTTGGACTATAAAGAAAGCTGAGTGCTGAAGAATTGATGCTTTTAACTGTGGTGTTGGAGAAGACTTTTGAGAGTCCCTTGGACTGCAAGGAGATCCAACCAGTCAATCCTAAAGGAGTGTTCACTGGAAGGACTGATATTGAAGTTTAAACTCCAATACTTTGTCCACCTGATGCAAAGAGCTGACTCATTTGAAAAGACCCTGATGCTGGGAAAGATTAAAGGCAGGAGGAGAAGGGGACGACAGAGGATGAGATGGTTGGATGGCATCACCGACTCAATGGACATGAGTTTGGGTAAACTCTGGGAGTTGGTGATGGACAGGGAGGCCTGGCGTGCTGTGGTCCATGGGGTCACAAAGAGTCGGACACGACTGAGTGACTGAACTGAACTGAACTGAAGGAAGGTCCTAATATAGGGGCATGTTATTGAAGAATATGGGCGGCAAATGCAAGCCTCAGAAGAATAAGAGACATGAGCAATTGGAAGAATGAAACAGTGAATCAAAAAGGAACTAGGAGGACTTGACTCAAGCAAAATTCTGTAATTCCTTCATCCCTATGGATTCACAGAGCACAGTGTTTAGTGCACTAAGAAGAGGGGCACTATTGTCTTTAGGCAAATATATGGTGCATGAGAGAAGGGTAAATAAACGAGATGAGAAAAGTCATGATCCTATGGTAAACAATTGAAGGCCGTCAACTTGGGAAAGAGACAGCCATAAACAAAGTTGCCCTTTTGGGAACTAAGTCCTTAGTGGTGATTGGTGCAGAAAATTGCCAAATGATTACATGCAACTCACATCTCCAGTTTTCTCTCTGGCATTTTATTGCTACTTTAATCAAAGCAGCAACTGACTCTATTAGAATAATATTACGCCCATACAAAAATCCAGTCAACATCTCAAGAAAGACATCTACAGGTTAACAAATATAGATGCAAAAATCCTTAGCAAAATATGAGCAAACCAAATCCAGCAACATATAAAATGGATTACACACCATGATCAATTAGGATTTGTCCCAGAAATTCAATTCAATTCCCAATTTAATTCCTTGAATTAAACCAATTCAAGGTTGGTTTAATATATGAAAATCAATCAATAAAAACATATGATTATCTCAGTAGGTGTAGAAAAATCACTTGACAAAATTCAGCACCTTTTCATGATGAAAACACAACACTAGGAATAGATAAAAGGAAACTTTTTCAACCCAATAAATGCCATCTATGAAAATAGCCTATCCTTCCATGCTCAGTCACTTCAGTCGTGACCAACTCTTTGCAACCCTATGGACAGTAGCCCATCAGGCTCCTCAGTCCATCGGATTCTCCAGGCAAGAATACTGGAGTGGTTTTCCATGCCCTCCTCCAGGGGATCTTTCCAACCCAGGGATCAAACCCATGTCTTCTGTGTCTCCTGCATTGCAGGCAGATTCTTTACTGGTGAGACACTGGGAAAGTCCAAAAATAGCCTAGTCAACATCAATACTTAGTGGTGAAAAACTGGATGATTTACCCCTAAGATCACAGATAAGGATGTTCACTGTCACAAGTTCTATTCAACATTGTCCTGGAGGTTCGAGCCAGGGCAATTACACAAAGAAAAGATTGGAAAGGAAGATGTAAAACTTCTCTCTTCTCAGATGACATGATCAGGTATATAATAAATCCTAAGCAATCGACTAAAAAATCATTAGAATTAGCAAAGGTGTTCTACAAGCTTGCAGGATACAAGGTCAATCCAGAAAAGTCATTTGTATTTCTATACACTAACATGGGCTTCCCAGGTGGCACTAGTGGTGAAGAACCCACCTGCCAATGCAGGAGATGCAAGAGACCCAGGTTTGATCCCTGGATTGGAAAGATCCCCTGGAGGAGGGCATGGCAACCCACTCCAGTATTCTTGCCTGGAGAATCCCATGGACAGAGGAGCCTGGTGGGCAACAGTCCATAGGGTTGCAAAGAGTCAGATATGACTGAAGTGACTTAGCACACACACATACACTAACAATGAGCAATCCAAAAATAAAATTAAGACAACAATTCCATTTACAATATCATCAAAAACAACAAAATACCTAGGGATACATGTCACCAAACAAATTGTAAGACTTGTATACTGAAAACTAAAAAATATCATCAAAAGAGATTTAAGATAACCTGATTCACAGGAACATCATCTTGTGTTCATGGGTTGGGAAACTTAAAATGACTAAAGAGGTTATACACTCCAAACTGATGTATAGATTCAATCCAATCTCTATCAAAATCCCAGCTCACTTTTTTTTTGGCAGAAATTGAAAAGTTGAACCTAAAATTCACAGGGAAACACAAGGGGGCCAAAGTAGCCAAAACAATCTTCATAATTTTAGATTTGGGACCACTAATTGTATTCTTAGATATGACACCAAAAATACAAGCCACAAGAGAAAAATTAGATAAAAGCAGATTTCATTAAAATTAAATAATTTTGTATTTCAAAGGATGTCATCAAGAAAGTGAAAATACAGTCTACAGAATGAGGGAAAGTACTTGCAAATCATATTTCTGAAAGGGGTCTAGTGTCCAGAATACATTAAGAACTCTTACAACTCAACAAAAAAAGGCAAATAACCCAGTTAAAAATTGGCAAAGGATTTGCTGCTGCTGCTGCTGCTAAGTCGCTTCAGTCGTGTCCAACTCTGTGTGACCCCATAGACGGCAGCCCACCAGGCTACCCCTCTGTCCCTGGGATTCTCCAGGCAAGAACACTGGAGTGGGTTGCCATTTCCTTCTCCAATGCATGCATGCATGCTAAGTTGCTTCAGTCGTGTCTGACTCTGTGTGACCCTATGGACAGCAGCCCACCAGGCTCCTCTGTCCACGGGATTCTCTAGGCAAGAATACTGGAGTGGGTTGCCATTTCCTTCTCCATACATCAACTGATAAGTGGATAAATAAAATATATCTATACAATGTTATATTATTCATCTATGAAAGGCAGAAGTACTGATACAAGTTACAACATGGATGAACCTTGAAAACATTATGCTAAGTAAAAGGAGTCAGACCCACAAAGCCACATGTTATATGATTCCATTTATCTGAAATGTTCAGAACAGGCAAATCTAAATTGACAGTGGTTGCCAGGGGCTGGGCACAGGGAGGAATAAGAAGTGGCTGCTAATGGGTAAGGGGTTTCTTTTGGGGGTTTTGAAAATATTCTGAAATTGGATAGTAGTGATTGTACAACCATGTGAATATAGTAAAACCCACTAACTGTACACTTTAAAAGGCAAATTTTATACTATGCAAATTTTATATCAATAAAACTGTTACTTTTTTCAGTTAAAAAAAATAAACTTTACTTTTTAGAGCAGTCTTAGGTTCACAGCAAAGTTGAGCAGACAGTTACAGAGATTTCTCCTCTGCACCCTGTCCACCACAACCATGACCACCCTCACTGTCAACATCCCACAGTGGAGTGGAAAATTTTTTATGGTTGATGAATCAACACTGACACATCATAACCACTCAAAGTCCATAGGGTATATTACAAATCACTCATGGTATCATACATTCAATATGCTTGGACAAAGGTGCTTAGTCACTCAGTTGTGTCCAACTCTTTGCAATCCCATGGACTTTAGCCCACCAGGCTCCTCTGTCCATGGGATTCTCCAGGAAAGAATACTGGAGTGGGTTGCCATTTCCTTCTCCAAGGGATCTTCCCGACCCAGGGATTGAACCTGCGTCTCCTGCATTGGCAGGTGGATTCTTTACCACTGAGCCACCTGGGTGTGTCCACCATTATAGTAGATACTGAGTCTGACAGAACAGTTTCACTGCCCTAAAAATGCTCTGTTAAAGCCGTTATTTTTTTTTTTTTAAGTAGAATTATAGGAGTAAGAACCCAGTAAGAGATGTGTGCTAAATCTTCAGCTTTCTCTACCCTGGTTAGCAGCACCAGTGTCTTGCTTCTTTTTTCTTCAGTCCCTGCCCCCAAAGTTTCTTTTTGAATTTCTTTACTCCTTCCTTCACCTATGGTAGAATCATTGTGTTTAACAGTCAGCCCCACCCTGAGCCAGGAACACTGGACATGCTAGGGTCTTCATTTTGTCACATCTTCTCTACAGTCCTTTCCTTATATTATGTTTGTACAGTAAACAACTCCCTCCGAAAATGAGTCAGGTAAGGCTCAAAAAACAGTCTGAGGTAATAGAGAGAAAAGGGAAGTATGGGAGCATAAGCTCCAGTGAATGGGTGTCCTCATTGTTCCAAAATCCTCTACTACAATTGAAAATACTCAAGGAAACCTAGACATTCCATCCTGGTAGTTTGGACAAGTATTTTGAGATCTTCCATGTAGAGTCTAATCTATTCCTAATTCACAATAATGAACTTAAGTCATTCTCAAAGAAGTTGGCAACCACAGAAGAGTCCAAAGTTATTTCTGTCACCCATTTTAATATTTAACACCTCTTGTCATTAACATGCCAGTAACAATGTAAAAATGCCAGTAACAATTCCCAATGTTTAACTTAGGTTCCTAATGCATGATATAAAACAAATTATCTCTTGCTTTATGCTCAGTGGAGAGTGAGAAGAGCTACTATTGATTTGTATTTGGAAAATAGCTGCCTAGAAAGAAATACTAATAGAGTCTAGGACTTATTCAAAGGATGACAGATCTGCAGCCTCTAAGCATTTAGAATCTCTCTGTAGATAAAACTGAAACTGTTAGCCGCTCAGTCATGTCCAACTCCTTGCAAACCCATGGACTGTAGCCCACTAAGCTCCTCTGTCCATGGGATTCTCTGGACTGGAGTGGGCTGCCATTTCCTTCTCCAGGGGATCTTCTGGACCCAGGGATCAAACCCAGGTCTCCTGCATTATAGGCAGATTCTTTACCATCTGAGCCACCAGGGAAGCTCTCTGTAGACAGGGTTGCCCTAAATCGGTCACAGAACTCTGGGTAAAAGTACATAAGGGTGTGGTAAGACATCGTTAAAGAAGCAGAATTTATGTTCAATCCTTGTAAATTAGCAAGGCCACATGAGACTAACCAAGATACCACTTCCCACAAGCTAGCACAATGAAAGGGTCAGGCAAGCACCACTAGCAAGTACAGACCCCTCTAAGAGCACTTTGAGAAACTGATTCCCCATCACTGCCATCTTGCACAAGCCATCTTACCTAACTGAAATTGATTGGAGACATTCCCACACGTTTGCATTATCTCCGGGCTATTCCATCCTAAGGGGTATAATGCACAGCCTGAGCTTATCAGCAGTCCTGGAAAAAAAAAATACATACAGGCAGAAAAAAATATAACAGGCCTCTGTCATCCCAACATCCCCTCTGGATTAGCTCAGCTCAAATTCTGCCTCTTCCATTCAGAGTTTACCTTTTCTCTTTTATCCTAGATATCTATGACACTATCAACTCAACAGGATGTCTTTACTGTGTCATGGGTGATGAGCTGCAACAGATAGTAAAGGGGCCAACTCATTAAAAAAAGGACAGTATTAGGGATTGAGACCAACCAATGTACTTTTTACAGCCAAAATGTTTTTGCCAATGATTCACAAAGCTGAGTTGGCCTCTCCAACCAGATTCCTCTTCTATCTTGGTCTGATTTACAAAGAGCAACAAGGTAGAGACAGGTACTTGTCCCTACAATTCAGCCTTTTCTAGAGTCAGGTCAGTCTCTACTAGTTGAAGATAGGTCATGATTTCTGTAACTTGAAGTCAGTTGCCAGACTGAGATCTACACAAAGCATACACATTATGTAGGCATCTACTGGTGAGCAGGGGACCACACTCCCTCCTCCAGAAACACTTCTGAGAGAACATTCCAGCTTCATGCTAAGCATTCCTACTTTCTTTAGCTTTCAAAACCTTCCACTGTGCCCCTTGCCTTCATCTCATTTTGTTGAGGTCATTTAATTATTAGAGGGCAACTCTGTGCGATCTTAGTGATAACCTTACTCTTCTGACTTAGAGATATAAATCTGGGTCTACTTGCTGGCACTGCCTTTTAAGGACATTTGCGTCAACTACAGCTCTTATTTGCTGCCTAGGTTTACATTTTGTAACCTGTGACCCACTCGCCCTTGCCTTTGGCGATCATGAATTGGACTAAGCATTGGCATCTGACACAAGAGCAACCAAATTCGTTGGCTGGCCAGTAATGGGTGATATAGCATGCTCTGAAGAGAGTAGCTGGGCCAGATTCTTGTTTCTGGAAATTTTAATCAAGGAATACAGAAACGTTGTGCTAGTTAGCAGATGGAGCAGAAGATAGGAAAAAAACACCAGGAGGTAAAATCAAGTCTGTGTCAAGCTGAAGCCAAGTTCAACCCAAAGTTATGAATAGACGTCAGTTCTGGGTAAGCTGAGCAAACTGATTGGTAAAAGAAGAGAACACAGTGGCAGAAATCAGGTACACCATGAAGGGAAACTCCATACTGCTCCTGAAAGAGTTAGGGAATTCAGTCCTTGTTAATGGCTTTCCAGTTCCACTTTTCTTATGTTATAATAAATTCCTTTTCATTGGAGAACTCAAGTCTCTGCTACTTACAACCAAGAGAGTCTAACTACAAGAACACTATACTTGAGTGCTACATCACAGGTCATGGGACGGTCACCTACCACGCGTGTGGATGCAGAACCTAGCATAGTATAGAGCCCCCACAAAGCAGATATTTGATTAAGGGTGACTGACTGGCATATCTAGAGGTTCCAGAAAGGTTCCAGACAGTGAAAGGCAGGCTGCTCCAGGGACTGCTAGCCTCACTTTTGCTTCTCTCTTCGCTGAGGAAGATTCTATGTACACTCTGAGAAGCTAATAAGCCCACTTTGCCTTCACCTGAAGCCTTTTCAAAGAAGGTCTTAACATACTCGCTAAGCTTGTTGGCAACATGGCAATATGAGCTAAACAGGAGGAACTTTCTGATGGTGAGAGAGGGTTTAGAAACTAAAAAGAATGACCAATTAAGGTTAGAAATTCCCTTCAGTGGAATGCTTAAAACTAGAAGACATTCTTATCTGTCTGATAGTCTTACAGGAAATGAAACTGGTCACTCAAAAGACTTTTCTAGGCTCTGGAATTTATCCAGTGGCAATGGAACAGCACTCATTTTTTTCTTACCACAGATAAACTGAAATGATATGATACGAAGCGGTATGCACCAAAGTATGTGATCCCAGAGTATACACAATGTGTTAAGGACAGAATTGGAAACGAAACCTCAGCCTTTTCCTGCTTTCAGAGTCTACCCTTTGAGAGAAGAGTTAATAAAAAATCAGGTTTTCCACACAGAGTAGGAAGAAAAAAACACATGTTTATAAAAGAACAGCAGTTCTGTATTCCAGCCTCTACACTCAGATCTCTGGGACAGGCATGAGCTCTGACTTTTCAAGCAGGGGTGTGTGTTAGCTAAATGCCTTTCCTGACATGGCAGGAGGAACCTTCCACCTTCTTCAGCCCTCCTGCTCCTTAGACCTTACCATGCTGAGAAGTTCAAGTCACAGATCACCTTTTCCAGGAAACCTTTCCTCACCATCCCCAGTGCCTACCCCAAGCAAAGTTACATATTCCTTTCCTCTGCTCCAGAAATACCCTGTGCTTACTTCTGTGATCAGAATATTCTGTGATATAAGCCTTTAAAACTGCTGCCTGCTTTCATTACTGGACTGTGCATTCCTTGAAGGCAGGTACCATATTTATCTTCAACTATGTATCCTTGTTACCTTCTTATTACCTGGTATGTAATAAGTGCTCAATAACTGTACCTGTGTCAGAGTATGCTCTGCCTATCTAACAGACAGCTTCTTTTGCTCCCACTTCCCAAGGGGGGAGCCTTCTGAAAGGATCTCCATGGTAGAGATGAGAGGTCATCCTAGACACTCAATACAGGTACAGAATTTTAGAGAAGGAAAGGCCTTTGGAGAGTACCTACTCCAACCCTTCTCCATTACAGATGTGGGTGCTGAGACCCAGAGAGGGAAAGCAATTTACTCAAGGTCGCAAAGCCAGTTGCTGGCAATGCTTTTCTTACCAATAAGAGAGATCCTTAGAAGTGCTGTTCTTCTAGAGGCAGGTGTCCAGAAATGATCACTTTTTGGCAACAGTATCTATAGTAGGCACTAGGAATATTATGGGCATTAAGAGTCAGAGAAACAGCACGATGGCTTAAGAGAACAATACAATATTATATACTTGAAAGTTGCTAAGAGAGTAGATCTTAAATGTTCTCACCACAAAATAATTATGTAAGGCGATTTATGTGTTCTCTAACCTTATCGTGATAATCCTTTCACAATGTACAAGTACATCAAATCAGTGTATTGTACACCTTACACTTACACAATGTTATGTCAATTGTATTCAATGAAGCTGGGGAAAAAGAGAGAGAGAAAGAGATTGGGTTCTGTAGTCCCTAGACCTAATTTCAAATTCCAGCTCTGCCCCCTAGAGACTGTGTGACTTGGGCAAGTTACTTAATCTCTCTGTGCCTCAGTCACCTCATCTTTAAAATGGGAATAATAGTACTGTAACTTACAGGGCTGTTTCAAAAAGTAGTACTTATAAAGTTTCCAGGCACACAGAATGTGCTCAATAAAGATTTATTACTATTATTAAACATCAGCCTCTTCCTCTGGCTCTTCCCTTTCTACTTATATTCTCCATGGTAATTTCTTCCTCACATTTTTGTCCTCATAACAGCTGAAAAGTCAAAAGCTGAACAAGGCTTGGTTTTAAAGTCACCTGCTTGGAGTGGTTTTCTTGCAATTTTTCTCAGTCACCAAGCCAGAAAGTAGGAATCTGCCAGGTATGTGTTCTGCCCCAGTGTAGGTGGCCACATGCTCTTCTCAACCTGCCCTACCACCCCTCCCATCCCCCATTCTCCCTCATGCCTTTCATACAGGTGAACACCATAGGTTATAAACATACTTCATGGACTTGTAACATACAAGTGCATACCTTACTGCACTTGTAACAGAGGATTATATCACATTTGATCATAGATAGATAAAGATTTCCAAGGAGACTTATTATTTTAAAAACAAAGTCACAAGGTAATTTATCCTCATTATTGAACGGTTCTGTGAAGACCTACAAGACCTTCTAGAACTAACACTCAAAAAAGATGTCCTTTTCATTATAGGGGACTGGAATGCAAAAGTAGGAAGTCAAGAGATACCTGGAGTAACAGGCAAATTTGGCCTTGGAGTACAAAATGAAGCAGGTCAAAGGCTAACAGAGTTTTGCCAAGAGAATGCACTGGTCATAGCAAACACCCTCTTCCAACAACACAAGAGAAGACTCTACACATGGACATCACCAGATGGTCAATATTGAAATCAGATTGATTATATTCCTTGCAGCCAAAGATGGAGAAGCTCTATACAGTCAGCAAAAACAAGACTGGGAGCTGACTGTGATTCTGATGATGAACTCCTTATTGCCAAATTCAGAATTAAACTGAAGAAAGTAGGGAAAGCCAATAAGCCACTCAGGTATGACCTAAATCAAATCCCTTACGATTATACAGTGGAAGTGACAAGTAGATTCAAAGGATTAGATCTGATAGACAGAGTGCCTGAAGAATTATGGACGGAGGTTCATGACATTGTACAGGAGGCAGGGATCAAAATCATCCCCAAGAAAAAGAAATGCAAAAAGGCAAAATGGTTGTCTGAGGAGGCCTTACAAATAGCTGAGAAAAGAAGAGGAAGTGAAAGGCAAAGGAGAAAAGGAAAGATATACCCATCTGAATGCAGAGTTCCAAAGAACAGCAAGGAGAGATAAGAAAGCCTTCCTCAGTGATCAATGCAAAGAAATAGAGGAAACAATAGAATGGGAAAGACTAGAGATCTCTTCAAGAAAATTAGAGATACCAAGGGAACATTTCATGCAAAGATGAGCACAATAAAGGACAGAAATGGTATGGACCTAACAGAAGCAGAAGATATTAAGAAGAGGTGGCAAGAATACACAGAAGAACTGTACAAAAAAGATCTTCATGACTCAGATAACCATGATGGTGTGATCACTCACCTAGAGCCAGACATCCTGGAATGTGAAGTCAAGTGGGCTTAGGAAGCATCATTATGAACAAAGCTAGTGGAGGTGATGGAATTCCAGTTGAAGTATTTCAAATCCTAAAAGATGATGTTGTGAAAGTGCTGCACTCAATATGCCAGCAAATTTGGAAAACTCAGCAGTGGCCACAGGACTGGAAAAGATCAATTTTCATTCCAATCCCAAAGAAAGGCAATGCCAAAGAATGTTCAAACTACCACACAATTGCACTCATCTCACACGCTAGCAAAGTAATGCTCAAAATTCTCCAAGCCAGGCTTCAACAGTATGTGAACCGTGAACTTCCAGATGTTCAAGCTGGATTTAGAAAAGGCAGAGGAACCAGAGATCAAATTGCCAACATCCATTGGATCATCAAAAAAGCAAGAGAGTTCCAGAAAAACATCTATTTCTGCTTTATTGACTACACCAAAGCCTTTGACTGTGTGAATCACAACAAACTGGAAAATTCTTAAAGAGATGGGAATACCAGACCACCTGACCTGCCTCCTGAGAAATCTGTATGCAGATCAAGAAGCAACAGTTAGAACTGGACATGGAACAACAGACTGGTTCCAAATTGGGAAAGGAGTACGTCAAGGCTGTATATTGTCACCCTGCTTATTTAACTTCTATGCAGAGTACATCATGTGAAATGCTGGGCTAGATGAAGCACAAGCTGGAATCAAGATTGCCGGCAGAAATATCAATAACCTCAGATATGCAGATGACACCATCCTTATGGCAGAAAGTGAAGAAGAACTAAAGAGCCTCTTGATGAAAGTGAAAGAGCAGAGTGAAAAAGCTGGTTTAAAGTTCAACATTCAGAAAACTAAGATCATGGCATCCAGTCCCACCATGCATGCATGCATGCTAAGTCACTTCAGTCGTGTCTGACTCTGTGCGACCCTATGGACAGCAGCCCACCAGGCTCCTCCATCCACAGGATTCTCCAGGCAAGAATACTGGAGTGGGTTGCCATTTCCTTCTCCAACAGTCCCATCATTTCATGGCAAATAGATGGGGAAACAATGGAGACAGTGAGGGACTTTATTTTGGGGGGCTCCAAAATCACTGCAGATGGTGACTGCAGTTATGAAATTAAAAGATGCTTGCTCCTTGGAAGAATAGCTATGACCAACCTAGACAGCATATTAAAAAGCAGAGACATTACTTTGCCAACAAAGGTCCATCTAGTCAAAGCTATTGTTTTTCCTGTAGTCATATATGGATGTGAGAGTCAGACTATAAAGAAAGCTGAAGAATTGATGCTTTTGAACTGTGGTGTTGGAGAATACTCTTGAGAATCATTTGGACTGCAAGGAGATCAACCAGTCCATCCTAAAGGAAACAGTCCTGAGTGTTCATTGGAAGGACTGATGCTGAAGCTGAAACTCCAATACTTTGGCCACTTGATGGGAAGAACTGACTCATTTGAAAAGACTCCGATGCTGGGAAAGATTGAAGGCTGGGGGAGAAGGACAGAGGATGAGATGGTTGGATGGCATCACCGACCTCATGGTCATGAGTTTGAGTAAACTCCGAGAGTTGGCGATGGATAGGGAGGCCTATCCATGGATAGGCATGCTGCAGTCCATGGGGTTGCAAAGAGTCGGACACAACTGAGCAACTGAACTGAACTGAATACCTGTCCTCTGGAGAAGGAAATGGCAACCCATTCCAATATTTTCACCTGGGAAATCCCATGGACAGAGGAGCCTGGCAGGCTACAGTCCATGGTGTTGCAAAGTCAGACATAACTTAGTGACTAAACACATACTTGTCTCCAACAGTTATAATCAATTTGGGATGTGAAGATGTGCTTCAAATAGTAACATAGAAGTCATTTTCCAGTGACAAGCCCTGCCACCTTCTGGAAGACTGGGCGCTTACTAAAAATATAGATTCTTGAACTTCACCCTCAGGTATTTGATTCAGTAACTGTAGCCCAGGAATATGCATTTCAAAAGCACCCTCATGATGCTGATGCCTCAGGCTCTGGTACCAACATTTGAGAAAAACACCACTAAAAATATGAAAAGCAGGAGCTCTGGTGGTAGAGAAAATTAGTTTAAATCTCAGCCCTGCCATGTATGAGCTGTAGCCCTGGCTCCTACTTTTCTGTGTGTCATTCCTAACTAAGGATTTACTGCTCCTCCAGCCACGTATGCCCCTTGGAGAAGTCTGTCCCAACTGCACATGCTCAGCTGGGTACTTCCCTATTCTCACCTATTTCTAGAAAGGGAAAGCCCTTTAGAGTGTGTTACTGTCCTTACTCCCCCACAGCTCATGTGCAGATGACCAGTGGGTGGCCATCTTGTTTCCCTTCTTCAACAGCTCCTTCCACAAGAATCCCATCACAAAATGTACCAAGTGTCCTCCCCAAACATGGTTGCTATAGTTTTCAATCATTGCTCTGACCAAGCCGAGGTCTGGAATTAGACACTTTACTTGACTTCAGCCCTTGTGGAATCTCAACGCCAATACAAATGTTTGTGCATATTATCTCGGACAGACCTCAGAACCCTCTCTTCTGCTGCAATCCTAGCTGTCCTGAACCTTCCCCTGCTGCCAGAATTACAACTTCCCCATATTTCAACAGCTGTGTAATCCCCTCCCAACTGGACATTCTCAATTAGGTGGATGCCTAGTCTTTGTCTCTGGGCAGAGAAAGCCTCCTCAACTGGCTGTTATGAACCCCCTTTGCCCATCATCCCTCCCAATCACAAGTGCAACTATCGGGTGAGCAGTCATTTTGTTACACTTCACACTCCACTCTCAAATATCTGTCCAAATATGGCTATTTGGTAGTTTGAATTTACTACCTTGAGCAGAAGTCTAGTCTGGGTTAATTTGTTATTAATTTGTTCAATTTATGGCTCTTGTAGCAACTTCGGCTCAAACATAGTGGAAAATTTATGTTTGCCGTCCAACTATATCTCAGCTTTCCCTTCCCAGGGAACTCCCCCACTCAACTCTCCCATTCATTTCACTGCATATTCTCTCTCCAAGTTATAAGACAGTTCACCTCTCCTAGAGATTTTTAAAATAGATCAGGGAAGCTTCATAGAGAGGCTGTACTTGACCTGGCCTTTTAGACATAGACAGATATTTGCAGGCAGAGATGGAAGAAAAGGGAATTCCAGAAAAAAGCAACACTGTGAGTGAAACTGAGCAGAGGTTCTCAAATGTTAGTGGGTATTGGAATCATGATGGGAAAAT
The DNA here is from genome assembly GCF_023699985.2 of Odocoileus virginianus. NCBI lineage: Eukaryota > Metazoa > Chordata > Mammalia > Artiodactyla > Cervidae > Odocoileus > Odocoileus virginianus. The sequence continues at coordinate 5,926,387 of NW_027224263.1, forward strand.
AACAAATAGATAACAAATCCAAGACAGTAGTTACCTTTGCTGTGGAGACAAGGGAATACGATCAGGGTATGAAGACTTCAACATCAGTAATAGTCTATTCCTTAAGCCTTAGGATGCATATATCTGAAATATTTCATACTATACTTTCAAAAATAAATCAGTCAGCCTGAGAGGCTATGTAGAATCCAGAGTGCCAGGCATCAGCTCTTATTCGGGAGGTTTAGGAAGGCACTAAGGAATCTGCATTTAATAAGCACACCAGGAAATTCTTATATAAGTGCTTCATGGACCACTCTGAGAAACACTATGATAGAACTTCCTCTCTAAAGAGATAAAGAAAAATCAATGACACCAGTGCATAAAGCCCGAGGCTGAGAGTCAGAGGGCCTCTACCATATTCTCTGCTCTGCTTCAAATCTTCTACATGAGTCTTTGTTAATAGGTTAACTCCTTTAAACACCATTTCCCAAACAGAAAGCCACTTTTATAATCCTTGCTCAACATGGTAAAGATAAGTTAAATGATGACTGACGACACTTTGGAAGACTTTCCAGGAAATGCTTGGTTTGCGGAGAAGATAATGGTTTTAAAAAAAAACACCACCCTTTCCTTGAATCACATTCTCAGTGATCTGTCTCCAATGGCAATTTTCATTCAGCTTGAAGCATGTAGCATTAGGACCTTAGGTGGAGCAAAACATTAGTGCCTGTCTGGATGTGTTGAATTCTATCTGCTTAACTAAACCAAAACAAAAAAAGTCCAGAGTGGTAGTTCTTACTTGGGTTGGAGAAAGGGAACACAGCACACACATCAGAGTCACTGGGGAGATTTTTAAAAACATGTAGCCTTCCACCTGTTGCTATGTATATTAGTATGAGAAAGAGGGAGAGAGACCACTTTTTTAAGCACTCCAGGTGATTCTGATACATTCCCTGCTCTAGAAAGATTCTTGGCCTCCCTCAAGTAACCTGATCCAAGATCTTACACATTTTCCTGCCAGGAGTTCTTTATATTTACTTCTCACCTATTTCTTCTTCGGTTAGCCCTCACTGAAGGTAGAGGATAACTCACAAGCATGTTGCATGTGTATACACAGGGGAATGTAAATAATGACCTTGTTCTCAGGGATCAGGGGCCAGCTGGCTGGAAACCTCAGCATCCCCGGGGCTGAAATAATCTCCTGACCAGATGTTTCCTTCCCCGGTTAGAGGAGGGCATGAAGGTCCCAGTGGAAGGCTCTCTGGACCCTATACTTGTCCAGCTGGATCGGCTGCAGGTGGAGCAAATAGGACCCAAGGGCCCCATCAGGTCACCTTGCTGAATCTGACTCAGGCCAGCAGTTCTTTATTTCTTCCTGTCTCTCCCACTTCCCACCGCTCATCTCTGTGGACAGCCGCCAAACTGGGGAACAAAAGTCAGGCAGAGGGGAGGGAGTAGTTCTTAATGGATACTCCATCTCTTCAGTGGTTTGGGGTCTGGCAGAGATAAACCAAACCTGAAACAAATGGGTTCCTCCCCCTGATATATTTTGGTTAATGCACTAGCTCTGAGAAGCAGTCTGGCCTGGAGCAATGAAATCAATTTCCCTCGGTTGAACAACAGGCTTCAACTTAACCCCCACAGCTCTTTCTCATATGTCTTTTATCCGTGCAGCTCAAAATGCTCTTCAGGTTTGGCTTCCTGCCACTAACAGAGTCCATCTCTGAGGAGTGAGGCACAAGATCTCTGAAGAACCTTGGATAATGGTTGTATGCCAAGGGGTGCCTAGAAAATATGATACATTCAAGCAGGTTTTACCATTCCTTCACATCTGACATAATCTTGACAGGCTCCAGTTTCTAAAAAGTAAATGAAAATGACTCTTAGTTGGCTGGTATTACAGATGGGGAAGTTGTGGAAATTCAGCCATCTGTCCAGTATTATTCCCTTGCCCAGGGATAAACCTTGTAGCACACCTTGGGTCTTAACTCTTTCCATGACTACTGTCAAATGGCATTTTATTCTTGAGTTTTAAAGACCCTCATCTAAGCATAAACACTGTGACTATGTTCCTATGAGCAATAGCCAATGGGGAATATAAAATGGCAGAATCATATGAGATGAAAACGATACTGATGTTTCTGCTGCCTCTGCATGACATCTGCCACTCAGTTAAAGTTCTTCCCCACTCAGTTCATGGGTGTCTAAGTCTCCATTGCATGCATGTGCATGTTAAGTCACTTCAGTTATGTCTGACTCTTTGTGACCCTATGGACCATGGCCTTCCAGGCTCCTCTGTCCATGGAATTCTGCAGGCAAGAATACTGGAGTAGCTTGCCATTTCCTTCTCTAGGGTATCATCCCGACCCACAGACTGAACCTGCATCTCTTGTGTCTCCTACATTGGCAGGCAGATTCTTTACCACCAGCACCACCTAGAAAGCTCAAGTCTCCATTACCTAGTCACATCTTCCTTCAACAATGTCCTTTGAGTTTCTGGACCTCTAAGGTGAGATCAACCAAAATGTATTATATGGAGACCCACAGAGGTTTTGTGAAAGTCTCACTCAAGCCCAAGGTAGGAGGCAAGGTGGCTGTAGGAGCCAATGTTAATTCTTAGAGTCAGATGTAGACTGTTGCTACTGTCTTTCTTATTCCTACCAGTTAGCCCCTCCTCACTCTCTGCTGGAAACTCTTAGAAAAGCAAATGAAGCTAAGTTGTCACTCTCAAGTCAGAAGAGAAGAGAATTCAGGGTGCTAATACCCTTGAATGAAAGCCTGGAAGAAAGGAAAGGATGTGAATGAAGCCAGCTCTCATGTGACCAACTTATCCCAAAATATACCAGACATTGCCTTAGCCATATGTTCATTCTTTCTACCATTACTGAATACCTGCTATATGCCAGGTGCTGAGCTGGGCCCTGGGCTATAAATATGAGTCGTAAGAAGCACTCCTTTCTCTGCCAGCTAAGTATCACTTCCTGAATTAATGAGCCCATAGAAGTACAAGCTAGTCATAGTAAGCCCAAGAAAGCAGGTGAAAGGTGAGCCTACTTAAGATTCATTTGTAATATCTGTGAAGCCCACAAAGGGGGGCTAAAGTCATTGGTTTAGACCAGCCTTAGTAACCTGTTAGCTCTGTACCAGGGTTTTCAAGGGGAAGAGAGAAATTAATGTAATGACTTTCCAATGTGGCCAGAAAATCATTAGTAATGGGAAAGTTCACACATAAGGGAGATTAGTATGTTAATTCAAATTTAAAATTTTTACAATGAGTCTAAGGAAAGAGGGAAACATCTTAACATCACCTTAACTGGCACAAAAAGAGAATCCGGTACGTTTCATAAGAAGGCAAGGAAATCATATCTTAGCTTAGGGTTTCTCAATCTTGACACTATTGACATTTGGGACCAGATATTTCTTTGTTTTGGGGAGTAGGCAACTGTTTTATTCTTATGCGTTGTGGTATATTTAACAGCATCCCTCATCTTTATCCACTGATTGTCAGTAGCACCCTCCCCAATTTGTGATAACCAAAAATGTCTCAAAGACTTTACCAAATGTCCTCTGGTGGGGGGGGGTGAGGGGTGTAAAAAATCAGTCCCTGATGAGAAGCACTGTCTTAGGTCATCAGTACCATTGCACCCCAAGGCTACTTGAATGCAGTCATCGGAGAGAAGAAGAAAATGAGGATCTGGGCTATCTTGCCAATGAACCAATTCAAGGAAAGAAGGGAAGTGAACCTGAGAGAGGTCAGTCATTTGCTTACAGCCACAGGGCAACTTAGCAAAAGAGCCAGAAGTGGGATCAAAGTTTCCTGGCCCCAGTCACCCACACTGTGCTGCTAATGCAGATGACAGTGATAATGAATAGGAATTCTAAAACTTTTCAGGAACAACAACAAACTTCAGCCGTTGATTCTACCAGCACTTTTTTCCATTTCCCCATCCAGGTGTAAAAAATAGCTCATACATTCACACATATATTTGCCTGTGTGTCTAAACTTGCCTTTTTCCTCTCAGTTCAAATGAAACCACTCCCATTGCTTTCCTACTGTCTGCCATTTTTGCATTTTGTCCTTTCCTAGCCCATCCATACACTGCCAGCATCCCAGGTCTCCTGCACTAAATTTAGAGGCAGACTGAATGAGAGAAAAGATAAGTAGAGTGAGTCGGGGCCAGAGGAAACCTGAATAGACTGTTGATGGCTACCAGTCAGGGCTAGCCTTAGATGTTGCCAGATAAGTGGTCAACTGCAGTCTGCCTGGTAGCTAGCATTTCACTATTAGAGATGTATTTTTTTGGTGAGGACTGCATATTAACCTCATTTAGTAATTAGAACCTTCGTGTATGTGGTAATCAGATCACGGTCCTCAGATAACTACCAGCGATCAGGGATCTTAGAGGTCAAGTTTATTTGGGAACTGTAATACTGGAGTATCGGAGAAGGCAATGGCACCCCACTCCAGTACTCTTGCCTGGAAAATCCCATGGGTGGAGGAGCCTGGTAGGCTGCAGTCCATGGGTCGCTAAGAGTTGGACACGACTGAGCGACTTCACTTTCACTTTTCACTTTCATGCGCTGGAGAAGGAAATGGCAACCCACTCCAGTGTTCTTGCCTGGAGAATCCCAGGGACAGGGGAGCCTGGTGGGCTGCCGTCTATGGGGTTGCACAGAGTCGGACACGACTGAAGTGACTTAGCAGCAGTAGCGATAGTGGAGTATAGAGTTGTATACCATACTAGTAGTATACTAGAGTTGCTTCCTCTGCAAAGCAGACCTGGATAATATGTTAAATGGGCACTCTGCAGGAAAAAGAATGTGATGAAAATCAGGGCCAAAAAAACAGATATCAACTCTGCCTACTAGCCAGTCTTGCTGTGAATAAAACCCTGATGTAGATTGCACTTTGGGGAGTCCCAGACCAGGTATCTCAAAGGATCCCCCATTCAGAGCCTTGTTGCTGTTGTTCAGTTGCCAAGTCATGTCCAACTCTTTGTGACCCCATGGACTGTAGCCCCCCCAGGCTCCTCTGTCCATGGGATTTCCCCAGGAAAGAATACTGGAGTGGGCTGCCATTTCCTTCTCCAGGGGATCTTCCTGACTCAGGGATCGAACCTGCGTCTCCTGCATTGGCAGGCAGATTCTTTACCATCTGAGTCACCAGGGAAGCCCATTCACAGCCTTAGAGTTGGACAAAGAGAAGCTGAGAGTGGATTTCCCTGTAAGGCAATATGCCCTCTATGCCCACTCCTGCAAAGCTCCCCAACCTCCCCAATCTCAGCCACACAGTCTTACCTCCCACGAACTGTGCAGCTCCCATGCAACGTCCCATCATTCTGGAGATGAGTTCTTCCATGCAGCAGCCCAGGACAGCAGCCAGTGCCACCAGGAGCAGCAGAGCACAGCCAGCACCTGTCACCACTGTGCACATCTGCCAGGCCAGGCTGGGGATGGCACTGAAGCTGGCATAGCGCCCACACTCTTCAACCATGATCAGACTCTGCCCCTCTCCCCTCACAGGGTAATTGCACCTCCGGAATGTGCTGAATGACACTGGCTTCCCCAGCTGAGATCCAAAGAGCCAATAAGGCAGGAAGTAACTGGTAGAACTGGCCACAGCGGTAACAAGGGACAGAAAGGCCCAGAGGGTCCCCACCAGGGTCAGGCTGCTCCTCATGGTCCCAGGTTTCTTGGCGGGGATGGGGAGATGAGTCGGTTCACAGCACCAAATGCAGAAAGTTGTCATGTAGGCTCCACCAGCCTAGTTTTCATCTGCCTGGCCAGCCCCAGGGCTCAGTCATGTGCTTCTTGGCCCTTACTTCTGGATAAGGTTATTGTCTCGAGGACCATTTGGGTCCCTATGGGATTCTGCTCTCCACCACTTTTCCCATCTTCCCTTCCTTCCACCTGGTTCAGACTTCTATGGTCTCTAGGCTGCAATGGAAGAACCACAGAAGTGAATTAGTGACTGTTCCATCTACTCCAGTGCAGCCTGCCTGAGTGTGTGCATGCTAAGTCACTTCAGTTGTGTCCAACTCTTTGTGACCCTATGGACTATAGCCCACCAGGCTCCTCTGTTCATGGGATTCTCCAAGCAAGAATACTGGAGTGGGTTGCCATGCCCTTCTCCAGGGGATCTTCCCAATCCAGGGATTGAACCCACATCTCTTACATCTCCTGCATTGGCAGGCAGATTCTTTACCACTAGCACCACCTGGGAAGCCCAATGCAACCCAAACAGACAACTTTTAGTTCTTGACATCTAGCATGGAACAACGGGTAGGAGGGAGGCCTGAATCAAACCTAGGCTCTCCAGAGAGCCCCCAATTTCCAACGGAAAAACCTGTTTGCCTGAGGCCTAGAAGGAGGTACTGCCTCAAGAGGGCCAGGAACCAAGGTGATTTCAGAGAGTGAAGGAAGAAGGAAGATCACTCACAGGGCCTGCCCACACTCCAAGGGAGAAGAGGGAAGGAGCGCTCACAGTGGAGTGCCTATTTGACCTTAGTAGGATATCCAATAGAGCATTAACTTGGGCTTTCCCAGTATTGCATCAGTTAGGTTTAAATGGGTAAATAAAATAAGGGGCACCTAGTCTCATTCCCTATGTTCATCACTGAGCAAGCTCTGTTCAGTCACTTTTCCCCAAGAACAAAATGGGAGGCACCTTCCCAAGCAGTGAGGGTTGTTTAACACTAAACTGTTTACTAAGAAAAACTGCCCAGTCCTTTGCTGAATATAATCATGAAAACTTCTCCTCTCTCTGAAACAGATCCGGTTCCCCCTGCCTGGCTGCAGGAACATAGATCTCGAGCTGTAAGGGCCTTTCAAGATGCCTTTTGGAACAAGTCGTCTCAGATTCAAGATGCTGAGTGCCTTTTTAGATCTAATCTCCTCAGCCCAGCTCACAAATGGCTTTCACAGACCCCACTGTCAAAAATCAACTGCTTCCCTCCCAACTACATTAATCTGCCATTGCATTCTGGCCTGTTTCTCAATGAAGGCAGCCAGAGACCACACTGCAGCCTGCTGACAGCCCTGTGAACATCTCCAGCAAACAGATGGTGGAATCTGTTTCAGAAACTCCATGATTCATCACCACTGCTTAAAGTTACAGGTGGTGGGAAAGGGGAGAGGGGGTAGGAGACCAAAGGCAGGGGAATTATAGGAACTGTCCATGGGGTCACCACCTTGCCAGTTGAGACATGGCCAGCAACAAGTAGCAGTTGTACTCAGGGTCTCAAGGACCTTGCCCAGCCATGAGCCCTGTCACAACTATCATCAAACAATGTCTGGCATGAAGCAGGCACTGCCATCCATGTATGTTTAATGAAACCCATTCTAGAGAAGCATCCAATTTCTAGCCTGGCAGAAATCTTGATGAATCACCTAATTCAAACTTTTTTTTTACATATGGGGAGGTGTGGCCCTGTAAGTGGGTAGTGATTTCCCCCAAATCACAGAGAAGTTAGCGAGCAGCCAGACTGGAATAAGAAACCCAATCTACAGATGCCTAGGCCAGTACTTTTGTACTCCACAGTGTGAACCACCCTCCTCCTCTATCACTTTACAGATGGGAATACAGAGAGGAAATGATTTCCTCAAGGGTAAAGAACTAGTGAAGTACCCTGGCTGGATCAGAGTCCAGTTATCCAATTCTTAGTATAATGCTCTTTTCTTGCTCCACCACAATTCCCCTCCCAATACAGATATATTGTGTGCTGTGTGTTTTGCGCAGGAAGGGAGCAGAGACTATAAATTGCAGGTGTTTACTTTGGAATGTTAGGGCTTGGGAAGAAAGTGCCCTGAGCTGGGCCCCAGGGAATGAGGCTTTGTGCCTGAGAGTTGGGGGAATGAAAGAAAGATGTGACTCAGGGTTGAAAGCCAACAGGAGAAGTGAAACTAGTCTTGAGTAATTGCTGTTAGAAAGCAGGTATGCTTGGCCGCAATGAGGTAATGCCTCTGCTTGCTATATTAAAGCATGTAAGATTATGGAAAATGCAAGCAGCTCTCTTTTATGAGCTCACTTCCTGGTGAAGAAGCCCAGGCCAGAGGATGAGAGGAAACAAGCTGATAAACAACTGCTGGGTGCACCATCATATCCCCTTCCAAGACCATTATTTCATGTGCTCTGCCAAACAATCTCCTCAGATTGGTAAGAAAGGTAGTACCCCTGGTTTACAAATGAGCAAATATGGAATCTAGAAAAATGGTACTGATGAACCTATTTGCAGGGAAGGAATGGAGATGCAGATGTAGAGAGTGGACTTGTGGACACAGTGGGGGAAGGAGAGCAGGATGAATGGAGAAAGTAGCACTGACATATATACACTATCATGTGTAAAGTAGATAATTAGTGGGAAGCTATTGTAGCCCAGCCTGGTCCTCTGTGATGACCCAGAAGGGTGAGATGGGGAAGGGGAGGTAGGCTGAAGAGGGAGGGGATATATGTATAATTACTGCTGGTTTGCATTTTGTATGTCAGAAACCAACATTGTAAAGCAATTTTTCTCCAATTAAAAATAAATTTAAAAAAGAAAGCTAAGGAACTTGCCCAAATTTACACAGTAATTCAAATAGCAGCACCATCATTTCTCACCTCTCACTTCACCTTCCCCATATTCTTCCTCATCACACCAAGTGTTTTGATGAAAAGCCTCCATGGTTTCCCACCCACAATGGCAAATCTGTTTAAGGATGATGAAAAAAATCAGACAGGAAGGACAAGCAAGGCAGGAGGAAGGTGACTTTCTCTACCCAGCATGTCACCATCAAGACCAAGGCATTAGCTATTTCAAGTTTGTAGTCAGAACTAACCCCATATGTCCACCATGAATGTTTATCATCTTGAGATCAAGTCTCAGTACAAAATCCAGTAGAAGGGCAGAGAGTATAAGGCAGAGAAAGGGACTAAATTGGTGAGTGGTACCTAGACTATACTAAAATAGGAGGAGGGCTTCTGATGTAAGGTAATCACCATCTGTGCCAAGTTAGGCTGTTTAAAAAACTATAAGACTACCAACCACTGTTACCATCATTTCATTTTAAAGATGCCATTTTGAAGCCAAGAGATAGGAAGGTGGAATCACAAAATTCAGTTTAAATATGTTTAGCTTTAGAAAAACTCATTGGCTTTCAGAATTTAAATACTTTCAACTTCAGGGAAAACTCGTTCTCCTTATCTCATTTAGAACTAGGATGTCCAACCATGCTAGTTAACTTGGGACTAAGGGATGTGGGATTGTCAGGGATGAAACTATAAATAACAAAGTCCCAAAATGGATGAGTTAGTCACTCTATCTAGGACTAGAAGTGTGGTGAGCCAGCACAATCCATGGACAGCAGGTTGAGAATCACTGCCACAGATAATTTTCTCTTGCTCTCTCTCTAGGACTCAAACAATATGAAGTGAAAAGCGACCATGGAATTAAATAATGGAGAGATGAAATCTTTATATCCTGAAGGTAAAATCTTTCTGAATCATAGGCTTGACCTCATGCAGTCAAGAAAGGGAGGTCAGAGATCCCATTGCTCAATATTTTCTGAGCACAAAATAAGCTCCAGTCCAGCTTCTCCTATGGCAATCAGCCATGTGGGGTCTGCATGTACACTGTTCTACCTTCACACAGAGAAATGCATTCAACCAAGTGCTTTGAGTTACTGCACCAGCTGTCATGAAGTAACCTCCCTTCATGATAGCCCTCCAAAGCAATCAAGTTCATTCCCAGGAGCTAGCCAATCTCTTTTACATTCACATAAATAAAAGTCACACACAATGCTATACTTCACTTTACTTCTCTTGTATATTTCATGTAGCAATCACTTTGTTTCCCTGTCCTGGAAGGCCTCACCACACAGCCACACTGGATTTCAGAAACCAAGAACTCACCCTGGTGCTCCTGCTAAATGGTCCAGTAACCAGGTATTGCTAGGTTGGCTACTGCCACTCTCTCTTTGTTTATCACATGGTCTCTCCCCCTTCGTTGCTCTATCTCCTCAGTGGATTACATGCCTGTTTCTGAGAGTGGCTGTATGAGATGCAGTGAATGTGGCTAGAAAGTTATAATGACCAGGGTGGAAGCATGAAGGCTGCCCTAAATTTATTGTCCTTACTAGAGACTAGTAGTAAGGATACAGTGGTCATTCTAACATAGACTGATGGATAGAGGTCATTTCAACCTATAAGATGCAGGAAACCCTCCTAAGCCATACACATCAAATGATTATCTACACTGCTTTTAAAGAACTCTAGAGGAAAGAGGACTCAACAGTTTTTCTCAGTAGCTTGATGACTCTCACTGTCAATAAATAATTTATGTCTCATTTTAAACTTTTTTCTGATACAGTTCAGTTCAGTTCAGTCGCTCAGTCGTGTCCGACTCTTTATGACCCCATGAACCGCAGCACTCCAGGCCTCCCTGTCCATCACCAACTACCAACTTAAGGTCAATTCCTTTGGTCAGGTCCTCAGAGGAAATGGAGGACAGATTGGCCACTGTCATCCTGACAAGAGCCCTTCATCAACACAGATTAACTCAGATTGCTGGTATCTTGTGCTTAGTTGCTCAGTTGTGTCAAACTCTTGTGACCCCATGGATCGTAGACCACCAGGCTTTGCTATGCATGGGATTCTCCAGGCAAGAACACTAGAGTGGGTTGCCATGCCCTCCTCCAGGGGATCTTCCCTACCCAGGGATTGAACCTGTGTCTCTTGCATCTCCTGCATTGGCAGGAGGATTCTTTACCATCTGAGCCACAGGAGAAGCCCTGCTGGTACCTTACCTTTGGACTTTTCCCTCCCCAAATGAGCACTCTACCTCTCCCTGTGGTGTCTCCTTCCCAAGCCTGTGATCATTTGTTCTCAACTTTTCACTCCTGCGTATCCCTACTTATATGTGAGCACTTACTTAGTATTAATGAAACTGGAAACATTGCTCTTGTATTTTTCTTGGTGGAGAAAAACAAAGCAAATTCTTCCAACACCTTATCTCCTCCCCAGTTTCCATGGAAAAGGACTCAAAACACTACTGGTTTTGGACTGGTTTGCGAGAAGCAGCTTTGTTGGCACTGTTATTGGCAAGGGAATATGAATAGGCCTTTCTCCTCACACCCCCAGACAGTGTGCATAGCCTACTAGCCAACCCTTTAACAAATAGTGGGTTGGCCAAAAAGTTTGTTCAGCTTTTTCCATAACAGCTTACAGAAAAACCTGGAAGAACTTTTTGGCCAACCCTATTTATCATAGTCAGGCTTCCCTGGTGGCTCAGACGGTAAAGCGTCTGCCTGCAATGCGGGAGACCCGGGTTTGATCCCTGGGTCAGGAAGATCCCCTGGAGAAGGAAATGGCAACCCACTCCAGTACTCTTGCCTGAAAAATTCCATGGACTGAGGAGCCTGGTAGGCTACAGTCCATGGGGTCGCAAAGAGTCGGACATGACTGAGCGACTTCACTTCACTTCACTTCACTTCACTCATCATACTCAGTGTTGAGACTTTAAGAAATAATTAATAGGCATAGGCATATGGCTTCAGTGGGTAAATAGAGTCCTACTCCAGAAAAATTTCTTGCTCTTGTATTGAATTGGGTATATAAGCAACCTGACCATTCTAGATCTTTCTGCTTCAGTGCATGCTAAATCACTTCAGTCGTGTCCAACTCTGTGCAACCCTATGAACTGTAGCCCGCCAGGCTCCTCTGTCCATGGGATTCTCCAGGCAAGAATACTGGAGTGGGTAGCCATTTTCTTCTCCAGGGGATCTTCCCGACCCGGGGTTGGAAACTTGGTCTCCTGCACTGCAGGTGGATTCTTTATCACAAGTGCCATCTGCTTCAGACACAGCCTCAAAAAGAATTTATAACCACTTTCCAAGTATTTCTCGCCTTATTTTCTGCCACCTGAGTTCCCCCAGAATTTCCTCCTCTATACATCTCCACAATGGGCATCTCTCCAGATTCTCCTATGCCTGAAATCATCTCATGACTTATCTACCCCCAGAATTGTGTTTGTTTCCCATTCATATCATGGTAACTTGAAGAAGACCTCACTTTTTGTAAGGTTTATTGAGGTACACGTGGTATATGAAAATCTGCACATATTCAATGTATATATCTTTATGAGTTTGGACACATGCCTACATCTGTAACACCATCACCACAGTCAAGGCACTGAATATATTCATAATCTTCAAAAAGTTCCTTATAATGAATTTGAGTCAGTTCTAGTGAGGTGGATGAACCTAGAGCCTCTTATACAGGGTGAAGTAAGTCAGAAAGAGAAAAATATCATGTATTAACCCATATATATGGAATCTAGAAAAATGGTACTGATGAACTTATTTGCAGGGCAGGAATAGAGATGCAGACCTAGAGAATGGACTTGTGGACATAGAGGGTAAGGAGAGGTGGAACGAATTGAGAGAGTAGCACTGAAACATAAACTACCATATGTAAAACAGATAGCTAACGGGAAGTTGCTGTATAACACAGGCAGCTCAACCCAGTGCTCTGTGACAACCTAAACGGGTGGTATGGGGTGGGGGTAGGAGGGAGTTTGGAGAGGGAGGAGACATGTATACTTATAGCTGATTCATGTTGTTATACAGCAGAAACCAACACAACATTGTAAAGCAATTATCCTCCAATTAAAAATAAATAAACAAATTGAAAAAACAAGTTCCTTGTATTGTTTTGTGGGTTTGTGTGTGTTAAAAAAACTTAACATAAGGTCTATCCTTGCAATGCATTTTTGAAGTGCACAACACCATATCGTTAACCACAGGCACAAAGCTGTACAGAATATCTCTACAACTTATTCATCTTGTGTAACTGAAACTTTATGCCTACTGAGAAACAGCTCCACATTCCCCCTTCCTCCAGCCTCTGGCAACCACCATTCTACTCTATGCTTATAAAGACCTCACTTTAGGTCTAAATCTTGTCTTTCAAATTCTCAGCTTTCTTGCTTGTGGATTGTCTTTCTAAGCCTTCTCCCTCCTCTCATCCTCTTCTAATCTGGGGTAGAAAGACTAGCAAAAGTAGCTGTGTTGGGTTTGTTTGTTCATTTATTTGCATTTCTCCATCCTGAAGTGAAGATGTTCACTAGGAGGTAAGATATTGGAAGGCAGGAAGCCAGGGAGTTAGTGCAGAAGACCAACCAAGTCATCAATAACCTAGCAGGTCAATTCTAAATAATCAAGTTGGCCATGGAGAGACAGGGAAAGCCTATAAAAAGAACCTCCATGTTACGTCCTGGGCTATTCCCTTTCTCCTGAGTCTGAGATTAGAAAGGTGAAAATTGGAATGATTTCCTAAATTTTATATGAGCTTCTCCCTTCTTTGTAAAAATAAAATAAAATACTGCTCATTGAGCTCCCTGTCTGTCTTTTGCTTTGGAAAGTGGGGTATCAATCAGAGATCTTCACCCCAGGTCTTATTCTGCCTGGACCAGTGCCACCACCTTTGGTTCAATTGGTTGGCTAGGAGACCTATCTCATACCTTCCACCGGTTAGGAACTACTCCAACCAGCCTGCTCTGGCAAGACACCATTAAGTTCTATCAACAATGGATTAACTGGTAAAGCATTTCCCTACAACCTTAAGTTAATAGTCCCAGCCCTGCTATTGTTGCCCAGTACTCCCTCTACCCATGACCTCCAGTAATGAATAAAATGCCACCACAGCTGACCTCCTCCATTCAGTGAATCTAGCCAGTGTAGGAAGAAGGTGCACTGAATGCTTCTACTACTTCAGCAGACATGAGAGGCAGTCTGGCATGTGAAGAGTGTTTTTCAAATGGGGTCCCCTAACACCTCTGCATCAGAATCACCATCAGTACTTGTCGAAAATGTAGACTACGACCTCTAATTCACTGAATTAGAATCTATGGAATTTGCATTTTTCAAAAATCCTCAGTTGATTCTGATGGAAACTAATGATTGAGAAATAGCATCTTCATGGACAAGAGTCCAGATTTTGGAATCCAGATCTGGAATAGGGTCCTGAGGTCTGCCCCTTACAAGTTAGATGAACTTGAAAGCCTCACTCAAAACCTCTGAGTTTGAGTTTCCTCTATAAAATGAAGATGATGGAACACAGAGTTCAAGTGAAGTATCATCTGTGCTATGTTATCCTAACAACAGGATAGGTAATTCTCCCACCTACTAGAGAAGACAATATCGTCCCATTAAGTAATAGAGAAGACTCAGAGTCACTCAAGAAGGGGAATATTATTTCTCTTCCCTTTTCTCCCCTAACCAGTCTCTCAGTGATTTCTCCTCACCATGAGACTTCTTTCTGCTTTGTTTCCTACCATGAAACAGAATCATTTGGCCCAGTGTTCCTTTCAAGAATGGATTTATAGCTAAACTATTTCAGGTTTTTCTGGAAATCATCATGCTTTGGCACACAGTAGGAACTCAAATATTTACTGAGCAAATGCAATCTTTTACTTCCAGTCCAACTCACCTCAACATCTGCATTTCAGTTTAACCCCAGCACCCCAATTCAGAACCATAACTCCAATTTTGGCAAGTCTAAGAAGTCAACCCAGCACATCAGCAAACCCGATCCACTTTTATTTCTATAGACAGGTCAGAACAAAATCCTTCCCTCCACTCCCAGAGACCCGGACTTCCTCTACTCAAGTTACCAATTCTCCTGGGGAAACCAACCAGCATTTAACTCTTAGGTCTTCACACCGTGTCAACACGAAACAGGAATCCAGCCCCGATTCCTCTTAGCCTCTGTGTAAACAACAGACTTGAGGAAGTAAAAATGAACCAGTTTGCCTTTGGGAAGAAAACAGCTTCTCTGAGCTGTCAGATGAAAGGGCAGGAAGCCTGAGAAAGGAAGGGGAGAAGGGGGGTTGAGCAAAGGGAGAGCAAACAGTTTCTTATCCAGCTGTTTCAATTGTATTTGGCCCAAGTTGCAAATTTACCTTCTGACCACGAAGGCTGATTGACTTGTTCCCTCTCTTCGGACTCACATCTGAGAAACAACTTCTCCTCACAGCTTGTCAGAGGGGATGGGAATTCCAGCTGCTCTTTGCAGTGATGCCTGAAAAAAACTTGCTTTACCTTTGGTAGAGAGAGGCGGAGTCTAACCTAATGGGAATTAACTCCAAACACGCTGGAGGCTGCAAAGTCAGCCTCAGACATGCAGGCACTTGAAGTAGCGTAGCGGGCACAGCATTCCCCACATCCATCCTCACAGATGCCAAGTCAGCTGTGCGTGAGTAAGTGAGAGTGTGTGCGTGTGTGTGTGTGTGTGTGTGTGTGTGTGAGCGTGTGCAGGTATGACCACACTTGAACTGCATAGCTGTCTCACTTCCTCACCTGCTGCCCAAATGCCTGCCGAGGAATAGAGGTTCTCCCCAACTTCCCAAACCCTAAGTAATCTCACCATGTATATTACATAGCAGATTTACGTGGTTGGAAATAACTCAGTAGACACATGCCTGAAGGGAGTAGGACAGAATAAACTCTTCCCCAAACTGATTTCCATTATATGATGACTCCAAGGTGTCGCAAGTTTACACTGAAAAACTTAAAATCACACATTGAAAAGGCTAAATAATACTCTTTTAAAAGATAACAGTACTATCAAAAAATAATAGCAGCACTACCAAAAGTAAATGTTTAATATCCCAAAGCACCAATAACTGTTCTTATGTTTGAGCAAAGAGTTGAGAAGTCTGGAGATTCATGAAGCTTTGCCTGACACTCTGCTCCAGCTGATGTCATTTCTCCCACCTCTAATGTCCCTGGCACTCTATATTTATTTCAGGAAATTTGTTACCTTCTACCTTGTATCAACTTTTTGCATATATGTCTCCTTTCACCTCTGAGTTGCCTTGTGAACAGGGAACTTGGCTGAACAAAATGAGTTAGAAGAAGGAATGGTAACTAGTTAAACTTAATAAAGCATACTGTTGTGTTGTTGTGTGTTAGTTGCTCAGTCGTGTCTGACTCTTTGCAACCCCATAGACTGTAGCCTGCCAGGCTCCTCTGTCCATGGAATTCTCCAGGCAAGAATACTGGAGTGGGTAGCCATTCCCTTCTCCAGGGGATCTTCTTGAACCAGGGATCAAACTGGGGTTTTCTGCATTGAAGGTGGGTTCTTTACCATCTGGGCTACCAGAGAAGCCCTAACAGAGCATACTAGACTGATCCAAAGAAACTTGCCTTCCATAATGTCCCACTTACCTTCTCAGAATGCTATGGAGGTTATCAGGCCTGTTATGATTCAGAATATGAGAGCAAATGAACTAGCAGTTTAGCACATTCATTGTAGCCTGAGTATTTAATGAAGTTGTTGAAATTTTTCCCGTGGGCATTCCTGTCTTTCATCAGTGATATAGCCTTATATTCATGAATGTATGCCTCTGTCTATCTTGCTACTTCCCACCAGCACTTTCTAACCATTTTTTTTCCTTCTCCAGCACACTGATAAACCACATTCCCATCTGTAATAATGGCTTACTAAGGCAGTTACTGGGGGAGGAAGGGGTGACCCCATAGGTTGAATGTCAGACTTTTAGCAGTATAAACTCCCAAGATAAGTTTTATAATCTTCCTGTTCATGTCCTCTTAAGCACTACTGCTTCAGATATGGGACTATATAAAGAAAAATGCTGACCCTTTCTCATTAAAAATAAGTACATATTAACAGACACTGTGTGTGAGATGTGGCTGAAAATTTTGACATCAGAAAGATAGTGATTTTGTGCTATGCATTGATAAAGGTTGCCTTTTGCTTAGCGGCTACACCTGACATTTGGATAACATCACTATTTGCAATTCTAAGAGCTAATTTTTACTTACCTTTTTTTAATCCTCTTTTTCCTGTGCCTCCAGTTCCCATGAGTGGAATACCATGGAAACTTAAATGTATGCTAAATAACAATCAAATTTATTGGGTAAAGTTTTGTTTCCTGTTCTTAATTTAACAATTGATAGTGACCTTGGAAGGAGAAGGCAATGGCACCCCACTCCAGCACTCTTGCCTGGAAAATCCCATGGACAGAGGAGCCTGGTAGGCTGCAGTCCATGGGGTCGCTGAGTCAGACATGACTGAGCGACTTCACTTTCACTTTTCACTTTCATGCATTGGAGAAGGAAATGGCAACCCACTCCAGTGTTCTTGCCTGGAGAATCCCAGGGATGGCGGAGCCTGGTGGGCTGCCATCTATGGGGTCACACAGAGTCGGACACGACTGATGCAACTTAGCAGCAGCAGCAGCAGCAGTGACCTTGGAAAAAAAATTTGCTGGCATCTTGCAGCTCTTGGTAAATTTACATCTGAAAAGGCTTTTCAGCCCCGCTTCCATAATATCATATGGGAAGGGTTGAGAAGGGAACACATCCTATTAGTCATTTAGGGGACAGGGTGATATGTAATATTTTAATACTACTAAAATGGGTATTGGTCAGGGACCTGGGGAATACCTACATTCTGCCTTTGATCAGTATGAAACAAGAGATCCTGCAAAGATAAGATATGGTGACAGGTGATTCTGATACATAGCACCACTCCACCCCCATTCTTAGTTTGCAAAACACTGCTCTGTACAATAGAATTTCCCAAGCAGAATCAACACTCCCACAACATTTTGCAGTCTAGACAAGGGGTCAGCAAGCTGGAGCCTGTGCCATGCACCAAATTCAATAGGCTGCCTGTTTTTGTAGTTTTATTGGCACACAGACATAACTTATTCATTTATGTATCATCTATGGCTGTTTTCATGTTACAACTGAAGAGTTGAGTAGTTGTGACAAAGATCTCACAGTCCACAAAGCCTAAAATATTTACGCTCTGGCTATTTAAAAAAAAATTCTGACTACTGGTTTAAATCCACACCAATAGATTATAGCAGAGACATTATGTTAATTGTTATAAGAAAGGTGTTGAAAAAAGAGGGAGGGAAAGTGAAATTAAGAGAAGCATTGCTTGCTTTCAGCTTTGTGAAGGTGGCCAGTCAACCCTCGCCAGTTCTTTAGAATCAATCTGTGAAGTTAAGAATGCACTAGAGATCAGTATAAGTCAAATATTCGCTAAGTCTACAAAAATGTATTTCTCTGTTAACTGGCTACTCTTTGAACCTGCGTTTACGTGCTTCTCCAATATGCTTTAAGTCTTTAACTGACAATTTTATAGACATATGTCACATACCATGAGGTTCACCCTTTAATAGTATAGAATATGGTTTTCTTAGTATATTCACAAAATTGTACACTCCATCACTGCAATATAATTCCAGAATATTTTAACCACCCCAAAACCAAACCATATAATTACTAGCATATAACTTAAATTATTTTTCCTCTTTTGTCAGAGCTGCTTTTTCTTTAGGGGCTACTTTTTTAAAAGTTTTAAATAAACTTTCTTCTTACTCTGGTTCTATGCTCTGTTCTAGTCTTACTTGAAGGGACCATTTATTTCCAGAGTCCCATTGCCTTTGAACTTGGGAGAATTTGCATTATGTGAATACAAATTTAAAACCACATAGACTCTATGACCTGTCACTCATGCAGGTTGGATATGGTAGCTACATCTTGTTTATACTATATTTTCAGTTCTAGACTGAAAACCTAGAAATGAAATTTATATTTCTTTTTTTTTACATTACCAAGAGATTAAAAATTTATTGAAGTATAGTTAATGTACAGTGTCATATTAGGTTCAGGTGTACAATATATTGATTTGACACTTAAATCTAATACAAAATGATCACCATAAGTCTTGCAAACATTCATCACCATACAAAGTTATTATAGTATTATTTATATATTCCTTATGCTGTATATTACCTACCCTTGTACCACTTAATTCTCTTCACCTATTTCATCCAACACTTACCCCTTCTCCCACCCCTCTATCAACCACCAGCTTGTTCTTTCTGAGTATGTTTCTGTTTTGTTTTGTATGCTTATTTGATTTAGTTTTTAGATTCCACATATAAGTGAAATCATATAGTATTTGTCTTTCTCTATCTGACTTATTTCACTTAGCATAGCACTGTTTAGATCTGTTCAAGATGTCCCAAATTGCAAGCTTTCATTTTTTAAATGGCTGAGTAATATTCCATTGTATATAAACACGTACATCTTCTTTATTCATTCAACTATTAGTGGAGTTTTCACAGTGTGGATGAAACTTATATTTCTTTTTGCATAAAAATTAGAACTAACAACTCTTTGATGAACTTTCTTATTACCCTCAGATGATTACCTTATTAGTGTTAACCAAAACTGTGGTGTTGGAAGACTCTTGAAAGTCCCTTGGACTGCAAGGAGATCCAACCAGTCCATCCTAAAGGAGAGCAGTCCTGAGTGTTCATTGGAGGGACTGATGTTGAAGCTGAAACTCCAATACTTTGGCCACCTGATGCAGAGAGCTGACTCATTTGAAAAGACCCTGATGCTGGGAAAGATTGAGGGCAGGAGGAGAATGGGGACGACAGAGGATGAGATGGTTGGATGGCATCACCGACTTGATGGACATGGGTTTGGGTGGACTCCGGGAGTTGGTGATGGACAGGGAGGCCTGGCATGCTGCGATTCATGGGGTCGCAAAGAGTCGGACATGACTGAGTGACTGAACTGAACTGAGTGATGTGCTGGGCAGGTAAATACTTAATCTAATAACTGGTTTTGGGTGTCAGGGGAGCAAGAGAGCCCTGATTGGTGGCATTTGCTGATCTCCATGGTGTAAATACTCCCACCATGGCCAATTTCAAGCTACCAACTTGAAGTCAATGAAAGTGGAGTTGGAAAGATACATACACAGTCTACTCTCATGAGCTGGTACAATCCAATTCCCACACATTACTGGAATTCAGATTCAGGGAATTACTTCAGTCTTGTTTTGTGTAGATTTATAAGCTGTAACAATATTAACCAAAATACAATAGCTACCATAGTTGCTTATGTGTTGCACACAGACGTCTCCCCACTCTCAACACACTATTCAGCCAACACTGAAGCATATCAAAAATTTTTACTGTGCCAACTTAGAGCCTTTGGAGTGCAATGGGTGTATTAGTAAGAAGTAAGCCAAAGATAAATTGTTTATGGATCTTACTGACTGCTTTAACAACTTCTGAGAGAGAATCTTTGCTATATTTATAATAAATTTTTTAAAAACAGATTGCAATCCTTTTTTAAAAAGCTTAAATAATGTACAATGTTTTTAGTCCATCTTGTGCAGTATAAATTAAACTAAACTGTATTATATTGACTACTATGAGTATCTTTCTGTAAGCGTGTTTATGTGGAAATTAATTTTTAAAAAGAAAAAAATATGGAAAATGTCAGCAAACAAAATTCTTAAAAAGTCCTATATATTAGGTGGGGAGATCCATCACTCATGCTGTTGTTTCCCTCTTGGAGAAAGGCTACCTGACAGTTACTTCCTAATCACTCATGTGTGCCAGACTCTGTGTTAAGTGCTGGAAACACAGAGTTAAAGATAGACAGGGTCCCTTGTGATGTTTACACTCGACTCAAAGAGATGCGAAAGATTAAACAAGCAAACAAACATGATAATAATAGATAGTGATGAATACTGAGTAATTTAAAAATAGTGATACTGATAGAGTAATGAGGTTGAGGAAGACCTACTTTATTTTTGTTTTTTTTTAACTTTTTACTTTGTTTTGGAGTATAGCTGACTAACAATGTGATAGTTTCAAGTGGAAAAAAACATGATAATAATAAACAGTGATGAATATTGAGTAATTTAAAAAGTAGTTATACTGAAAGAGTAATGAGGTTGAGGGAGATCTAGTTTTTTTTTTGAACTTTTTGTATTGGAGAATAGCTGATTAACAATGTTGTGATAATTTCAGGTGGATAGCAAAGGGACTCAACCATTGGGAGAAAATATTTGCAAATGATGTGACTGACAAGGGATTAGTCTCCAAAATTTACAAACAGCTCATGAAGCTTAACATCATCAAAACAAACAACCCAATCAAAAAATGGGCAGAAGACCTAAATAGACATTTCTCCAAAGAAGACATACAGATGGCCAAGAGGCACATGAAAAGATGCTCAACATCACTAATTATTAGAGAAATGCAAATCAAAACTACAATGAGATATCACCTCACACTGGTCAGAATGGCCATCATCAAAAAATCTACAAAGAATAAATGAGGGAGACCTACTTTAAATAGAGGAATCATGGAAAGCTTCTCTCATGTGGCTTGGAGCATACAAGCTTAAGAATGAGAAGTAAGAGAAGAGGTGGAAGAAATTGAGTGAAGATTGTAAATGGAAAGGCTCTGCGGAAGGATCTTGGCATGTTAAGGAACAGAAAGGCCAATGGCACTGGAACATAATGAACCCAGCAGGAGTGGTACCAGGTAAGGGTGGAGAGGTGAGCAGAGGGCAGATGCTGCAAGGATTTATGTGCAAGTGTGAAAGTGTTAGTCACTCAATTGTGTCTGACTCTTTGCGATCCCATGGACTGTAGCCTGCCAGGCTCCTCTGTCCACGGAATTCTCCAGGCAAGAATACTGGAGTGGGTTGTCATTTCCTACTCCAGGGGATCTTCCTGACTCAGGGATCAAACTCAGGTCTCCTACATTGCAGGCAGTTTCTTTACCATCTGAGCCACCAGGGAAGCTTAAAGTGAAAGTGAAAGTTACTCAGTTGTGTCTGTCTTTGTGACCCCATGGACTTTATAGTCCATGGAATTTTCCAGGCCAGAATACTGGAGTGGGTAGCCATGCCCTTCTCCAGGGGATCTTTCCAACCCAGGGATCAAACCCAGGTCTCCCGCATCACAGGTGGATTCTTTACCAGCTGAGCCACCAGGGAAGCCCAGTAGGTCTCTAAGACCACACAACTTCATATGTACTGTTGTAAAAACAGGAGCAGCTACAAGGAAATGGTAACCATCATTTTATTTTTATCTCAGGGCTTCTGAGGTACTACTAGTCACAGATTATTAGCAGTAAACAGAGGTTTAGTACTTTATCACTTAGTCTGCCTTGACCTAGTCTAAGTCATTATCTTCATCAGTCTTTGACCCTTGACCTGATTTTCTGGTCTGGTCAGATCAGACCAATGAGAATACACTTCCTGGTTTAAGCAATTATCTGATTTATATTTGAAAACTGTCTTCTCCTTAAAAAAAAAATGCAATATTAGCATTTCTAGTTCAGTTCAGTCCCTCAGTCATGTCCAACTCTTTGCGACCCCATGGACTGCAGCATGCCAGGCTTCCCTGTCCATCACCAGCTCCCGGAGTTTACTCAAACTCATGTCCATTGAGTCGGTGATGCCATCTAACCATCTCATCCTCTGTCGTCCCCTTCTCCTCCTGCCTTCAATCTTTCCCAGCATCACAGTCTTTTCAAATGAGTCAACTCTTCGCATCAGGTGGCCAAAGTATTGGAGTTGCAGCTTCAACATCAGTCCTTCCAATGAACATTCAGGATTGATTTCCTTTAGGATGGACTGGTTGGATCTCCTTGCAGTCCAGGTCTTTCTCAAAGCTTTCATCTGTTCTAGGTAATCATCTTACATTTATAATCATCAAACTTCACTTTTCTTTTCCCTTTGAGCCTCTGCATTCAAGGTACCCCAATGCTGACTAATTATGAAATTGTCTTGCCTAGGAACAGAAGGTCTACTCTCATGCATCAGTCAATCAAAAAGTGACTAGAATTCTATTCCTAGGGCAATGTTCTAACACAGTTTAAAAGAAAGAAAGAAAGTCTTCTTCCAAGTCTCTCGACAATATTTCCTCTGTCCTTCTTCTCTATCTCACCTCTCACTGCAAAGCCATCAGTGTAAACCCCTGTCTTCATAGACAGCCAAACCTTGTGGGGAGTGTCTTCTGATAGCATAACTGATTTTCTAACTACCCTGATTCATTTCCCAGATCTGAGGTATAAGAGTTTTGATGAAACAAGAGAAGCAGCATTCCAGAACCAAGAAATCCTTATTATCCTTGTCTCTGATCCCTGAAGCAAGTCACGGAGCTTTGGCAATTTGGGAACCTCACTCCCAAGATTAGTTTCTGGACATCCCATTGGTTATCGCAGCATTATTACACTTCCCTGGCTTTGCTGACCGGTGTAGCCAGCCAGACTGCTCCAAAACACCTGGGCTATCATACTCCAAAAGGACATGAAAAGAACTGAAACAATGAGTGTGCCGCCTGCCAGTTCAGTACAGTCTTAAAGGCTGCAGGGAAAGTGAGGGTTACAGGATAACCCCCAAATACTCAGGAAATGAGATGTAGAGCTCAGGAAATATATGACAGCATTTTCCATAGGGGTAGTCTGATAGGGCTAGTGGCTGGCCAGCAGAGACAGTGCTACGAGCCAATCTACTTGCCCACAAAATCCCATGAAGCAACAGCTGCAGGAAGGAAGGACCACACAATAAGAAAGGCCCTGCTCTATGAACCTTGGCTTTGTTCTCTGGGTGAGTGTTTGGGTGCTGGGGTAAGACCACCTGAGGGCATATTTGGGCAGTTGCCTAGAGACTTGCAGTATATACCATGTTTTCCTGACAGTTGTGGGTAAAACACAATTGGCAGCCAAAAAACTTTGCTCATTCTCTTCCTGGAATGTATCTGCTTTCTGGGGACATCATAGACTCATCTATTTGGCAGAAAACAACAAAATTCTGTAAAGCAATTATCCTTCAATTAAAAAAATAAATAAAATCAGAAAAAAGAGCTTTATTATTAAGGATAAAATAATATCTTTTAAATATGAAAATAAAATTTTATCCACATGTGTGTACTTAGTCACTTCAGTCATGTCCGACTCTTTGCGACCCCATGGACTATAGCCCGCCAAGCTCCTCTGTTCATGGGATTCTCCAGGCAAGAATACTGGAGTGGGTTGCCACGCCCTTCTCCAGGGGATCTTCCCACCCAGGATCAAACCTGGGTCTCCTGCATCTTCTGCATCGCAGGCAGATTCTTTACCACTGAACCACCAGGTAAAGAAGAACTACAAAAAAAAAAAAAACTTAATTAAAACTAAAATGCCTTCTATCTAGAAAACCTGCCTCCAAGGCTGTCATCATGGATATTTGCTGGGAATTAGGGGCAGACATTGCCTCATCTTCACAAGAAGAACTTGCCTTTTACTTAGTAATTGACCCTTAAATTTGAATAGTAAAGTTGTTCCTCACAGCAGCCTTATAAAGTAGACATTACCTCCATTTTCAGGGCAGAAAACTGGAACTTAGAACAGTTAAATGGGGGAGATTTCCCTGGTGATCCAGTGTCTAAGGCTCCATGCTCACAATGCGGGGGGCCTGGATTTGATCCCTTGTCAGGCAACTAGATCCCACAGGCCACAATTAAGAGTTTACATGCCACAACTAAAATGATTTCACATGTGGCAACTAAAGATCTCACAATTAAGATCAAAGATTCCATGTGCTGCAACTAAGACCCAGCCCAGCCAAATAAATAAATAAAATATTTAAAAAAATAAAAGTTAAATGACTTTCCCAAAGCCAGGGAGCTCTTAAGTAGTATATTCAGAAAAAGACTTGGATACAGAAGACAGGTTGTGTGGGAACAGAGGGGATAGGTCAAAAGGAGTATGAGAGAAAGGGAGAAGCATGGCATGAACCCTACATTTCTGCTTTGAGAAACCAGGTGCATGGAGACATCCTTCATTAAAATAAGGATGAAGGCAGATTGCACTGTGACCTCCCTACATCCTTTCTCTTTGGTGATGGATAGTGAATAACTGGAAATAACTGAGTTCATCTTGGCTGTTCAAAGCATCTCTGGAGTATACTGGTCCATAGTAAATAGTTTATATGAGCCTGAAGCTCAGAGGCAAGTCTATACTGAAAGTTCAAATGTGGAAGACAGAAGTCCCAAGAGTAGATTATAAGACCAAGGTGTTTGTCAAATAGGAGGGCCGAGGACATGAATAACCCTGATAAAGTTTATCTCCACATTAAAAGAATGGGTAAAGAGACAATACAGTCAATGGGGTTGTATACAGTTGGACACAACTGAGTAACTTTCACAAAGAGAGAAGGTGGCGGGGAGCACTTCCCAGGTGGCTCAGTGGTAAAGAAGAATCTGCCTGCAATGCAGGAGATGCAGGTTTGATCCCTCAGTCAGGAAGATGCCCTGGAGAAGCACATGGCAATCCATTCCAGTATTCTTGCCAGGAGAAATCGATAGACAAAGAAGCCTGGCAGGCTACAGTCCATGGGGTCACAAGAGTCAAACGGGACTGAGCGACTGAGAACGCACACAAAGAGACAAGGACCTATGAAGGAGACACAAATTGCTCAGTCCTCCCCTTACCATCCTGCTTCCCACACACCACAACCTCTCAAGAGCAGAGCTGGCTCAGGAAGAACTGGCTCAGGAAGGATGTGGGGATATGGAGGCTGAGGCAGCAGAGTGGTTAAAAATCTTTCAGTGTTAAGTGCTTTATTGATCAACCACTGTCCTGAGGTAACCAGGGATGAGCTGTGAGAAACCAATCTCACTACAGTATTTCCAGGTTGTTTAACAAGTCTCTTTCATGTTTAATGAGTTTTAAGGGGCCACTCAGTAGCTGATGCTTGCTGTGCTTGGCAAAGAGTCATGAACTCCGGTACCACCTGGTTTTCTTCCTTGAGTTTAGAAAAATTTCAAGGAACAGCAGGGAGGCTGAAAGCAGGTTCAAGCACCTTGGATTTGGCCTTGAACAGTCTCTCCTGTGCCTTCCTCCTCTATTCTTGTGGGATACCACAAGCTAAATTAATGCTGTGGGAATCACTCCACAAATGAAAGACTCTCTGTTCGACCTTGGGGAGTCACTTACATCCTTCCCAGAACTTACTTTTCCTATCTAGGGAAAGATTTTAGAAAATTAAAAACCAGCCTCATACACAGTGGGAACAGATCACTTATTAAGTTCCAAAATTACCTAGAGGGCATAGTTGTCAGTATTATACTACTGATGGGACCATTTTGTTCATTCTACAATGAAGCATTGACCATGTGTTGTGTATCAGAAATCCAAGATCCTTGCTCTCACCAAGCTCACATCCTAGTGAAGAAGAAATTTTTTAAAAAAAGTGAACAACTAATAAAATAGAATGACAATGTCTAAAACAAAAATAAAATTTGGTCATAAGATAAGGTGTTGAGGTATGAATAAGGGCAACTTTAGATTAGATGTAGTTCAGAGAGGCTCTGAGGTGATATTTGACATGAGACCTAAAAGATCAGAAGGATCCAGGCATGCAAAGAACCACGGTAAGAAACTTCCCCATAGGGAAAGCAGAGGCAGAAGACATAGAAAATTAAGAGGCATAAAAATGTTTAGAATGTTTAAGGAATTAAAAGTGGGTTAAGAACAACTGAATGTCCAAGAGTAGAAGAGAGAAGTTGAACCCCTACTTCACTCCACACCATGTTCAAAAATGAACCCAAAATGCATTAAATATCTAAATATAAGAGCTAAAGAACATAAAGTTCATAGAACAATACTTAAAGATACATCTTCATGACTCTGGATTATGCAGTGTGTTTTAGACATGACAACAAAAGCATAAGCAAGAAACAAAAGAAAAATATACAAACTGGACTTCACCATAATTAAAAACTTTTGTGCATCAAAAGATACTATCAAGTTAGTGAGAAGACAACGCATAGAATGGAAGGGAATGTTTACAGATTATATATCTGGTAAGGGCCTAGTATCCAGAATATATAAAGAACATTTACAACTCAAGGGAAAAAAGACACATGACCCAGTTTTAAAATGGGCAAAGGATTTAAGTGACTATTTCTCCAAAGAAGATATGTAAATGATCAATAAGCTGGTGTGAACATAGAATCATGCAGCTGCTGTGGGAAACAGCTTGGCAATTCCCCAAAAAAGTTAAACATAAAGTTACCATATGATCCAGCAAGTCTATAATCCTACCTGTATGCCCTCTCCCCAAAAATAAAAACAAGTACTATAAATTTGTGCATGAAAATTCACAGAAGCACTTTTCATAATTGCCAAAAGCTTTAAACAACCCAAATATCCATCAATTGATGAAACAGATAAACAAGTTATAGTATAGCCATATAAAAGGAATGAAATTCTGACACATGGATGAACCTTGAAAACATGGTAAATAAGATAAGCCAGACACAAAAAGCCATATATCATAATTTAATTTTCATGAAATATCTAGTATAGTCAAATTTACAGAGACAGAAAGATTATTGTTTGCTAGGGGCTGAAGGGGAGGGATAGAGGATTGCTCAATAGGTACAGTGTTTTCTTTAGGAATGATGAAAATATTACAAATTAGATAATGGTGAGGTTTCACAACTTTGTGATTATACTGAAAATCATTTTCAATGGGTGAATTTATATATCTCAATTAAGCTGAGAGGGGAAGGATTTTACTGATTAAAAAAAAATAAATGGGTAAATTGAATGATATCTGAATTATATGTCAATAAGGCTCAGTGGTAAAGAATCCACCTGCCAATGCAGGAGACCTGGGTTCAATCCCTGGGTTGGGAAGATCCCCTGGAGAAGGAAATGGCAACCTACTCCAGCATTCTTGCCTGGAAAATCCCATGGACAGAGAAACCTGGTGGGCTACAATCCATGGGGGTCGCAGAGTCAGACACGACTTAGCAGCCAACTAACCAACCAAAGTTGTAATCACAAAAAAGCAGACTAATCTCATAGGAAAATAAAGAGGGAAAGTAATAGAAGGGCAAAGATGGAAATTACCTAAGGATACCATCTTCTTAAGGCTCCTTGTAGATCTAAGGCTTATAATGTTAAATATATGCTAAGCAGCTTTCTTGGCCTCTTTGTGCTAGGCCCAGGGCCTCTAAAATCAAAGATCAGGGAACCCTCTAACTCAGGGAAAGAAAGTACTTTTCCTTGCATCTAGAGCAGAGGTAGTCCAACTACTCTCTCTAGTCCTGTTCAGGGTATGAGTTTCCATCCAATCCCCACTAAATGCTCCAGAGACATGAATACAACTAAGGACGCAATGGAGTGAGGATACGATATCCTTGTTCCAAGGACATGGAAGTTCAATGGTTCCAAGTACATAACATCAAAAGTTCTACTATCCAGAACTGTGGCCCAAGGATCACCTTGCTAACATTAACAGCTACATTTTATTAAATGCTTATCTGTGCCAGGCATTATGCTAGGTGTTACATAGGTTATCTCATTTGAACCACACAACAATCTAGTGAGGATTTCACACATTTGTAACACCAGTTCAACAAGTGAGGAAATTGAGGCATAGCTGGGTTAAAATCTTGCCTAAGATCTCATAGATAAGGGGCAGTACCCAAGTTCTGTCAATCTAAACTTGCTCTTAAGCTCCACACCATACTCCCTGTCTCATCTGACCCTCAGGAGTGCTTCTCTTTGTGGAGTTAGAAGTGAAGTGAAACCCGCTCAGTCATGTCTGACTCTTTGCAACCCCACGGACTGTAGCCCACCAGGCTCCTCTGTTCATGGAATTCTCCAGGCAAAAATACTGGAGTGAGTTGCCATTTCCTTCTCCAGGGGATCTTCCCAACCCAGGAATCGAACCTGGGTCTCCCGCATTGCAGGCAGAAGAGGGAGCATTGAGATCCTTCTAAAAGTTAGGGGTATGCTCCTAAAACCTTTTATTCTTTCTCTGGTAAATTCAGAGGATTAAACAGATAAAGTTTTGGCCAACCAGAGATGTAGCTGGCTGCCTTAAAGGAGATAGGCAGAGTATCAGAAATATCCTATCTGTGCACCTGCATGACCCTGCTTCTCTGACTCACCTAAGGCCTGTGTGAAAAGAGTACATTGGTCATCAGAGTTCAGACTTTGCTTCCCTCATCACATAAAAACCCTTACTCTAGAATTGTAGCCTAAAGGTGTCCTGAACTAGCAACCATTGCTAACAAATACTAAGCATTTACTAGTTAGTAAGTACCGTGGTTAAGTGCTTTGACATAGTTTATCTCATTTGCTTCTGACAGCAACCTTGTGTAGGAGGTACTACATTATTTTCTTTCTTAATAATTGGAAATACTGAAACACAACTATAACATACTCGTCATAGATCTCTCAGCTCATGAACATACTCAAACCAATGGCCAGTTTTCAGTCAGTCAGATCTCAGAGCCCTTGATTTTCTAGTTTTTTTAAGAAATTTTGGTAAGAAAAACATAAATCAAATTTTCCATCTTAACCATTTTTAAGTGTACATCTTAACAGTGTTTGGAGAAGGAAATGGCAGCCCATTCTGGTATTCTTGCCTGGAGAATCCCATGGACAGAGGAGCCTGGCAGGCTACAGTTCATGGGGTCGCAAAGAGTCGGACACAACTGAGCAACTTCACTTCTTAACAGTGTTAAAAGGGGCTTCCCTGGTGGCTCATATGGTAAAGAATCGGCCTGCAATGAGGGAGACTGGGTTTGATTCTTGGATTGGGAAGATTTCCCTGGAGAAGGAAATGGTAATCCACTCCAGTATTCTTGCCTGGAAAATTCCATGGACAGAGGAGTCTGGCAGGCTACAGTCCACAGCATCACAAAAAGACATGAATGTGTGACTAATATTAACAGTGCTAAATATTTTCACATTGCTGTACAAAAGATCTCCAGAACATTTTCATTTTGAAAAATTGAAATTCTATAACTCCATAATGTTTTTTCATAGTGGCTTCAACATTTTACAGTCCCACCAACAGTGCACAAGGGTCCAGATTTCTCCATATCCCACTCCTCTAGGTCATCATAGAGTGCCACATGGAGCTTCCTGTGTTATATAGCAATTTCTCACCAGCTATCTATTTTACACATGGTAGTGTTTATATGTCAATGCTACTTTCTCTGTTCATCCCACTCTTTCCTTCCCCCACTGTGTCCACAAGTCCATTCTCTATATCTGAGTCTCCATTCCTTCCCTGCAAATAGGTTCATCAATACCATCTTTCTAGATTCCATATATATATGTATTAATACATTTGTTTTTCTCTGACTTACTTCACTCTGTATAACAGGTTCATCTACCTCACTAGAACTGACTCAAATTCATTCTTTTTATGGCTGAGTAATATTCCATTGTATATATGTACTACATCTTCTTTATCCATTCATCTGTTGATGGACATCTAGGTTGCTTCCATGTCCTAGCTATTGTAAATAGTGCTGCCATGAAAACTCCAGTACATGTGTCTTTTTCAGTTATGGTTTTCTCAGGGTATATGCCCAGTAGTGGGATTGTTGAGTCATATGGTAGTTTTATTCCTAGTTTTTTAAGGAATCTCCATACTATTCTCCATAGTGGCTATATCAGAAAACATCAAAATTCTGTAAAGCAATTATCCTTCAATAAAAAATAGATTAATTAAAAAAAATAAATGATGCACAAATAAAAAAATTCCCACCAACATTGCAAGAGGGGTCCCTTTTCTCCGTATCCTCTCCAGAATTTATTGTTTGTAGATTTTTTTTCATTTATTTTTATTAGTTGGAGGCTAATTACTTTACAATATTGTAGTGGTTTTTGTCATACATTGACATGAATCAGCCATGGACTTATAAGTATTCCCCATCCCGACCCCCCTCCCACCTCCCTCTCCACCCGATTCCTTTGGGTCTTCCCAGTGCACCAGACCTGAGCACTTGTCTCATGCATCCAGCCTGGGCTGGTGATCTGTTTCACCCTAGATAATATACATGTTTTGATGCTGTTCTCTCGAAATATCCCACCCTCGCCTTCTCCCACAGAGTCCAAAATTCTGTTCTGTACATCTGTGTCTCTTTTTCTGTTTTGCATATAGGGTTATCGTTACCATTTTTCTAAATTCCATATATGTGTTAGTATACTGTATTGGTCTTTATCTTTCTGGCTTACTTCGCTCTGTATAATGGGCTCCAGTTTCATCCATCTCATTAGAACTGATTCAAAATGAATTCTTTTTAATGACTGAGTAATATTCCATGGTGTATATGTACCACAGCTTCCTTATCTATTCATCTGCTGATGGGCATCTAGGTTGCTTCCATGTCCTGGCTATTATAAACAGTGCTGCGATGAACATTGGGGTGCATGTGTCTCTTTCAGATCTGGTTTCCTCAGTGTGTATGCCCAGCAGTGGGATTGCTGGGTCATATGGCAGTTCTATTTCCAGTTTTTAAGAAATCTCCACACTGTTCTCCATAGCAGCTGTACTAGTTTGCATTCCCACCAACAGTGTAAGAGGGTTCCCTTTCTCCACACCTTCTCCAGCATTTATTGCTTGTAGACTTTTGGATAGCAGCCATCCAGACTGGCGTGTAATGGTACCACATTGTGGTTTTGATTTGCATTTCTCTGATAATGAGTGATGTTGAGCATCTTTTCATGTGTTTGTTAGCCATCTGTATGTCTTCTTTGGAGAAATGTCTGTTTAGATCTTTGGCGCATTTTTTGATTGGGTCATTTATTTTTCTGGAATTGAGCTGCAGGA
Source organism: Odocoileus virginianus (assembly GCF_023699985.2). NCBI lineage: Eukaryota > Metazoa > Chordata > Mammalia > Artiodactyla > Cervidae > Odocoileus > Odocoileus virginianus. The sequence continues at coordinate 5,957,821 of NW_027224263.1, forward strand.
GTTGCTTGTATATTTTTGAGATTAATCCTTTGTCTGTTGCTTTGTTTGCTATTATTTTCTCCCAATCTGAGGTCTGTCTTTTCACCTTGCATATAGTTTCCTTTGTTGTGCAAATGCTTTTAAGTTTCATTAGGTCCCATTTGTTTATTTTTGCTTTTATTTCCAATATTCTGGGAGGTGGGTCATAGAGGATCCTGCTGTGATTTATGTCAGAGAGTGTTTTGCCTATGTTCTCCTCTAGGACTTTTATAGTTTCTGGTCTTACATTTAGATCTTTAATCCATTTTGAGTTTATTTTTGTGTATGGTGTAAGAAAGTGTTCCCGTTTCATTCTTTTACAAGTGGTTGACCAGTTTTCCCAGCACCACTTGTTAAAGAGGTTGTCTTTTTTCCATTGTATATCCTTGCCTCCTTTGTCGAAGATAAGGTGACCATAGGTTCGTGGATTTATCTCTGGGCTTTCTATTTTGCTCCATTGATCTATATTTCTGTCTTTGTGCCAGTACCATACTGTCTTGATGACTGTGGCTTTGTAGTATAGTCTGAAGTCAGGCAGGTTGATTCCTCCAGTTCCATTCTTCTTTCTCAAGATTATTTGGCTATTCGAGGTTTTTTGTATTTCCATACAAATTGTGAAATTATTTGTTCTAGTTCTGTGAAAAATACCGTTGGTAGTTTGATAGGGATTGCATTGCATCTGTAGATTGCTTTGGGTAGTATAGTCATTTTGACAATATTGATTCTTCCAATCTAGAACATGGTATATTTCTCATCTGTTTGTGTCCTCTTTGATTTCTTTCATCAGTGTTTTATAGTTTTCTATGTATAGGTCTTTTGTTTCTTTAGGTAGATATATTCCTAAGTATTTTATTCTTTTTGTTGCAATGGTGAATGGTATTGTTTCCTTAATTTCTCTGTTTTCTCATTGTTAGTGTATAGGAATGCAAGGGATATCCTCTCCAGAATTTATTGCTTGTAGAGTTTTTTATGATGGACATAGTGACTGGCTTGAGGTGATATCTCAATGTAGTTTTGATTTGCATTTCTCTACTAATTAGTGATATGAAGCATCTTTTCATGTGTTTATTGGCTATCTGTACTTTTCTTTGGAAAAGTGGTTTTGTTTTCATAATAGTGACCATCCTAATGATTGCAATGTCATTGTGGTTTTGATTTGCACTGCATTTCTCTGATAATTAGAAATGTTGATCACAGCAGGATCCTCTATGACCCACCTCCCAGAATATTGGAAATAAAAGCAAAAATAAACAAATGGGACCTAGTGAAACTTAAAAGCTTTTGCACAACAAAGGAAACTATAAACAAGGTGAAAAGACAGTCCTCAGAATGGGAGAAAATAATAGAAAACGAAGCAACAGACAAAGGATTAATCTCAAAAATATACAAGTAACTCCTGAAGCTCAATTCCAGAAAAATAAATGACCCAATCAAAAAATGGGCCAAAGAACTAAACAGACATTTCTCCAAGGAAGACATACAGATGGCTAACAAACACATGAAAAGATGCTCAACATCACTCATTATCAGAGAAATGCAAATCAAAACCACAATGCGGTACCATTACACGCCAGTCAGGATGGCTGCTATCCAAAAGTCTACAAGCAATAAATGCTGGAGAGGGTGTGGAGAAAAGGGAACCCTCTTACACTGTTGGTGGGAATGCAAACTAGTACAGCTGCTATGGAGAACAGTGTGGAGATTCCTTAAAAAACTGGAAATAGAACTGCCATATGACCCAGCAATCCCACTCCTGGGCATACACACCGAGGAAACCAGATCTGAAAGAGACACATGCACCCCAATGTTCATTTCAGCACTGTTTATAATAGCCAGGACATGGAAGCAACCTAGATGCCCATCAGCAGATGAATGGATAAGGAAGCTGTGGTACATATATACAATGGAATATTACTCAGTCATTAAAAAGAATTCATTTTGAATCAGTTCTAATGAGATGGATGAAACTTGAGCCCATTATACAGAGTGAAGTAAGCCAGAAAGATAAACACCAATACAATATATGGAATTTAAGAAGATGGCAACGATAACCCTATATGCAAAACAGGAAAAGAGACACAGATGTACAGAACAGACTTTGGGACTCAGTGGGAGAAGGCGAGAGTGGGATGCTCAGAGAGAACAGCATTGAAACAGGTATACTATCAAGGGTGAAACAGACCACCAGCCCAGGTTGGATGCATGAGACAAGTGCTCAGGGCTGGTGCACTGGGAAGACCCAGAGGGATGGGATGGGGAGGGAAGCGGGAGGGGGGATCGGGATGGGGAATACTTATAAATCCATGGCTGATTTATGTCAGTGTATGGCAAAAACCACTACAATATTGTAAAGTAATTAGCCTCCAGGTAATAAAAATAAATGAAAAAAAAAAAAAAGAAAAAGGACAAAAAAGAAGAAAAAAATACCTACATTAATAAAAAGAAAAGAAAAAGAAATGTTGACCATCTTTTTGTATGCTTGTTGGATATTTGTACATCATCACTGGACGATTGTCTATTCAAGTACTTTGCTCATTTTTAAAATTAGGTTATTTGATATTTTTGAATTGCAGTAGTTAATTATATATTATATATATTAACCCCTTAGCAGACATACAATTTTCAAATATTTTCTGCCATCCCATACATTGATTTTTCACTCTGATTGTGTGCTTTGATGTATAAAAGTTAAGTTTGGTGTAGCCCAATTTGACTATTTTGCTTTTAGTATCTTATATAATAAATCATTGCCAAATCCAATGTCATGAAGATTTCCCCCTATGTTTTATTCTAGAAGCTTTATAGTTTTGGATTTTATGTTTACATCTTTAATCTACTTTTGAATTAATTTTTGTATATAGTGTAAGATAAGTGTACAACTTTCTTCTTTTTCATGTGGATACTCAGTTTTCCAAATATGGTTTGGAGACTATCCTTTCCCCATTGAATAGTCTTGGCACCCTAGTCAAAGGTTATTTCACCATATACATGAGGATTTATTTCTAGGCTCTATATTTTATTCCATTTATCTATATGCCTGTCTTTATGTCAGTAACACTTTTGATTGTTGTGGCTTTGTAATATGTTTTAAAATCAGGAATTGTGAGGTCTCCAGCTTTGTTCTTTTCAGAATTGTTTTGCTGTTTGGGATCCCTTGAAATTCCACATGAATTTTAGGATAACTTTTTTTTTTTCTACAAATATAGACAAATGGGACATCAAACTTAGCAACTTTTGTAAAACAACAGGGTGAAAAGGCAACCTCTAAAATGGGAGAAATATTTGCAAATCATATATGTGATAAAGAGTTAATAACTATAATATGTAATGAACTCCTTTGACTCCTTTCCTGGAAATTTGCTATGGGGATTTTGATAACAATTGCATAGAATCTGTAGATTGCTTTGGGTAGTATGGACATCATAACAATAATAAGTCTCATAATCCATGAACATGGCTGTCTTCTCATTTATTTGTGCCTTTTGAAATTTCTTTCATCATGGTTTTGTAGTTTACAGTATATAAGTCTTTCAATTCCATGGTTAGGTTTATTCTTAAATTATTTTATTATTTCTGAGTGGAATTATTTCCTTAATTGCTTTTTTGGATTGTTAATGTACAGAAATGAAACATATTTTTGAATGTTGAGTTGATATCCAACAACTTTGCTGAAATAGTTTATTAGCTCTAACAGTTTGTGTGTGTGTGTCTGTGTGTGTGTGTGTGTGTGTGTGTTTGTGTTTAATCTTTAGGATTTTCTACATTCAAAATATCATCTACAAACAGGGATTATTTTACTTCTCTCTTCGAATTTGGATGAATTTTACTTATTTTTCTTGCCTAATTGCTCTGGCTAGAACTTCCAGTACTATGTTGAATAGAAGTGATAAGAGTGAACATCTGTGCCTTTTTCCTGATCTTAGAAGGAAACCTTTCTGTTTTTCACAATTAAGTATGATGTTAGCTAAGAGTTTTTCATATATAGTCTTTATTATGCTGAGGTAATTTACTTCTATTCCTGGTTTGTTGAGTATTTTTTTGTCATAAAACGATGTTGGTTCTTGTCTAGTGTTTTTTCTGCCTTAATTCAGATGATCATGTAGTTGTCACTCATAATGCTAATGTGTTTTATTACATTTATTGATTTTTGTATGTTGAGCCATCCTTGTGTTCGAAGAATAAATTTCACCTTATTATGATGTATAATTCTTTTAATGTGCTGTGGAATTTGGTTTGCTAGTATTTTGTTGAGAATTCTTGCATCAATATTCATCAGAAATGATCTGTTTTCTTTCTTGTATTGTCTTTGGCTTTGGTATAAAGGTAATGCTGACTTCATAGAATGAGCTTAGAAGTGTTCCCTCTGCTTCTGTTTTTCAGAAGAGTTTTGGGAAGATTGGTATTAATTCTTCTTTAAATATTTGGTAAGAATTTGCAGTGAAGCCATCTGGTCTTGGACTTTTTTGGTTAGGAAGTTTTTGACTATGGATTCTATATTCTAACTTGTTATCAATGAGTTCAGATTTGCTATTTTTTAATAACTCAGTCCTGGTAGGTCGAGTGCTTCTAGGAATTTATCCATTTTTTCTAAGTTATCCAACTTTTCGGTACATAATTTTCAGAGTATTCTTTTATAAACTTTTCTTTATTTCTCTGCCATCATCTCTAATATCTCCTCTCTCATTTCTGATTTTAGTTAGTTGAATCTTCCCTCTTTGTTTCTAAGTTAAATCAGGTAAGGTTTAGTCAATTTTGTTGATCTTTTCAAAAAACAAACTTCATTTCATTGTTTTTCTACTATGTTTTGTTCTCTATTTTGTCTCTAATGTTATTATTATCTTCCTTCTGCTAGCTTTGGGCTTAGTTTGCTCTTGTTTTTCTAATTTCTCAATATGTAAAGTTAGATTGTTATTTTGAGATCTTTCTTTTTCATGTACACCTTTATACATGAAGTTTATAGCTTTAAACTTCTCTTATTACTTTTGCTGTGTCATATAAATTTTGGTATGTTGTGTTTTCATTTCACTTGTCTCAAGATATTTTCTAACTTCCCTTGTGACTCCTTCTTTGACCTATTGGTTGTTTAAGAATGTGTTGCTTAATGTCCACATATTTGTGGATTTCCCAGTTCTTCTTACACTCTTGGTTCCTATTTTCATTCCATCATGATCAGAAAAGATACTTTGTAAGATTTCATTCTTTCTGATTGTTAAGACTTGTTTTGCAGCCTAAGTTATGATTTATCCCAGAGTATGTTCCATCCGTACTTGAAAAGAATGTATATTCTGCTAAGTTGGATGAAATGTTCTGATCATGTCTGTTAGATCAATTAATTGGTCTTTGGTGTTAGTCAAGTCCTGTATTTCCTTACTCATCTCCTGATTGTACTTTACATTATTGAAAGTGGGGTATTCAAATCTATTATTGTGCTATTATCTATTTCTATCTTCAATTCTGTCAAAATTTACTTCATATATTTAGAAGCTCTGAGGTTGGTGCATGAATATTTATAATTTCTATATCTTCTTGGTGAATTGACCCATTTAGCATTATACAATGTCCTTCTTTGTCTCTTGTAAGAGCTTTTGACTTAGTCTATTGTCTGATATTAGTATAGCCATCCCTGATCTCTTTAGCTTACCTTTTGCATCATAGCCCTTTCTTTTGGCCACACCCCAATCCACCCCACCCTACACTCCATTGTCTCCCTTCAGGTATCCTCTTGTGGAGTGAGAGAGGATGACCTGAATTCCTCCTAGAAGTTAGGTGTGTGCTACTAAGCTATTTTGTTATTTTTCCCATAAATGAATGGACTAAAGAGCAAGACCCAGAGGGATCGGGTGGAGAGGGAGGTGGGAGGGGGGACCGGGATGGGGAATACATGTAAATCCATGGCTAATTCATTTCAATGTATGACAAAAACCACTGCAATGTTGTAAAGTAATTAGCCTCCAACTAATAAAAATAAATGGGAAAAAAAAAAAAAAATAAAAAAGAAAAAAAAAATAAAGAGCAAGTTCTATAATCATCCATGGGTCTGACTAGCCCCCCTCAGAGGAGGTTGGTAGAGTACTAGAGAGTCTTGCCTGTACATTCACGAGTTCATTTCTCTAAAATCTCCCACTGCTCCTATGTAATCACCTCTGACCAATGAGACGGTACTTCAGCAACTCAAGTCCTTTTGTGAGGGTCTGTGATATTGCTTACCACTGAAATAGAATGGAGCATAAAGGAACTTCAGCCCTTTGAGCCTCCTTCATCTCATCTTTTGCCAAGAGTGTTCTGTGACCTTAAAATCCAGAGTTGGCTGTTTTCAAGGCTTATGGAGGCCTTTGAAGTCTTTTCTGTGAGGGAAAATGAAAAGTACAAAAATGAGAATTCTTGTTATGTCTGTAATTAACTTTTTTGAAATTCAGGTTCTCTGAACTAACATAACTCTCTGCTTTCAGAGTGAACCTTGTTGTCCACATCTGAGTACTTAGTTTCTAAGACTGCTCCTGAGTCCTTTTATTGAGTGGAACCCTTCAAAGTAATCTCTGAGAGGACTACCTAAAGGGAAGACCACTTACAAGCCAGTGCAATGGCAAGAAAACTAGGTATTGCAGCAATAAGTCTACCAATGACATGCACTTGCACTTTTATCTCCCATACCACAGCCAGCTTCAGTTCTCACTGACTTCCATCCTTTGCAGAACAACATCTTCCTGTAAATGCAAATATTCAGGTTGACCGTAGCTGGCTTTGTGCCTGTGGCTCTTTGAAAGAAATAAGGCTAATAATAGAGTTTTGTGTGAAAATAGAGAGCTGAATGACATCAAATAATCATGAGGCATCCTGCTGATTAATGGGCCAATTGTCCTGAAGGTCATCTGGTCCAAGCTTGGCTAGAAATTATTAAAATGTGGGTTGTTACACAAAGCAACAGCTGCCTCTTCAGAGCTTCCATTTTAGCTCAGAATAAGAGAAGACAATCAAATTTTTGAACCACACATAGATTGTACTTTTAACTGAAGCTTGCATCAGTTTTTTTTCATTATTCCTAAGAAGGCAACTGATATTTGATGCATTTAACATGATTTTCCCTTTGTGAAATTACCACATATGGAGGCTCCAGGTGTTCTTTTTCTTACTCTATGTAATTTCCATAAAAATTGACCTTTCAATGTATACATCAAAGTATTAAAAAGTGTAGAGTACATACAAATTATAGTTTATTGAACCATTGTGTATAAGCTCACGGTTTTTCCCCTAGCTCTTCTTACTGTCTTTTACTTTTTATATTTATTTTTTATTTATTTATTTGGCTACGCTGGGTCTTAGTTGCAGCACACAGGATATTTTTAGTTGCAGTATGCAAACTCTTAGTTGCAGTATGTGGGATCTAGTTCCCTGATCAGGAATTGAACCTGGGTTCCCTGCATTAAGAGCATGGAGCCTTAGCCACTGGACCACCAGGGAGGCAGGGGTAAGGAATACTTCCCAATGTTTCCCCTTGGGAATAAAGGGAGCCTTCAATAAAAACACTATCACTGAAAACTAAGTTTTGTTAGGCTTTCCACAGGAGACAAACTAACCACATCTTAAGGAGATAAAAACATCTTTGGTAGGTTTCAGTGTGGAAGCCCCCATTTTAGTGAGTTTTTAGTAGTGTGCAGTGTTTGTGCATGTGTTTTTTGTTTTGTTGCTCAATTACATTTTTATTTTTCTTTTTTAGTGAGAGGAAGATATGATTATCTTTTAATAAAAGATGACCACTTCAGCTTTGCTAAAGCAAACATTCAGGACAGATCAGAAAGATGAAAAAACTGTATCACTGGTGACTACCTATTCCAGGCCCTCTGCTCACCTTGTCCTTGGGTCTAGCCAATGGATCCTCTAATATGAAGTTGGCCTTCCCAGGAGGTCTTCTGTGTCTTGAGTTTTGCTAGCTTATTAGCTGATTTTCATTTCATCAACCCCCTTCCCTCCCACATACACACAGTAATCAATACTCCTCAGACCTCACTATGTAAAACATGTAAACCATAAAGTTTTCTCTTATAGGTCCTAGCATCACACAAAGGAGTGGTGGCCTTCTTGTGTGTTCCCTGAAATCAATACTTTTGTTGCTACTTTTCAGTTTTGAAAATGGTTGTTTTCTTCTATTTCAAAAAATTCTGTTTCATCTGCCAAGGTGGGTCCTAAAAACTTAAAAGATTTTCTCACCAGTGTCTACCTATTCTTTAATGTTTAAAAAATGCAGAATCCCTGGGTCAGGAAGATCCCCTGGAGAAGGAAATGGCAACCCACTCCAGTAATCTTGCCTGGAGAATTCCATGGACAGAGGAGCCTGGCAGGCTACAGTCCATGGGGTTGCAAAGAGTCAGGCATGACTGAGCAACTATCACTCAATAGCATACTGTACCCCCTAGGTCAGACCAAGTGATTCCCTTAGGAGCAGACTTGGCATTTGGGCTTCGCAATTTAGATTATGAACAACTGGGGATCTCAATGTGGTAGATTCCTCTGTCTTAATTCTTCCCCCTTTCGGCAAAGGGATGAATTTTCTTATCTTTAAGACAGAGAATAGTACCACGTAGTTAACTAAAGGAAATGTGCACTATGCATTGAGAGATTTTCTCATGAAGACCTAGAGATTTCCTCTTATGATTATATACTCTGGAGTCCCAAAATGTTTTAATCTGAGCATTCTGCTTCCTCTTGAACCCTAACTTCAGGTCTAGCCAATGGTACCTCTAAACAAGGAGTTTACCTTTCCAGAAGGCTCTCTGCATTCTGGCTTTTTTTTTTTTTTTTTTCTGACTGGAAGCCAGAATTTTGGTAAACCTCTTCCTAGTACCCCCACAAAAATCAGGATTATCACTCCATTATCCACTTAAGCCATAAAATCTTATTCTGAGTGTCCTGGCACCACACAGAGGAATGGTGCCCTTCAGGTGTTATCCCATGAAGGGATACTAATAGTTACTATATTTTTCAAGTGTTATACTTTTTAACTATCAGAACCTCAGTCATGTGGCTAGCCAAGGTGAAATCATTTGTCCTAAAAGATTCACCCTCATTAATGTCTACCTACCTATTCTATCACCTTTACTTTTGTTTGATTTGTTTTTATTTTTTAAAGTGATATATAGTTGATGTACAATATTATATAATTTGGGCTTCCCTCATAGCTCTGTAGGTAAAGAATCTGCTTGCAATGCAGGAGACCAGGTTTGATTCCTGGATTGGGAAGATCCCCTGGAGAAGGAAATGGCAACCCACTACAGTACTCTTGCCTGGAGAATCCCATGGACAGAAGAGCCTGGAAGGCTATAGTCCATGGCATTGCAAGAGTTGGACTCGACTTAGTGACTAAACCACCACCACATTATATAATTTAAAGATATACAATACAATGATTCAAAATTTTTAAGGTTATACTCCATTTATAGTTGTGAAAGAGTGACTAATTTCAGAACATTTTCATTTATGCAAAAAAAAAACCTTTCACCCACTAGCACGCACACCTCTCTGTCCTGTCCAAGCCCCTGGCTACCACTAATCTACTTTCTCTCTCTATGAATTTGCATTCTGGACACTTCAGGTAAATGAAATATAATACGTGGACTTTTGTGTCTGGCTTCTATAATTTAGCATAATGTTTTCAAGGTTTACCCATATTTTAGCTTGTCTCAGAAGCTCACTCTTTTTTGTGGATGAAAAATATTCCATTGTATGGATATATCACATTTTGTTGTATCCATTTATTGGTTAATAGACTTTTGAGTTGCTTCCATTCTCTGGCTATTGAATAATGTTGTCATGAACATTTGTGTACAAGTTCTTATATGGACATATGTTCTCATTTGTTCTGGGTAGCTATGACAAACCTAGACAGCATATTAAAAAGCAGAGACATTACTTTGCCAACAAAGGTCCATCTAGTCAAAGCTATGGTTTTTCCAGTAGTCATGTATGGATGTGAGAGTTGGACCATAAAGAAAGCTGAGCACTGAAGAATTGATGCTTTTGAACTGTGGTGTTGGAGAAGACTCTTGAGAGTCCCTTGGACTGCAAGGAGATCCAACCAGTCCATCCTAAAGGAGATCAGTCCTGAATATTCATTGGAAGGACTGATGCTGAAGCTGAAACTCCAATACTTTGGCCACCTGATGTAAAGAACTGATTCATTTGAAAAGACCCTGATGCCGGGAAAGATCTAAGGAGGAAAAGAGGATGACAGAGGATGAGATGGTTGGATGGCATTACCAACTTGACAGACATGAGTTTGAGCAAGCTCTGGGAGTTGGCAATGGACAGGGAAGCCTGGTGTGCTGCAGTCCATGGGGTTGCAAAGAGTCGGACACAACTGAATGACTGAACTGAACTGATGGTATGCCCATCAACACAGATTTATAATAACTGATTTATAAATGTCTCAAAGTATATAGAAAAATTATAAACAAAAATATATTTAATTATCTGTTATATTTACCTATATAGTTACCTTTTTCAGTATTTAGGGCTTTCTCAGTCCTTTGATGAGCTGCTCACAGTCTAAAAATGTGTTTGGCCATCTAGACTCTCAGGAATACATAAGAGCTTTCTAAAGTCCATTGGACATCTCATTCCCCAGCTTTTCATTTTAAGATTTTGGTTAGCCTATTTTTTTTTTTTTTTCGACCTAACTATTATCCACCACTTAAGGCAATACTGAAGTTAAATAATGCTTGTATATTTTTTTGACAAATATCCTCAAGAAAAAGGCTTTTAGGACTATGTGAGCTCTGACTATGTCCTTGCAAGTAGGAGCATTCCAGGATCAGTCAAATAAAAGCAGTTCTCTTGGAGTGAGGCTTTGAAGGAGCTCCAAAACTGTCCTGCTCCCTCCAGTGCTCCCATTATGTTGGTTTTTATTGTGATTATGAACTACTGGTTTTCAAGACTACCACAGAGCTGGAAAGAATGCAGTGTAAATAAGAGATGTTAAAACACCACAAGCTCACTGTTTTAATCAAGATTTAGCCACTTTTCTTAAATAAACATTTCCAAAATTGCCATAAATTTTTGTTAATTTCCAGAGCTCTGAAAAAGTTGATTCTGACACATTTTACCTGTTTTCTCTTTGCTTTTGTGGAAGAGAGAATTCTCAAATGTCCTTTGCCATTTTTGACACCATTAGCCTGTTATTTAGTTTTCACAGTTATTTTTTGCTTTGTTGTTCCTTCAATTTGGACAGCAGCACGTCATGAGTTCAGCCAAGGTGATCGATCCCCTGTGGATCCTGAAAAGTCAGAAACTTCTTTTCTATCATCTGTCTTATTACTCCCTTGATCAAGACTACTGACTCTCCTCCTGGTAACCTTCACACTCTTAGGCCACCTAATTAAGAAGATCTCACCTTAAGAGGAAAAATCCCCATGAATCCTCAGGGAACTACCTAACTAGACATTTACAAGGCACCATATACAGCTGGGAGTGATTCATGTGGAAACTTGTTTTTATTTTCCTCCTTTTCTTACTAAGTGGAAAGAATTCCTATTGTTTAACAGAGAATAATGTCTCATAGTTCATTAGACCAAACACCCATCATACATCATTGGAAGGTTTAAATGTTTCCTCACTGATAGATGTGCACTCCACAGCCTTGTTTCAATGTCTTGGCTTATTCCTTCCACTGAATCCATGTTTCACTTGTCCTTCTGATTAAATGTGTTCTTGGCTTTGCCCTGAATGCTGTGACCATATCACATGTGTGACACCTGGAAACTGTCCTGGTGTGGGGCTTCCTGGTTGAATGAACCAAAGGGTTCCCTGAAAACCCTGGGGTTTGCTTCCTTTGGTTTTGTTCCAAAAACTGAGGAGACTGTCCAAAGGAGACAGTCATCTGGGCTGAAGGGCTGGAGGGCACTGTCATTAAAAGATTGCAGCACAGTTAGACATCAGTCAGGGAGTCTCCACCCTGGGTTACCATACAGCATTAGGTGATGCTGGAGAAAAGGAAAGTCTGCCAATTGATCAATCAATCGATCGATAATAAGATGGTCACCTTACATTTGAGAAAGTACACCTCTTCACACCATCTCCTCTCTGAGTGTTTATCAGACACCTTTGTCTTCTTGTAAAATTTCAAAAATTTGCAAAACTGCCACATACACATACACACCTGTCATTGGATCTTACCCATAAAGTCTGTTACACACATTTCAAATCTTTTAATTCCCATAATTTCTATGAACTTTGTGCTTCATAGCATCCCAAAGTTGGACTGAGCATGGTCTCTATCTAGTAATATATAATGAGCAAGGTAGCCTGCTGCAGTAACTTGCTATTTACAAAGCACTCTATTGCCTGTATTCCCCACAGTGCCAGTCTCATGCCCTTCTTTACCTATCCCTCGCAAGATATTAAATAAGGTGTTTTCATCCCTGGGATATAGGAGCTTGCTATCTCCCCTGGAATTTTATGTTAAAAATTGACTTATTTATACTAATTAGTAAATATGTAAATGAGAGCAATTAAAGTACATAGCCTTGGTTTGTCCTATGATACAATAAATAAAATGCTTCCTTATTTTATTTTTCTCATTATCTCTGACCAGCACTCCCCTTGAGGTAGTCCCACAATGCTCTCCATCCCCAGCACATTAAGTGTGCCTGCATTTCAGGATGCTAGAGAGGGCCCTCTCCAGCCTTGGAAGAGGACTATTACTAAGAGAACAGGTAAGAGTTAGGGAAGTACCTGCACTTTGCTATACTCAGGGGGAAGATTGACATTTACTGAGAGAAAATTTACAGGCTTACAAATGGGAATTTTTGGTCACAATTTCAATTAAAAATCTCAAAGCTGAAGATAGTAAGAGTGAACTGAAAGTGTTAGTCGCGCAGTCATGTCCAACTCTTTGCGGCCCCATAGCCCACCAGACTCCTCTGTCCATGGAGTTCTCCAGGCAAGAATACTGGAGTGGGTAGCCATTTCCTTCTTCAGGGGATCTTCCCAACCCAGGGATCAAACATGGGTCTCCTGCATTGCAGGCAGACTCTACCATCTGAGCCACCAGAGGAGCTACCTATCCATACATACAAAAAAAAGAAGGAAAAAAAAAAAACTTCAAGCAGATGCTAGATACCTATTCCAAGGCTTTCTCAGTTCAGTTCAGTTCACTCAGTCATGTCCAACTCTTTGTGACCCCATGGACTGCAGCACGCCAGGCTTCCCTGTCCATCACCAACTCCTGGAGTTTACTCAAACTCATGTCCATTGAGTCAGTGATGCCATCCAACCATCTCATCCTCTGTCGTCCCCTTCTCCTCCACCTTCAATCTTTCCCAGCATCAGGGTCTTTTCAAATGAGTTAGTTCTTCACATCAGGTGGCCAAAGTATTGGAGTTTCAGCTTCAGCATCAGTCCTTCCAATGAATATTCAGGACTGATCTCCTTTAGGATGGACTGGTTGGATCTCCTTGCAGTCCAAGGGACTTTCAAGAGTCTTCTCCAACACCATAGTTCAAAAGCATCAATTCTTCGGCACTCAGCTTTCTTTATAGTCCAATTCTCACATCCATACATGACTACTGGAAAAGCCATAGCTTTGACTAGATGGACCTTTGTTAGTAAAGTAATGTCTCTGCTTTTTAATATGCTGTCTAGGTTGGTCATAACTTTTCTTCCAAAGAGCAAGTGTCTTTTAATTTCATGGCTGCAGTCACCATCTGCAGTGACTTCGAAGCACCCCAAAAAAGTCTGACACCATTTCCACTCTTTCTCCATCTATTTGCCATGAAGTGATGGGACTGGATGCCATGATCTTAATTTTCTGAATATTGAGTTTTAAGCCAACTTTTTCACTCTCCTCTTTCACTTTCATCAAGAGGCTCTTTAGTTCTTTCTAACAGATATTTAAAATGTTCCTGTGAGCCTCACCCTACCCTGACCCTAGCTAAACTACATGGGAGAAGTATGTTAAATTAATTTGTAAGGCTTGTGAATGGTGGGGCCATTGGGTTTTTTCCTATAGTCTGGATAGTTCCTTGAGCTAAGAGACAATGGAAATAAAAAGCAAGAGGTATGTGGATAACACAAACAAAGGCCTGCATCCTGATTCTTGGCAATGTGGATAGTGAGGTCTCATGACTCCGAAAAGGAAATGGATATGGGATGTGCGTCTAAGATAGGACCATTAGACATCTCATAAAATATACCAATGTCCCAACAGAAAGATTACCATGTCCCAAGCAGGCACTGAATAGCAGCTTCCTGCTGGGTCCCATGAGTCATCAGACAGGGACCGTATCAACAGGGCTGTGGCAACTTGTGTGAGCTAATAAACAAGACCAGATGGCTCCACTTTTCTCTCTTCTCAATGACTTAGTGTTGTGTAAGCTCTCACTGGAAGGAGTGTCAATTTCTCAGGCTGGTTATTGGGTGGTGTTAGACTCTAAATAAAGACAGCAAACTTTTTACTGGGGTTAATGGGAAGGGGAAGAATGTTAACAGGGACTCCAGATACAATCTGAGCATTATCAGGATCATTGGTGAGGCTGGAAAAAATATTGTTCTAGGACCTAAGGATTCTTCTGGGAAACAGTTGTATGGGAAAGTGAGCAAATCTGACTCAACAGAAATAAATTAGTATCTGAGGATGAGGAGAGGTGGACTTTAACTATAGCATGGTGTATATCAGATTGTATTTTAGGCGAGGTCTTGGAGACTAAAGTCTGAACCCTTTAGCAAAGAGGCTGATTTACTGCAGTAAATCTCCATAGGACATTGAAAACAAAAGAATCAATAGCATTGGTGCCAACAGCTTTGGCAGCAACATGATGCACGACCTCTGATACAGTGTCAGTACTCTAAGTGCAAGTATCTTCAGGTTGTCACAACAAAGAATTCAGCATCTACAATGTCACCTTGGTCCAACAAAGAGTTTAGGCACTGGTGTTCCTGGTGAAAGTATCTGCATCCTGAAGCCATCTGTGGAGAGTAGCCACAAAATGCATCTTAACAATGAATAGGGACAGAAATGGGTTGAGATCTTTTAGAAGGAGATTGTTGCAGGCTGAGCAAATTAGTCAAGAAGCTCACTTTAAGATCCTATTCAGCTCACTGCGAAGCATCCTAACTGCATTTCACCATCCTTGTCAAAGCAAGCAAGAAAAGGCTACTGCCTGGACAACTGCAAGAGAGGGCATCAAGAAAGAATAGACTTTGTAGGTATGGAAAGAACAACAGTTTGTGGTTGGAAGTAACTTCATGTGAGATTCTAAACTTGCTTGCAGAATTCCTTTGGATATATGTTTGATGTATATCTAGCTTGCTCCTCCCTCCTCTGCCATGCAGGGCAAGACCATGTGGACATAAACATTTTTATCTGAGATGACATCAGTATCTTAACTCTTATTTAACAGGCACCTAGGGGAAAGTGGTAAAGAAAGCCAACCAATAAGCATCAATGGTGCTTATTGTGCAGATGTGACAAGAGGAACACCGGTAGTCTTACAGGAGAGTGAAAAGGTATTTGACCAAGGAGCCCTTTTACCACTACTATGAGGAAAAGAGAGGCCAAAAAGTAATACACTTCTAACATTACAATTATGTCTAGTATTACTTCAAGGTAAGTGTAAATGTAGGAAATAACCAGAAACGGAAGAATTCGTACTTCAGAAGTGTAGCCTATGAACAAAGATCAACTTTGCTCACTTTCTAAGTGACTGATAGTTTCGGTGCCACAAACCTAAAATTTAGTAGAAATAATGTTGTTGAGACATCTGCCAATGTGACTTATAAGAAGGAATTTTCAACTAAAAAGTCCTGACTCCCAGGCACTGTTTTCATTGACATTATTACTGTTTAACAAAAATCCATGTGTGACTGTTTTTGTGACCTAGCTGATATAACATACAGATATGGAATATTTTTGTTTCAAACAAAAAATCCAGATTGTTTATCAAGTTTATCTTTTCTGATTTGTTGATATATTATGAACATTCTTACAAATGAGTAAGAATTAACCCCCACTGAGTCACACATTTATGTTCCCTTCATTTGAAATAAAACAGTGGACTTCCCTGGTGGTCCAGTGGTAAAGAATCCACCTGCCAATGCAGGGGACACAGGGTTTGATCCCTGGTCCGGGAAGATCCCACATGCTGCTGGGCAACTATGCCCATGTACAACAACTACTGAAATCTGCATGCCTAGAGCCTGTGCTCCACAACAAGAGAAGCCACCACAATAAGAAGCCTGCACACCACAACTAGAGAGTAGCCCCTACTCTCCACAACTAGAGAAAAGCCCACACACTGCAATCAAGACCCAGTGTAGCCATAAATAAATATTTCAGAGTCATAATATATAGAAAATCATTTTAAGAAAACAAAAAATAAAGTAAAATAGCAGTAAGTTGAAACTCTCCCAGAAATACCTAGGTGTATTTTTTCATTTATTTGTGCAATGAATATGTTGGTAATAATTCCAGCTCTACTTTAAGTAGCATCCTAGAATCCCTCAATCCCTTATCCTTCCATGCTATCTGCTTTGTTACCATACCCAAACATCTGTTTTGTTTATATCTGCTGAGTTCTGCAATACAAAGTTGGCTCCACTACAAGTGAATGCCATTTAATCTCAGTTCAGCCTTAAATACTGATTGGCAATTCTTTATTTCTTCACCCCTATGTTGATGTCCCTCAAGCAGCTGTTCAAAATTGTTTCATTCTTCACAGGCTCTCAATCTTCAAAGAAGACAATCAAAGGAAGGAAACAGAACAATTTCAAAAAAGTATAGTTCATGAAAATGTATTTGAAATAGAATTTGAAACTGCATATTATAAAAGGAAATTGACCCAGTCAAAGCAATGAGACATATTCAAGTAAAATTGCTAGACTCTAAGGGGGAAAAAAGTCAGTGAAAGGACAAAATTGCTCATAAAGGAGAGAAAGCCAGATTGTTGTCAGACTTTGACAACAATCATTATGCCAGCAGGAAATGGAATAGCATATTTCATATACTCAAGGAAAGAAAAGCTGAGCCAAAGATTTTATACCCAGTCTGATTTTCAAATAGAAAGGCAACAAATTTATCAACATGTGAGAAATCAGGAAATCTTGTTCCCACAGTTCTCTCCTTATTTTAGAGAACTATCTTTTAACAATCAAAACATCCAGAAATATTATCAACCTAAAGACTGATGACACTGATCATTAATGGCAGCTAAAATGACAAAAAAGAGAGACAACCCACATCGTGTACCTCCAAATAGAACACACCACTACTTAAGAAGCCAAAATAAAAACACAAATAAAACCAAATCTGAATAATCCTGTAGAACTACTAATCTACAGGAAACTCAGGTCTGTGAAGTTAATATGTGAAGCATATTAAACTGCAACAGAGAATGTCATCAAGTGAAATCAAGACTGTGGGAAACTCTAGAGACAAAGGACACCATTTCTTCAACAAATAAATTAAAATAATAGGAGGATAGTCCCTGGAATAAAAGAGGCATATGGTGAATTTCCTAGTGGTCCAGTGTTTAAGACTTAGCCTTCCACTGCAGGAGGCCTGGGTTTGATCCCTGGTTGGGGAGCTAAGATTCCACATGCCTCATGGCCAAAAAACCAAAACATAAAACAGAAGCAATATTGTAACAAATTCAATAAAGATTTTAAAAGAGAGAGAGAGAGACTTCTGGCAGAGAGGGAAGTATAACTAAACTAGTGCTTAAGTTAAGTGTTTTTCACTCAGTTGTGTGTCCGACACTTTGCAACCCCAAAGACTATAGTCTGCCAGGCTCCTCTGTCCATGGGATTTCCCAGCAAGAATACTGGAGTGGGTTGCCATTTCCTCCTCCAGGGGATCTTCCCAATTCAAGAATAACATTTGGGTGATACACTTATAAAGAAAGAAGTAATCGCTATGAAGGTCAGAACTGTGATTACTTTTGAGAAGAGGAAAGGGGTTGTGGGTAGGGTAGGTAGATGGCAAAACTCTATTTTTTAACCTAGGTGGTGGTTTTAAAGTTGTCTGCCTCACAAAAACTGGTTGACTTATACATTTGTTCTATGGAATTTCTTATATCCGTTAGATATTATACTAAAAAAAACTATTTTAAAAAATAACTATATATTGCTTCATATAGATTATACTTTTATGTTAGAGCATTGATGCACTAATAGCCAGTCCAAATACACAGAATTTTACACAGCAGGGCAGGTCTAGAAAGGTTTAGTTGTTTAGAAGATAATGAATGACTTAGGGTTTGTGAAAACTCCTGAGGCAAAAAGAAGAAGAGAAAAAGGAACAGGAAGAGGAGATGGGGGGGAGGAGGGAGGGAGGGAAGGAGGAAAAGACAAAAGGAGAGGAGGGGAGATACAGAAAGGGGAAAGGACACCATAAAACACATTGTCCTGCTCTTATTTATAAGAAGTCTCATCATTTCCATTATTTCTGTTGTAAGTGGAGTTTCCTCATGTTTACAACAAACAAGCAACAGAGAACTGTTTAAGAAATCAGTGTGCACAAAGACTTAGGCAAATACTGCTACTTAGCACAGTTGCCTATAGAAGACCAAAGCTAACAAAACCAGCAACTCTGTCTGGAAGCTATATCTTATGAAATTTTATGTTTACAATGCTATAACTGTATTTTAATATTCAACAATATGAATAATGAAAGCAGAATCTACCTGGAAGCAAGATTTGGAATAGCCCAACTACATTTTATTTTTAAAATTTAGCATTTTTTTTAAATTTTTTTAATTAATTTATTTTTATTGAAGGATAATTGCTTTACAGAATTTTGCTGTTTTCTGTCAAACCTCAACATGAATCAGCCATAGGTATACATATATCCCCTCCCTTTTGAAACTCCCTCCCATCTCCCTCCCCATCTCACCCCTCTAGGTTGATACAGAGGCCCTGTTTGAGTTTCCTGAGCCATACAGCAAATTCCCGTTGGCTATCTATTTTACATATGGTAATGTAAGTTTCCATGTTACTCTTTCCATACATCTCACCCTCTCCTCCCCTCTCCCCATGTCCATAAGTCTATTCTCTATGTCTGTTTCTCCACTGTTGCCCTGTAAATAAATTCTTCAGTACATTTTTCTAGATTCCATATATATGTGTTAGAATACGGTATTTATCTTTCTCTTTCTGACTCACTTCACTCTGTATAATAGGTTCTAGGTTCATCCACCTCATCAGAACTGACTCAAATGTGTTCCTTTTTATGGCTGAGTAATATTCCATTGTGTATATGTACCACAACTTCTTTATCCATTCATCTGTTGATGGACATCTAGGTTGCTTCCATGTTCTAGCTATTGTAAATAGTGCTGCAGTGAACAGTGGGATACATGTGTCTCTTTCAATTTTGGTTTCCTCAGGGTATATGCCTAGGAGTGGGATTGCTGAGTCATATGGTGGTTTTATTCCTAGTTTTTAAAGGAATCTCCATACTGTCTTCCATAGTGGCTATATCAATTTACATTCCCACCAACAGTGCAAGAGTGTTCCCTTTTCTCCACACCCTCTCCAGAATTTGTAGACTTTTTGATGATGGCCATTCTGACCGGTGTGAGGTGATATCTCACTGTAGTTTTGATTTGCATTTCTCTAATAATGAACAATGTTGAGCATCTTTTCATGTGTTTGTTAGCCATCTGTATGTCTTCTTTGGAGAAATGTCTATTTAGGTCTTCTTCCCACTTTTTGATTGGGTTGTTTGTTTCTCTGGTATTGAGTTGTATGAGCTGCTTGTATATTTTGGAAATTAATCCTTTGTCAGTTGTTTCATTTGCTATTATTTTCTCCCATTCTGAGGGTTTTCTTTTCACCTTGCTTATAGTTTCCTTTGCTGTGCAAAAGCTTTTAAGTTTAATCAGGTCCCACTTGTTTATTTTGTTTTTATTTCTGTTACTCTAGGAGGTGGATCATAGAGGATCTTGCTTTGATTTATGTCATCGAATGTTCTGCCTATGTTTTCCTCTAAGAGTTTTATAGTTTCTGGTCTTACATTTAGGTCTTTAGTCCATTTTGAGTTTATTTTGTGTATGGTGTTAGAAAGTGTTCTAATTTCATTCTTTTACATGGAGCTGTCCAGTTTTCCCAGCACCATTTATTGAAGAGGCTGTCTTTGCCCCATTGTATATTCTTGCCTCCTTTGTCAAAAATAAGGTACCCATAGGTGCATGCGTTTGTTTCTGGTCTATGTTGTTTCATTGGTCTATATTTCTGTTTTTGTGCCAGTACCATACTGTTTTGATGACTGTAGCTTTGTAGTATAACCTGAAGTCAGGAAGCTTGATTCCTCCAGCTCCATTCTTCTTTCTCAAGACTGCTTTGGCTATTTGGGGTCTTTTGTGTTTCCATATGAATTGTGAAATTTTTTGTTCTAGTTCTGTGAAAAATGCCATTGGTAATTTGATAGGGATTGCATTGAATCTGTAGATTGCATTTGGTAGTATAGTCATTTTCACAATATTGATTCTTTCTACCCAGGAACATGGACTATCTCTCCATCTGTTTATGTCATCTTTGATTTCTTTCATTAGTGTCTTATAATTTTCTGTGTACAGTTCTTTTGTCTCCTTAGGTAAGTTTATTCCTAGATATTTAATTCTTTTTGTTGCAATGGTGAATGGGATTGATTCCTTAATTTCTCTTTCTGATTTTTCATTGTTAGTATATAGAAATGCAAGTGATTTCTGTGTACTGATTTTGTATCCTGCAACTTTGCTAAATTCACTGATTAGCTCTAGTAATTTTCTGATACTATCTTTAGGGTTTTCTATGTACAGTATCATGTCATCTGCAAACAGTGAGAGCTTTACTTCTTCTTTTCCAATCTGGATTCCTTTTATTTCTTTTTCTTCTCTGATTGCTGTAGCTAGGACTTCCAGAACTATGTTGAATAATAGTGGCAAAAGTGGACACCCTTGTCTTGTTCCTGATCTTAGGGGGAATGCTTTCAGTTTTTCACCATTGAGAATAATGTTTGCTGTAGGCTTATCATATATGGCCTTTACTATGTTGAGGTAGATTCCTTCTATGCCCATTTTTTGAAGAGTTTTAATCATAAATGGGTGCTGAATTTTGTCAAAGGCTTTTTCTGCATCTATTGAGATTATCATATGGTTTTTATCTTTCAATTTGTTAATATGGTGTATCACATTGATTGATTTGTGTATATTGAAGAATCCTTGCATCCCTGGAATAAACCCAACTTGATCATGGTGTATGAGCTTTTTGATGTGTTGCTGAATTCTGTTTGCTAAAATTTTGTTGAGGATTTTTGCATCTATGTTCATCAGTGATATTGGCCTGTAGTTTTCTTTTTTTGTGTTGTCTTTGGTTTTGGTATCAGGGTGATGGTGGCCTCATAGAATGAGTTTGGAAGTGTTCCTTCCTCTGCAATTTTTTGAAAGAGTTTTAGAAGGATAGGCATTAGCTCTTCTCTAAATGTTTGATAGAATTCTCCTGTGAAGTCATCATCTGGTCCTGGGCTTTTGTTTTTTGGGAGATTTTTGATCACAGCTTCAATTTCAGTGCTTGTAATTGGGTTGTTCATAATTTCTATTTCTTCCTGGTTCAGTCTTGGAAGATTGAACTTTTCTAAGAATCTGTCCATTTCTTCCAGGTTATCTATTTTATTGCCATATAGTTGTTCATAATAGTCTCTTATAATCCTTTGTATTTCTGCATTGTCTGTTGTAACCTCTCCTTTTTTCATTTCTAATTTTGTTGATTTGATTCTTCTTTTTTTTTCTTGATGTCTGGCTAAAGGTTTGTCAATTTTGTTTATCTTCTCAAAGAACCAGCTTTTAGTTTTATTAATCTTTACTATTATTTCTTTCATTTCTTTTTCATTTATTTCTGCTCAGATCTTTATGATTTCTTTCCTTCTACTAATTTTGGGGTTTTTTTCTTCTTTTTCCAGTTGCTTTAGGTGTAAAGTTAGGTTGTCTATTCAATGTTTTTCTTGTTTCTTGAGGTAGGACTGTATTGCTATAAACTTCCCTCTTAGAACTGCTTTTGCTGCATCCCATAGGTTTTGAGTTGTCATGTTTTCATTGTCATTTGTTTCTAGAAATTTTTTTTATTTCCCTTTTGATTTCTTCAGTAACCTGTTGGTTATTTAGAAACATGTTGTTTAATCTCCATGTGTTTGTGTTTCTTACAGTTTTTTTTTTTCTTGTAATTGATATCTAGTCTCATAGCATTGTGGTCAGAGAAGATGCTTGATATGATTTCAATTTTCTTAAATTTACTGAGGTTTGATTTGTGACCCAAGATGTGGTCTATCCTGGAGAATGTTCCATGTGCACTTGAGAAGAAGGTGTATTCTTCTGCATTTGGATGGAATGTCCTGAAGATATCAGTGAGATCCATCTCATCTAATGTATCATTTAAGACTTGTGTTTCCTTATTAATTTTCTGTTTTGATGATCTGTCCATTGGTGTGAGTGGGGTGTTAAAAGTCTCCTACTATTATTGTGTTACTGTCAATTTCTCCTTTTATGGCTGCTAGTATTTGTCTTATGTATTGAGATGCTCCTTTGTTAAGTGTATAGATACTTACAATTATTATATCTTCCTCTTGGATTGATTCCTTGATTATTATGTAGCATCCCTCCTTATCTCTTGTAATCTTTATTTTAAGATCTATTTTGTCTGATATGAGGATTGCTACTCCAGCTTTCTTTTGCTTCCCATTTGCATGGAATATATTTTTCTATCCTCTCACTTTCAGTCTATATGTGTCTTGAGGTCTGAAGTGGGTTTCTTGTAGACAGCATATATATGGGTCTTGTTTTTGTATCCATTCAGCCAGTCTGTGTCTTTTGGTTGGAGCATTTAATCCATTTACATTTAAAGTAATTATTGATATATATGTTCCTATTGCCATTTTCTAATTGTTTGGGGTTGATTTTGTAGATCTTTTTTTCTTCTGTTGTATTTCTTGACTATATAAGTCTGTTTAACATTTTGTTGTAAAGCTGGTTTGGTGGTACTGAATTCTCTTAACTTTTGCTTGTCTGAAAAGCTTTTTATTTCTCCATCAATTTTGAATGAGATCCTTGCTGGGTACAGTAATCTTGGTTGTAGATTTTTCCCTTTCAGTATTTTAAATATATCCTGCCATTCCCTTCTGGCCTGCAGAGTTTCTGCTGAAAGATCAGCTGTTAAGTGTATGGGGTTTCCCTTGTATGTTACTTGTTGCTTCTCCCTTGCTGCTTTTAATATTCTTTCTTTGTGTTTAGTCTTTGTTAGTTTGATTAGTATGTGTCTTGGCATGTTTCTCCTTGGGTTTATCCTGTATGGGACTCTTTGTGCCTCTTGGACTTGATTGGCTATTTCCTTTTCCATGTTGGGGAAATTTTCAACTATAATCTCTTCAAAAATTTTCTCATACCCTTTCTTTTTCTCTTCTTCTTCTGGGACCCCAATGTTGGTGCATTTGATATGGTCCCAGAGGTCTCTGAGACTGTCCTCAGTTCTTTTTATTCTTTTTACTTTATTCTTCTCTTCAGAAGTTATTTCCACAATTTTATCTTCTAGCTCACTGACTTGTTCTGCTTCAGATGGTCTGCTATGGATTCCTTCTAGAGTATTTTTAATTTCAGTAATTGTGCTGTTTATCTCTGTATTTATTCTTCAATTTTTCTGGGTCTTTGTTAATTGATTCTTGCATTTTCTCCATTTTGTTTTCAAGGTTTTTGATCATCTTTACTATCATTATTCTGAATTCTTTTTCAGGTAATTTTCCTATTTCCTCTTCATTTATTTGGACTTCTGTGTTTCTAGTTTGTTCCTTCATTTGTGCAGTATTTCTCTGCCTTTTTTTTTTTAAAGTTATTGTGTTTGAGGTCTCCTTTTCCCAGGCTTCAAGGAAAGTTGAATTCTTTCCTTGAAGAAGGTTGAATTCTTTCTTCCTTTTGGTTTCTGCCCTCCTAAGGTTGGTCCAGTGGTTTGTGTGAGCTTCATATAGGGTGAGATTTGTGCTGAGTTTTTGTTTGTTTGTTTTTTTCCTCTGATGGGCAAGGCTGAGTGAGGTGGTACTCCTGTCTGCTGATGATTGGGTTTGTATTTTTGTTTTGTTTGTTGTTTAGATGAGGCGTCCTGCACAGGGTGCTACTGGTGGTTGGGTGATGCTGGGTCTTGTATTCAAGTGGTTTCCTTTGTGTGAGTTCTCACTATTTGATACTCCCTAGGGTTAGTTCTCTGGTAGTCTAGGGTCTTGGAGTCAATGCTCCCACTCCAAAGGCTCAGGGCTTGATCTCTGGTCAGGAATGAAGACTCCACAAGTGGTTTGTTATGGCATTAAGGGAGAGTAAAATAAATATCTAAAATCGAGAAACAAAAGTTGAACTCTAAACCAATAGCAGTTACAAAATCAGGAAAATAATAATTAAAATAATGGAATATATATATGCACCCATGAGCTAAGTACAAACAGTCCAACAAAAAAGAGTACAGTAGATTGATCTGGTGAACAAAGGAAATAAAAAATTATATTTACCAGTTAAGAACAAAACTAACTTAAGCACAAACTGGAAAACAAAACTAAAGCAAGGTGCCAAGTGGGGAATAAAGCAATGAAAACAAAACTAACAAATATGTTGAGAGGAAAGGAAAGAAAGAAAAAAAGAAAGAATAGATATGCAAAGTTAAATAGAGGTAGATGAAGATTTATATACATTAAAGATTAACTGCAAGGGGAAAAGAACAGTAGGAAAGGCAAACAAAGGAATAAATGTAGAAAAAATATAATAGGTTTAAAAAAATTAAAATTATAAAAAAAAGAGAAAAAAAAAACAGAAGAAGAAAGAAAAAAGGGGGGAAAAGGAAAACTCCACAGAACTGCAAAAGTCCAATGTAGAGGCAGAGGTTTATAACAAATAGAAAGTGTGACTGAATATATATATACATATACATATACACCCATAAGCAAAATCAAAACAGTCCAACAAAAATTAAGTACAATAGATTGACCCAGTGAACAAAGGAAACCAAAATTATATCTACCAGAACAAAACTAATTAAAGCACAAACTGGAAAACAAAACTAAAGCAAGGTGCCAATTGGGGAATAAAGCAATGAAAATAAAACTAACAAATATGTTGAGAGGAAAGGAAAGAAAGAAAGAATAGATATGCAAAGTTAAATAGAGGTAGATAAAGAAGATTTATATACATTAAAGATTAACTGCAAGGGGAAAAGAACAGTAGGGAAAGCAAACAAAGGAATAAATGTAGAAAAAATAATAATAGGTTTAAAAAGTTAAAAATTAAAATTAAAAAGAGAGAGAGAGAGAAAAGAGGAAAACTCCACAGAACTGCAAAAGCCCAATGTAGAGGCAGAGGTTTATGACAACAATAAAAAATGTGACTGAGGAAAAAAAAAAAAAGCTCAAAAGCTTAATTGGATTTCTTAGTGCCAATAAAATTGACAACTACAACAGAGGGGGGAAAAGGGAAAAAAAAGAAAAATAAAAAATCCAAAAGAATCTACAGAACAAGTCAAAAAATAAGAATAATAAATGTTTTTCTTGAGTCACTGCTGTCAGTCCACCTCCCCTCCCTAGGATGCCCTCCAACACTGCTGATCTCTGGACCTGCTGTGGGGGCAGCTCAGATTCTAATCTGGTCCTACTCCTGTGTGTTCTTGCCTGCAATGTCCACAGCTATCAGAAAGTGCATTTTCTTTTGTGGGAGCTCTCAATGTCCTTTTATATATTCCATAGACACAGAGTCTGCCTAGTTGATCGTGTGGATTTAATCTGCAGCTTGTATAGCTGGTGGGAAGGTTTTGGGTCTTCTTCCTTAGCCACACTGCCCCTGGGTTTCAATTGTGGTTTTATTTCCACCTCTGCATGTGGGTCGTCCACTGGGGTTTAGCTCCTGAGGCTGCCCTGGAGGGCTTGGGTTTGCCCCTGTGAGGGCCAGGTGTGGAGGTGGTGCAGCTGCTTGGGTCACAGGGGTTCTGGCAGCACCAGGTACTCAGGGGAGTTGGCGGCTAGGGCAGCAGGAAATACAGTGCTCTAGAAGGGCATGGCAACCAGTATTGGCCAATATGCTCCAGTATTCTTGCCTGGAGAACCCCTCTCTGACAGAGAAGCCTGGCAGGCCACAGTCTACAGGGTCGCAAGGAGTCAGACAGGACCAAAGCGACCCTGCGCACATAAACACAAGACTTTTTTTTTTTTTTTTTTGCCTGTGGCAGCTCTGCCCCAGTGAGAGTGAGAGTTGAGCGTGAAGTTAATGCAGCTGCTTGGCTTGCGGGGACCCTGGCAGCACCAAGTGTGCAGGGACACAGACTGCCTCCACTGCAGGAGTTATGGCCCTATCAGAGTCTTTTTTTGAGCCTCTTGTAGCTGGCGATCAGAAGGCCTCTTTGGCCAGTCTTTCTCCATAGCTCTGCCCATTCAGGCACTTAGAGGGCTCCCTTGCCTGGGGTCCTTCTCTGTTGTTCCATGCATCAGGCACATAGAGGGGCCCCCCTTTGGCTGGGGTCCTACTCTGTAGATTGGCGCATCAGGCACTTAAAGGGGCACCCTGGGTGGGGTCCTACTCTGTAGTTCAGTGTGTCAGGCATTTGATGGGCCAGCCTCTCTATTGTTCAGCTGCCAATGCTGGTGTGTGGAGAGAGAGAGGCTATGGTGATGGCTCCACCCCCTATGCGTGACTCAGCAGTATCGCCTTGCTTCCATGGCTGCCTGGCTTTCCTCCACAGGCATTTCCCACCATGATCTCCTCCCTCACATCCCCTCGATCCCCTCTCTGCAGTCAACAGCAGCCCTTGCCCTGGGATTGCTCCACAATCTCTAATAGATCTCTAATATGTAATATATCTCTATCTAGATATATAGCTCCCAGCCGCTGCCCCTTCCAGGAGACCCATGTTCCTGCCCAGCATATGTATGGCTGTGGCAAGGACTGTCTGATTCTCATTCCATTTAGGCTGCCACAGATCAGCTGTTTCACTCTCAGCCTTAAATGTTTCTCCTCTGACTCAGACAATTGCCCCGATGTGGGGATCAGACCCCTGCTTCAGTTCCCCCACCTGCCAAGGGCAGGTCCAGTCCTACTAACACTCCTGTTTTCCCCCTAGTTCCTTCGTCCTACCAAGTTTTGCATGGTTCTATATATTCTTTTCCACTGGTCAGGTACTCCTGTCTGCTCTCAGCTGGTGTTCTGCATGCACTTCTGTGTCTGAAGGTGTGTTCCTGATGTATCCGTGGAGAGAGATGTACTCCACGTCCACCTACTCCTCTGCCATCTTGTTCTCCCCCCTTTTTTAAATTTTTAAGTGGAGTATAATTGCTTTACAATGTTGTATTAGTTACTGCTGTATAACAAAGTGAATCAGCTGTGTGTATATATATACCCACTCCCTCTTGAGACTCCCTCCCACCCACTGCCCCTCATCCCACCCCTCTAGGTCATCTTAGAGCACCAAGCTGAGCTCCCTGGTGCCGTAACAGCAGCTTCCCACTAGCTAGTTATTTTACACATGGTAGTGTGTATATGTCAATCCTACACTTTCAACTCATTCCACCCTCTCCTTCCCCCACTAGAGCCTGTTATACAGAGTTAAATAAATAAGAAAGAGAAAAACAAATACTATATATTAAAGCATACATATGGAATCTAGAGAAATGCGTACCAATGCACCTATCTACCAGGCAAAGATAGAGATGCAGACGTAGAGAATGGACTTGTGGACCAGCTACACTTTATTTTTATTTATTTTTTGATCTGTAACTAATTCTTTATTTTTTTTCCATTTATTTTTATTAGTTGGAGGCTAATTACTTTACAATATTGTAGTGGGTTTTGTCATACATTGACATGAATCAGCCATGGACTTACATGTATTCCCCATCCCGATCCCCTCTCCCACCTCCCTCTCTACCCGATCCCTCTGGGTCTTCCCAGTGTACCAGGCCCGAGCACTTGTCTCATGCATCCAACCTGGGCTGGTGATCTGTTTCACCCTTGATAATATACATGTTTCGATGCTGTTCTCTCGAAACATCCCACCCTCGCCTTCTCCCACAGAGTCCAAAAGTCTGTTCTGTAAATCTGTATCTGTTTTTCTGTTTTACATTTAGGGTTATTGTTACCATCTTTCTAAATTCCATATATATGCGTTAGTATACTGTATTGGTCTTTATCTTTCTGGCTTACTTCACTTTGTATAATGGGCTCCAATTTCATCCACCTCATTAGAACTGATTCAAATGAATTCTTTTTAATGGCTGAGTAATAGTCCATGGTGTATATGTACCACAGCTTTCTTATCCATTCGTCTGCTGATGTACATCTAGGTTGCTTCCATGTCCTGGCTATTATAAACAGTGCTGCGATGAACATTGGGGTGCACGTGTCTCTTTCAGATCTGGTTTCCTAACTTAAAATTTGAGCCCGTCTTTTCAGAAGATAAGTGATACCAAAATTTTCTTGAAGCTCTAAATCCATTTTTAATAAATTAATTCTTTAGTAGTATCTTTCTGTGGAGTTAGAAGATAAAATTTTAAAGCTCTTCACAATGGCTTAACTGTAGCTATAAACTTCTTTAAGAGAAATAAGGTTTAAGATATATTAGCACTTCAAGAAATATTTTAAAATATAAGTTTTAGTTAAATATACAATTACTGGTATTACAAGAAGCCACTATTTCTAAAATTGTTTTTCTAGCACAGTTTTGAAGACACATTGGTCTCGAAAGAGCTGTAAAAGCATTGACTTGCTACATAATGAAATACTCACCTAAGTAGAGATGGGGAGGGAAGAAGCATGTTAAGCCAGAATTCTGTTTCAGATAAATTTCAGGGCCAGATTTTTACCCTGATCCTAACATCTGGTAATAATAATGTCTACATTCAAATTATGATGGGCATGGTCAGTTCTAGAAACGTACTGATTGCAAAAATTCTTCCTAATAAGAAAAAAACCTCTGGATTGAGAATGGTTATTAACCACTAATTGGCATTAATTACATTCCAAACCCATACCTGTCATCCTACCACTATGAGAAATGTCTAGAGCATGATTAACCTCACTCTGAATGTTCTCCTTTAGTGCATTGCAACTACCATCTCATGGGATCACATCACTCCAAACAGCAAAACACAATTCCTGATTCTCTTCTAATGCTCGCTAAATTAATATAAGTTCAACTTCCTTTTTGATGTCTTACCTAACTGGATAAATTCTTCAGATTTCAATTCAGATTCTGATTCTTCTCTCGCTGCTCTTAACTGGGAATGAGGGTGGAGGATTCTGCCACTTACTGGCACTTCTCTCAAAAGTCCAGTGATCCAGTCATCCAGATTTCTGCCTCTGTGTTGCTGACCTTAATGGCTGGCTAGCTATTTCTGCACACATTTCTACTAACTTGAAGATCTATGATTTCCAGCTACCTAGAATTCTCTGCCATCTACCAGTTGCCTATGTTCTTTTCCACTGTCTCTGTAGTTGCCCAGTTTTGATTGCTAGTGTAGTTGGAATTCCCTATCCACTGACAGATTTCTTGTCTACTACCACTGTAGCTGGAGTCTCTGGCCCACTATAATTGTCTATTTTCTTTTCCACCATGACCCAGGATGATGTTTTGCCAGGATTCTAGAGTGTCCTGCTGACTCTGAGACAAGACTTTCACTATTTCTATTATAGCTTTCTTCTACCACATTAGGAGACTCTTTCATGCTCCTGATTATTTTTCTTCATCAAAATTGTACTTGGGGACAAAAAACAATACCAGTCACATCCACATAGTCTTTTTGATAAGCAAGTTGGAGATAATACTGCTTATCTGATCTTTTATTTCCCCCACTTTCTTCAGATGTTCAACATCACTAATTGTTACAGAAATGCAAATAAAAGCCACAATGAGATATTTACCTCACATCTTTCACAATAGTGATCACCAAAAAGTCTACAAATAACAAATGTTTGGGAAGGTGTGGTGAAAGGGGAACCCTAGTACATTGTTGGTGGAAATGTAAATTGGTGCAGCCACTATGGAAAACAGTATGGAGGTTCCACAAAAAATTAAAAATAGAACTATCATATGATCCAGTAATTCTACTCCTAGGTATATATCCAGAAAAAACAAAAACACTAATTCAAAAAGATATATGCATCCCAATCTTCACAGCAGAATTATTTGCAATAGATAAATGGAAGCAATCTAAGTGCCAATCAACAGATGAGTGGATAAAAAAGATGTACACATACACAATGGGATGTTACTTAGCCATAAGAAGCATGAAATTCTGCCATGTTCAACAACAGGGATGGACTTAGAGATTCTGCCTAGCAAAATGTCAGACAGAAAAAGACAAATACTGTAATGATATCACTTATGTGTGAAATATTAAAAAATAAAGCAAGTGGATGTATCTAGGAAAACAAAAACAGATTCACAGATATAAAGAACAAACCAGTGGTTACAAGTGGTTAATCCCAAACCAAGGGTATGAGATTAAGAGATACAAACTACTATGTATGAAATAGATAAGTAACAAGGATATATTGTATAGCACAGGGAATTATGGCCATTATCTTGTAATAACTTTTAATGGAGTATAATCTGTAAAAATATCAAATCATTATGTTGTACACCTGAAACTAATATAATATTGTAAATCAACTATTGTTGGTCAGTCACACAGTCATGTCCGACTCTTGGTGACCCCATGGACTACAGCACACCAGGCTTCCCTGTCCTTCACTATCTCCCAGAGTTTGCTCAAACTCATGTCCATTGAGTCAGTGATGCCATCCAACCATCTCATCCTCTGTTGCCCTCTTCTCCTCCTGTCCTCAATCTTTCCCAGCATCAGGGTCTTTTCCAATGAGTTGGCTCTTCACATCAGGTGGCCAAAATATTGGGTTTCAGTTTCAGCATCAGTCCTTCCAATGAATACTCATGGTTGATTTCCTTTAGTGGTTTGATCTCTTTGATGCACAAGGGACTCTTAAGAGTCTTATCCAGCACTGCAAGTACAAAAGCATCAATTCTTTGGCACTCAGCCTTCTTTATGGTCCAACTCTCATATCCGTACATGACTACTGGAAAAACCATAGCTTTAACAATACTTTTGTCAGCAAAAGTGATGTCTCTCCTTTTTAACACACTGTCTGAGTTTGTCATAGTTTTTCTTCCAAGGAGCAAGTGTCTTTTAATTTTGTGGTATAGAAAATGAACTATACTTCAACAAAATAATAAAATTCTGAAAAAATAAGGCATTTTAATCTATAAAAAAGAAGAAAGGAAAAAAGAACAACAATGAAGTTTTCTGCACTGATTGATTCTTCCTGCCATGAATGAATTCCACGTAGCATGGAACGCTGTTTGATAGTATTTTGCCCACAGTAGAACTTCTTTCAAAATTCGAGTCAATTCTATCACTCACCTAGAGCCAGACAATCTGGAATTCGAAGTCAAGTGGGCCTTAGGAAGCATCACTATGAACAAAGCTAGTGAAGGTGATGAAATTCCAGTTGATCTATTTCAAATCCTAAAAGATGATGCTGTGAAAGTGCTGCACTCAATATGTCAGCAAATTTGGAAAACTCAGCAGTGGTCACAGGACTAGAGAAGGTCAGTTTTCGTTCCAATCCCAAAGAAAGGCAATGGCAAAGAATGTTCAAACTACTGCCCAATTGCATGCATCTCACATACTAGCAAAGTAATGCTCAAAATTCTCCAAGCTAGGCTTCAACAGTACATGAACCATGAACTTCCAGATGTTCAAGCTGGTTTTAGAAAAGGCAGAGGAACCAGAGATCAAATTGCCAACATCTGCTGGATCATCAAAAAAGCAAAAGAGTTCCAGAGAAACATCTACATCTACTTCTGCTTTATAGACTATGCCAAAGCCTTTGACTGTGTGGACCACAACGAACTGTGGAAAATTTGTCAAGAGATGGAAATACCAGATCACCTGACCTGCCTCCTGAGAAACCTGTATGCAGCAGGTCAGGAAGCAACAGTTAGAACTGGACATGGAACTGGTTCCAAATTGGGAAAGGAGTACATCAAGACTGTATATTGTCACCCTGCTTATTTAACTTATATGCAGAGTACATCATGAGAAACGCTGGGCTGGAGAAAGCACAAGCTGGAATCAAGATTGCCAGGAGAAATATCAATAACCTCAGATATGCAGATGACACCACCCTTATGGCAGAAAGTGAAGAATTAAAGAGCCTCTTGATGAAAGTGAGAGGAGAGTAAAAAAGTTGGCTTAAAGCTCAGCATTCAGAAAACTAAGATCATGGCATCTGGTCCCATCACTTCATGGCAAATAGATGGGGAAACAGTTACAGGACTTTATTTGGGGGTGCTCTAAAATCACTAAGTTTACCTGGTGGCTCAGACGGTAAAGTGTCTGCCTACAATGCAGGAGACCCAGGTTCAATCCCTGGATCAGGAAGATCTGGAGAAGAAAATGGCAACCCACTCCAGTATTCTTGCCTGGAAAATCCCATGGATGGAGGAGCCTGGTAGGCTACATACAGTCCATGGGGTCACAAAGAGTCGGACACAACTGAGCAACTTCACTTTACTTTTTTTTTTTTTTTTACTTTTTTATCACTGCAGATGGTGACTTCAGCCATGAAATTAAAAGACACTTACTTGCTACTTGGAAGAAAAGTTATAACCAAGCTAGACAGCATGTTTAAAAGCAGAGATATTACTTTGCCAATGAAGGTTTGTCTAGTCAAAGCTATGGTTTTCCCAGTAGTCATGTATGGTTGTGAGAGTTGGACTATAAAGAAAGCTGAGTGCAGAAGAATTGATGCTTTTGAACTGTGGTGTTGGAGAAGACTCTTCATAGTCCCTTGGATTGCATGGAGATCAAACCAGTTCATCCTAAAGAAGATCAATCCTGGGTGTCCATTGGAAGGAATGATACTGAAGCTGAAACTCCAATACTCTGGCCATCTGATGTGAAGAGCTGACTCATTGGAAAAGACCCTGATGCTGGGAAAGATTGAAGGCAGGAGGAGAAGGGGACGACAGAGGATGAGATGGTTGGATAGCATCACCGACTCAATGGACATAAGTTTGAGTAAGCTCCGGGAGTTGGTGATGGACAGGGAAGCCTAGCGTGCTACAGTCCGTGGGGTCACAAAGAATCAGACACAACTGAGCGACTGAACTGAACAGATGCTCTTACTTCACCAACTAAGTCTGTATAATATTTTCAATCCTTTTTTTTATCATTTCAAAATCTTCACAGCCTCTTTGCTAGGAGTAGATTCTATCTCAAGGAACCACTTGCATTGCTTATAGATAAGAACTCTTCATCCATTCAAGTTTTTTCGTGAGATTGCAGCAATACAGTCATAGCTTCAGACTCCAATCTTAATCCTAGGTCTCTTGCTGTTTCCACCACATCTGCAATTGCTTCCTCCACTGAAGTCTTGAACCCCTCAAACTTATTCATGCTGTTGGTATCAACTTCTTCCGAACTCTTGTTTACTTTGATATTTTGACCTCTTATCTTGAATCACAAGTGCTCTTCCTGGCATCTAGAATAGTGAGCCCTTTCCAGAAGGCTTTCAATTACTTTTACCAGATGCATCAGAGGAATCACTGTCTATGGCAACTGTGCTGTTTGTGCTGTGCTAAGTCGCTTCAGTCATGTCTGACTCTTTGTGATCCCATGAACTGTAGCCTGCCAGGCTCTTCTGTCCATGGGATTCTCCAGGCAAGAATACTAGAGTGGGTTGTCATGCCCTCCTCCAGGGGATCTTCCTGACCCAGGGATCAAACTCACATCTCTTATGTCTCCTGCACTGGCAGGCCAGTTCTTTACCACTAGTGCTACCTGGGAAGTTTATCTAAGGCAGCTATAGCCTAACAAATATATATTTTTAAACAAGACTTAAAAGTTGAAGTGACTCCTTGATCTATGGGCTGCAGAATCATGTGTTAACAGGCATGAAAACATTAATCACATTGTACATTTCCATCAGAGCTCTTGGGTGACCATGGAGAACTGTTAATAAGCAGTATTAGGTCTGTGGCTACGTGGAGCAGGAGCCGCAGGAGTGGCCGAGAGGAGATACCCCACATCCAAGGTCAGGAGCAGCGGCCGAGAGGAGATACCCCATGTCCAAGGTCAGGAGCATCAGCCGTGAGGAGACACCCCACATCCAAGGTAAGAGAAACCCAAGTAAGATGGTAGGCTCTGAGAGAGAGTGCATCAGAGGGCAGACAGACTGAAACCACAATCACTAGCCAATCTGATCACATGGACCACAGCCTTGTCTAACTCAGTGAAACTAAGCCATTCCGTGTGGGGCCATCCAAGATAAACGGGTCATGGTGGAGAGGTCTGATAGGATGTGGGCCACCAGAGAAGGGAATGGCAAACCACTCCAGTATTCTTGCCTTGAGAACCCCATGAACAGTATAAAAAGGCAAAAAGATAGGACAATGAAAGATGAACTCCCCAGGTCGGTAGGTGCCCAATATGCTACTGGAGATCAGTGGAGAAACAACTCCAGAAAGAATGAAGGGATGGAGCCAAAGCAAAAACAACACCCAGTTGTGGATGTGACTGGTGATGGAAGCAAGGTCTGATGCTATAAAGAGCAATATTGCATAGGAACCTGGAATGTTAGGTCCATGAATCAAGGCAAATTGGAAGTGGTCAAATAGGAGATGGCAAGAATGAACGTCGACATTTTAGGAATCAGTGAACTAAGATGGTATGGGTGAATTTAACTCAGATGACCATTATATCTACTACTGTGGGCAGGAATCCCTTAGAAGAAGTGGAGTAGCTGTCATAGTCAACAAAAAAGTTCAAAATGCGGTACTTGGATGCAATCTCAAAAATGACAGAATGAACTCTGTTCGTTTCCAAAGCAAACCATTCAACATCACAGTAAGCCCAAGTCTATGCCCCGACCAGTAACACTGAAGAAGCTGAAGATGAACAGTTCTACGAAGACCTACAAGACCTTTTGGAACTAACACCCAAAAAAAGATATCTTTTTCATTATAGGGGACTAGAATGCAAAAGTAGGAAGTCAAGAAACACCTGTAGTAACAGGGATATTTGACCTTGGAGTACAGAATGAAGCAGGGAAAAGGCTAATAGAGTTTTGCCAAGAGAATGCACCAGTCATAGCAAACACCCTCTTCCAACAACACAAGAGAAGACTCTACACATGGACATCACCAGAAATCAGATTGATTATATTCTTTGCAGCCAAAGATGGAGAAGCTCTATACAGTCAACAAAAACAAGACTGGGAGCTGACTGTGGCTCAGATCATGAACTCTTTATTGCCAAATTCAGACTTAAATTGAAGAAAGTGGGGGAAACCACTAGACCATTCAGGTATGACCTAAATCAAATCCCTTATGATTATACAGTGGAAGTGAGAAATAGATTTAAGGGACTAGATCTGATAGACAGAGTGCCTGATGAACTATGGATGGAGGTTCGTGACATTGTACAGGAGACAGGAATCAAGACCATCCCCCAAGAAAAAGAAATGCAAAAAAAGCAAAATGACTGTCTGAGGAGGCCTTACAAATAGCTGTGGAAATAAGGGAAGTGAAAAGCAAAGGAAAAAAGGAAAGATATACCCATCTGAATGCAGAGTTCCAAAGAATAGCAAGGAGAGGTAAGAAAGCCTTCCTCGGTGATCAATGTAAAGAAATAGAGGGAAAATACAGAATGGGAAAGACTAGAGATCTCTTCAAGAAAATTAGAGATACCAAGGGAACATTTCATGCAAATATGGGCTCAATAAAGGATAGAAATGGTATGGACCTAACAGAAGCAGAAGATATTAAGAAGAGGTGGCAAGAATACACAGAAGAACTATACAAAAAAGATCTTCATGATGCAGATAATCACAATGGTGTGATCACTCACCTAGAGCCAGACATCCTATAATGTGAAATCAAGTGGGCCTTAGGAAGCATCACTATGAACAAAGCTAGTGGAGGTGATGGAATTCCAGTTGAGCTATTTGACAAATCCTAAAAGATGATGCTGTGAAAGTGCTGCACTCAATATGCCAGCAAATTTGGAAAACTCAGCAGTGGCCACAGGA
This sequence comes from Odocoileus virginianus, assembly GCF_023699985.2. Taxonomy (NCBI): domain Eukaryota; kingdom Metazoa; phylum Chordata; class Mammalia; order Artiodactyla; family Cervidae; genus Odocoileus; species Odocoileus virginianus. Next base: position 5,993,919 of record NW_027224263.1, read on the forward strand.
CTGGAAAAGGTCAGTTTTCATTCCAATCCCAAAGAAAGGCAATGCCAAAGAATGCTCAAACTACCACACAATTGCACTCATCTCACATGCTAGTAAAGTAATGCTCAAAATTCTCTTGCTTCAGCAATACATAAACCATGAACTTCCAGATGTTCAAGCTGGTTTTAGAAAAAGCAGAGGATTCAGAGATAAAATTGTCAACATCCGCTGGATCATTAAAAAAGCAAGAGAGTTCCAGAAAAACATCTATTTCTGCTTTATTGACTACGCCAAAGCCTTTGACTGTGTAGATCACAATAAACTGTGGAAAATTCTGAAGGAGATGGGAATACCAGACCACCTGACCTGCCTCTTGAGAAACCTGTATGCAGCAGGTCAGGAAGCAACAGTTAGAACTGGACATGGAACAACAGACTGGTTCCCCAAATAGGAAAAGGAGTACATCAAGGCTGTATATTGTCACCCTGCTTATTTAACTTATATGCAGAGTATATCATGAGAAATGCTGGGCTGGAAGAAGCACAAGCTGGAATCAAGATTGCTGGGAGAAATATCAATAACCTCAGATATGCAGATGACACCACCCTTTAGGCAGAAAGGAAAGAAAAAAAAGTGAAAGAGGAGAGTGAAAAAGTTGGCTTAAAGCTCAGCATTCAGAAAACTAAGATCATGGCATCTGGTCCCATCACTTCATGGCAAATAGATGGGGAAACAGTGGCTGACTTTATTTTTCTGGGCTCCAAAATCACTGCAGATGGTGATTGCAGCCATGAAATTAAAAGACGCTTGCTCCTTGGAAGGAAAGTTATGACCAACCTAGATAGCATATTAAAAAGCAGAGACATTATTTTGTCAACAAAGGTCTGTCTAGTCAAGGCTATGGTTTTCCCAGTAGTCATGTATGGATGTGAGAGGTGGACTATAACGAAAGCTGACAGACGAATGGATAAGGAAGCTGTGGTACATATACACCATGGAATATTACTCGGCCATTAAAAAGAATTAATTTGAATCAGTTCTAATGAGATGGATGAAACTGGAGCCCATTATACAAAGTAAGCCAGAAAGATAAAGACCAATACAGTATACTAACACATATATATAGAATTTAGAAAGATGGTAATGATAACCCTATATGCAAAACAGAAAAAGAGACACAGATGTACAGAACAGACTTTTGGACTCTGTGGGAGAAGGTGAGGGTGGGATGTTTTAAGAGAACAGCATCAAAACATATATATTATCTAGGGTGAAACAGATCACCAGCCCAGATTGGATGCATGAGACAAGTGCTTGGGCCTGGTGCACTGGGAAGACCCAGAGGGATCGGGTAGAGAGGGAGGTGGGAGAGGGGATCGGGATGGGGAATACATGTAAATCCATGGCTGATTCATGTCAATGTATGACAAAAACCACTACAATATTGTAAAGTGCTTAGCCTCCAGCTAATAAAAATAAATGGAAAAATAAAAGAAAGCTGAGTGCCAAAGAATTGATGCTTTGAACTGTGGTGTTGGAGAAGACTCTTGAGAGTCCCTTGGACTGCAAGGAGATCTAACCAGTCCATCCTAAAGGAGATCAGTCCTGAGTGTTCATTGGAAGGACTGATGTTGAAGTTGAAGCTCCAATACTTTGGCCACCTGATGCGAAGAGCTGACTCATTTGAAAAGACCCTGATGTTGGGAAAGATTGAAGGCAGGAGGAGAAGGGGACAACAGAGGATGAGATGGTTGGATGGCATCACCGACTCAATGGACATGAGTTTGAGTAAGCTCCGGGAGTTGGTGATGGACAGGGAGGCCCTGGCATTCTGAGGTTCATGGGGTTGCAAAGAGTTAGATATGACTGAGTAACTGAACTGAGTACTAGGTTGAAAGGCATCTTTTTTTTTTTTTTCCCTGAGCAATAGGTCTCAACAACGGGCTTAAAACATTCAGTAAACCATACTCTGAACACATGCTGTCATTATGGCTTTTTTTGTTCCATTTATAGGTCCCAGGCAGAATCAATTTAGCATAATTCTGAAGGCATAGAATTTGTGGAATTGTAAATGAGCATTGGCTTTTCAACTTAAAGTCCCCAGCTACACTGGCCCCCAAAAAGAGTTAACCTGTTCTTTGAAACCAGGCACTGACTTCTCCTTCTAGCTATATAAGTCCTAGATGGTATCTTCTTCCAATAGAAGGTTATTTCATCTACATTGAAAATCTGGTTTTTTGCATAGCTACCCTCCTGAATTATCTTAGTTAGGTTTTCTAGATAACTTGCTGCAGCTTCTACATCAGCACTTGCTGCTTACCCTTGCACTTTGATGTTACAGAAACACTTTCTTTCCTTAAACCTCATGAACCAACCTCTGCTAGCTACAAACTTTTCTTCTGCAGCTTCCTTACCTCTCTCAGCCTTCACAGAAGTAAAGAGAGTTAGGGCCTTGCTCTGGATTAGGCTTTGGCTTAAGGGAATATTCTGACTGGTTTGATCTTCCACCCAGACCACTAAAACTTTCTCCATATCAGCAATGAAGGTTATTTCACTTTCTTAACATTCAAGTGTTTACTGGGGTAGCACTTCCCATTTCCTTCAAGAATTTTTCCTTTGTTATTAATAATTTGGCTAACTGTTTTGTGCAAGAGCCCTAGCTTTTGGTCTATCTTGTCTTTTGACGTGCCTTCCTCACTAAGCTTAATCAAGTTTTCTTTTCTAGCTTTTGGTTTAAAGTTTGAGACAGATGACTCTTCCTTTCATTTGAACACTTAGAATTATTAATTGGCCTAATTTTCAATATTGTTTTGTCTCAGACTCAGAGTCTCAGATAATAGAACACACACAATATTTATTAAGTTTGCTGTTTTACATGACTGTAGTTTGTGGCACCCCAAAATGATTACAATAGTAACGTAAAAGATCACTGATTACAGGTCAGCATAACAAGTATAATAATGATGAAAATTGAAACAAAGTTTGAGAATTACCAAAATGTGACATAGAGACACAAAATGAGAAAATGCTGTTGGGAAAATGGTGCCTATAGACTTATTTGATGTAGGATTGCCACAAACCTTCAGATTGTGAAAAGTATAGTATCTGTGAAACACAATAAAACATAGCATGTCTATAATTCATTCAGAATCCAGTATCACTTGGATTAATTCTGGTGATGATGGTTTCCTCCCTCTTCCTTCAAACAAGCATTTACCTCTATGAATCAGAAAACAAGGAGAGAAACAAACATTGCTGGGTGTAATTTTGGCAACAACTTCCTAATTCTCTCTTCCTTCAGGTAAGTATTTAAGTTCACTCACCAGACCCCACAGCTATCTCATCCATCCTCAAATATCAATGGAATTAATTTCAGTGTTTGCCTACAGCGTAAGCTTTCCCCTGGGCTTTGGGGTTTTGTCTGTTTCTTTGCCTATTCCCAACCTCAAGCCTTGCCTTTTTCTTGTGCTGTTTTTGCTTTTTTCACTCTAGTTAGCACTTTATGTCACACCTCTCCACCTCATAAGAATATAAGATTCTTCAACTTGGCATCTATAAATCACCTGACTGCTTGGCTTAAGGAGTGTTTGAGGCTGACACATTTTAGCCTTGGGATTGGATATACAAAGCCCATGTTTAGAAGTAAAATGAGAGAGAAAGGACAAGCGGTAGGAGAGCAAGAGAGTACAAACGAGCTGGTCCTATAATGTGGCTTACAATTAGAAAGAGCTGAATAATTCCAGCTTTGATGTAGAAAAGAAAATTCAATAAAAAAGGACTTCATCCACTCTCTATAATCTTGAGAGTCATGAGTGTATTTGATAATCAGTCTCTCTATCAGAAAACCCTCTGATAGGTTCTGCCTTTTATCACACAGCTCTTTTCCAGAAAGTTCGGTCCTCATCCCTCCACCTTCAGAGAAACACTCAAGGGAGAAGGGGTTTAGTTCAGCTATTCTTCATCCAAACACATCTGACCTTCCACCTCACTGTTTGCTTCTTCCTAAATGTCTTCGTGCCCCTGCCCTTGTAAAAATTCCCAGAGAGGGGAATTCTACTCAGTTCTCATTCCATCAATCATGTTCTGAGCCTGCCCCTGATATTTCCTGTAACTAGGCTTCACAAGGGTTTCCTCAATGGCTCAGATGGTAAAGAATCTTATTGCAATGTGGGAGACCCCAGGTTTGAACCCTGGATCAGGAAGATTCCCTGGAGAAGGAAATGGCAACCCACTCTAATATTCTTGCCTGGGAAATCCCATGGACAGAGGAGCCTGGTAGGCTACAGTCCATGGGGTCACAAAAGAGTTGGACACAACTGAGTGATTAAACAACAAAGTCTTCATAAGCACTCCTGATTAAGCTTCTCATGGTTCCAGAGGCTAAGTCATCTGGCTTCTTCTTCAGAGCCTTGGGCCCAGACGAGGTCCCAAGGGAAACCTGCTAAGGGGCTACAACAACAGAGTTGGGTTTGGAGTGAGGGGCCTCATGGATACTGCCTGCGCTGTGTTCAACAGGCAGACCTCCCCTTGGGACACACATGTGGCCAGATATGCAAGTCCTGGGGAGGAGGCCACAGACCCAGCTTCTGAGGAGGAGCTGCTGAGAAGAGGCCTGCCTGAGGCATGAGCTCAAGTGACTGTCTTCTGATTTCCTTCATGTCTCTATCTCTCCAGCTCACAAACTCTGCCCACTCATCCAGACCAGCTCCCCCAAATAATACCCAAATTAAATATATAAATAATGATGAATAGTTTTCTCCTCTTCCAGCAAAACAGTCCCATTCCCAGTGCATACAGTGATGGTATTTTCATGAACCAAAAAGTAGGGCCTATTTTCCAGTGTAAGCACTTAGAGCCAGACAGAGATTTTGGAATTGAGGCTATCTTGGGGGATCCAGGGCTTTTGCTTTCCAGGGAGTAAGTCTAGACTAATTTGAGGGAGGATTTTTTTTTTTGTTGTTTTTTTCCATTTATTTTTATTAGTTGGAGGCTAATTACTTTACATCATTACAGTAGTTTTTGTCATACATTGAAATGAATTAGCCATGGATTTACATGTATTCCCCATCCCGGTCCCCCCTCCCACCTCCCTCTCCACCCAATCCCTCTGGGTCTTCCCAGTGCACCAGGCCCGAGCACTTGTCTCATGCACCCAACCTGGGCTGGTGATCTGTTTCACCCTAGATAATATACATGTTTCAATGCTGTTCTCTTGAAACATCCCACCCTCGCCTTCTCCCAGAGTCCACGCCAGTCAGGATGGCTGCTATCCAAAAGTCTACAAGCAATAAATGCTGGAGAGGGTGTGGAGAAAAGGGAACCCTCTTACATATTGGAAATATTTTCAAATCATGTCTTGTACAAGTACACTGGCCATTAAGAAACCTAAGCATTACCATTTTCTGACCGTGTCACCCTAATTGATATAAATAGCTTAAAGCAGATTATCTAAAAATCTTTGCCAATTCCACAGTGGATCAGAGCCTCCACCTTGGCAGTTTTTAGGAGTCAACAGAAAGGAGAATAGTAACGATTTAGAGCAGCAAATTGTTTCTTGAGCTCTACTAGCTCTCTTCAAGTCTAGACATATCTGGAAATATAGCGAAGGCATCTCAAAGGAAGAATAACTCCTCTCTTTCTCCAGACTAAGACAGATGCTGTAGTCTACACTGCTATCTTTATTCAAATACAGATGACCACTTTGTTCAGTGGAACCCAGAACAAGGTTGAAGCATTTCTCTCTTTCATTTAGAACCAGACATGTGCTGGTAAATTTTAACAACTGGCTCTCCAGGGGGGAAAGTGGTCTCTATTTGTAGCATCTATATATTTCCATGGTATTAAAATCTCCCACTATGGCCTATTTCAAGCCACCAAAGTGATATCACTGAATGGGGAGTCAGAAAGAGGTCCACAAAATTAACTTTCATGAGACGAGGTGAGCCAGTTCCAGCTCTGTGACCAGAAATATAATTCATTTAGGAAAGAAGAGAAAGTTAAAAGGATAAAGAGCAGTAGCCTCCTGTTGTGAATGGCTATCATGAAAAGTGATATTTACTCATGTATTTCAATGGTACAAAAAAGTGAAATTGTATACTGTAGG